>NC_083456.1:6572494-7779369 GCF_023558535.2 Drosophila nasuta
AGAGAGAGAGAGAGCTATAGAGAGTGAGACAGAGAGCGAGGCATTTATAATTTCATATTATTATTATTATTCTTGACGTTCGCTTTGCGTTTGCCCATAGAAATTGCAGAATACAAAAGGCCAAAAGGCCTCAGACCGTCAGCCTTTAAGTTCAAATTATGTAGCGTCTACCGTTCCGAAAAGTTCCAATGTGCGATTCAATTTGAACTTGGCTGCCGCTGGGCGACCCTTGCTGCGGTTACCAACGAACAGCGAACAACGAACAGCTAACCAACCAGTCCAGTCCAGTGCAGTCCAGTCATCCAAGCCAAGTCAGCCAAGCAGTTAACCAACCGCAGTTCCATTGGATCTGCGTATCTGAGAGATTTGAGCTCGTCGCTGGCAACATTTGATCTTTGGCTGGCGGCAAGCTATTTTATCGGTTTTTTTTCTCTCTCCCCTCTCCCCTCATTCCTCATTTTGTTTTCTTTTCATGTTGTTGCTGTTGAAACAGGCTTTGTTGTCTCATGTTTCAGCATATGCCACTGGAGCTGGGAAGCTTTGATTATGGAGTTACCCACTAAGGTAAGCCTGGAAGCTGATATCCCAGACATCGTCGTCGTCGTCGTCGAAGTGTAGTGTGTATAAAACATTAATTAAAATTAACCCTGGCAACGTGCATAGTCACAGCACACACACACATACAATTTACCAACTCGGAAAATCTAATTAACTGCAACTATTTGATGTCATGTTGCGGAAATTGAAAAAACCCCGCCTCTCATTTCTCCCATCTACCATCTCGCCGGGCTGAAGCAGCGAAGTTCAAGTGGATTTCCATTTTCCATTTTTCCGAAAGCAAAAATAATGAATACTCGCTCTTCAAATAAAATCCGAAATAAATCAATGAAATGCCAAATATGAAAAGCGAAATGTAAATAGGCAGCGAAAGGTGAGGGAAAGGGACCAGGGTCCAGGGTGACGTTTGCCAAACGCTTAATTGGCATTAAGCACGTAAAGATGACGGACAGACGATAGACGATAGCGGGTTTTGCCCGCGGGGTGATGCGGTGTCTGGTTGTCTGGTTGTCAGAGCCAGCGAAGCGTTTGCAATTGTAATTAGGAACAGAACGACGAGGCAAACTTCGCACTGGAGATGACGATTTAAAGCGACGCGTCGCCCATTTTACAGCACACTCAGGACCAGCCAGCTCATCCTCTTTCTCTGGTCCTTTTCATTGGCAGTTGTATTTGTTTAGGCCCGCTACGTGCTATGTGCCCCGGCTGAAAGCCTTTAATGCCCTGAGCAAACAAAGATGCGATTTTGAGGCGCTTACGCACGCACAGTTTGCCAGGACGTAGAAGGATATGCCATAGAGACAGAGAGAGAAAGAGTGAGGGTAGAATAGTAGAAAGGACTCTTGCCACAGCCAGTTGCTTAGCAATTGCTTGACAGCCCTCATCATGTTGCATGTCATCAGCAACTCGTTTTGTTGCTCATCGCTGACGCTGTTGCTGCCGCTGTTGCTGCTGTTGCTGCTGTTGTTGTTATTATAGCAATTATTATAATTGCGCGCACAAATCGACAGTTACACGCAAGCAACTTTTCTGGCACTCGTCCTGCAGCCAAGTGTCCTTGCCATACACACACACACACAGAGTATGAGTGAGAGAGGGAAAAGGGAAGCGCTCTGGAAAATTGCATAAAACTAATTCAGTTCTTGTGCACTCGTTTCCTGTCCTTTGCTGTCCTACTGTCCTGCGTTGTCGTCGTCAGCAGCAGCAGCAGCAACAGCAACAGATTTGCATAACTTTTTCAATTTCAAAGCTCAAGCTGTGGCCAAGACCGAGGCCGAGGCATATGTGTCAGGAGCAAAGGCTCTCAGCCCCCGCAGCACCAACAGCAGCAGCAGCGTCCGTCTTCAGTTACAGCGGCGTCATCGTGGTCGATGTTGTTGCCATTGTCATTGTTGTTGTCGTTGTCGATGTCGATGTTGCTGGAAACTTTGCCAGGCTGCTGCTTATTTACGTCAATTGCTTGCGCACTCTTTGCCAAAGTGAAGGCAAGAGAGAGAGAGAGAAAGAGAGGGAAGAAGAAGTCTGTGAATGTTGAACATGTCCTCAGAGCAGCGACGCGACGCCAGCAGGAAGCTAAGCGTAGCGATGACGGCAATGTTGGCATCTAAATCGTTCGACTGCTCCCGCTGTCGTCGTCGTCGTTGTCGTTGTTGTTGTTGTCGTTGTCGTTGTTGCGTGGGCCTTTGGTGTCAATTTTCAGCGTGGCAAATGCGGCTGCTGCTGCTGTTGCTGTTGCTGATGTCTTGTGTCGGAAAATCTCGGGCACTTTGCCGGGCTGCCATCTAAATAGACAAACTGCTGCAATTCCCCGCAAACTCTCACTCACTCTCCCTCCAGGCATCTCGCCATCTTTATCGTCATCTTGCTTAGCCACGTCTTGGGTTACCTGCTTGATGACAAAACAACTTACCCGCAAGACGGCCATATGGGAGGATTTGTCACGTAGTTTTGAGGGCACGCCAACTGTCAGCCACAAAACATAAACACCTCAAATGTCGCTGCGAGAACTGCGAGCAGCGAGCAGCGAGCAGCGAACTGCGTTGCGAGAATATAATAAAAGTTTTATGAACTTGCCAACTCGGGTTAACTTTTTTCCTTCTCTAATGAATTTCTAGCAAAAAAATGTATAAAAACAACATATATATTGAGTTAGTTTATGCCATCTTAAGACACCTTATAAAGCATTGCTTTTAAATTCCATAGCTCTTCTTGGAATTAAATGCTAAATATATATTGAATATATTAAACGAAAAAGTTCAATTATGAAATGTGTGATACATTTTATAATTTGTTTTAATTAAATATAATACAAAAATAGAATACTATAATTTGTTTGAATTTATTATAAAATATATACATACATATAGTTTATAACAAGAAACTCTAATATTATTTGTTGTATTTTATTATTTCTTGTCTTACGAATACTTAGGAGCATCTACGTTTTATATCTATCCTTATATTTAATTTGCAGAGCACTTTAATGGAATTTAATTTCAAAGTAGTTGATTGAAAGTGTACATAAAAATATCATTATTGGAATTTGTTAATCAGATATTAAGTATACGCACATCTTCATGCGAACTTCTGTGTCAATAACAAAGCATTCAAAATATAAAAATAGTAACCTTTTGAAATGAAATGTTGGAAAAGATAATCTCGCATACACATAAAATATATTTTAAGCATGTCCTTTGTTGAAATTCAATGCTATTTTTAGGCTTCAATGAGTCTCAAAAATTGGAATTCATTTCTGACCCTGAACTTTGCATGCTTAATCCGATATTTGAATCCGTTTTCAAAGAAAATACCCAAACTAAGCCACTCATTATAGGGAGCATTGCCAATTAAATTATTCATATATGCATTTCATTGTGTGCGTAGCTCAACGAACACACACAAATTTAAAACTCGTGCGTATAATCCACCGTTTGTCATTTGCTTGGCCTTTGAATCGACTGTCGTTGTTGTTGTTGTTGTTGTTGTCGTTGACGCTGTGTCTGTAGCTGGGAGCAAAGCCAATAAACTTTGTCGCATCAGTGGTGCCCCTGAGCCTTGGTTTTCACTACCCGCAATCCCTCCCCCCGCGCTCGCAACTCACCCCTGACGACCTTCACTTTAAATCGCCTGTCTTATGTGTGTCTCTCTTTCTGTGTGTGTGTGTGTGTTTGTGTGTCATAAAAATAAAAATCTCGCTTCATTTCATTTTCATGGTTTTTGTTACTCCAATTACCAATGCGAACTCGAGTCTCCGTCTCCGTCTCCGTCACAGTTTCAGTCCCCGTTCCTTCCCTGCCCCTTGCAGCTCTGTCTGCGTCATCAGCTTAGCCCACATAACGGGCCACGTTATGTGATATACGAGCTCAGTGCTGTTGGACATTTTGCACCTAAGCTGCGGCTGCGATGGCAACGGCGATCCTTTGCCGCTTCGCTTTGTTGTTATCCTTAAAATGCTCGACTCGTGTGCAGCCACACCCCTCTCCTCTCATCCACTCCCCCTCTCCACCCAGGACACTCTGACGCCCTGTCGTCTGTCGCCTGTCGCGACCTGTTACCAAGATTAACGCGGCAGCAGGCGCAGGCAAACACACAACACAGCACAGGACGAGCAGCAAAATCAGTCATAATATTTCAAATTTCATAAATTGATGCGTATCACATTAGACGCCGACAACAACAACAACAACAACAACCAGCAACCGAGCAACTAACGGTGCCTGCTGTTTCCATTGTTGTTGCTTTGGCTTTCTGTGAGCAACCCTCGGGAACTGGCTTTGATAAACGCGCCCAAGGGCCATTGAATTATTTTGAGCGCGGCAAGACGTGGGTGTGAGTACCTAAGTGTGTGCTTGTTTGTGTGGGTGTGAGGCGCATGCAGCCACGCCTACATTTCAACGCGCAGCACCAAAAAACGTTGCTGTTAAATAAAATGAAATGCGGCGCAACGCAAAAAAAAAGAAAGAAAAAAGAAAATAATATTTTATACGAAAATATCCTCTTTGATTTTGCTGCACGGTTGATTTTCCCTTTCCCTATCTGAGAAGAAGACGACGTGGACGAGAACGCTGCTGGCATTCGTGTCCTTCATTCGCACCTGCTGCCAGTTCCTGCTTCGTTCCTACTTCGTTGCTGCTTCTTTGCTGCTGATGCCCTGAGCCAAATTACTCCCCAGACGAATTGAAGTTGCCTCGTCCTTTGTCTCGATGCCGCCGCCTTCGTTTATGGCTGTCTAAGCGACTTTTTTTGAACAGCACTTTTATTGCTGCACAGCCATAAAACAATAAAAATTTCTTGTTTTCGTATTCGTATTTAAGTTCGATTGGTCCGTCGACCACCCCTCGGGAAATGCTTTCCTAATTAAATTTTATGACCTGTTCTATGAAGTTTCGTGATTAAATTGAAGAAATGTATTGATTGCCACTCTGATAGTCTGAAAGTCTGTCTCCTCGACGGTCAAGGGACAATTTAAGTCCAAACCAAAATGTATCCCAACTTTTCCAAGAACCAAATGCCCTCTTATAACCTCTTATAAGTTAATGTTCGCCTTTGATAGCTGCAATAAAAATATAAATGTTTTGTGATAACAATGCGCGCACTGATTTAATTAAAATATTTTATTACGTGTTAATTACTGCACAATAAAATATCTTAATTTCTGCAATATATAAAAATTTAATTAAAATGACATTTTACATGATAGTTAAATGTGTTATTACTTTGTTAAATTTCTACAAAAATATAATTATTGAAAAAAATATTGTATAGCGTATTATAAAATTTGATGGATTCATTGTGGAATTATGAATAACGTTCATGTTTCAATAAAAGCTATTTAAAGTTTTCTAAAACTGAAACAAAAATTTAATAACAAATTATGTTCGTACATTGCAATAATATTGTTCTTTTATATGCATTTAATTTATTCTTTTATTAAATCGCATTACACATTACGTAAAATATTCAAACGTAACGTTTTTAAACGCCAAAAGCGCCATCTATGTCTCACTAACACTAAACACTCAAAATATAGCTGGCAGCTTTTGTGACAGAGCATAGCAGACTACTGTCTGTTAACAGCAATGAAACAGCGACTTGTGGCAGTTCGCTGTTAATAACATTTCTAGCAAATGTTAACCAGCTGATAACTAAAATCAGCTGTTCTTGTGTTTTGTGCTGGCTGACGAATTCGTCTTACGCATTTTGCAATTGGATTTTAATTAAATACACAATAAATTTATAATAAAGATGCATGGCCGTGTCAAGGTGCGTACTACGGAGGAGGAGCGAGAGCGCAAGAAGAAGGAGCAGGTGCTCAAGATGCGAGCGTATCGAGCAGCAATGTCACGTCTGCAGAAAAAACGTAGCGCCGGCGAACTCGATGACGAATTGCTCAGCTTGACGGTGAATCTGCTGCAGCGCAATCCGGACATTGGCACCGTGTGGAACATACGACGCGAGTGTGTGCTCTATAAGGTGGCACAGCTACAAAAGGAGAAGGAAGAGGAGAAGAAAGAGGAGGTGGCAACAACTCAAAGCGAAGAAGGCGATGGCGACAAAGGCGATGGTGATAAGAAGCTAGAGGAGAAGAAGGAGGAGAAGCCCACTGTGGAGCAGCAGCTGCAACGCATCTATGCAACCGAACTGGACCTCACCGAACAGTGCCTCATGGTGAATCCCAAGTCCTATGGTGCCTGGCATCATCGTTGCTGGACTTTGGAACAGAATCCGCAAGCGGACTGGAAGCGGGAGCTGTACTTGTGCAACAAGTACTTAAAGTACGACGAACGCAACTTCCACACCTGGGACTATAGGCGCTATGTGTGCGCCAAGGCAGCGGTGCCACAGCAGCAGGAGCTGGACTTTTGCACGGAGAAAATCAAAGTAAACTTCTCGAACTACTCGAGTTGGCATCATCGCAGTCTGCTGCTGCCCAAGTTGTATCCCAACGAGCAGCAGGATCGACCGATGTGCGAGCACAAGCTGAAGGAGGAGTTGGAAATGGTGATGACAGCTGCATTCACCGATCCCAACGACAGCAGCGCTTGGTTCTATCAACGCTGGCTTCTGGGCAGTGGAGCCCAGTTGGACGAGAAGCCAACAGTGGCTGCGTTTCGGTGTTGGCCCAACAAGGCGCAGTTGGCACTGAAGAAGCCTTGCGCTGAGTTGTCGCAGCTCAAGTTGCAGTTGATTAGCGGAGAGCAAACTTATCCTTTAGAGTCTTGGACAGCAGCAAATACAGAAAAGACTTTGTGGGAATGCAGCCACAGCATTGAGACTCAAGCAAGCCAGGAATATGCCTTGGAGGTGCAAGGACAACGCCTTAAACTGGCTGTGCAGCCAAGTGATCAGAGCATTTACTATTTTGTGCCACCTGTGGCAGCTGCCAGTTGCAGCAAGGAGCTGCTCGCCGAGTTGGAATCGCAGCTGCAATCCTGTCGCGATCTGCTTGAGTACGAGCCGGACAGCAAGTGGACGCTGCTGACAAGTGCGCTCTTGATGCGTGCCATTGATCCGAGTAAATATCACGAGCAGAGTTTGGCGAATATAATCAAACTTGAGAAGGTCGATGCTCTGCGCAAAGGTTACTACGAGGACTTGGCTCGACGCTGGACCATGGAAGAGGCTTTAACCAAGTGGCCAGAGTCAGCGCAATTTCCTCAACTATTCGAGCTGTCGCTCAAGACACCAAAGACTCCTTATCGACAGTATCTGATTGTGGCGGACACTGTGAAAGAAGTCGAGTAGTCAATAAAGGAAAATTAGTTAGCTCTCGGTTGCAGGTATCGATCCCATTAAACTATAGCCAGCTGAAAATATTTCTTATATGTATTTAATTCTCTGATGTAGTTCCATAGTTGTAGAATTCTCTCATTAAGTTGAAAGTGTGTTTCATATGCTTGTATATATTTGATACAATATATTCCATGTCTATTGCTGAGAACATATTTGTATTTAATTAATTCATTTACACACTAATAAAGCGAAGTATGAAATAACTGCATAAATGTATTCCAATATCAATATCAAATTGAATATCAAATATTATTTTCACATAAAGCGGATATTTAATCTGCATTCATTTTAAAATTTGACGCACTGCTGAATACACTACATAAATATATCAAAAATCGGAATGGAAAATGAAATTGAATGAAGCAATTAAAGCATAATGAAGGTGATTTTGAGTTCAGCACTCGAAAGTGATTAAAATAAAGCAGCATAAATAAAGAGTTGAAATCTGAGCTATTTTTAAATAATTTATTTAAAATAGACTCCAAATTGGGATTTAACTCATTGCTTATTTATGAGGAATAAATTGTATTATGCGCTGCGAGACTGAAAGTATTTTTATTAGAATTAAAATGAGTTTTCTCTTGCCCCGCACTTCGCTCTATTCGTGCCTTAAGTTCTGCATCTTCTGTTTAGCGTTAAGAAAGAAACAAAGTGCCAAGTGGATGATATCAGCGGCCATAAAGTTGTTACCAAGTTTGTGGGCGAGAAATGGCTGAAGGTGTCAATACAAAGAAACTGATGAAGTTGTTGCTAAAGTGGCTGCCACGCTATGTTCTCAACTCGACTAGCCTCGCCTCGTCTTTTCTGCTCTGCTCTGCTTTGCTGTGATGCGGTTGCAACGGTGCAGCGAAGCGCTGCGAGATTTGTGGTTTTTTGGCGAATCGAGTTGCATAAATTATAATAGAAGTGGTGCCAGCGAGTTGCTCGTTGCTGGCTGCTCGTTGCTGGCTGCTGGCTGCTGGTTGACGGTGAAGGATGTGTATGCATGCGTCCGCAACATTGGCAGCCGCATGTCATTACGTGCCACATGAAGTGACAGCGACAATGTGGCAAATAGGGTGGCAAGACGGGGTGGGAGCGGAGAAGCGGTTTCTAACACTTTTGCGAAGCGTGTGAAAGGTGCTCGAAACGTGCAAGATGCGGAAAGCCCTGAGATGCCTTGGCATTGAGGTGTTAATGCACCTACGAAAACGAAAGCGTCAGAGTGAGTGAGACAGATGGATAGATAACACAGAGCTGATGGCCAGGGAGCGAGAGCGGAGCTGCTGATGCAGCTGTCACCTAACTGCACACACACAACAACACTGGGCGTATACGTAACATATGTGTGTGAATGAGTGCATTGGAATTTCAACAACGTCTACAATGCCGTAAGGCAGGCGAAGAGTGCGAATGTGAATGTGAATGTGAATGTGAATGTGAGTAGAAGTGGAAGTATAGTATTCGTAGACTATGGATATAAGCGAGTATATCCCTTAATGGATATCATTTCATGCACGAATCATCATCATCATATCCATGTCAACAGAGCAGCAACACAAGCAACACACACAACACAGGCAACATCCAAGTCTTGGCATTTAAATTTCCGCAATAATCTGACGCATTTCCTTGAGCTTCAGCTTCACGTTGCACGTTGCAAAGCCTCCAGCTGCTTATGGATGTTAATTATTGCGTTTCCATTTCTTGTAAATATTTTGAGATGATGCCGGAAAACGTGACACTGACACGTCGACGCTCATTAAAATGTCTGATGCCAATTAAATCGAGCACTGGGCGTGGCACAGCGTGGCGGAAAGCATAAAGGCGTAGAAATAGCATCTTATCTTTGCACAGAGCAAGACAAACTTAATTAATAAGATAGAGGCAGGAAACACATGGACAAGCCCCGCACATGTGCTGCACCAGTTAATATAATTTTGGCCACCCACTCAACTCACACACACACATTTGTACGTGTGTTTCAAGCCAAATGGGTAAAGGTAGCAACAACATCAGTTTGTAATGCGAGCAATGCAGCTGTGTGTCAATCAATAACTAGCTACAGATAAATATTAACATAAATAATTGCATGCAACTTTTGGCAAACTTTTAGTCATTTTATTGTCGAATTTATTGCATTTGAGTTTGCTGTCAAATTAAATGATTTGCCGCATAACTTTACGCTTTGAATAATCTCGATGATTTAGAGTTTATCTAGGTTTTATAATAATTGATGAAGTGTTCAGTCAAATTGAATTTATGTTTTGGTTTTGTTTGTTTTTATGTGTTGCCTTTGAGTTGTAGAAATTGGGAATATTAGCAGATTTGTAAACATAACAAATATTTCTTTAATTTATATTTTGAATGTTATAGTATACTACATACGAAATATCGTCTTTGGTATATTTCAGTATTTATTATATATTTTATATATTTTAATGTTAATAATTCGGTATATTTTAAAAATATTACCGGAATGCTTTACTTTTATTCGAGTAAATGAGAATCAGGTATCCCACAGTCAAAGGTTTAACTATAAATATTTAAATCCCATACTTATAACGCTTGACAAAATTGCATCAATCAATCCGTTAGTGAGGACAAACAATATTAATATTAAAATATAAAAATTTTGAAAATAATTTCCAATAAGTGGTAACAACATGCATTTATTATTGAATTACTTTTCCATAACCTTTTTATATCCGCTACCCGTAGAGTGGAAGGGTAGATGCATTTGTGCTTGTATGTATGCTAACAGATAGAAGGAATAATATCTGACCCCATAGAGTATATATATTAGGGCGGGTCAATTTGCTCCTGTCAAAAAAATCCTGAAATTCGTCCCCCATACTTGGAATCTACGAAGAATTCTAAGAAAATTTCACCATGAAACCATGTCTCTAAAATGAATTCCTAGTCCGCGCCGTGAAGCTTAAAGATTGCACTATGAGGTACATAAGGTATTTCGGGGTAGGCATTTTAATGTATTTAAAAAAAAAATACGCATTTTCCAATTATTCAATCAATTCTGATTCATTTTTTGGGCGTGGCAAACATTTTAAACAAACTTGATCTGCGTGCAAACATAACAAGTGCTGTCGATAAAAATGATAGCTCTATCTCTTATAGAGTCTGAGATTAGGTGTTCATACGGACAGACGGACAGACAGACGGATATGGCTATATGGTCTCGAGCGTTGACGCTGATCAATAATATATACATATACTTTATAGGGTCTACGAGCACAACGTTATTATTCCCTTCTACCCTATGAGTAGCGGTTATAAGAATTGTATATATACAATATATAATATGTAGATAAAAATACCTATATAATAGGTAAATATTGTCAATTATGTGATTGGAGATAAGAGAAGTCTCTTTATCCATTTAAGTAAAGTGTTCCAAAGCAATTGCAAGGTCAACTCTCGACCTCAACGCACTACATTTGGTCGTCGTGTCATAATTTAGTGTAACTGATTGCATCTTAAAATAAATCTGCAACACTTTAGCTTGTTTATCTTGTATGTTTTAACTACCGGAAGAGCTCAAGCAGTCGGGACCAACTGGTCCAACTTCAATGACCACACCCACCACAAACATAAACTGCCTGGTTCTGTTTTCCAATTATTCTTCCTGTTGTTTTTGGTTTTTGTTTTTTTGTTGTTTTGGTCCTCTCGTAGTTTTTTTGTTATTGCTGTCGTTGTTACCAGTGGCAAAACTTTAATTGCCTTTCGGCCAAAAACTTTGGAGAATCTGCGCAGTGCATTTTGTTAACATTTCCTGTGACTTTTGGAGAGAAGTGCAATATCCCTCTTGCCAACACCACACATACCTCCTCCTCCTCCTCCTCCTCCTCCTCCTCCTCCTCCTTCTCCTTCTCCTAGATTGCGTTGGCACTTTCAGCTGCAACGTCGACACCCTTCGCCCCCCTCGTCAACAAGCGCTCAGCCATCGTTTCTAGTTGCCAAAGACTTGAACTCTGCTGTTGTTGTCCCCATGTTGTGTATGCCCTTTTAATTGCCCATTGAAAGTTGTTCACTTGTTAAAATGAACTTTTGCCTTTGGCGGCAATTGCTGCCGTTGCCGCTGCCGCTGCTGTTTCTGTTTCTGTTGCTGCCACTGCAACAGCCTCCGCTCCACCCCCTTCTTAAACCATTGACAAAGTTGAAAGTAAAGTGTAAGCAACAAGCAGCGTGAAAGTATGTGTTATGCAATTAAAAAGTGCCAAGCAAAGACACTTTAATCGCATCGAAGCTATTCAATTTCTCCGCCAACATTGACAAACAATTTTCACCAGTTCTCCATTGGGCCAAGTGCCAAACTGTGGTTCCTTTGCCAAAGAGTCTGCTTTCCCTAATGAGTTTCACTTCCTCAGTTGCATCTCGTTATATTTTTAACTCGAACAAAAAAAATGAATTCTCTGTCTCTCAGCTACGCTTTTTGTGTAAGAAACCCGAGAGGAAGTCCAAATGAGTGGGAGAAAAAGACAGCTGAGTTTCAAATGACAATTGCACACACACACACACATAATTGTTATTCACCTACTCTTATTCCCCCCCACCTCAACTGCTGTTCCTCAAGCTTTTCGCACGTCTGCCTACCACAATTTACATCCGCAACAAAAGGGTATAAAAACAATGCCAGAGTGTGGATTACTCAGATACTCAACGCGATGAACACTCTGCAATTATGAATTATGCTATCATGTTTAAGACTAATTGGAAAAACTTATTTTGCATGAATATTACAAAATATTAAATTACTTCCATTAGCAACTCTTTTACCAGTTTTAAAGTTTTGCTTAATTGTTCTCTGTTTTAAAAATATTTCAATTGTTCTATAATAAATTTGCTCTATTAGTAATTAAAGCAAATTAATAAATTAAAATAATATTAATATTTAAACTACATTTATTTTGTGCCACAACGAACAACATTTATGTCATAATAAATCAATACAAATTATGAATGAATAATTGCCAAAGGATATTTCACACAATATTAAGCAGCTAATAATACAATAAAACTAATTAAAATTGGTGTCAAAACTAAACGAATTAAGACTAACATATTGAATTCTATATAACTATCTTTCAAATTTGCGAATGTCTTTGAATCAAATTATAATTTGTTAAGCTCTTTAAATTAATTAAGCACAGCTTTAACAGTATTTTAATCTCTCAGTATGTACAGTAAAAGAAAATCGATTAAATTATATTCTCATCAATTGTTGACAGTGTCTAGAAAATCTTATATTATGCAATCAATTTAAATACATTTATTTGGTATGACAGGCAGCAAGATTGATGTGAAAATAAATCAAATGAATTTCTGATTGAATAAATATGGACCAAAGGCTATTTCACACAAACCAAAAACAATATTAAGCATATCAATTTAAAACGTTAAAGTGTCGACACTAAACAATTTGGTTGCTAATTCCATTGCGATAATTAATTACACAAATGAAAATAAGTCAAGAGGAGACGAATTTAAATGTGAGTCCTAATATTGGGTTAAATAAATAAAGTGGATATTTAATTGATGAGCTTGGAAAGCAAACTAGCATGCTCAGCATACAATTTAAGGAGTATAGAATATGTGGAACAGTTACAAACGCTTGTCTGTTTATCTAAATTTCATCTTTTGTTTGCTGACTCGCATTTCAGCTATTTTAGTTATATACAAGTATTTTTTTCTTCATATTTTTCTCTTTTTGCTACTGTCTGCAGTTGACTTGGCCACAATTTAAGCATATATAGTATATATACTTATGCATTCGTATATATGCTGAAGTCTGTTCGCATGCAAAGACTGCAAAGAGTATTTGTCTGATTTTCCACATGCATTATCATGTCTAAAAACTGTCTAGCGTTAAGTCATGCTCATTCTGAGAATGAGAATACAGTCTGTATGTGTGTGTGTGTGTATTGTCATGGTGTCTAATATCTCCCACCGAGGGAAGGCTGAAATGTCAGCAGTGACATGCAATATTATAAACATAATTTAAGAGCACACAGACTGAGGCAAAATGAACTTGCTGCAGTGACTGTAGACTGGAGTGAAATGTTCAGCCATATGAATGGATAAGAGTCCATTGTTATCAATATCAGTGTAATATGATAATCGATTTAATTGCCAACTTGTTCATAGCTATGGTTATTAAATTGAATTTGTTATTAAAATAAGTGCTTGATGCCATAACATAAGGCCATAAACGTTGCATTTAAAACAACAATGGCGCCCTGGCGTTATTGTGTAAAAACAATATTACGTATACGCAATAAGTATGCGCATATAAAATGCATATTTATGCACTATAAACATTAATTTACTTGCCATTTTAGCTAGACGCACAGTTAATTGAAAACAACAACATAAAATTTCCATTCTCCAGCTCGCTCAGTCAGTCAGTACTTCAGCATTTCTCTGTCTCTTTTGGCTGCCCAACTTTGGCAGCAACCGAAAGCAAACAACTTAAATTATGCAAGAAGTGGAAAACGCAGCAACAGTAACAGAAATTGCAACGAGCGTTAAATGTGCGTCGACTGCAGGCGGTTGTTCGTTGTTGGTTCGTTGGCTCGTGGTTGCTGGTTGCTGGCTGCCGGCTGCTGGTTGCTGGGTTGGCTCTGTGGGGTCGTTTGTAAGCGTCTGTAATGCCAAATTTAATTGCAATTAATGTGCAGCTAAGCGGAAGTGCCACGGCAGCGTGCAATGGCGTTCGCACTTCCGGCAGCCATTGACCGTTCTGTGTTCCACGTTGCCATTTGCCCGTTGTCCTTTTTCCGCTGTTGGCTATTCGCTGCTCGTTTGTCGGCGCCAAAGCTAAATATAATTTGACGCCAGTTGCCAAACACAGTATGGGGCAAATGTCAGAAATGAAGAACGCATCGCATAAGAACGCAGCGCAGCTTGCAGCTTGTAGCGCCACATTGTCCAGTCACGTGTCACCTGCCGAAGCTTCAGTTTCAGTTTCAGCTTCAGCTGCCGCTGCAACTGTAAATGAAAACGCTGGGTATCCGTTTCAACGTCAACGCTGCACAGAGCCGGAATTCAATTACTCGTGCACCATAAACCGATTAACTTATATAAATATTTATATCGCTGATATGCAGCCCACTATCCATGGCGCCCATTGCCTTTATGACCAGGGCGTGGCCACACGGACAGTTCAGTGTCCAGTGTGCTTTTGCATATGCAAACACTTTTACGAAAAAACCAGAGCAACCAACAATAACAACAATGCAAAGCAGTTGAGCAACTGAACAGTTGACTGCGGCAATAATTCCCATTTTCGCATTCGCATTTGCATTTGCATTTGTTGGCGTTTATGGTCCACTTAAGTGTTGTCATTCGCATCCTTGTACGGGGCGAGGATTTAATGATAACACGCTAGGTGTCATTTACAGACGACACGAGAGCAACATGCATGTGGGTGCGTCGCCTCGCTTTGCCTCGCCTCGAGTCAAATCTGCCTACTAAAGCCCTTGATGCTGCTCGACAGCGACAACGAGACACAGAGAAAGACAACGACAACGAGAAGGGGTTAAGTTCACCCTTCACTCCTCACTACAATGCGATAAATAGTTCCTTAACAGCTGGCAGAGCAGAGGCAAAAGGCAATAGAGGAAACGACCTATAATTGTGATGTTCCTTGTCTGTTGTCTGTTGTGTGTTGTGTTCTGCTTCCATTTAGGTGTCAGAGCCTAGCTTAGCCTTTGGCCATAATGGAGAGTGGGCGCCGAAATTTGTGGCGAGACTTGTGGCCTGATTTATTGGCTTACATCGCACAAGTATTACGACGACGATATGTGTGTTTTCGGGGGGTCGTCGACTGATGTCAACTGATGTCCTTAAGTTTGCAAGGATTAATGGGCAGTTAATGTTCGCATTATACGAATCATTGAGAGCTTTGACAAGTGCCACACTCTGCTGCAATTTGTGGCCAAAATACTTATGTGATAAAACACATTACGCATTCTACAAATATTTTGAGGTTTTGCTTCACATTTAATTTGTGCTGTGCTGTACTGTGCTGTGTGATATATGTGATTTAAATCTCAGAGGCCCCATTCACGCTGGTGCCTGAGCTGCAGCTGGCGCAACTTGCACTCCAAGGCGGCGCTGCTGTTGAGCAATTTCCTTCGCTGGTTCAGGCGAGAGGCGAAGGCAACGCGCTGCAGTTGTGTCAGCTGTTGACGCAGCCACAGATGATTAGCCTGCAGCTGTCGGAGCTGGACGAGCACATCAGCATTAACATCGTTCTGGCACAGATCCACGGCTGTTGAATGCGCTTTCATCGAAACGAAACGGCAGCTGCTAAAGTAAGGAAGACATAAGAAGAAGCGTGGCATAATTTATGCGGATGCGGATGCGGTGCAAGTTGCGGGTAAGCTTCTGTTGGATGCAAATGTGAATGAGGAAGCGGTTGTGAATGCGGTTGTGGATGTGCGGTTGTTCGACTCTCTTGTAAGCTGACAAGCTTTCTCCTAATCGTGCAAGACTGTGGTGCTTGACTCCTTGCTTCAAGTTTTTGTCTGCAAATTACGTATACGCAACGAATGCTGCCCTCGTTCCAAAATGTTGATTTCACAGGATTTTTTTCTAGTTTTCTAGCTGATTGAGTTAAAAATTGAAAATTTGCCAGCATTTGGGCAAGTTTTTAGCTGCTGCTTAATGACTTGGCTGGTTTGCTGAGCAATATTCACTGATGCGTTCATAAAATTTGCGTAACATGCCTTCGCATGGATTCGCTCTCCTCTTCCTCCCTCCCTCTCTCTCTCTCTCTCTACTCGTGCCTCAGCTACTTGAGGTGGCATAGACAAAATTGCTTTTACGCTTCAAGCTTCAGCCAAGCATAAAAATGTCTGCTCGACTGCTGGCGTTAGCTTCGTTGCCCCGCCTCCTGTCTTCTGTCTCCTGTCTTCCATCTCGCCCGTCTCCCCCCCCCGTCTTTCCCGCATTGTCTACCGCTCGTTGACGTTCGATTTCCAACTACGAGTATCGATTGATTTTGTATTCATTTTCTTTGTAGTTCAACTGGCAACTAGCAAATGGCAAACAGTAAAGGCAAACTGCACACACAGTGACGTGACATTCTCTCCGTTTTTTTCTCCCCCCACCCATCTTTTTTTTTGCACTTTTTTCCTGTCTCTTTCTCGATTCACTTTTTCTTTGTTTGCTTTGCCCAAATTGCCCCTAATGTCGCCTTTGTGTGCCTCGAAAGCGTTTTGTACAATTGCAACAAGCAGTCAAAGTCGTTCAGCACTCAGAACAACAAGCGCAAACACAAACGCAAACGAAAAAAAATTGTATTTTATTGAAGCATGCTTGAATTATTTTTAAATCGAGCTTTCTTGCTTTCCCACCTAATTGCTAGCAAATCCATTTAATTGGATCAGCTGCAAAAGCTTGAAACAAGGTGCAGATAAGACAACAAAATACTCGCCACTTCACTTGGCATACGCCAAGGCAACCTCAATAGCAAAAACTACGGTTCAAACTTCCCGCGAATGCAGCGACATGTTGTGGTTGCGGGCACCAACCGTGCGTATACGTTATATTCCAGAGCACCGACATGTACATACATACGGGAATGTTCGAGTACGCGAATGTGTGTAAGTGCTCATGCGTTTCATGCTCGTGATGCTGAAATTTTCGACATGTTCTGCAGAAGCAAAAAGCATATCCGGCACCCCAAGACTCTAAAGACAACACACACAGCGTGTTTCTGAGCCACGACTTGGGTGTTCATAAGTCGCCATTACCAATTCTTAATGCTTCTACATTTGGCTCTAGGTTTTGCTTTATATTCACAGCTAATGGCGGAGGCCATAAACCACTGTGGACTCGAATGAACACAGCGAAAAAAAATGAAAAATAAAAAAATAAACAAATTGAAGTAAAAATAAGAGTTATTACTTTAATGCTGCGACTGCATTGTTAGCTTGCCAAATGTAGTTCAGTTAAAGCTCGTAAAGAAATCTCTGATTCGCACTTTAAAGAGATGTTGCAACAACCACTGTGAGGGAAACATAATGCAAATGAGCATTATTGCCGCGTCAAAGAGAAAAGTTATTTTTTAAGCTCGCAAATAAATTCTTAATTAACTGTATGTCAAAAGTTAAGCACAGCGGTATTCATAAATAACAACTGTGAATTAAATTCTTTATTCGTTTCCTCTTCGAAGCATATAAAAAAGAGTTACTTTATGAAAGTACGTTTAACAAAGAAATTATTGCAGCTTCAGCGCAGTAATTGCTGCGTTTGGCATTAAAAAAAGTATATCCTTTTGTATACCCGCTACACATATGGTAGAAAGTCGGTATGGGAAATTTCTGTCGGTAGGAAATGTAAGAAACATGCAGATGCCTTCTTCGATTCCGTAAAATATATAGATTCTTTATCAACGTCAACATCCAAGTCGATACACACATGTCTGTCTGTCCGTCTGGCTGTCTGTCCGTCCGTATAAACACATGGATCTCAGGGACTATGTAAGATAGAGCTTTAATTTTTTTCGACAGCTCTTGTAATGTTTAAAAGCAGATTATGCTTGTTTCAAATTCTGGCCACACCCATTTGCGCCCCGTAAATCGAAAAAAAAAACAAATAACAAAATCATTTTTTTTTTTTAGTGATTTTTGGTAATTTTTGAAAATTTGGTATATTTTGTACTCTATATGCTATATCTTGAATGTAGTACTATGTCGATATATAGCCTTTCAGTATTTTTGCGATTTGTATATATTGAAAATAGGTACCGGGTATCTCACAGTCGAGCACACTAGCTTTCTTAATTGTTTCACAATAAGTTCACTCAATTAACATTCACGAGGAATAATATTTTATAGCAGACATGTTGAAACTGAAAATCAATTCGAATAAACGAATTTGCAACGCAACTCGAAAGGATTTTCAAATATATAAAATGGGTATCTCTGTTCTAATTTCTCGGTCTGCGAATGTGAAAGCAAAAGGTTTGCTTTCACTGTTTGAATAATTTTACTCGGTCATTGCTCCAAAATAATCTTTTATAGTGTGTGCAGATATGATGGAATTTATAATGAACTAACGAGAGATTATTGACATATGTACATATATCAAACATTTATAGATGCCTTAATAGCTCCGTCTGCAATAGTAGTAAAATGTTTGTTCAAAATTTTAAATAAATTTAAATAGTCAGGATACGATTAATCGATATGAACTATACTTCGTGCTGTTGAAAATGCAGAAATGTTGGAATTTAAAATGAACAAAACTCAACGAACTCTTAACGAGTCTAACGAGCGAGGTTGTTGACCAGCACTAAGAGAACTTTTGCCTTATTTCAAAGCCATTACCTGAACATGGCCAGCATTGAATAGCATAAACTTAACAACTGAAAAAACCAACAGGCACATAATGAGGCAATCATCGCCTCACACTGATGATGAATGCAATCAATATGAACAAACTAATAAGTACGATTGGCGATGATTGAACATCAAGGATATTTCAGTGTGAAAGAGAAAATCACTTTTAAACACATCGATCATGCAGCTGTCAGAGAGTGAGAGTGTTTGTGTGTGTGCTTGTGTGTGTTAAATGCATTTGTGTCTGAAATATGCAGCGATTGGAAGCTTACCCCTTGGCACTGGAATGCTGTCGATAAATGCTTGAAAAATTGCTGTCAGAAAATGCTTGAGAGCGGGCGAGACTTTAGAAACTTTAAAAGCAACGCCAGCTGCATGTGAGTGAGGCTTTCGAAATGTGAGATTGCCTAATTGAAAACCTATGCCACTAAACTGTAAGCCTATCTCTCCTTCACCCCACTGGCTGGCACACTGTCAACTGTAGGCGCTGAGCCTGTGAGATGTGCGCTTCGCAATGGCAACTTAATTATTTCAGTGGCACGTCGCCGCCGGATGGTGAACTGCGAACTGAGAGTGGCGAATGGCGAACGGCGAACGAAGACCGGCAACGGGTCGGATGGAGAATGCTGCTTAAGCCAAAACTCACGACAGCTGGCAAGAAGAGTAAATAAAGAAAATAAGAAAAACGATGAAAAACAGAGATATTTATATAATAAAAGACGAGCTGAAAAGAGCAAAGCAGCAGCAGCTAGCGAAATAAACAAAAGTTTGCAGCATGCAGCAGCGTGAGTTGCAGCTGCTACTATCGCAGGCAATGCCACAGCAAACTGTGTGGATGCCACAGCCAGAGCTGTGCTGAGCTAGTGGCACATCGCGAGTCGAGTGCTATTGAAAATCTGTGTGGAAAGATAAAGTTGGCTTCGCAAACGGATTTAACTGCAAAACGAGCGAATAAAATAGGGCGGGGCTAAAAGCCGACAAAGAGAGCTGACAGAAGATGGAGAGTGTACGTGTGTGTCTGTGTGTGTGTGTGTCAGAGTGTGCGTGTGTGTGAGAGTTGACCCCATAAAAATGCAGCCGTTGCCTTCCTTCCCCTTAACTTCCGCTCGCCAACAACAGCAATTGGATAGTTGCACCGGAAACTTGGGGTATTATTCATGGGCACGGTTCATTACCAATATTAGTATTTTTGCTCAATTTAACGAAATTTGTTAAACAAAAATTCGACGCAAACTGTTTGACTTGAGCTAATTATATTTTGTTACTCTCGCTTATCAGGCGCCGAGTTTCTTTCTTTTTCGAACAGAAAATGCATTTTTCGCACAACAAGTCATCAGCAAAGTAATTTCATATTCATATGAGAAAAGTTTCATAAAACGAAACTCAGCAGGTGAAAAAAGTCTGCCTACATCTTTCACATACTTCTTTTCTCATTTCCCGAAAATTAACTGAGACTCTATTTAACCCTTAGGCTGATGTTGGGTAAAATATTTCAAAGTTCTATGATGTAGTGCATAACTCATTGACATTAATGCAATATATGTTTATAAACATACTACTACTACTACTGTAGTAGTGGTGTGTAAACATTATTCAATTAACTGAATAAGTTCATTTGTTCACTTTTTATCAGTGAACTGAGTTTGTTTCCAACACTGTTCATATGTAGTTCATTTTGCCCTTTGTTCACTTTCGTTCATCGCTTGTTTTGTGTCATTCATCGTTAAGTAATGTTAAACCCTTTTTATAGCATTCTAGGAATTTCTTTATCTTTGTTTATAAGTTTTATATATTTGTTCGTATTTGTACATACAATGTGAAAAGCACTCAATAAATTTATGCAACCCATTGAAATCAAGTTTTAATACTGAAAACAAACAAAAATAAGAGTTGTCACATCCGTTCAAATAGCTTGACGATGGGTAAAGACAAAAAGTAGCCAAAGAACTGAAAATAGAACTAAAAATCAAAAGAAACCAACTGAACAAGAACTGAAAATCAAAAGAGAACAACAAGAAACTAAAAATTTAATTGTAAACTAAAGTGCAGAATTGAACCACTGAAAAAAAGAACGATTAAGGTTCAGTTCGTTCACTTTTTTCGTTCGTCTGTGAACATCTCTAATGTACATGTATGATAAAGTTTGTTTCCAACAATTTTAAAACCATTTTAAATGTTACGCTCTGATGTTATTAAGTAATTGACTTTTGGTCTGCAATGTTATTTATTTTGCGATATGCTGCTTGTTGTTACAATTAATAAATAGCAATAATTTAGTTTCAATATTAAACACGTATCGCGAGCACATCAAATATAATTTGCTAGAAATAATTCAATATTTTTTTGCTTTATGAAAACATAATGTTTGCAATATTCATCAAAATGATAATTTGATAATTTGTTGCAATCTTTCTTTGTGCAGCAAATGCATCACAAATATTATTTTAATAAAGTCGATAATATTGTTTATTTTGTAAAATTGTGGCATTCGCCTGGGGGTTAAATGACTTTGTTAAGAACTGCGAGGGAGTGAGAAAGTAATTTATATTTTCGCAAGTAAGTTAAAAAAGCAGAGAATATGAGTAGCACAATTAACGCCTGCAACTTTAATTGCTTTTAAATGTGATGCTGATGCTGCTCCATGTACTAAGTGTGCAGTTGGGTGCTGGGGCGAGTTAAGTATCTAACGGATTCGTTTGTAGTTCGCATCTGGGGGACGCCCAACGTTGGGCTCCAACGTGACATGTCAACCGCAGGCGGCGGCTCAAAAGCGTAAGCAACATGACATACAGAGGAGACGCACACACATACAAACACACACACGCACACAGAGATGTGAGTGTCTGAGCGCCTGAGTGCCTGCCTCAAAAGCGGCTTAACCATCACACACACCTACACTACCGCACACACACACTCACGCACACTTACAGAAGGGACAAACACAAAGGGACAGAGAGGAGCACTGATCCCAGCACAGACAGAAGCACAAACACAAACACAAACACGGACATGGACACAAGACAAGCCTAGGCCAAACTATTTACATGTCGCCCCATTATGTCCGGACCCGGACAGACACATCAACAGTGCGAACAGGAAGGGAGGAGACGGGTGGGGAGGGGAATACCAGCACCCTGTATACGTAGCCTTTTGTGCTACCGCACGCTAAGTGACGTGATTTAAATTTTCATGTCCTTTGTGAGTTTCAATGCTCTCGTCCCTTCGTCATCATCAGGGTCGCAGACTGTGACGTCATTGTTGCCGCTTCCGTTGCGCAAATCACGTAATCTGTCCTCAGTGGGTCAAGCAGCCACATGAATTGTTCAAGAGCATAAACAGTAACTGCCACAGCAAGTGCAACTGCAACACAGCTGTGCCACACAGAGCCATAGCAACACATTTCAAATGGGACAAGTGCAAGTAAATAAAACCAGATACACACGTGAACTACATGCACTTGATTAAGATGATACGAAACTCGTCAACGTCGACTCGCGACATGCGACATGCAACATGCGACAGCAGAAAGGTCAAAGTAAATGTCAAATAAATGTCAACTGGCGGTTCTTCAAATAACAGCTGATATAATTGATCAGAGCAACTCGGAAAAACTCATTTAAAATAAAGAAATGATGTTAACAACTTTCATACAGTTGCATAGCGTACACTTTCTGAAAAGCTGAGTGGGCTCACTACACAAAAGCAGAACTTGAACAAATACTTAAATGCAAAATGAATAGGTTATCCGCAATTCCGTAATGCACAAATATTTCTACACAATACAATAAATTGTATAATCTTCTCTCAGCCACATACACTTGTATTTTTATGTGCTAAAAATATAACTTGCGAAAGTATCTCAGACATGCATGCCAATTGGCAGCAGTTCAAGCAGCTCTCAACATTTTTAAAGTCGCGCACTAAATATAGAACGTTAGTTTACTTTCCCCAGCACAGATTTATATTTGTCAGACATAAGATCATTATGACTTATTAATCAGCAGCTAAGACATCTCTATTCCTCTGTCAGTCTGTTTATCAGATTGCTGCTGATTTTGACAACCACAGAAACCGAGTTTGACTTGAATGCCCTTTAGTTCAATTTAATATTCAACGGCCACTTAAGATTTTATTGCCATGTGTTTACGATTCAATTGTGATTTGAGTAAATCATACTTTTATCTTATTAATTCCCGTGTTGGCAATATGCTTACTTGGCAGCTATGCAAGTTGGCTTTAAAAGATCCATATGCCGGAAAATTAAAGTCAACAATGTAATCTCTTCGCTTTGCCTTAATTAATCGGCAATTTGCGTACTTTCACTCTTGGTCCGTGTGTCAATCAATGGTTATAGTAATAAGTAGTTTGTATGAATTTTCATCAATTTGCGCGTCCAGTTGTCAACTCCAGTTGATATAAATTTTAATTATACACATTCGCATATCAAGTGATTACACTCATTATTGCCATACTGGCGATGGCAATGGCAATGGCGATGTCGATTCATCAGTTTGGCAACTGGCTCATCATCAGCAGCAGTCTCAGCCTCTGAAAATAAGTCAAGCTTTTTTAATTGTTTAATTTTCATTTAATTTTAATGCCTTCTGCATGTGGCCTTTCGGCCTTGTTGACCCAAAAAAAAACAAAAAACAAAAAAACAAAAAAAACAAAAAAGGAAATTAAGGACAACAAAAATTGAAAACAAGAAAGAAAAATCTGAAACTGAAGCTGAAGCTGAAACTGAAATGGAGAAAAATTGTGTGTCATTTGGGTGAGCTGATAGCGAAGGCTTCGCCACAGTGTCGCTCGACGGGGCTTACAGAAATGAGAATACCATTTATAAGGCCATAAATAAATGCGGGGGGATGCGTAAACATGATGGCGAATCGGGTTGTCGGCTCTCGCCTCTCGGAGAAGAAAGGTCTATGTACTATATGTGGAGGCGGGTCTTATCGGGGCAAGTGGGCATCATTAACCTGGCGGCGTCCAATGTAATTATGTTAACTGCTAATTGTATCCAGGGTGCGGGTGCAAAAACGATTCGCTTTGAACGGGTGTGGGATTGGACTTGAGGGTGGGTGGAGAGAGAGAGGGAGAGAGAGTTCAATGCAAAAAAAAAGAAGAGAAACGCAAAGCATAAAGATAACGATGATTGGCCAAAGAGCATGGGAATGTCAACGGCAACTGTGTTTTCCTCCTTTATTTTCCAAGTGTGGCATTTAAAATAAACATGACAACAACGCCCACAGAGGTGGCGGACAGAGGAGGGGGGAGGAGGAGCAGGGATAAGCACTTGATCCTGTTCGTGGCCACACATGGCCTGCGGGTTCAGGCCATTGAAAATGAAAAGTCTGTTTTCGTTTTGTTTTTCTTTCGCCTCCCTCAGTGCTTGCTCTGTTTGATTTTAATTGCAATTTCTTTTTTTTTTTTGCTGTAAGATCTTTTATATCTTTCCGTCTGCTCTCCATGTGAATCGTATTGATTTTATAAGTAGATTTATAAAATCGCGAGTTTTTCACATTAAGGCAATTTGGGTAAAATTTGTTTATTAAGTTCTGACACTCTTAAATGCAGATGGCAATTTAATTTTCCGGCAAATGAAATTGGGTTTTTAATTTGGTTTTTTATATGTAATTTTTTAGCATGTTTGACATTAAACTTTCCTATCAACAAATTGCATCACATTCGTTTCCCATTAAAAATGTCACGCCAATAACACTAAACAACAGGGTTCGTTTAATTAGAATTGATAAGAATCTAACACAGGAAATAAGCTAAATAAATGATTAGTAAATAGTCGAATTTGAATACCTGATGGCGTCACTTATTTAATTCGTATAAATAAGTAAACTCTGTTAATATTGAAACAGAAAGTTAGTGAAACAATTAATTAAAGACGGGACTCAATTAGACTGATAGTTGGCAAACAATTTTCTGGAGTTATTGACGAAACTTGTCTCAATTGTGTTGAGCAGGCAAAACTGGCGCCATCTACTGTTCTTGACTGGAATTGTGTGAACGAGATCCAATTATAGAACTTTAAATTGCAGAGGATTGTTAAATTGCGATAATTGTTTCATTTATAGAGCAAAAGTTGCTTCAGAAAAGTGTTGTCACTCTTAAATTTTATTTCAGCAAATAAACTGGCAACACATTTATCTAAATATATGATAAAAAGAAAAGCCACAGCTTAATTGTGGATGCGACACAACTTGAAAATAGAATTAGAGAGAGAATACGAACAAATGTGAAGAGTCCAACGTGAAATATGAAACATGAAGCACGAATGCAAAGCACTTTCTGTCTGAGTGGGAGAATTGTGCAAGAGGCCTGCGGCATTGTTGAGGGTTCAATGTGCTGGAAGCAAAAAACATAATTTATATTCTGATTTACAGCTCGTTGTGTGTTGTGTGGCAATGTAGGGTACTCAACTGTGTTGCCCTGTGTAATGTTTATTTGCATACAATTGTTGTTGTCTTTGCTTTGGACCAATATATCATTGGGCCAAAGGAAAAACTGACAACTACAAATTTGGTCGCTGTTTATGCGGCCAGCAAATAACGCCAATATCTACATTCATATGCATAAAACATATTAAACATACTCGCACATAGTCGAGAGCATATATATATATAAAACATATATGGACATCCCTTTTGACCCAAAATAGGTAAACATATTTTACATATGTATGCGTGTCCTTAAATACACACACACTCACACACACACAGAGCATGCAAATTGTCATCAGGCAAACGGAGGAGGAGCCACGCCCAGTTCGACAAGCACGCCCATTGTTAAATGTGAAACTTTGCGCGGAATTCATAATGCACAATTCGCGTGTTGTTTACAATTCATTTATGCAAATTTTTGGATGGCAAAAAAATGGCGCAGCATAAATATGGCGAAATCAAAACTAGCACAATTTTCATATAATTAATTGCTATTGACCCGTAGTATAATTTATTTATTTTTAACGCATACTCTCATCGGGGACCCACAATTATAGTACAAAAATAATTTAAAACAAAATTCACATTGCGCAACTTTAAATCATTTGGTCTTTAAGTGACTTAACTCACCTCTGGCATTTCCCTAGGCTCCTTTCTATCCCACCTTACTAACTAAAACGAATTGTCGCTTTGTGTATTCACTCGTAGTTTATTCCAAGGTCTAATTAATTATTTTTAGTTGAATGAAAAGCCGTTTTGTGTGTGCTCATTATGAATAGAATTTCATGTGCAAATTTCTAACATTTTTTTGGCATTCATCTGCGGGCTTCACTAATTGAGCTACACAAACTAAAACTAAGAACTAAATAATACCCGCTGCTATTAGCAAGGTAAACACACAAAATATTCCTTTGAATTTGCCCTGATATTCGCCCTTTCCCCCTGAATAGCTCTGCTATGATATCATAAAAGACAGCCTATTGTAAGGAAATGTACTTTCACTAATTGAGCACCAAAAGCACTCATATCACCTGCTTACTAAGGTAAGCACAGTTAATTCCCCTAAGTTTCGCTGTGATATTTTAGCAGCCTATTACCTCTAACAAAACATTCAATTAGTTGTGTATGTTTATGATTAGAAATTATGTAGTGAATTTATCGAATTATATAATAATCACGAAAAGGTTTATCAATGGATTATACAATTGAAATAACTACATTATAATTTACAGCCTAATATATTATATTAAGACTTCACTTCATTATAAGATTGTGTGAAGAGAAGTCGAGTCAAATATTAGTAGTAATTAAATTGCAGAAAATAATTATACATTTTGTATAAGTTTACAATAATGTAGAGCACATCATCCAACATTTCAATTAGTTTATTTATTTATAATTTATTAGAAATGAGAGTATTTCCTAATACCACAATAAGATGAAGTAAAGTTAAATATTAAAAATGAAATTATTATACTCCATTATTCCGCAATGAAATCAATTACCGATTATGGGGTTGATCTCTGAATGAAGCATTCTGAAATAACTACTTTATAATTTAGAGCACAATATATTAAGGCATAATTTCCTTATAAGAGTGTGTTAAGACTCGACTTGAGTCAAATATTAATAGTGATTAAATTGGAGAAAATAATTATACAGTTTGAATAAGTTTACAATAATGTAGAGCACAACATTCATCATTTCAATTAGTTATGTATTTATAATTTATTAGAATTGAAAGTATTTTATAATCCCACAATATGATGAAGTTAAGATAAATATTATTATTATTATTATTATTTTTTTTTATTAAAAATAATAACGAAATGTTAACAAAGGTAGGTGCACTGTTACCTATGTTAACTAGGCAACTTGAGCAAATCAGAAATAAGATAAATATTAAAAATGAAATTTCATTATGAAATCAATTACTGATTATTGGGTTGATCAATCAATTAAATATTTTGAAATAAATACACAATAATTTAGAGCACAAGATAACTTTGAAGAAGTTGTGTCTGTGTCTAACATATTAATAAGGTGAAGCTCTCTTAAATATTGAAGATGGAATATTTGTATTTTATATTAACAAGATAAATTGAATTAAAAAATAATAATAAAAACGTTCATCCATGGATTAAACATTTTGAAATAAATTCATAATAGTTTTAAGCACAATATAACATTCAAGTAGCTGAATATAGTTATTATTACGAATAGTTAGAAATGAATAGTAATTTACTGTACAATTCTATCCTCATACAACTTTAGTTCTTTATAAGATTATGTGATTTAAACCCGAGTCAAATATTAATAATGATTAAAACAAAGTTAATAATAATTTAGAGCGCAATATTATTTTCAATTAGTTGCGTCTTCATAATTTATTAGAAATTATTGTATAATCCCATAATAAATATTAAGATTGAAATTATTGTATTTCATGACTCCACAATGATATTTTATTTCGTAACTTCATAATAAAGTGAAGTTGGGCTAATTGGTAATGATAATGAATTACGCATATAAAATATATACAAAATAATTTAGGGGCTCAAGATTACACTCAAGTAGTTTGGAGTGTTTATTATTAATACTAATTGGGTTTTATTATGGAATATAAATTTAAACAAATTACTCTCACCTTCACATCATTTTCATATTTATTATAAACATTTTTGTTATATTTCTTAGTTTTAAAAGGAGCCAGGTCACAAGAAGAAATAAACAAACTTCAGTTGGCACCATAACGAAGTTGAATGAATAGTATTAAATAACATTTAGTAGAAGTGCTCACATGTCCTTTGATATAATGAAATACTTTCTTTTTCTCCCTCTCTATTCCTTTAGTAACTTCCATCCATCTTATACAGTCATAAACTTTAGCTACTTTATCAACTGATTTCCTATTCTCTCTCACTTGCTTTTGCTTTTTGTCTTGCTCGAAAAGCAGCAAGTGGCTATCCGAAGTGAAACTTCTGATTTCAGTTGACCACATTTTGAGCTGCCTTTAAACTAATGTCTAGAGACGGACACGTACTCGATCGTAAGTCAAGTGCTTTGGCCGAGAAAGTGTTGCACATATTGTAAATAGATATATGTATGTATCTATGTGTATAGTATAGTAAAGTATATGTATATGATTTAGCAAGTCAACGCTCAACGTTCAACGCTCAGCACTTGGCCACAACTCACTTAGAGTGCGCTCTGCCACAAATGGCCCTAATACTCAGACATCGGGCCACCCCAAGCCATATTTATGGCAACCGGCTGTAGTGCTTTGAGTTCTCTGAGTAGAAGTGTTGCAAGTGTCGGTTGCCGGTTCCCGTTTGTGTGTGTGTGTGTGTGTCGGTGTGTGTTGCTGTGTGTTGCTGGGCGGGTGTTTCAATGACTTTCAATGGTTCACATACACACTCACACCGAGAAACACAAAAACACAAACAAAGCAACCCAATCAGCAGCTTAAATCAGCGGCAACAAAAGCTTGCCACAATTTCCGCAACTTGAGCATTTGATTGGCATGGGCCAAAAAGCTGTTTTAAATTTCAAATACATATCGCACACCTTTAATCAACTTGTGTACACTCGCTGGCAACCGTCTTCTACCTTCTTCACTTTGGCAACCTCGATGGCCTTTAGGTGTGTCATAAAAGCCCAAAACAAATACAAAACTGTTCACACAATTCAATCTATCAAGCCAGAGCCAGAGGCTCGTCTCTGCCTCCATCTACCGAAATGTTCTTCTTCTTGTACACACTCTTTTACGCCATTGTCTACTCATTTTACCACTTGATTGTGTTTGCACAATATCTCAGCGACAGTCGCGTCATCTAGAGTTGCCATTGAATCCGTTGGTGCTTCTGCTTTTGTTGCTCTTGTTGTTGCTTTTCCTGTTGTTTCAGATCGAATGGAAATTGGAAATGCAAAGATTTTATGGAAGCTTCCCATGTGAATTCGCTTTTTATACCCGAAACCAGCAGGGTAGAAGGGTATTATAATTTTGTGACTGTAGCAAATGTATGTAATAGATAGAAGGAGGCATCTTCGACCTCATGAAGTATATACATATATTCTTGATCAGAGCGAACAGCCGAGACGATCTAGCCATGTCTGTCTGTCCGTATAAACAACTGCTTTGTCATATAATCTGGTATATTTTGTATTATATGGTATATTTTGAAGGTAGTACCATATCAGTATACTAATAGTATTTGGGCTTTTGTATATTTTGGTATTTTTGCGTATTAACACTTATTTTGGCGTATAATCTGGTATAATTTATACTCTATGGTATATTTTGAATGTAGTACTATATCAATATACCAACCATATTTGAGATTTGCTATACTTTAGTATTTCTTAGGTATATTTTAGTATATAATTTTAATAATTAATTTGGTATATTTTAAGAATGAGTAGCATGTATTCCATAATCGACCAAACTTGACTGTAACTGTCTTGTTACATATGTATATTTTAGTTTTAGTAATTAATTTGGTATATTTTAAGAATGAGTAGCAGATATTTCATAATCGAGCACACTCGACTGCAGCTCTCTTACTTGTTATATATATTTTTGTAGTTAGACAGACAATTCGAATATATTCTGTACACACATGACTGGCCAAAACTCAAGGACTCAATGGGAATCCACGTTTCAACAGTGAATCAAATAAACAAATACGAAAGCGAATACGAATTCGAATAGAGCGTCCGACTTTTTTGAGAAAAGAAATTATTTCTAGGCCAAACTTTTTATCAACTGGGCAAGTTGGAAAAACATTGCTGACACTTAAATGTCGTCTGTTTGCAATTCGCAAACTATAGAAAGCAATATTCTATTGCTATCATGAAATGGAGATACCCTCTAAAGTTTCAAGGGAGACGCTTTGTTTTTAGTTTTGACTTTGAAATTAAAGTAAAATAGATAATGCATTCGCAACATTTATTTAAATCAAATTCCTTATTTAGTTACAAAATAAAATATATTATATACTAAACACCCATTTGGAGTAAAAACCAATAAATATCTAACAATGCTTTCATTTTGTAAGCTTCTACGCATTGTCTTTAAAAAATATTTACAAATGCATATTGTTACTCTTCTTTGAACTTCTTAGAAATTAAAAAAAAAAGAGCTGCAGTTGTGACTATTTGGAATATACTCACATGTGGATTTATTTTCCGCTCAACTTGCCATAAGCTCATAAATCCTTAATCCTTTCTGTCTGTTACAAGCTCTTCAATAAACCGTATCAACTCTTAAGCTCTGCAGTACACACACACACACACACAAGATATAAAGAGCAAACTTTTAGCATTCATTTTGTGCAATATTTAAATGTTGCAAGATTTCCAGCTGGCTGCTGCATGTGCTGCATCTCCCAAGTGTGTGGCATAAAATGGATATTTAAGAATTTTTCTTTATTTTACATGTTTGCTGTAAAATTTGTGAAAGTGTTTGCTGACTTTCGGGACTTTTGACTTATTGTTTTGGGCCAATATTTTGTAAAGTAATCAATGGCCTAAATTGCCCAGGGGCTTTGGCCACACTCACACACATAAACACATAGACACAGACACAGTCGAGAGTTTTTAATTAAAATTTCTTACAACATTTCGACTACATCAAAATTGATGGCAAGTGCATGGGGTTGAGATGAAACTGAAAATGGAAATGAAAATGCTGCTTAAGCGTGCGTTACCTATGGAAGATAGTCGACGTAGCAACAGCAGCAGTTGGCTATAAAATGCAATTGCACAAAACGTTACGTTACGTTACGTATACGCAGCGTGCAACGGCCGCTATTTAAACACATTTTAATGACGTCGAAATGAGAACTCACGCAATCAGACGGGGCATGCCACGATGGATGAGAGGAGAGAGAGACAGAGAGGAGGAGGAAGTTACAAGTGCTCTGCAGTTGCTCTTTTCAATTTGTACCTACCTCTTTGGAGGGCTTTATTTTTTAACGGCTCGTGCTTGGGTTTTAAGCAGCAATCGAGTCATTGTGTATACCTTGTACCGAGTACGAGAACACAAGAGGCAGCCACTGGCAAAGCGGATTCATTATTCATATATATCGAAGCGAGCAGCATATGCCCAAATTGGCAAGTTGTGTATTCAAAATATAAGCACACATAATTATCGCAACCAAACAGCACACCAAAAATGCATATTAAGTGAAAATGGAAAGAGTAAAAGAATAGTTGGTACTGATTTAAAGCCATCTAAAGAGAATGAAAGATTCGGCACTTGGCAATACAATTCGGTGTCCATTGTTTTTGTTACCACTCGGCTGTCAATGAAATATGTAGTTTGAGCCTTTCAGTTTCCCTTTAACAGCTGCCGTCATCGCGAGGATCCTTTGTACACGATACGCACTCAATTATTTGTGCGTTACTCGTTTCTTACAGCCATTTTGCCTGTCTACCTTTTGCCTTTCCGTGCAGTTCAGTTCAATTCAGTTCAGACTACCTATGCGCTACAGTCACTTCAATTTACTATATACTCGTATGTATAGCACTCGTTTACGTTTTCGCATTCGCAATAGTCGTATATAGCTATTATGAAATAACTGCTACACAAATGGCATGAATGGAACGTAAGTTCGTTTTGTTTGCGCTGCCAACACAATTGAGTTAACTGAATTGCGGAAATAAATGCGCATTTAATATGCAAAAGAAGCGTGAAAGCTGTAAACTCTGAGTGACAGCCGAGCACCCTGGACCAAATAGAGATTTGGCAGCTTTGTGTAACTTGCCGACATCATGTGAACAGCGCTCTTAGGGCCAAACAACTAATTTGTCAAACCGAACTAAAAGTTCAAAATCCTTTCACTTAATTTAAATGGCCAAGCAAATAATTATAATGTATATTTACTATGAAAAATTCAAATTTCATAAATGTTATTTTCTTTAAAGTAATTTATAAATGAAAAAATGGGAAAGCATTATAAAAATACACAATATTTCATTTCTAACTTCATTTTGTTTTAAAATAACTTAATAAACCGAAATGTATCTGCATATATACAAACTAAAATTAAGAATTACTTCAATGAACTAAAAAACTTCAATTAGAATTTCTTTAACATTCAAACATTCAAATAATTCTAATTGATTATCCATTTCAGTAATTGATTATAAATCCACTCTAATATTAAGAATTCTTGGGATAGGATATATAAATGTATATTACAATGATTATTTATTAAGCAGACTGTTTCATAAAATATTCCTTATAGCGCATAAAATAAACAGTGAATATTAAGTAGACAGTTTTATCAAATAGTCACTTTTTCTTAAATAAAGAAAATTGTTTTAATTATATTTCATTACAAATATTATTTAATTCCATCATTTTCTATAGCATTACAGAATAGCGGGTTTAACGGTCGCTGTTTACATGAAACGGTTAACATAACAGTGAGTTAACATTAACAGAGCACTAAGAACAGTCATGCGCTGCAGCATCTCGCAGCATCCCGATGTGTTTCATTACCCCAACGCAACATGATTTACCCCAGCAAGCAAACAAAACGAACTGAAATGGAATGCCATGCAGTAGGAACGCAATGGCATGGCATGGAATGGTATGGAATGTAGCAGCGGCTTGAAACAAGCAGGGGTAACATTCATGGAACGGTGTGAGATGCTGTGGCATTTGAAACATGCGAAACGTGTGAGATGTTAGAAGTGAAACATCAAGTCAAGTAAAAAGGGGGGAACACAGGCAATGAGGCAAACGAGAAACGTCAGAAATCAGATGAAACTTTAAATTGGCAAAATCCGTGGCTGGCATTGGCACGCATCGTGTCTCGTGGCCGAGTCCTTTCTGGCTGTGTGGCAATTTAGTTGGAAATTTGCATGGCTCGGTGGCGGACGCGTGGGCGGACAAACCACCAACATAAAAGCCACCAACGCAAAGCTGAGCGGAGCTGAGCTGAGCTGAACTGAACAGAGTTGAGCGGAACTGTGCGACACGAAGTAACTTTGATGCTAGGCGCGAAATGTGCGAAACTTTGCGAAAGTGTTGCGGATGTTAAATGCACGAAGCATTGACGCACACTCATACACAAACACATCTACGAGAATCGCGGATCAACTTTCATGTGCTCTAGTTGGTGCTGTTGTTGTTGTTGCTGCTTTTGTTTACACCAAAATCGCAGGAAGTGGGCGTGAGCGTGGGCGTATGACGATGGGCGTGCCACAGCTGCAGCAGCAATAAATGAATGGTAGTACGGCAAATGCGAATACGAATACAAATACGAATACGAGTACGCATTCGAATGTGAATAGAAATGTGAATGCGGAGCAACAAACGCACAAGTGTCTTTTGTTTAAGCGCGTCCCTTGTGAATCCAACTCCAAATCCGAAATCTCAAATCTGAAATTCGAAATCCAAATCCTAATGCGAACGCAAATGTGAATCAGAATGTGAATGTGAATGTGAATGCGAATGTGAACGTGAATTGCAATGTGTCCTTTATAAATCAACAAAAATCACATTTCCAATTGCTGCGCATTAGAACGGATACAGCAAAAGCCAGCCAGGACCAACAGCAAGCAATAGATCTAAAGTCAAAGGACGTCAAACGTCGCATCAAACGCTGATTGCGTCGTTGTATCCTCGTAAAAAAGCCAAAGAAAAAACACCCTGAATGATGTGGGAGTCAGAGAGAAAGCAGCAGAAATCATTTGAGGCGTTCTCCTCTCCAAGTGACACTGCCCCCTTTATCCCATGGAGGTGCAGGTGTTGGATTGTAGGTGGCACTGCCACACGTACCACGTGCAACAACATCATGTAGGCGTCCATGTCCTTAAGCCTAGCCATATACATCCCTAGTATATGATGTAATATATTGAAATTTAATCTGATTCGAGCAGAGCCTTAACTTTGCCTAAGACCGGGCTCAATCCTCCATTCCTTGTGCCCCTATCCTTGTCTAGACTCTAATTTGATTTGCACTTCATTCTCCGAAAAGAACGAAGAGCAGAAAAAAAAGAAACAATGGATTTAAAACTCATTAATGCGCCTTTTGAGATGCTGCTAAGTGTAATGATAAAAAAGAGCGAGTAGCATCCAAAGGATCTGATAATGAGACAGCCAAATCAATAAGCCGCTTTTCTCTCTCAGCTCTCAGCTTACACTTTTCCGTTTACCGTTTCACCTCCCATCACCTTCGCTTAGGTAAAAATAGTGGAAACCTCTGGTAAAATGAGAAAATTCTTCAAATTCGCAGGTGTGTCTCAGAAGGTCCCTGGCAAATTCTTATTAAAATCAGCTTAAGGTTCTAATAATAGTTTTTATAAATATTGTATATACATATTTGAATCTATAAGCCATAACAAATTACACGTTCTAACGTAACGATTAACTTGAGCGTAAACACTTCATATTAAGTTATTAAGCTCTTTGCATATTTAAACAACTTAAACACTGTCAGGGGAAATTAAGGCAGATTCGCTTTGTACACTTTCAGTAGCCATTTTTTGTCGCAAAAAGAAAAAGTAAATAAAGAAAGAAAGTGTAAAACATAAAAGTAAGATATAAGCACATATACATAATATTATATATCGTTTGCTGTTTAAAGGGCAACCATAACTCTCATCTAGTTATTTCCAGAAAAACGTTTGCAAAGTTTCCAAGTTTTTAACAAAATTAAAAGATATTTCATATCCAGAAACCATTAGAAATTTAAACACAAACCTTTCAGACTACTTACAGCTTTAATATTTTAATTGAATTTAATCATTAATCAAACTGTTCGAGTTTTCAAACTTATTTAATTTAGTCTATGAGTTGAGACTGTAGAGTTAGCTTCAATTTATTAGTTAAATACTTGCTTAAACTATTATTTTTAGGAATTTTGAAAAACTTTTTTTAAACATTTGATTAAGTTCTGCGTTTTTTGTTTACTTTTAATTTCAATCTAAGAATTTTATTAATACCATTTGAATTTGGCAAACATTAAAATCTTAAACGAAAATTAATTTTTATTTTCCTTCTACTCTTAAATTCACATCAAAACTATTTTATTTTTAATACTTTAAATTAATAATATTATTAATTTGCAGTGTATTTCGCCATCGTCAGGTTCGAGAAAAGTATTTTTCCTCCTTTCTTATTGAGTCTCCTCATGTTCTATTGAGGTCAAAATTACGGTAGTGCTAACGTGTAAGCTGTCGTCAGTTTTTTATGTGTTTCACATTCTTTATGTCACATTATTCGCTTCGGAATTTCACCCATTTCGTTTTCGTTTGCTTGGCGATAACACAATATAAATTACCCCTCTTATGTTCGCATTGTGTGTTTGTGTCTGTGAGTGGCTTCTTCCTTCTATTAGTTTATTCAATATGATAATTTTCTAGGATATCCGAAAGGTCAAAGACTCGCAAGCACGTACGCGATGCCTTGGAAGATGGATGGACTTGAAGATACTCTAGCAAAGGCTTTGTTTTTAACAAATTTATTAGTATATCTATCTTTCTTCGATCTCGGACTATCTAGATTCAATTTTGTTGAAAACTAATTTAAGAAGAAAGTAGTTTTATGCAATCTTGCTTTTTTAATTTAAACAAAATGTTTTACCTAAGTTAAAGTTATGTTTCCCATAAACTGCAATCAGCTGCATGTTGAACTACATTCAGTTTCTCTTGAGCAAATACCAGAGTTTTAAAGCAATATTGATGTTGTTGAACTTGCCACAGTTTTTCATTTCCTTTCCCCTACGCCACAGTTAAGTGTTCGATTTTTGAGAGCAAGCATATTTGATGGCATTATTTTCAATATGAATAGCAAAGCATCTTACTATTCGGCTTGCAGTTCCACGACCACTCGGGTTTCACTTAAATAGATTAAGTTTACACATCACATGATTCAGCTGGCGAATGCAATTTATATTTGCATCTAAGTAGGTACAATCTGGCACACTTTTCGATCCGCAAAGAATTGCCGGATGCAATTCATTAATTTATTGACTTACAATCAGAGGAGCTGGCCTCAAAACGAATACAACAAAAAAAAAAAAAAAACAGAAACGAAAGCATAAACTAATTCCCCCGAGCAGTGCGGTGTTTCTCCAAGGAACCAGCGGGCCATTTAGCACAGAGAAATAAAGAGAGAGAGAGAGAGCAAGATGAATGTACATTCATCACAAAACCTTGCTAGTAATGGTTACCCACTCACTTACCCCCACTTGCCCCCTTGGCCAGGTCTTTGGCAGGCTGCTTCTGTGGTTTCTGCCCCACCACGAAAAAGTCTAACAGCATATTTCGTTGCCGTTATAGTTCTCGTTTTGTGGTCTTCTCTCTCATTCCCTTTTTTTGGTTTTGTTTTTTTTTTTTGGGAGATGTGTGGTTGGCTTTTCCAAAAATAAAGCACGAAATAAGTTAAAGCTACGTTTTGGGCCTGCGGTTGGCCGCAGCCTGGCCTAGAGAGTCTCGTATGCAAATGCAAATGCAATGCTGGGAAAGCATCTTTTCAGAATTGCATTGAAAATAATTAAATAGCAGTGGCAACAGCACCGGAAGTAACGGAGAAATAGCAGCAACGCTAAGAATTCTGTGCATATGTGAAAAACATGACAAATTATTTGAGCCCGCATAACTCGGATTAAAAGCAACAAGCAAACAGGGTAGCCAGCCAGCCAGAGCCAGTGAGCCAGTGAGCATAAAAACAAGCTTAAGGCACCCAACAACAATTACAGCAAATACACATATCCAAAAGGTGTGACACAAAGCAGCCACCAATCCTCGCACGCAATAAAATGCGCTGTCGACGGGCAGCGGCACCAGCGACAGCAGCAGCAGCAGAAGAGGGAGAAGAGGGAGAAGTTGAGAGCACGACAGCCAGAGGAAGTGGCAGAGGCACAGCAACACAAACAGCAACAACAACAACGGCAACAGCAAGCAGAGCAAAGGCTAAAGCAAAAGTTGCTGGCAGGAGAGAGCGAGGCATCGGATTTGCTGCTGCTGGATCGGGAGTCAAGGGAGCTGGCAGCATACTGCTGGCATTTCTGGCAGCTGTCAGCTTTCGTGGCATGCCACGCACCCGTAAGTATAAACATCTTTTACTTTGCACATAGAGACAGAGATGCTCTCGTGGCAAAAACAAAAGCAAAGGCAAAAGCAGGAGAGTGTGTTATTCCAAGTTGTATGTAGTACTGCATTTTGTACAAAGAATCAAGAAAGAGCATTTCCTTTTTCCTTTCCTTGCTAGTTTATTATAGAATCTCGATCAATAAATGCCCAATTGAAAAGAACAAAATGTTTGGTGTTAATACTGAAGCTGTTGTTACCCCTTGAGCTTCATTCAATTGTCTTTTGTTCTGGCTGCCAAAAATACTTCTCTTTCTATAAGCAGCCTTGAGACCAACTTGCAAAAGTGCTTGTGGGAACACACACACACAAAAAAAAACAACAAACACATTAAAGAGGAAGGCTGGTCGACTTATGAAAATGTTTGTACTCTTCTCATAAGTATGTGTGTGTGCACTGTAACTGTACTTCAACAGTCCCACACATGGTCGAAACTTTTGGGCTACGTGCTCTCGGGCTCTCCCTATTCGGTACTTTTTTGGTTTTGCATGCATATTTAATTCAATTTCGCACATTTTTGTGCAAGTGTCGGAAACGTTTGCCAAATTTAATTTGCATGATGAGATTTGCTTGGCTGCATTGTCGTTGTTTGTTGTTAGCATCAGCACTCACACACTCACACATACATAGTTGTTTGCTGTCGTTCTCGACGTAGTTGTTGCTGTTGGCAACTCGTTGGCACGATTTTTATAAGCTTGTCTGTCGAGTTCATTTAATCGAGCTAAGCAAATTTTCATTTATACCCAGCACACATGCGAGTACCTAGACATAGACACATGAAGCTGCTGCTGTTGATATTTCCTAAAAACCTGTCACTTCCACATATGTAGATATTACTTAGTGACAGCACAAAATTCATTACACATACGCAACGTGTGCCAAGCTGACGACTCCTATGCACAATTTTTGCCCTTGCCAAGTGTTTTGCGAACATTACTAGTCCGTCCCTGGTCTGAGCTGTGTTGGTCTGGCTTAATTGAATCCTTACCAACGACCAACGTATGAGCAATGCAAGTGGAACTTTAGATTTGTCCGTTTGTCGAGAGGGGTTGATTAAGTTTGCGTCTGTTCAACAGGTCGTATGTGTAACATGATTTTCTCTGTGCTTTAATGTGTTACGTGCTCATATTACAATTCATTAAAACCATTCAACTTGAGTGCCTACAACAAACAATTCAATCCAGCCTATGAAATATGCGAAAAATGTTACACAAAATTCACAATAAACTTTGTGATTTACGAGTGAGCGAGTGCAAAGAAAGTACTCGTCATTTATTTGAGAAGAATCTGCAGATAAATGTGTAGCAATTAGATTTAGTCAATGCGGATTTGATTTATAAGCATTTGAGTGCAGAGTTAGCAAATAAATCCCAGGAGATAATTTGCGGTCTTTGCATCATTTAAACTCATTTGGTAAAGTCACATGAATTAATAATCATAATCACATCTCAGTCTATTAATTCGCATTCGTTCGCGTAAAACTACGCAGACTAATCAATCTCAGTTGGACTTTCTCCAAGGCCAGAGCGATATCATTAATAACACATGTGGGCATCCTCATTCGAATGTTAGTCGAACCACATGTGATATAATTAAATAAAGACCGAGCGCAAAAACACGCTAAGTAAGTCAGGGAAAAGAGAACAAATGAATGCGACAAACAGAATGGAAACAGCAGAAAAGCAGAAAAGCAGAACACCAGAAGACCAGAAGACAAAAGCCAAGGCAATGGGAAAAAAAGCGAAAAAGAGCAAATATAAAAACATAAATAGACACTCAAATAACACTTAAGCCATCAATCAACGCAACTTGCCAAGGTCAGGGAAGAAGGGAGATGACGATGTAGATGGCCGTAGTCCCTCTATCACTTTGGGGACCTCCGTTAATTACATCATGACAATGCACAGCATATAAAACAGTGACTCGAGTTGAGTCCAGTCGACCCGATGTTCCCAATGCTACCAACTATATTTTATATTGTACGTCTGTATATAAAGTACAAGTATTTACCATGAAAATGTCGTCCAAGACAAATGGCGGTCAAATGTCACATTTAATTTATTTATGGTGCGCTCAATTCAAATGTGGGAGTTAGCAGAGCGTAGAGGGGGAAGAAGAAAATTGCTGCTGCCGCTTTCTGGGGAGGAGCTTTAATTAAATAACTGCGCTAAGTGAAGTCAAAGAGTTGACGGCGCTAATACAGCCATTAGCCGTACTCGTGCATAGCTTGTTAATTTTAATTTCTTGAGAGGAAAGTTATGTTTCACACTGCCTTGCTGGCCGAAAAGAGCGAAAAAGCACAAAAATACCTTTATCAACTTTTTCTGCTTCGTGCACCCTGACTTCATGTGTACCCATGTAGAAAAATAACTGAATGAGTGATTGAAGCTAACCGGCCACGTGGACCGACTTTGCAAAAATTACTTTCTCCACAAAATGCAAAGTTCCTTAAATATTGCAATAATTTTCACAGTCCACAAACTAACTCATCCAAAAATTGAAAATGTAAATCCATATACAACAAGTAAGAAAGCTAGATTGTGAGATATTGTGAATAAAGGCTACATGTGGTATATTGATAAGGTACTGCATTCTAAATATACCATAGAGTGTAAAATATACCAGATTGTCAGCCAAAGTAACAAATATCCATAGTAAATGAGCATTTTTACCCATACAAAACTATTTCTTAAATAACTTGATGGTCAGACATGTCTCGGCAGTTGACGCTGATTAGGAATATATATACTTTATATGGTTGGAGGTACCTCTTCTGAATGGAGGCACAGTTATAATAGAATTCTACCTTTTACTAGGTATAGAATGTAATTAAATATATGAATTTTTCATTGAATATTATATTAATTGTTCACACGTTGGTTTTTGGTTTTTGTGTGTTACGCAATTGAAACCTGTTGAGCTGTTGAATCTACACCGAAATCAATGGTATTCACTAGCCAAACACTGCCATTGTGTGCATCGTTTTGAACTCGCTCATCGATATACTATATATATGTACAATATAGGAAGCAAATTTGTTTACTATGCCTCTGGTATAGAGCAAATATTGCTCATTCACATGCCTGGGGAAAGGTGTAAATAATCGCCTCACTCTGCACTGTGTCATCATCATACAGCGATGATAACAACAAAGAATCGAGCAACAGTTCAGATTGACATATTTGTTTATTCATGTGTGCAAATTACAAATACACTAACAACAACAAAAACACACACAAACACACAGAGCCAGGCAGCTTATCGACAAAAGTTTCAGGACTCAAACCGAACTGAAAAGTAGGCAACAAAAAATTCTGCAGCCGCTTTAAAGCAATCAAGTCGAGTCAAGAGCTGTGTTTTTTTGTTCAATATGAAGAGTGCTGGAGGGGAGGCAGTTAAATAGCGTAACGCCCATTCTACACTTAAGTCGTGTAATTGCTGTGTACAACGAAAAATACACGAACAGAAAAACAAATCGAAGTAAGCGTCGAAGTCGAAGTCGACGTCGACGTCGACGTCACCGTCAACGTCAACATGAGCAACGCCCCATCATTTGCTAAAATGAAACGAATAACACGATGAAAATTCACGGAATTTTTTTTTTTTGGGGCGTTACAACTAATAAATACCCTTGCAGCTAAACACGATGTGTGCTATGTGCTCAACTGCATTTACACCATATTAAATTTATTTTATGGCCCCGGAATGTAGCTAGAGAGCAATAGGAGTTAGTTTCAGAAATTACAATAGCACATAAAAATAGCGAAAGTTGAGAGTTCTCGACTAGCAAACACACTTCTTCGATTCATTTATTGACAGAACATTTTTAATTCTTTACGATTTTTAGATATAAATATAATAGTTAGATTTGTAATGGAGAACAGTTTAAATTGAAAAGTAATTTGTAATTTTCGTATGTTGGAAGATCGATTTTTTTTTTAAGAGTATAGTTATAGCTGAAAATTTAGTTTTGAAATGTTTAGTGTATTTGATTCTATATAGGATTTTGTAATTCTTAATTTTGAGCTACTATATTCTTAAAATTATGATTAAATTTCGACATGGTCCCTACACGTCATGTATATATGCTGATATAATAAGTATTCACAGTTCCGAAATTAAGAATTCCTGTTTAAGCAAAATTATGTAAAAATAGGATTTTGAATATTTATTACAAGAAACATAAGCTGACCAATATAAGACCAAGAAAATAAATTAAAGATTAAAATTGGTGCTGTTTAAATAAATATATATGTAAATATGGTCATCCATTTTCAGGAATATTTCGCAAAAAATTGACAAGTAAACGTGTCCAACACGCGCTTTGAATTGTGGTCATAAGTCCTAATAAAGCTGTTGGCCAACAACGTCATATATCTGACTCATATATCTGACTCAGATTATGCTGAAAGTATTAGGTTGCGATTATATTATTGTATCAGACTTGGCGTGTAGCGTAGCTGACACATGAGCAAACAGCGCGACCCAAACAATGTGTCCAAATTTGCAGGGCAGAAAAACAATAAAAACGTGCGCCGTGCCCGTTGATAAAATGTACGACAACGGTGTTGATGTAGGTCGGAGACACGGTGGACTGAGGCAGGGAAATTTATGATTTCATTCTTTTCTCTGTGTATTTTTTGTTTCTTCTTTCAAATGCGTATGTGTGTGTGCGGTGTTGTGTGCTGTGATGTGTGTTTGCTGTTTTGGTTTACAAACCAAACCACCGCCAGGCACGTTGTTGGCGTCGTTGTGGCTGACTCTGAGTCTGAGTCTAAGGGGGGAGTCTTGCATAAGCAGCTCTCGCCTTAAAACAGCCGGAACCAGCAGCATAAGTATTGACATTGACTTTCCTCTCTGTGTGCGTGACTGACTGAATGTGTGGCACACATTGGAATTGTTCGATTATGCACATGTCAATGTATATGTATGTGTGTGTTTAAGTGGCCAAGTGCGTGAGCTGGCCAATACGAGAGTATTTGTGCTGCGTGTGTTATGAACCAATAAATGACGAGTTATGCCTTCTAATTAATGTGCTAAAATATGCGAGTGCCAAATGTGACCAAGCCAAAGCATTGATCACCCCTCTCTCTCACCCCCTCTCCCTCTCTTTCTTTCCTTCTCACTTGCGAGGGACCTTGTGAGCCTTGTTTAATTGCGACACATACTCGTAAATCGCATTGCCGCCTTTAGGGCGCGTATTCAAAAGGCACATTAACTTGGCGACAGCAACAACGAACAACGAACAACGACAGCGACTGCGACCCGTTTTTGTGGCCACGTCATGTGGTGCGTCGGCGGCCTCGGTTGCGATGGGTTTTCCATTTCATTTTGGCTTTCCATTTTTTACTTTCACATTAAAGCATTGACCCGTCGACTGAGAGTCGTGACTACATATGCATAGAAATTAAAATGCCATTAAGCCAAACGACCGTGAAAAGGGCCGGCGGCGAATGCCCCAAAAATGTTCTATAAAAAAATAGAATACACCAAAATATCTCTAATATATGGTTTACCTTATCTTAACTGGGCAGCTGGCGGCTGCTTTGCCAAAAAAGTTGACATTTTTCAGTGAAAAATGAAAAGCAGCTTGATCTCAAGCCGTTTAATGGGTTGTCAAATGTATGTGCATTTAATATATCATTTAAAACACACAAAAGAACCAAAAATTAACCCACTGTCATCTCTCTTTGTGCGCAACCAAATTATAAATGACCGAATAATATGGTTTACTGTGTGTGTTTAGTCAACACAGTTTGTTGCCGCGAAATAAAGTGAAACTATTTAGTTAACAAATTTGCTGTGGTCTAGCCAAAATAATAAACATATACAAAACAAAATAAATTGTTGGTATTTTAAGATTAGATTTCAGCACCTTTTATTTAAATAATAAATTATTTTCTTTGCACCAATTCCAATTTAATCACTTATTATACAATGACATAATATATCGTATTTAAAGACAGTATTTTTGGTTTGAATTTTACTCAATTTCATTTCAAAAAACATTTTTGGAATATTAATAGAATCCAATTAAAGCAAAATGATATTGGAAAAAAAACTTTTCAAATAGCAAATATTTTTTTTTATTTTATTTTCTTCTATCTTTATTTTCATATTAAGACAAATCCAAACAAATAAAATGGCATAAAATATATCATACACAATTATTGAAAAACTTTCTTCATCATATAACAATTATTTTTAGTTTAGATTTCACTGTTTTATATTAATAATATTTTTTTATAATAATAAAAATACAATTATAAAGAAAATTTTGTGCGATCAGATAAAAATTGTAGAAGGTATTTCGGAAATCTTTGTATGGGAAAAATGACTATTTGCAACGTTTCTTAGTTGCTTTTGCTGACAATAACGAATATTTTGAACTCTATTGTATATTTTGAATGTGTGTCTCTGGTATATTTTTTGTAATTGTGTGTATTAATTTGGTATATTTGAGGAATGATACCGCACTGTTTTGCTTGAATTCAAAATAGGTAGCGGATATCTCACAGTCGACCACAGTCGGCTGTAGCTTTTTAACAAGGTTTTTATTTAAATAATGCATTTTATTTTGATATTTATAAAAATCCCAATTAAAATGCATTGAAATGTATACACTTAATTATTGGAACAATCACTTCATTATATTTATCGCAACAAACAGAAAAATCTATATGAACCTGGCGTAAGCAAGAGTCATTAATATAAGAAATTTATGATAACACAACGTGTAATTATTAATAAAAAGAAATTATGCCAGCGACAGTGAAATAGTAGAAGGCCTGGTCAAAATTACACATGTTAGGCGGGTAATTAGGCCAACACAGTTGGGCCGGGTGCCAGAGCAAACTCAATTAGGCCACGGCCAGGCCAGGCCAGGATGTGGGATGTGGGATGTCGGATAACATATGAAGAGCCCCTGTGAATTGACCCGGCCCAAACGCCTGCCATGCCACACTTCACCAATCAGGTTGTGCCAGGTTAATTGGTCAATGTTATACGCTAACAACATAAAGCCTTAGCCAAGGGACGAGCGAGTTACGAGTGTGGGGAAAAATTTCATTATTGCAGAATGTAGCGAAATCTTTAACGATGTGGTATGAAAATAATTTAAGAAATAAATGGAGGATAAATATTAATTAGTACATAAATAATAGGAAACATTTGCAGCTCATCGAGGAAGTGACAGACAAAAGGTAAAAAAGGCATCTGAAATTTGAATTACTTTTTAATATCTAATAATTTATTTTCATCGAAGATGTGAGATACACGAGGTATCTGGATTTTGAATTATTTTTTAATATTTAAGTAATTATTTCTATAATAGAAATGGATCACTGCATTATTTATTTCATAATATTAAATAGAAGCCAACAATAAAAATATATTGAAGGATACATTTAAAATAATATTGAAACTTAATTTTGATATTAAATTAATATATTTAATCGTATTAATAATAAAAATTAAACACCACTTTATGAATTTTCAGTTAAAAATTAAATAGAAACCAACAAATAAGTCGAGTGTATATTTGAGATGCTAAAATACTAAAACTACTAAAATATACCATAAAGTACACAAAATTGAAAATATAACTTTAATAATACATAAATTACATATATTGAAAATTTAATTTTAAAACCGAAATAATTATTAAATTATTCACTTAATTTCAAGAAACAACACAATTTATTGAATTATCTAATGCAGAGGCAAGATGCAAATAAAGTATAATCTTACAAACATTTATTGCACAATAAGAATGGCGATTAAACATCGTTCATTAATTACCTAAAATATGGAAAAACAAATTCTGAATTTACTGAAGCAATCATCAAATACATAAAATCAGTGCTTTATACGCATTTTGCATTTTTACACAAGGCCTTGATTGTTTTAAGTATTTATTTGCACTCATTCCAAGCCATATGGCAATCACGATATATCATTAAATATTAAAGCGGACCATATATTTACGTTTTAGCCGGGTCCAATGAGAATTCACTGGCCTTTTCAAATTTGCACTCCACTGAATGCGAAATTCGACGCACAAAATTGACTAAACTGACGAGACTTAGGCCAACAGCACAGAGGCGCCATTATTATGCTTCTCGATGGGCCATTCCTCCCCCTCTGACCACCCTGACCATATCTCGTTTTCCTCAGTTAACTGAGGAGTGTAACAAATCAACCAGAAATAAGCTGAATTATTGTTGTAACAACAATTGTTGCTGTTCGTTGCTGCAGACACGCGCTCCACTCGCAGCCATAAGATATTCAACTAATCATTTGCTCAATGATTGCGAAAAGGAATTTAAAATTTATGGCGCTGACAAGAGGACATGAAACAAATGATATTTAAGCTGTGCTATATACAAATACTACATATATACCCACTCGTGTATGTAATTATGTAAATGTGGTCATAGTATATTAAAGTAGAAAAGTAATAATCTGCGCAAAAAAGGGAGAATGAAAAACCGAAATCAGTTTATGTGGTTTTGAGAGTTGTTACTCTAATTACCACAGCAAATGTTGTTGAAGCTTTCATTGCAGTTGCTGCTGCCGTTGTTGTTGTTGCTGCTGTCGCTGTTGTTCTTATTTATTTTTATAAACTTTTAGCCAGCAAATAGTTTTTAATTGCAACGATATGCAGTGGCAAGTAGAATGACAACAACAACGATGACGACGACGACGACGACGACGATAACAAAATAAAGTTAAAAAAGGGACCACAAAACAAATGTTACAGTAAAAGTTGCCAAAATTTTCGAAATTGAAAGTACATTCGTCCTTGCCTCAGCTTCCCTTCACGTTTCATTATGAATTTCCCATTGGCTGGCCAACTGACAATTCCACATTTTCAACTTCCAAACTTACGTTTCAACTTTAAACTTATATTTAAAGCAATTTAAAAACAATAACGTTGGCTACTTATTTAGCCAACAGCTGAAAGCTTGGCAAACTATTTTGGCCCCGTTGACTGAAGCATTTTCATTTCCATAAAATTGTTAACTCTCTGCCTCAGTTTGTCCGTATGTATGTTAGCATTTGGAATTACATTATTTACATAATAAATACTTGGCTATAAGTTGTGTTGTGTGCTGCGCGTAAATTTGATGCTTCAGGCGAAAGGCAACCAAATTTACCAAAAAAATATCCAGTCTACAGAAAATTACTTTCTGCATTCAGCTGAGGGTTGAATACTCTACGGAATGATTAATTAAATGTATTAAATTTCAAATTCGTGTACGCTTACTAATTGACACAAAATTATTTGTCGAATATTGCTATCATAATTCTGCAATAATTAGGTATGAATTTCTTCACTCAAACTAATTGAGTTTCAAAATGTGTAATTTAAAATCTCTTTATCTTTAAATGCGTAATTATGGTACATGTTATATTTTTAATTGGCTATTGACAACAAGCGGAACAAATAAATATGTTAAATGAATTGTTTCCGTTGCAACATTCGAGTACGCATAATTACGCATTAATTAAACGTATAAGCAAATTCTTACCCCGTGTGCGTAGCAGACTTTGCGATGAAGTTGTTAGACCCTCTCGATAGATGGCTGAGCTGCACAACTGGGATTAGCTTGAAGTCCCGCTGACAGCGAGTAGGCGCAGAGTAGAAGTTCCGAGTAATGGCCATTTTGTTGAATGTTGAATGGAATGTGGGAGTCGCGTGGTGTAGTGTGGGGTGGGCGTGGTCGGCTGTTTACCAATGTTAGAGGCGTGAGCTGCAATTTTTTTTTGCGCGTTGTTGGGGGCCATCTGTGGGATTTTATGCGCCATTGCGAAGTGGCCTCGAGCTGAGAGATGTTGATTTGATGATGATAAAGATGAGGTCTGCCAAATTCTTGAAAATATTCTCATCCAGAAGCTGAGACCCTCGCATATTTGTGGCCTGTGGTTTATGAGTAGCACTTGTAAGCAGGATCAATTTATTAATTTAACAGAAGGCAGCATAACTGCCATTTGGCAAATATGCTATAAGACTTTTATGAATTGGTCCAAAACAAATAAAGAATGGAAAATTCCAACAGCTAGAAAAGTTAAAGAATTGTTAAAGTTTTTGTGTATATCATTTGTAGCCAAGTCTCTCTTTTGAAGCACTGAAATGCTGAAGATATTTGTGTTAGCGCAATTATCTATACTGAAAAAACAATTCATTTTAAGAGTAGGAAAGTATTCTAAGCCATTTTGCTCAACAGAAGTTTGTGGGTTATGACTCAACACTATATCACAGCCTTTATGCAGAGTCTAAGGCACGACAAGTAAGAAAACTACAGTTGAGTGTGCTCGACTTTGAGATATCGGCTATCAATTTAGATTAAATGCATAACAGTGTGATATTATTTTAAATATATTAAATTAAGATACCGCAAAAACACTTAAATATACCGAATTCTATATTGGGAATATTGTGAGGTATTATTCTTAAAAAATTTACCAAATTTATTTACTACCAATTTAATAAAATATACAAAATTTTATATTTGGAATGTTGATATACTACTACATTCAACAGTGAAGTATTATTCTTAAAAAATATACCAAATTAATATATCACAAAAATATTAAAACATACCAAAGGCTATATTCGGTACATTAATACAGTACTACATTCAAACTATACCATAGTCTGCAAAATATACCAAACCAAGTATGAGTGATACAACAAAAATTTTTAAATAAAACTCCACTGTACAAAATTAGTACTGCAATTTTGTTACCTTCAAGTAGAGTCTCGAATATGCAATTGCCTAAATATTCCTGCGGTGAGCAAGTTACATTTAAATGCAACTAATCCGCTAGAATTCTAGCAAATGCCACAATAAAGATAAAGATACTTCAGTTTCTAAATTAACAATGCATTCTCGAAAAGGGTTTCAATTAGACAGAATCTCTTTGAAATTTACTTCTTCTAACAATATGTTCATATATTCAGCTAGAAAAAAGATGAACTGAAATTAATGTTAATTTTAAATTATAAGAAAAATCTCAACAGGTTATTGACAAATCTAAAACAGTTTGGAAAGATTGTATTGCTCTTTAAAAATATTATATTAAGGTGTGGAATCATATACAGAAGAACAAAATATTTTTATCGTTTATTAACTTGACTTATTAAGTGACGTGTTTGGAACTATGATTTCTGGATGCTCCTGTAAAATTTTCGCATTTCTGCTATTAAACTTTTGCTCATAAAACTGCATATTTTGCATAGCTAAAATTTATATCCATTTTATTCAAAATATACACAACGCAAATATTTAAAGCGGTTTTGGCAATAAATTGAATGCATATCAATTGATCTGCTTTCTGATGTTTTCTTAGCCACGATTTATCAAAAACTAATTTGGATTCCGAATAATTTGGCAATTCATTCAACTGAAATGGAAGCGTTTTGTTATTTGAAGTGTAAATAAATTAAAGTCCCATCAAAGGGTTAAATCGATCAACCCCGAAAAATTTAATCAACTTATGCACTGACACAAAAAACAACAAATGTATAACATGTATAACATATTTGCATTGCTCCAACCAAAACCAAAATAATATTCGTATTAGCCACAAAAGGCTGTCAAATATTGAACATTGATGTGTTGCTGAAATGCATCAAACAATTCGGAAAATGCTTTGACTATTATATTAGCCATTTGCTGAATTTCATTTGAGGGTTTGGTTTCGATTAGTAAAATGCAAAACTAATAAATTACCTATACTCTGCATAAGCAATGGCCATAATGATTTAGGTATCCAATTAGGCACTTTAATTAACATAATCGGGTTACATTTTAAAAACTGTCTGCAAAATTCATATTTAAATTACAGCTGACTACAAATTGTGATTTAAATACTTTAAACTTCTGTAATTTGCTATAGTTTATTATGCCAATAATAATAATTTAGTTACACATCAGCAAACTTTCAGGGCCTTAAAGCTTTAAATGTTTTTCATATAATATGCAATTGCTATAAATGAAGAAAACATTTTGTTAAGCTATTGAAATAGCTCATCACAAACGAATAACAATAAATGATTTAAATATTGCTGCCTTTCGATTAAATGAAGCATTTTTTGTTGAAAGAAAATTGGCTTCAGATATCGATTTAAATTGTATGCTATTTTAATGAAATTTCTACTCAGATTTATTTAAATTAATTTGTCAATTTGTTGGGTATTTTACCTAAAATAACATCAGAAATTTTATAATATCAAAGATATCAATTACTTTCTTGGTACACAATTATAAAATTCATTTCGACTGTACAAACAATTTTGTTTCTCTTGAGAGCAGCAGGCGTTTGCTTGCTTATCACAAATACTTCCACTGGCAGCAATATAAAAGCAAAAGCGATTGGCTGACACAGACACAGTCGGATATTTAATATACTTAATTGTTATACGATAAGACGCTTGACAACAACAAGTAAACCAAGACACTACAGATGACCTCGTTCTTGGCCTATTTTGCAGCGCTTTCGGCAAGTGCGACGCTGCTTGGAGACAACTCGACGCTAATTGCAGAAACGAATAGAGCAACTGTCACGGCAGCAGCAGCAACAACATCGTTACTGGAGGCGGGGGGAATGCGGGGCAATCAAGTGACCATTGAGCAGGCCACAACGGATGAGCAAACTGTGGATATTTGGAGCGAGCGACCCGATACGGCAACATTGACAAAGGGCTTCTCGATACCCACGTATTTGCCACCTTTTCCGGACTTTATTCCTGCTGATTTGCCACAAACGACGGTGACATCGACAGCAGCAATGGCCCACACAAATGTCCCCCAGGGTAGTGGGGAGAACAGCAACAGCAACAATAATGTCAACAATATTGGCTCCATGCAGTCATTCCCTAATAAGGAACACTCGCAGCCTCGCCTCCACGCCTACGACAGCGAAAAGAAGGAGCAGGAACTGCGGCGGGCCAAGCAATTGGCTCGTGAGAGACAGCAGCTGCCTCGACGGCAACTCAGTCTGCCATCCCGAAACATAACAGTCCAGGTGGGCCAGAATGCCTATCTGCCATGCCAGGTGAGTAGAAGAGGGGGGAAGCTGCATGATTGAAAGGCAGCAAATCAAACACTGCCTTTTGTGTTCGTATTTGCAGCTTCATCAGCACTCGAGCAAGCCGCTCTCATGGGTGAGATTGCGAGACGAACATATCATAGCCGTGGATCACACCACCTTCATCAACGATGCCCGTTTCGCTGCCCTGCTCCAGTCTCCGTCTCCGTCACCGTCATCAAATGTCACCGGCACCCTCTTGGACAGCACAAATGTGAGCAGCCTCAGCTGGACGCTGTTAATCAAGTACGTTCAGCTGCAGGACAATGGCTGGTATGAATGCCAGCTGGCCACTGAGCCCAAAATGAGTGCCAAAGTGCAGTTGCTTGTGATAAGTGAGTGAAACATTAATTAAATTTCATTGGAAGCTACTCAACGCCAACCTTAATATGCACTTTAATTAGCACCAAAAACCGAATTGATTGGCGATAAGCAACGTTTTGTCAAGGCCGGCAGTCGAGTCGAGATGCATTGCATTGTGCGTGGCACCTTGGAGGCACCCAAATACATTGTCTGGTACCGGGGAGATCAACAGGTGATGGTCGAGAATGAAAATGGCTTGGACAATGGCTGGTACACTCAGATCGATCGCAATATCTTTGGCAACACCGAACACAATCGAAATACGGTACGTGCTTACTTTTTTAAAAACTGACACAATACCTCAACTAAGTCTCTGTCTCTTACAGATTGGCAGCCTGGTTATTCCGGTGGTGCGAAAAACACATTCGGGTAATTATACGTGTGAGCCGGAGAATAGTCAAGCGGTTTCCATACAGCTGCACGTACTCAGCGGTAAGACAATAAAATCAATTCTCCTTCAACTACTTCAAATGCACATGCTTAAAAAACAATTCTCCCTTCTTCTTTGTGGGCAGGCGAGTATTCCGCCTCGGCTATTAAGTCGATGGCAGCTGGCTTACACAGACATGGCCATGGCTATAACAGTCTGCATCAGTGGCTAATCTTTTTGCTTGTGGCTCTGAACAAGACATGAACTCTGCTCTGCACGGACATGCAGAGTGCACAATTGGGGCATTATCTGTTTAAGAAATCGTATTAGATAAATCTATAGGTAAATTTTGCACACATTCTAAAAGTACGAGTATTTTTACGACTATTGCCAAACAACAACAACAACAACAACAGCAACTTGTGAGAGTTCACGTTGAGATCAAGCTCCGAGATTTTTCCACATCATTTAAGCACAGTCTTTTATACCATCTCTAGATAATAATATCATCTCCTTTGTTATAGCTTATAAACAACAACAAAACAAAAAAAACACGTAGATTGCTAAGCATTTGTAATTTTAAGCATTCAATTGTGTTAGACACTAAGATATTTGATTAAATAAAGCCAAAGGCATGTTAAGTAAGGACAAAGTTGTTGGTGGTACATATTTATTCATTTGAATAGCCATATCCATTTATTTTAATTTATTTATTTCAAAGAAAAGTGCAACTTCTATTATGAATCAACCTAACAAATCAAATGCAGTACATCTTGTCATATTAAATAATCTTGTCATTCATTTTTCCAGAATATAAATAGTTAGCAATAAACCAAATTACAAAATAGTAAACAAAAAAGAAAAGAAAAACAACTTTTTAAATTTAAATACAAATGTTACACTCAACAACAACAAATGTTAGCATCAAGTTAAAACTTAAATCATTTTTTTCTATTTTTATTTTATTTAAAGAGAAAGTTTTTTCGATTGTGCATAAGATCAACTTCTAATACAAATTGAGAAAAGTACATTAATATTAATGTTGTAGATTATTAAAACTTAGTTTTTTTCCAGAACTTAAATTCGTAACAGTAGACTAGATAAAATGGGAATAAACAAAAGATTTCAAATTTCAACTTTATAATTTCCATACAAAATTCATTCTCATTTTTTATGCAGACTTTTAAACGAATTATATGTTTACATAACAAATAGAACTACACTTCAAGTCGAAACTCAAATCATTGTTTTCTATATTTAATGGGCATTAAAAAGTCTGTAGACAGACTCAGCTGACAATCTTTAAGATGTCAACGACTTCGTTGCAACTATAAGTTAAGCCGTGGGTACTTGAAAACTTTGCTGTTTCTCAGCCTCAATTGAAACTCATTAAATAGCAGAAAGTTGCGGCCATCTGTTATCAAGAATATTATCTGAATACGTAATATATAATGTACCTATAATTACAAAGTCATAATATAAGATGCAAACGAATAAAAAACACGTCGTAATTCAAAAGAGAGTTGGGGGTAAAAAACCGGGCAACTGCTGACGCCTTTTGCCTTTTGTTTTGCTTTTGTTCAGTATTCTGTTTCTTTTGTTGCACTTTTTCACTTGGCCATCTTTTTTTGTTTTACGGGCATGGCAACTATAATTTTCCGCGATTTTCTTGATTGTCCTACCTCCTCAGGTTTCCCCTCCCCCGCCACGCTGCGCATTGTGCGGAGCTCATTTATCAACACGGCTGACCAAAGCTAAAGAAGCCGTGGCCAAAGTTTTATGGCCAACTTTGAATTTCCTTTCCCGCAGAAGTTGGCCCACATTTCCATCTTTTGCGCACACCTTGCGATTTTCTTATTTCCTCACAGCTGCAGCCACAGCAGCAGCCACAGCCACAGCCACGGCAGCCGCAGCCACTCAACAGACAATTTACAGCTGGACAGTTCGAAATACATAGAGAATGGAGACCGGAACGTGGAGGCTTTAGTTTAAAGAGAAGGTGGAGAGTGAGAATGTGAGAAAAGGGAAGTGTGGCTGGTCTAATCACTTTTTGATTTATTTCCCACAGTCGCAGCGAAAGTTTTTGCAACAGTTCATATTTTTCCTATTCGTGTTCGTTTTCGTGTTGATTCCGTGGTTTGCCTGCACTCGCACTTTTCCCCAGCTGGTTTTGCGGTTGGATTTCGAGATGAAAGGACTAAGAATGAGAATGAGCGCAAAAATACTTACGACACTGAGCTTACGATGAATCAAATCACTTTTGGCAGTAAGTTCCTCGTTCAACTTTCACCCGTTTCGGTCTCAAAGACATTTGAGTCAACTGTCAGCAAATCTTAAAGTGTCTTTTTCCTGCCAGCATATTACTCGTGAAATCCCCAAGCACTCACCGCATATCAAAGGCAGTTTGTTATTTTAATAATTTAAGAATGTCTGCCAGGAAAAAATAAGATGAAGTAAAAAAATACACACGTTTCGCCCCCAAAACTTGCGCCACTCTCGGTTTCTTCAGTTCCTTCCCTTTTGCCGAAGGCATAGGCAATTTACCTTGCCGCTGAGCAAGTCCTTTGCCTTGTAAAATCAACTTTCTTGTGGCTAAAAGTGCTTAAAGTTTGCCGTCTGACTTTTAAATTATATTGGCTTTAGTCGTGGGCGTGAAAACTTGGCCGACAACTTCCGCCACTTTTATGCCGCACAAATGCGTATGTAGATTGTTAATAATCTCTAGCGACCTGGGCAACAGGCATTTCCGGAATTTCCAATTATCGTACAATCGTCGACGCAATTTCTACGCGTAACTAAATTTAGTCGCTAGCCTAATTGCGTGTCTTAGCGTGTGTTATTTACTTTACAACTTTTATTGCAAAACTTATTTTCAAATATTCTTCAATGTTAAATATTCAATTTTACTCAATTTAAACAAAAACTTTTACAAACACACACTTGTGCATTTTATTTGCAAATTGCTCTTAAAGTTTCAAATGTATCTTGTTTGTTGACTTGCTCATAAAAAATGCATTCAGGTAGGTCAATTCATGCACCTGTTGCTGATTGGGAACAGTTTTGCTGCATATCTTACTGCGCATGTCCACAATTCAAAACTGTTCTTAGCGCCAAACTCGGAAACTGTTCTCAGAGTGACAAAAAGCTGATTGCTTTGGCGATTTCAAACAACGAGTAATTCCTTTTGTGCTTTTGTTGTCAAAGCACAAATATTTCTAGAAATTTCTTTTATTTGCGAAATTGTAAATAATAAACAAGTAAGAAATCTACAGTGTACTCGACTGTGAGATACCCGCTACCCATTTTGAATAAAAGAAATATATTTTGCGGTATTTTCTCAAAATATACCGAATATACTGCAAAAATACTAAAAAATATACTAAATGGTATGTTTGGTATATCGATATAGTACACCATTCAAAATATACCATAGACGGCACAATGTGCCAGATTGTCGGCCAAAGCAACTCAGACCCCTAGTAAGTAGGCGTTTTTGCCCAAACAAAAGTATTTCTTTAATAACTTCGACCATTTTTATCTAATCGCAACCAAATTTTCAGAAATCATAACTACTATAGTAGTTATTATATATTGATTTGCGGGGGCGGAAGTGGGCGTGGCAAAAATTTGAAACAAACTTGATCTGCGTGAAAACATAACAAATGCTGTCGAAAAAAAAATATAGCTCTATCTCTTATAGTCTCTGAGATCCAGTGTTTCATACGGGCAGACGGACAGATACACAGACACACAGACGGACAGACGGACATGGCTATATCGTCTCGGCTGTTGACGCTGATCAAGAATATATATACTTTATAGGGTCGGAGATGCCTCGTTCTACCTGTTACATACATTTCCTGCCGGCACAAAGTTATAATACCCTTCTACCCTATGGGTAGCGGGTATAAAAATATAAAATTATAGAGTATTGTCTCCGGCCATTAAAATTGACGTAAAAAACCTTATGTACATAATTGAATAAGAGTTTCTCAATAACAGGAAGGAACAATCTGCAAAGTTTAATGAAATCAATCTTCATTTAACAATAATGTTATAAGATAATATTGTTGTAAGTCCGCAATAAAATAAGCAATAATTCCTCAATGCTAATCGTAGTTAGTATTATTATTAAGTAATGACAGAAAACATTAGACTAACGCTTCATCAATATATATAAATGAGAATGAATTTCGTTATTTTTTCTCAAGGTCTTTTAACATACAAATTTTTAAGGAAAACTAAGAAATATATTTATTATTATTAACAATTATTATTATTAAAAACAAAAATATAAAAAATTAAGTTTTAATTAATTTCTCAATCAAAACAAGTTATCCATTTTAAATAAAACCAAATTCTTCGAATATACCAAAAATATACCACAAAATGATTAAAATATACCTTAGGCTATACTTGGTATAATAAGGCATTCAAACAACAGTGCAAAATATGCCAGATTTTCAGACAATGGCACTAAGACCCGTAAGTAGGCGTTTGGTCACATACAAAACTATTTCGTAAATAACTTTTACAATTTTTACATGGCCGCAAACAACTTTTCAATAATCATAAATATTGTAGTATGCGCCAAAAATCTTTGCTCTAGCTTTAAAATTACGATTGTTATTCGATTTTTGTCAATTTGCGGGGAGCGGAAGTGGGCGTGGCGGAAATTTGAAACATACTTGCTCTGCGTGCAAACATAACAAATGCTGTTGAAAAATTATAGCTCCATCTCTTATGGACTCTGAGATCCCGTCTTTCATACGAACGGAAAGACAGACAGACATTGCAATATTGTCTCGCCTGTTGATACTCATCAAGAATTTATAGACTTTATGGGGCCGATATGACTTTTCCAGTTACATATATTTCCTGCAAGCACAAAGCTATAATACCCTTCTACCTCATGTGTAACGGGTAGACAAATAAAATCCAACGAATAAGAAAAGCATTAGACAATTGTTGCGCCTGTAAGTAGGCAATGGTTATTTAGTTGGCAGCTACTCCCAAGTTTTTTCGAAATCGTGTCAATATAACTTGCAAAGTGCCCCTCGAATTAGCTCAAATACTAAGCGAACATAAGAGTTTAGTAAGTGAAGTTGCACATAGTTCATAGGCAGCTGGACAGCGGCGTTTGATCACATGTTGGTTGTGAATCGTAACAACGGCAGACTACATCCTCTGATTAACATACTTCTGTACTCACCCGCAAATGACTTTCTCTATTTCTGCTTGCCAATTTATGTTTGCCTGTTATTTCTTCTGATTTTGCCAATCAACAGCAGATAACCGCTTTTAGAGTGCGACCGCTTTTAGAGTGCGTATTTAAGAAATTTACATGAAACTGACACGTTTATAAGCTAAATTACCAGGCGAACATAATAGATAAACAAGTGCATTCACATGAGCTCAGGTGAGAAGCAGCATCATATAAGCTTGTGGCTTTTATGACATTCGGAATCGCCATGTTCCTCAATCTTCTGGAATCCTGCTTTAATATTTTAAATGTTCAACTTTCTACCGCCTGTTATAATCATAGCGAATAAGTTTTAATTTAGACATTTTATTGTCTTTATCTTATTTTTGCCAATCTTTTTCACCATTTAATTTGCAATGTAAATCACAGAATTAAAATAGCTCTTAAAAACCACAGAATCAGCCAGTAACCCAATTCATTAAGTCGATTTTTTGTGTCAAATAATTAAACATTTTTGAGATTTTATATTATTAATTTAATAACCTTTTATTTGCATAAATATGCACAATGTGTTGCTCGTTTCTTTTTGCTTCTGCTTAAAGTTTTGTATCGATATATATATATATAATTAATTTTGTAAAACTAAACACGCTTAAAGTTGAACTAAAAAGCAATTTTCGAATGTTTGCAATTCTTTTTACATAATTTTGCAAATTTTCAAATTTGTTTATATTCATATTTGAAATACTTGGAATGCACAAAAATAATTTGTTGCTTTTAAGTTGTTGTTGTTGTTGTTTTCGATTTTCTTTAATATACTGTATCCTTCAAATAAATTTAATGCTATAACAAAGAAATTATACACATTACATATAGTACTTAAATAGTACTAGGTGTATATAATATATTTTGTTTAAAGCCATTAGGTTCTTGTGTAGTGAAATCCTATTTGATTTAAATTGGTACATTTCGTCTATGCATTAAATATGTAATTTTCTTTTTTGTTATATAGTTTTCGTTTTTCTTTGTTTGTTGCTTTAAAAGGTGTACGAAAAATGTTGTAATTAAAAATATATATTTATATATGTGAATCTTTTGTTTTCTTTTTTTGTAAATATAAATTTGTTTTGTTTCTTTGTTAATAATTGAATAATTGGACCATTTGTTTTATGACGTCGTGGCTTATAATTTCCTATAATAATAAACATTTCGTGTTTGTTCCGCACAATTCCCAGGTAAATATCTCTAAACTAACGCACATCATTTACATATTTGTTATCATTAAGGTAAATACTTAATATTTTCATATTTGTTTTTGGTTTTGATGCAACAAGTTGTGTTTTGCATATATTGACATACATTATATATACATATGTTTTATATGTGTGTGTGTTTTTGTAGTAGGTAAAGAATAATGTTTAAAACCGCTTTACAAACGTGGCTCGCCCAACTTTCGTTGCCCTGTCTTATAGGCGCTTCATATTAATTGTTGTATATATTTATATAGAATTATATGTATGTACCGATTGCTACATATGTATTTTAGTTGTTCTGTAGATATACGATATAATATACTAATTTTGCTTTTCACTAATTGATTTCAGTTAACGTTTTGTTGTTGGACTCGACTTTTCAACTACTCGTAGTACTACGCAACTATGCGATCTAACAATTGGAACGCGATAACTATGGATTGTTTATTATTGCCTTGCTTAGCAAATTCGTTAGGTTGTCATATGTGCTATGAATGTATGTATGTAGTTGGTATGTAAGTAAATATAGTTTGCTACTATATATCGCTATTCTATGGTAACAACTTGGCCCCCAATTCAACTGAGTACTCTTGATTTAGGTGTAAATATGTATGTTATGTATGTACATCGCATTGATTTGCGGCTGCTCGCTGTTGGCCGCACTCAGTGCACTGCATCAATGTCCCGTTGTGCCCGTGATATTTTCAGCTTATCCTTGGGCGTATTATCCTCGCCCGATTCCAATGCAAACATCTTCATCTTCTCCTTAAATGACAATTTCTCAGGCACCGCATCGCCAGCTCGTTGTTGCTGCTGCTGCTGTTGCTTCTCGGCCAGACGCCGCTGTCTGGGATCCCTACGCAAATGAGAATCGAATTAAAAATCTGTTTTTGATGGCGCGTTAATTGCGACGGCTGCACTTACCTGTAAACCTCTTGGGCGCCAATGACGCCGGGCGTTGATTGCACTGTGGTGTTCCAGAGTGCCGCATCCGGTGTGGAGGGCATCGATGGCAACATCGAGGCATCCAGATTGTGCTGAAGATACTAAAGGACGATAATTAATTGAATGCTGTTAAATCAGGAAATTAATATCACTTACGCTGGCATCCTCGCGTATGGTGTCCAAGTCCTGCTCCAACGTGTAGTTGTCCAGCAAGTATTGTTGCTGTTGCTGCTGCGGACTGTGCATGGCCAGCATATTGTTCTCTTCGTCGTGGAAGCTCACACGTTTGTTGTCCCGCTGCAGCAGCGGTGGCGGCGTGCCCAATCCTCCTAAGCTCATTCCACTGCCCGTTGCCGACACGTAGGCTGCATTCAATTCCATAGCGCTCATCGGCGATGCCTGCATTGTGTTGTTGTTGTTGTTGTTGAGGCTGCCACTTAAATTGTTATTATTGATATTGTTGTTGTTGTTGCTCGAGTGGTTGCTGTTGCTGTGCAAGGCTGCCTTCTTGATCTCCACTGCAGCTGCGGCCGCCTGATTGCTGGTCGCCGTCTTCAGCAGACCCATCGACGAGTTGCCACCGCCAACACTCGTTCTCAGCTTCTGTTGTGACATTATCAGATACGAGCTGTTGCGCTCTGGTGGAGGCGGAGGAGGCACTGAACCATCCAGCGCCGTCTCATTGTTGTTGTCCTTGTCGAGCATGCTCAACTGCGTCAGATCCTTGGCCAGACTCGATATCGGATGCTCTGTTTGCAGATGACGTTCGTCCGCGAAGCTCGCCGACTTCTGCGACTTGGAGGGCGAGGAGGGAGCACCGGTTGTGCTACCACCAGCTCCACTCTCCGAGTAACGATTATGCTTCAGTATGCTCTTCGGCTGCTGCGTGCTGACCGCCGCAGGTGGTGGAGGCGGCGGAGCAACCGCTTCAACGGGACTGCTTTCACTGATCTCGGCCAGCTTGATGTCCGTCTGGCGGTAGCTGGTGACGGGCGTCTGTATGGCACTACTGCTGGCTGATAGTCGGAACAGTTCCTGCACATTATCCTTGTCGTATTGCTGCTCCTGATCATCCTCCTGCTCCTGCAGCTCTTGCGCACGCCGCTCAAAGTCACGCTCCAGTATCAGCGTCTTCAACTGCTCCTCCTGTTGTGGCGTTCGCGTCAATGTGCCCGACAACTCGGCAATTTGCTGCTCCCGCCACTGACGTATGTGCTCGCGTCGCATCTCTAGATCCTTCTCACGCTCCTCGCGCTCCCAGGGATTGCTGCCACTGTGCAATGGACGAGCGGCTGCCTGATTGGCGGGCAAATAGCTTCCTTTAGGGGGATCCAAGGTGCTGGCCACATAGTTCATGCCCGGCGCCAGCTGCTGCGTTGCCTTGAAGAGCGGATGCGTGGCAGTTGGCGGCAATGGTGGCTTATCCTCACCCATCACCAGACTGGGCATATAACCTGCCTGTTGTTGCTGCTGCTGTTGTTGTTGTTGTTGTTGTTGTTGTTGTTGCAGCTGCTGCTGCAGTCGCTGTTGCTGCTGTTGTTGCTGTTGCGGTTTGGGTGCGGTGCTTGGTGGCGCTGTAGACTTGCTTGGCGATTGCAGACTGCCCATTGGCTTCGGTGGCAACGCAATGAAATTGGGCGACGCCTGCTGCTGCTGTTGTTGTTGTTGTTGCTGCTGCTGCAGCTCATAGAGTGTTGCTGGATCGTGGAGCTGACTGCGTCGCACATGCTGCTGATAATCGAGTCCACCATTCTGATAGCCGGGCATAAACTCATTCACATTCTGCATACTCTGGCTGGCGCTCATCGGCGGCTGTTGCTGTGGCGGCTGCTGTTGCTGCTGCTGATGTTGCTGCTGTTGATACATGTTGCTGATGTTGGGCATGGAAGGTGCCAGCATTTGCTGCATGCGCAGGGTGTGCTGGAAGTTCTGTTGACTCTTGGCGCGATTGTTAAGCGTCAGCTGCTGTTGCGACGATTGGCCATTGAGATTGCTGCTGCTGTGTGCAAATTGCTGATGTTGGAGCGTATGCTGTTGCTGATGTTGCTGCTGCTGCTGCTGTTGTTGCTGTTGCAGCTGCTGCTGAGCACTCTGCTGACTGTGATAATAGGCGGACACGGGTCGCGTTGGCAGATTACCTCCGACCTGCATGTGTTGTTGCTGTTGGTAGGGAGACGCCTGTTGCTGTTGCAACTGTTGCTGCTGCTGCTGTTGTTGTTGCAGTGTGACGGCATGCGGGGAATTGCCATTGTAGGCGTTCATGGCGGCATGTCCTGACATTGTCGGTCTGCAAGCAATCAAAAAAGGTACAACATTTGTTAATTACCAACAAAGAGTTCAAAGAATTGTGGTTGCTGCTGCAATTGCTGTGTTTTAATGTGCGCATCGTGGTTGCGTGTTGCTGATAAATCGCCCTGGTAATTGCAAAGGTGTGCCACAAAGTATGTAGTGTGTTTTTGTGTGTGTCTCAGTGATTTGTGTTGCTCTTAAAGCTTATTTACAGGTGCCTGTTGCTGGTTGTTGCTGGCGACTGCACAACAGCAACATATGCCAAACACGAAGGCAACATTTGTACATCACTCTAATTACTCACGTACATGGCACATTTCTACAAGCTGGTATTCACGTTCTATGGGTATAAAGCCATAAAGTAATTTCTTTAAGCGCAATGTCATCCTAGAAATACGAATACGAAATTTAAATCCAACACTACGACGCAGCAGCAACACGTTCACAAAAGAACAACAACAACAGCACGAATTGTTGTAAATTATTAATTGGACAAAGAGCGCTTGGAGGGAAACGCAAAAAAAAACTGAGTGAGCTTTTGCTTTTAGGTTAGGGTTGTGTAGCAATCCCTTCGTTTGGGTCCCCTTCAGACTGCTTAAAGTAAATTCCCTTGTAATACTTATGGCTGACAATTGTAATTACAATTAATTAGAATACCGTGGAGAAGCGAGAAATGCTCTGAGCAACCGCAACCGCTGTGACAGGATAAGTAATTAAATTGCTGTTGCCCTTACTCATGATAAAAAGGGGGAATCTAATTTGTCAATATTAAAGGTAGATCCAAAAAAACAACAAAAAAAATGTGGAAGCAATCAATCAAGATAAATATATTCAAGTGAAGGATACTCAGCTTAAGGATACTCTGTGATTATACTTGATTTATTGAGAAATTATGAAAATCTGTGTATCCATCAAAAATTAAAAATTTCATTTTCATAAATAACTTGAATTGCCTTAATTCCTTTTTAGAAAAATATATTCTGCAATTTTTTTAAGTAAATATTTGCGAATGCTAATAATTGAAATATTTTTTAATAGATCAGCTAAAAAACTGAGAAGTCGAAAAATAATTTTATATTGCAGATATCGGCTACAGCTTTCGAATCTTAATTGCTTTGGTTCACAATCTGGTATATTTTATATTCGGTGGTATATTTTAAGCAGAGTAGTATATTGATATACAAAATATATCGTATGGCCCAATTTAGTATTTTTTGCTATATTTATTGGATATATTTCTACGATTATACCAAGCTGTTTTGTTTATAAATAGCCTTATATCAATTATTCTCTTTTTAAGAAACATGTTTTTTGCATACTTGCGAATATTAATAATTTAAATATTTAGTTATTAATAGATCAGTCAAAAAACTGAGAAGCTAGTCGAGAAATAATATACAATATGAATCAGTTCCAGCTGTCGAATCTTTATTGATTTTGTTGACAATCTGGTATATGGTATATTTTAAGTATTGTAGTATATAGATAATCAAAATGTATCGTATGGTATATCTACTCCATTGATTGACTCGATCTGAATATGAAGTAATGTTTTTTTCGGTTCTCGAAAATAGTCTTCTAAAACTAATTTCCTTTAAACTTCAACCTTCAAATATTCATATTCGCTGTTATATCTCAGACAATCACGCTGATGATTGTAGACAAATATTCAATACATCTTTGAGGCTTTCGAGAGTCCTTCGCAATCATAAGCATGCACAATTCAATGATTTCAAATTGAGTAATTTCCTTGTCCGCAAAATGGTTATAAGCACATTTGTGGATGCCAATTGTAATAATTGTCAATTGAACTTACCTTTCATTGAGAATCGGTTGACTTTGATTTTGTGCACGATACACGCTTAAATTCTGATAGAAGCCCTGCTCGTTGCCATTTAGATTTCCATTTGCATTTGGATTTGCATTTGGATTGTTGTGAATGCCATTTGGTTGACCTCCGGTGCCGATGGCTCCCATTCCGATGCCGCCTCCTCCTGCTCCTGCTCCTACTCCTCCACCGGCATTGTTATGCAAACTGTGCGTGCTGCGTGACTTGGAATTGGCCAGCGCTGACAAGGGAAAGATGAAAGAGAGAGATGGAGATGGAGAGTGAAATCAATTAGAGCATGACATTGTTATGGATTCGAGTTTACATTCCAAATTGGTAAAGCTCACCCCGACAGATAAGGAAGGGTTAGGCAGAGAGAGGGGTATCTAGAGAGGTGAGTGTGTAACTTACATATGTTGCCAGATCCGGTGTGGTGATGCAAAGCCGGCACCGATTTACTATTGGGCAGGTGTGCAGCTAAGGGGTTCATGATGTTACTACTGTTGTTGTTGCCGATGTGATTGTGGCTATTGCTGATATTACTATTGCTCAGATTCAGGTGCTGGTTGAGACTGTGACTCGTGTGGCTATTGGCAATGAGCGGCCCACCGAGGACGCCCAATGATTTCGACGATTCGGCGGCCCCCATTCGACTCAAATCGCGCTCGGACATGCGGCGATTACCTGATGTTAGTCCCACACCATCATCATCAATATCAACGTCATCCAGAGAGTGAGTGCGGCAGGAAGTGTGTCAAGGGATGTGTGCAAGAAGAGGGAGATGAACGGGGGGATAGACGGAAAAAGAGAGATAGATTCGTATTTGTTTTAGTAATCATCATTGTAATCCCTGTGTCATTATTTCAATGTGAGTAAATGTGTGTGTGTGCGAGAGTGTGTACGTGTGTTTGATTGTGGCGAACATAATCAATTTTAATTCATTATGCATACAGAATGTAATCAACAATGTGCAAACACACCAAAAACTACAAATACAATTAAAAATACAACAAAATATAATATATATAGATATGTACAAATACTAAAAGAGATTAAAAGCCAGCTTCGGCCTGTACAATAGAATATTTAAATACATTGCAATTTATATTTAATTAAACCAAAAGCAATTCATATGAAAGCAAAAGCGTTCGACAGATGCTTCAATTTTATACATTTTAATTGCCTTTAAGCTGCAACAACAATAACATAAGTCAATTATTATTTCGAATTCAAAAAATAAACAACAACAACAGCATGCATATTGCAATTTTATTACAAAAGCTGGAGAGAAAATCATTTTAAAAATCAAAAGCGATGCAAATCCTTTGTAATCAATTGCAGAAAAAACGGAAATTGCTTCCATGAATAAAATGTATGTATAAATAAATATGCAATTCAAATAACGACGACGGAAAAATAACGAAAGCGAATTGTCAACCAAATTTCTCAACTAATAAACAATACTCTTGCAGATTGTCGCAATAAAAGTAAAGTGGAAAGTGTTGCATTTTTAATCGAACTTTAAAAATATCAAGTTTTTTAAAAGCAAAGATGAAACTCTTTAATTATTTCAAATTATCTTTCATGCAATGCAATGAAAGCACTAAAAACTGAATTAGAAATCATTTTAATAATATCTAATTCGAGACACACAAATAAGCGACTCAGTAACTAAGGCTTATAAGATTTGTCTAGAATTAAATTGTTTAATAAACAGTTCTAAAAGTCATCAAATTTAGAAAGTTGTAAAAATATTATAAATATTATCTGTTTCAAAGTTTTCTCGCTATTAAATATATTGAAATGAATTTAAACTATAAATTAAAATGAATACTCATCAATATTATGATTATAAATATATTCTTCATATAAATATCTTTTCTGTTTGCAAATTTCTATACTCAACTCAAAGAGTAAAAAATAAAGGTCTAGAATATCAAATGGCAAGCAGAAATCAAAGTATTTTCAACAAATCTGCAGAAGTTGTCGCAACCAAACTGAAGACTAAGTTGAATAAACAAATCTAACAGAGAAATTAGAAGAAAATGTTGAAAGAGAAATATACAACGACAAGAACCTCGGTGCATTGTAATTGGGTTGTCATCTGTGCGTTGAACACATCAACGTTGCATTTGGTCCCGTGCGGCGTTCGCCATCGATGCGTCGTTGCCCAGCTGCAACATCATCGCCAACAGCAACATCGTCATCAACATCGTCATCGTCGTTGTCGTCGTCGTCAACATTGTCTTCTTCTGCGCTGACAAGCATATTAGCTGGCACTTTGTGCGTCTCACAGCAGACGCAATCCGAGGAGGAGGAGCACGAATCATCATCCACATCCACATCACTGCAGTTGCAGTTGCAATCATTGCTGTTGCTGTTACTTGCGCTGTTGCTGCGTGTGGCAAGAGACAGCAGCAATTTGGCTGTGGAGGGTGGCGAGGCGGGAACTTGACTGTGACGACGATGACTATGATGATGATGATGACGATGCGCATGATGATAATGATGGTGATGATGATGCTGCGGTTGCGGTTGTTGGCTGCTCTGCTGCTTTTGTCTCTGCTGCTTGTTACGTTTCAGCTGCCGCACGCTGTGCGCCTGACGATTGTTGCACATGACGCTGCGACGACACGGCAAATGACGAGCCAGAGGTTGGGACTGCGACTGCGATGGTGTGGCAAGTGGCTGCTGCTGCTTGGCTGCCTCCTGGCAGCTGTCATAACACTTGAAAGTGGACGTCACATTGTTGTTTGTGGCAAGCGACTGCTGCTGCGGTTCCCCCCCGCGGCAATGCGCACAGCAAGGACAATCGCAGCTAAGCTTTGGCTTCTCATCTTTCGGCTGCTTTTGCTGTTGCTGCTGCTGTTGTGGCAACTGCACATTGTAATCCTTGCCAGCGCTGCCAAAGAGACTCCACTCCTTCAACTGCTTAATTATGTCGCCCTGTTCATGCTGCGTGAGGCAGCCACTTTCTGTTGCCCCTGCAGCTGCTGCTGTTGTTGTTGCTGATGTCGACAACGCCGACGTGGACTTGGACCTGACTTTGTTGGGAGCAAACGTTTGATGCGTATTGAAATAGGCAGCCATCTCACGTACTTTGCCGTGACCGAGGGGCAGCAGGAAGCTGGGACTGAGGAGATTCGTTTGGCTGGAGGCGCGACGTTGGGTCTGGTTGGTGCTGGAAATTTCAATTTCATTGGTGCTTGAGAGTTGCTTAAGAGTTGTGCTGGCACAATATTGATTGCTTTTATGTACATTTTGTGTGCGGGGACAAGCACAGGAACTGTCACTAGGAACTTGTATGCTGACTAGAGGAGGAGTTGGAGCAGTTGTTGCTGTTGCTCCTGACCTTATATGCGATCGCTGCGTGTTTAGTTGCCTTCGACAAGGTTGTTGCTGCTGCTGTTGTTGCGATTGCCGCAACAGTGGCATCCGCTCAATGGACTCGCTGGAGGAGCGTTGACTGTTGGACCCAGAGCCACCGGAGCTGTAATCCACTGCCGAGCAGTTTGTGGCCCGTTTCGTGTTCAATTCACGTCGTATCTTTTGTATAAGCGGCATGCGCTCCGAAGCCTGCGGATCGTTGGCCAGCGATTCGTTGGACGAGTTGCTGATGGCAAAGTTGCTGATGGCATCGTGTGTGTGATACTTGCGATCAATGCTTGGCGCCACACTCGTCGTTGGCTGCTCCAGATCAAAGCTGACCGTCTTGCGATAGCCAGCTACAGGATTGCGCTTTACAGTCGATGCTGCTGAGTTGTAGCTGCTGTTGCTGGTCAGGCAAGGACGTTGTTGCTGTTGTTGCTGCTGCTGCTGTTGTTGCTGCTCGTCTTCGTCGTCGATGAAGGGAATGTCGCCAGAGTCAGCCATCGAAGCAATGCCCTCCTCGTTAAGCGGCTGATGTGCATCGCTGTAGCAGGCAAAGTTGCTAAACGATTCCTGCGAGTTACGCGTCTCCTGCTGCTGTTGCTGCTGCTGCTGCTCCAGTGGCTCGGTTGGCTCATCGTGATATTCCTCAATGTAAATCGAAGGCGGCGGAGTGCGTCGCAGCGGACGCAATGGACTAAAGTGCGGCGGTGCAATCGGTGGCTGATAGTAGCCCGCATTAGGCTCATTCGCGAGATACAAACTGCTGGCGGAACGAGCAATGGGTCGAGTGTCCCTGTAGCGCGGATCAATGTGCAGCTGATGGCCCAAGGCGCAGAGCTCTTCCTGCAGACAGGAGGCACTCAGACGACGCACTGGCGGCGACGCAGAACGCATGCAGGCAAAGGACTCGCGACGACTGCGATTAAGGCTGTCGTCGGAGATGGAATTGTTGTAATAACGCGCCTGTTGCTGGTACGAGGAATGGCGACGTTGCTGCTGATGGGGATGCTGCAGAAGTTGCTGTTGCTGCTGTTGTTGTTGCTGCTGCTGTTGTTGCTGATAGTTGTTGTCTTAAGGAGCAGCATGTTTAGAGAGCGAATGCGGATTTCATTGGATTGGGGGGATTAGCTTACAGCAAACAGCTCAATATTATGTGAGTGTATTATTAATATGTAACTGTGTTTCTTTTTTGGAATGTATGTGTTTATGTATTTGTTAGCTTCTACCCAGCACCAAGTGAATTATGTCTAAGTTGATAAGTATTTGATGTGTGTGTTTGTTTGTGTGTGTTTGCTTGTGTCTCTGTTGTAGCTGGGAGTGCGCCGAGATCAACTACTCACCACGCTGTATGACGGGACTCGGCTGCTGCAGCAGCGTCGCCAGCCCATGGTAAATGGCGCCCTGCTTGGCCACCTCCAAACTGACCACGGGACCCGTGCGCACCAAATAATCAGCAGCACTGCAAGAGAAAGAGAGTTCGAGAGTTAAATTGCCACATCCAATGCGATGCGGTTTCGTATCTCACCGCTCCTGTGTAATGCCAATCAGGCTTTGGCCATCGACGCGCAGCAGCTGATCGCCGGCTTGAAGGCGTCCATCCGCATCGGCAGCTCCGCCGGGCACCACGCTCTTGATGTAGATGCCCAGGCGCTCCTGGCCAGCGCCCTTGGCGGCCACAATGGACAAACCCATGCCGTTGCTGTTCTTGTGCAGCTTTATCAATTGCACCTCCGGCTGGGGCAGCTTATTCGACATGGCGCTCGAGCTGCGCGCCTGCTGCAAAGGGAGAAAACAAGAGGAACGATTAGAAAGGGAAGTCAAATTTCTGGGTTTGCTCTAGGTAAAAAACGGTAAAAAAAACGTTAACAGCACAATCATTTCAAAGCTATAGAGGAACATGATTAGAAATGTACAAAAATACGTTTGCTAAAAATAATAACTAAAAACATTTGAAGCTCTGTGGCACCGCTGAAATTTTCGTACGGAAATGCTGTGCGCGGAAATTAATTCTGATAGAGATTTCTGTGGCACTCGAATTGACTCGACTGTAAAATCCGCAGTAGTAAACATCATATATTAATAATACACTTCTACCTTGTAGGTAGCGAATAGAGCTTCGAATAAATCAATGACAAACCATCAAATCGACAGAGGTACTCTCAATTGGTCAAACTTATTCATAAAACAGAAAAATGTATAAAGAAGCCTAAAGTAATTAGAAAAATCCTATATTGAATTCTAAGTTTATACTAAATCGTTAGGAAATCCAGAAGAAATTTTTGATAACAAATTATCAAAAGTTGTTTTTAAACAGCAAAAATATTTAAAGACATTTATAAAATGCTAAAGAATTAATATACAGTACTTCATATTGAATTAACTTGTCTTATGTCTGTAAAAGAGTATTAATGTCTGATATAACTAAAAATTACATTAATTAAATTGAAAAGTAAAAAAAAAAAATTAAAACAATATGTTAATTAAAAACTAGAACATTTTCAGATGTAAAGAAACTATTTAACAGGAATTTATATACAGGAAGATATTAAAATAATACATCCTTAGCGCACAACTCGGTTAACTGAATAAAGCTCTTATCGGACACTGTTTCTATGAGGTTTAAGGTTGTTTTTAAGTCAATTTTAAATCATTTAAAAGTTGCGAGTTGATGAGGGTCCGATAAATAAAGATTAAACGCTGATAATTTTGTTTTCGATCAAACCTGTTGACTCATCCTTAAAACCATCCCATTTAAAGTACTCACATTAAACTGATGCATGTAGACTGTCCAGAGGCCAATCGACGTGGGCTGAGCGGCCAGACGGCACATTCCTTGCTGTTGCAGAGGATTCAGGAAGTCGACAAGACCGGTGGGAATACCGCGCACCACATCACAGCTGAAGCCGTCGTCGGGCAAAAGCAGCGCCAAATGCAGTTCGGGAGATTCCTCTAGACGCACCTCTCGGCCATCCGCACGTGTGAGTTCGTCAGCCACAGACTCCGCCATGCGAATGGCGGTATCGACAAGATTGCGTGGAATCTTCTCCTGCTGGAGGAGTGCACTCATCTGCAGCGAATTCAGGCGGAAACAGGAGCACGACAATTGCTGGATCTCTTCCACCGAGGACTTGGGTGCCTGCAAGAATTGCGCACACTGATTGATCTTGGCCAAGTGGCAATCGGCAGCCAATTCCAGTCCCTGACGTTCGGCCCACAGCTCCAGCAACTGAAGTCGCTCTATCATCACTTTTCCCCACTCGCCGGTGCACATATGCGAATTGGCTACAATCTGCAAAAAGAGGGAATGAGAAATGCGTCAGTATGAGGTCAGCGACTAGTGATTAACATAAATCTCTTTGGGTAATTCAACCTGTCGACTCCGCTCACCGTATTGAAACAGATGACATTGATGTAGTGAAAGAGCTGCGAGAAGAGCTGAATAGTCAACGCAGCATTAACGCGACAGCGTCGCAACAAAGCCATTGCGGAGCCCAAGACTGTGAGCACCAATCCCGCCGCCGAGTCGTGGTCAATGGTCTCGGAGAGGAATTGATTAAGCGTCTGCGACAGTTCCAAGCGAAAGCAGTTGACAAGATTGCGGAATGCCGTTTGCACAGCCTCGGCGAGCACTTCTTGTGCCTGCACGCTAAATGCGCTGATGTGACGATCCGATTTGAGGAAGTGCAAAAACTCCGAGCTGTTCGCCATCCAAAAGGCGAGGATGCGGGGATCTGTGTACTGCTCCTGGACAACGCCGTAGACCAGATTCGCCACATGGTGCAGGAAAATCGTTAATTTATGGGCGCGCTCCGTCGGCTGCAGCTCTGGACGGTAATGGGTGGAGGCGCGATATCTGCAAAGGAGAAGAAAACATTTCAATGAACAGCTTTTCACGTGTTGCCAACTATTGATTAATTCATTTTGTATGACCTTTAGAACTACTAGAACTTAATGGGAGTAAAGTCTGACAATCTAATAATTGACTTGCAATACTTAATAGAGCTGAAGAATTGCCAATGATTTATTTAAGTAAGTTTTATAATCTAAAACCTTGTCTCCATCAACTCCGTCCTACCTCATATAAGTAATATTTGTATATTCCATAAGTCGTTTAATATCTTTACTACATTTAACTATTAACTGGCAAAGTATATTTTTATTTTGGATTATTATTTCAAGTTTAATTTAAAGTAAAGTGAATAATACTGGCTGATTAGCATTATAATAAAACATTGCTTAATAGCCTTAAACATTTGCTTTAACTTCGTATATGATAAAACCTTCAGCTCGTTAAAAAATACTCATATGAATCTTTCATTGATAACTTAAAAAAGAAACTTCATTCTCATCGATCTGAGTAAATTAATTTGCTATTTATTATGTGTATATCATCAACATTAACTTTCAATTCTAGTACAAATACTATCCTAAGTCAATAAAATCACCACTGATAATACTTAAAGTTGCATTCTTTCATATTCAATTTAATTAAATCAATTGGCATTCAGTTATTTAAAGAGTACTTCGTAGTCGAGTGAGCTTTAAGAGCTGCTGGCAATCACTGCCTTTCAGCAGTTTCATTTCTGCTTATTGGCTTTCCCGTGGCCTTGACAAATGTCAAAAGAGCTGCCCCCACTCACGCCCCCCTGTCGAAGTGGCACAGAGTGTGGCTGCCACAGTGTCGCTCGTTCGTTACTCGACTCGTTGCGCGCGACCCTCGTCGACCCCCGCAATGCCTTGGGCATTAATATTAATAGCGCACAAATTGGGTCAGCAGTCAAGATAAATCATCATAATTGATAATGAATTGTTGATACTATTGGCCACGACACAGCTGGGAATTCGACAGCAAGAAGCAGTCTGCAGTCAAGTCAGTCAATCCATTTAAAGGACGCACATTTGTCAGACGCACTCAGCGACTTGAAGCTGCGAACGCTTAACCCTTGTGGGAGCACTGTGATTGCGAACGCACAAGATTAACCCTTGAGGGGTCGTTGCGATTTGAAGTAGGTTAAATGGTGGTAGAGATTTTAATCTATTTGAAGGAGGATGATAAACTGAGAGTCACTTGTTCAAACATGTAAGAAAGCTGCAGTCGAATGTGACCGACTGAGAGATACTCATCACCTATTTGCAATAAAATCATATTCGAAAAATCTACCGAATTAATATAGTTAAAAAAATACTGACATATACTGATTGATATACTTGGTATGTCAATATTGTGCTACATTTAAAATATATCATAAAGTACAAATTATACCAGCAGTAAAATTATTTTTTAAATAATTTCTATAATTTTTATCGGACGGTAACCAAATTCAGGAATCACAAATACTGTAGTTATTATTAAATGCACCAAAAACGCTAGCTTCAAAACTAAGCACATCATATAATTTTTTTCAACTTGCCGACAAACTTATCTACGACCAAAAATAACAAGTGCTGTCGAATAAAATTACGTCTATATATATTTTAGAGTGTCATGGCTATATCGTCTCGGCTGTTGACGCTGATATAGAATATTCATATATATAGTACTTAATGGAGTCGGAAATTGTTCTCTCTGCCTATTACATACATACATTTCCTGCAAAGTTATAATACCCTTCTACCCTATCTTCAGCGGGTAAAAAAGGAGTGTTTCCAATTCTATCGAGAGTAACTGGCATAAAAAAGACTATCAATATTTATGCTGACTAAATGTTGAAAAGTATTAATATTAAGAATTATTATTAAATAATTGTTTATGCAGCTAAATGTTACTATGCTGTTACATCTAACTGCGCAATTAAAGTTAACATCGAGAGCCAGGCAAACAACAACTATTTAGTTATATCAAAGCCAAACAGAAAAGCAATTTACGTACCTGGCACACAAGTAAAGCGAGTAAACCGGAGCCAATTTAAAGTGCGGCACATTCACATCCAATTCGCTGATGATGTGGCGCAGAAAGAGCTCCTGATGCGTCTCGGGGAACTCCAGAACAGCTGGCAAAATTGGCTCTTGTCCTTGGTTATCGCCGGAGCCGCTGCCACCGGCCAAAAGACCGCCAGCGCCTGGCAATTTGGGGGATCTGGAAAGGGTTGAGTTTTGTTGGGAGGAAGCGTGTTAAGTTAATAAAACATCTTTTCACTTGTTTTTTTATTATTTGGCAAGCGACATTAAATTTCCATATGCAAATATCAAAATTAAATTCAGAACTGACAGACAGAAAAATACAATTAAAGCGCACAAAAAGAATCACATTAAAAAAAAAAGATGTAACAATGCAAATGTGATGTGTGGATTGTTTGTGTGTTTTTTTGTGTTTGTGTTTTTCTTTGCTGCTGTTAAAAGTTAATTCAAGTTTAATTAAATGCATTTAAAGTTGGCAACGATTCTCTCTTACCTCTCCTGACTGTTCGAGCCGCCGGATTTCATGCTCGATATTGATTTAATTTCATTCTCCAGATTACCTTCAAGACTCTGACCATCATAGTTGCCCCCAGAGGATGCTGCCGCTTGCTGTTGCTCCTGGCTGCCATGTTTACTATCCACCACATCCCTCAACGAGTGCAGTGTCTGTGGATCTGTGGCATTGTTGTTGTTGTTGTTGTTGTGAAACACCGCCGAGGATTGATTCATCTGCTGATGCTGCTCATATTCGCTCTTGTGCGTCTGCAGATTGAAAGAGTTCGCGATGAAGAGCTTGACTCCAGCATCCGCTTGACTGTTGTCTCTGGTTAAGTTACTCACCGAACTAAGAGCGCCATCTTCATCATTCCAAGATCCTGGCGATGTTGGTGACCGACTACGAGACGAGTTCCATTTGCCAAGTTATCGGAGTCGGTGTCGGTGTCGTTATTGTTGTTATTGTTGTGAGTGTGAATTGTTGTTGTGTTGTAAATTGTTTTGCATATTTGTGCATGGGGGCGGATTAATGTCGTACAGCAAAACAAACAATAATAAAAAACAAACAACACGTAACGAACATAAAGCCACACAAAGCGTGAACATATAAATAAATGAAATAAAATAAACAAACAAATGTGAAATTTTGCACAAAAAACACACAAAAATGGAAAGTTCAAACAACACTCGACTGCATAAGAGTGTGAATTGTAAATGCCAGCAGAAATTTGCCCAATATCGCGTAACATGAGAGCAAATTTCATTTGATTTTAAAGTATTCGTAGAAATAATTCCTGAGCATAAAATCCTTGCTTAGGAATTATTTCTTTATATTAAACTCTTATTCTATTAAAAAAATGTAGAAAGATGTTTTCTGATGCCAAAAACAAATAAAAGAAAGTGTTATTAGGTATTTAAACACATGTTCAAACATTCATATAAAGTATTAAGTTCCTATGGAAATGATTTTGTTTAAACAGATGGCGCATATTTATTAGAAATTTTGATTGCATTCTAAAATATTGTCATTTTTTGCCTTTATTGTCATTATTTGGCTATAGACTGCATAGACTTAAGCACTTGTATTAAAAAATGTTATTCACTGAAGAAGTGAAAGACGAAAGAACTCAACAGGGAAAATTTCTATAGAAAGCTTAACAGCTTTATTAAGTATACGCACTCGTGTTCTGAACATATGTAAATATGTTCTTTGCTAAAGAAATTCGTTTTACCAGATGGCGCATATTCATTAGTTTATTTTTGTTGAAGTTAAGCAATTCTTTAATTCGATAAATTAAAGAATTTTGAAAAATCACCTTTAACAAATTTTTCTACACTTTTCAACAAGTTATTAGAGTAAATTTTGTTGTACTTTTATACAATCCTCATTCCAAATAATACTCATAGATCTATGTAAATTTCCCTCAAGTATTATGCTCAATGCACATTATTTTCTTTTTAGCAAACAATGGAGTGTGACAACACAAAAAAAAACTATTAAAGTCACAAAGCGTAGCATTTACATTATTCGCAAAATTATTTAAAAACACGCAATAACATTACTCACCTCTCGTAGAGACACGCGGAGTCCAGTTGGGATTGCGACAAGGCCAGATTATAGCGACCATCCGTGGGTGAATCCAGGAAGCGATACGAGGCCACGCGACCGAACATGACGACCGAACCGTTCTGTAGATGGCCAAGAGAGAGTGAGAGAGAGAGGGGGAAGAGAAGAGAGCACAGAGAGAACGTGTTGAATTATACACAGAAATAAAGTGCGTACTTATTACTACGTTATTACATGCGATTCAATTAAAATAGTAATTAAATTTTTCAATTTGCTTAAATCATGTAAAGATCATTAAAGATTAATTAATTCAATTATGCACAATTTACATACTATGTTTTTTATGTACGAACAACCGAAATCAGTGCAACGCGTTCAATGGCAGCGTGCCACAAAACGTGCGAGCGCAGCGAGAGATTCTGTGGCACTGCGGCGATTAGGAAAGTTCGATTGAAAAAAATGTGGGGCGTTTCGAAACTAATGACAGACAGTGTCATCGATAACGACGCCCCCAGTTGTCGAAAACTTAGATTTTGTTTGCTTATATGCCCAGTAAATGCAAGTGAAAAAGAGTGTATAGATTTTTATGTATAGATTGTCAATTGAAGATAAATAAAAATTTAATGAAAATAGTATTTTAAATTTGCCAATTTAGGTAATTTAATAATGTACAAATTTAATGAAAATAGTATTTTCAGTAGCTGAAAAGACTATAGTCTAAAAGATCAAAAAAAAATTTTAAATTTTTGATCCGACTTGTACTTTGGACACTGCCTTTTAATTCTACATTTTAAGCAAATAAATGAAACCTAACGATTCGGAATACTTGTGTAAGATTAATTGAAAAATACCTTTCTTTAATAGCTTTTGGTTTTATTTGATAAAAAGAAATGAAGAAAACTATGGAAATTAAATCGAACATTTTTTGATGATCGAATGGGTGATGTAATAAAATTTATCGAACTTCATGCATATGAAGTTAAATTTTGTAAATACTTATAATTAATTAGTTATTTTGACCAACTATCAATCTAGATTAAGCTCCAATATTGGTATCAGAACAAATAACGTTACAAAATTAACAAATTTATTTTTTATTTTAAAGCGCAACTGTTAGTCGTATCCTCAATGCCAACTAGAGAGCATGAAACTGATTGTTTATTGAAAATTGTGTTAAACATTTAAGTCTTTTGGTGTTTAGTAACTTTATAAAATCGACAACAAATTTTCGTATTTACATTTAGTCTATTTTCTATTTGTATATTTGTTGATTTTTATTCAGTTGTTTTGTGCATTTGTTTGGGTTCATTGAACCGCAACTAACCCCAATTTGCCAATTGAATGCAAGAATAAAAATAAATAATAAAAGATTCGAAGCCAAAAAATGTTGTTCTGTATATTGAAGAGGCGCTCTTCCTCTTCGTTTCCCCTTTCCATACATCAAGTACCGTTACGTTACGTTTGTGTCGAGTCTCTGGAGACAGTTTGACGTTATTGCCGAGCATTTGGGGCTTATCTCGAGTTCAGCGAGGTAGAGGCAAAGGGGCAGGTTGTGTTTTAATAGGTGCGGGGTGAGGTGAAAGGGGGCCTTAAGTTTGCTTTTGTTTATTTGGTTTCGAATTCATCAAGCGGAAAGTCAGAAAAGTTTTTACAGTGTCAGTAGTAGAAATGTTATTCGTGTTGTTGTTGTTGTTGTTGTCGATGTTGTTGCAATTGTTGCTGCTGCTCATTGTGATTTTTGGCCAAATGCGTGAGAACGCAGCGTCAACTTTATTCGTTTAGTGGGTTGCTCTTGATGTTGATGTTGATGTTGTGTTTGTGTTGCGTTGTGTGTGTGTGTCAAAAAAGTTGTCAAAACAAAAGATAAATCAACTGAGCCCCAAAGGTTGCGACGAGTTGTCACTGGCTGAGCAAACACACAACACAAAGTTGATGGAAAGCTTGTCGGAAATTTAACTTTTGAACATTCTCTGCCAGCAGCGGCAAATCAAATTGTTGATGATAATGAACTTGAGCAACAAAGTGCACGAAGAGCAACTCATTTGAAAGAACTCTTTATCCCCAATGAATCACTTGAAAATTCAGGTTCAGTCGACATGACATTAAGTTAAATTGTCAAAAGCATGTTTAATAAAATTCTAAAAAAATATAATAGCTATTGGTTGTGTTAAACATTTATGAAATAGCTTGCTAAAAATATTTTCGACTTATTTTAGAATCGTGTCAGCTTTAATATTCCGTATTCACGACTGTTATGTGACAGTTTTGTGGCTCTACTTCCAAATATTGATATTGACTGCTGAATATTTAACCCGAAAATAAAAACGAGTTCAAGTGCGGGAGCATCGAAGTGGCTGTCAAAGTGGAATAAAATATTGCGAAACATGTCGATATTTTTGATATAGATTGTGCTTCTCGGCAGGTTGCTAACATATTAAATATCGTTTCAGTTAAATATGTAAATAGATTTTGATCACCGAGTGTAATTCTCTTTTACATTTACACTGACTACACTTCCTCTGGCGGAAATACTCAAGCTGTTACTCAATGTAAACGTTTCGTCGCCAAAGGCTTTCGCAATAACAAATTGGGCACTTTACTTATATTAGCCTGGCAATCAGTTTCGCTGCTTTCATTTCGTTTATCCAGCTCATTTCACATACATGTATTATGTGCATTGGCAGGAAAAACTCGAAAAAGCCTTTACACCAAATGGCTGCAAACATGAAATGAAATTGCGTGACAAATGCCAACAGAGCAACGCCATTAACTCTGTGTGGTTGCCACAGCCACAGCCACAGCCTTTAAGAGCACAAATCCTTTACTGGGTCAAGGCTGAGATGAGAGCTAAGAACAGAATTATTTGGCGGTTTGACATGATGCTTAAACTCAAATTACGTATACGACTCGTAGGAGAGTTGGGACTAACGAATGCAAATTGCAACTGGTTTTGCTTGTAATTAGTTTGAATTAAAACAGAAAATTAAGCATTTAAAGAAACTTCCCAGTTAAGAAGTGTAATAAACTTGACAACAGGAAATTCTTGTATGGAAAATGAGAGATGTCATTAAGAAAATATTGAAGTAGGATCTACAATTTGGATTTACCTTCATATTTATACATTTCATTTTAAAACACATTTTATTCTAAAGATTTACAAATTACACTTTTACCATATAACGCATACGACCCGAGTGCAACTTTCAAGCTAATAAATTCAATATGCAACTGATTATGCTTGTAAATAGCTAAACTTAATTTAAGCCCCTGCTTTAACCGGAAATTGAACAATTAAAGAAAATTTCGAATAAATCAATACACTAAACTTGAACACAGAAATTTCTTATATTGAAAATAAAAGATTACATTAAATAATTCTTTGTTTCATTACAAAAATATAGAAGTTAGATCTACAATTTGGATATACCTCTCATCTCTAATACGCGCTCTTTTAAGAGCCACACAAAATACACATGTGCATTAAGCATACGACACGTATACAACGGTCGAGTTAATGAATGCAATATGCAACTGGTTATGCTTGTAATTAGCTTAACTTAATTTAAACTCATTTCTTGACAGGAGCAATTCAGCAATTAAGGAAGGCTTCTAACTATTAAATGTATGCTCGACTTTTAGATACCCGCTACCCATTTCCAATAAAACCATATACTATAAATACACCAACTTAATATACCGAAAAAATAAGAAAAATCTGTTGAAGACTGTATTTGGTATATCGATATGGTACTTTATGCTTCTTTCTGCCTGTTCTCCTTTTCCCTATGGGTAGCAGGTATAGAGATTATGTATCGAATAATACTTTGGTTCGTAAGCAGACAATCTACAATTAGGAGTAAACTTCTCATCTCTGTTACACTCTATAATTTAAAATATTACTATGGAAAATCACAAGCAATAGCATGAGAGTGAATATTGAAATGGAAATGTTCGAATTATATTTCAAATCGTAAATTCACTTCTTTATTTTCTGATTTCTATAAATTTTTTATTTAGATACGATTGTTTAATTTTGTGGCTTACTCTTGAATTACGCATACGACAAGTGTGTAAGAGTTAGGTAATGAATGCCAATGACAGCAATTGAAGATAGTTCCACATTAAGAAAAAATGCTTACATGAATTTTACGTATTGTAAATAAGAAAATTTCTCTAATTTTATAATCAACTGTTAAAGGTAAATGTTAGATTGATTTACTTTAGAACATTTTCAAAGGTAGCCAATGAAAATTAATGTGGATATGATGTACTAATCCAAAATTATAAATTATAATGCAAATGACAGCAATTAAAGATAGTTGCTGACAGAAATTTCTTGTATTGAAAATAAGAAAATTTCTGTAGTTTCATTATAATTAAACGATACTTACAAGTAGAAACTTTAACCTGAATTTAACTTCCCATTTCTGATATATGCTTTAATTTAAAACATTCCCAAACGCAACTAATCAAAATATAAACGAGAATGAATGTGGAAATGAAAATGTGCAACTTACATGCAAAATGGTCGGCTGGCTAATGTGATGTCCATTGACAAAGGTGAGCGCATCCGTGTGCAGCGGCGTGACCGTGCAAACGCCTTCCAACAACGAGATGAGACAATGCCTTGGCTGGATGGAGGGTCCAAACAATTGCAGGCAATTCGTGTTGGCCGAACCGACCTCGACCGGATCGCTGCCCAGCTTTATGCGGCGTCCGCCATCACCGCTGTGCGTCACCTCGACGAGGACGGGACCTTCACGATCCCCTGACATGTGATTCGCACCATTCGCGGCGCCCAAAGGTTTTTTCTTGCGTCGACGAGGCTGCGAATCCGCCGGACGGCGTCGCACATGAAACATGATGGAACCTGCCAAAAAATAGATTAAAGAAAACAATAAATATATATGCAATTTAAAGGTAATTGAATGTAATAAAATACTTTTTAAATTCATAGTTAGAATGAGTGTGTAAAATCTGCCGCCAGCAATGCAGCTTTGTGCGGCCTTTGTGCAGCGAATCTCGCTGAAAAGTGCAGTTTCGGCAAATTGACTGCCACAACAGCTACAAACAGCTGCCACAACAGCTGCGAGTCGAACATGCCACCTCGAAAGCCGCTACGTAAATATAATTGACAATGGCATCGGGTCAGACAGTGGTGGCAGCGCATATTAGGCAGGGTCAAAGTAAAACTCAATGCCAAAGTAAAGTAAAGTCACAGGAAAGTTTAAGACCAATAAGTAGAGGATGAATAAGTATTCATATATCATAGATATATTTAAATAACAACCAGGATTGTTTCATTCATAAATAAGTTGAAATGTTGTGCTTAAATATATTTTTGATATCATTTGAGGAACAATGCAAAACTATACAACATTTTAAATGTACTCACAAACAAAAATACTAAATTCTAAATGGAAAATATATGGTATGCATTAAGTATATATTGCAGTGATATAAGTATATACGACAGTGCATTTAGTATATATATTTAGTTTATAACAACAGCTGAAAATACATGTAAATTTTAATTATGATGATGTGGTAAAAGAATAAGAGCTTTGCTAGTACAATCTACAACCTTTATAATATTATATAATTAATAAGAGTCAATAAAATTTCACTATTCATACCAAAGCAAAAACATAAAAAAGTATTTTCCCTATTCAAGAAACAGAACCTTAAAGCTATAATAGTAGAGTTATGTGTGAAGTTTGCTTTTATGCGACATAAAATTCAATTGGAAAATATTACAGTGGAAGAATAACAATTATTTGACAATAATTGAAGCTATAAAGATTTAATAGTTGTCAAAGTCAGCTTCAAAGTTAGATTATCCTACACATTTATTTGTATTCTCTTTACCTAATCAAAAACAATAATAAAGTTTAAATATTCATAGCAAAATTTCCAGTAAAATCACACATAAAAGTATGATGATGATTTAAAATGCAGCGTCTCTATTATGCAGGGACATCACTGTCACACTGAACTGCAACTGCCAAAGTAGTTTTGCATTGCATCGCAACTGAACTTTTTGAATCTCATTAGCTCATTTCGCGCTACCCAAAAACGAAGTCTTGCTTCAATAATTTCCGAATTCGTAAGAAGCCAGCGCCAATTGTAGGATTTGAGAAGAGCGCAGATAAGTCTATTTAATAGATCGGGCATGATAACTAAATAGCTTGGGAGCAACAGACAACTAGACAAGCAGCTGACAACTTTTGTTATTCTCTTGTCTTTGTAGATATGAAATTTACAAAGTCGACAGCTGCACTAACAACAAACAGAGAACAGAGCGACAGATATACACAAACCCAGATATACATATAGTATATATAGAGATGTGAGCGTGTGTGAGCTGTTAGTTTGCTTTGTTTTCTTTGGCTGCTTGTTGTGCATTGTACAGAATGTTAAACGAACCATGCAAAATATGATGCCAGCCAGCGAGACGCCCCTTTTGCCTTGTTTCGCAGCTGAACCCTGGACCATTGACTTCATGGTTGCCATAGTTGTGTAGTAGGAAACTGCAGCATGCATCGTAACATGAAACGCTCCACAGATGGCAACGAGAGACAGAGAGTGGAAAAGATATAGTGGGAGTAGATATGCTAGAATGTTTGGGCATGTCAAGTTGAAAAACTTATTAAAAAAACTGAATTGAAACGAACCAAGAGCGCAGAGCGAGAGCGAGAGCGCTGAGCTCTGAGGCAGCCTCAGACAGTTGATGGGCGACGGTGCACAGGACGTATGCGCAATGTATAAATTGGTTTTTGCCACTGGGGAAAAGTGTTTCACAAAAAACCGAAAAGAAAAAAGAACAACAACAAACAGCACAACATGAAAAACAACAATAAGAAATATTGTGTGTGAAATACCTTTTTTTTGCGCAACCAAAAGAACCACATTTGTTATACTCGTAGCACAAATATGAAGACATATATTGGCCAGGTCATTGCATGTGGCTTGTTCTTGCTGGCATTATTATTGTTATCTGCAGTATACGGATTATATGAATGTATGGCTTGTTCTTGTTTTGTTGCTTCGTTCTTTGATTTTGTGGCTCAGCAGCAACAACAACAGCAGCAGCAACTTTTGAAGAGAACTTTATAACCGCAAACAATAAGCAAGAAAACAATAATCGTCGAGTGTTGGGGAGAACACAAAAACAAAACACAAAATGAAACACGTAAAACTTAAATGAAAGTCAAATCCACAACACACAACACTTTACAAGTAGTTTTTAGATTAGTTTTTCATTCCTTACACTTTTTTATTTCCCTCCTTACGTTCACTATCAAAATAACTCTGTTTTACTATCCGGTAATTGAATTTCCCGCTGCTTCCTTTCGCTACATTTGCATTGCAAGTCAATAATTTACCACTGATTGATATTGACAGTTGCTTTCGCTTTAATGAAATGTCCGTAACTGTAACTTATGGTCCAACTATGCCACGACAACAACTGTAAATTGTAAATCAATCAACAATCAGGCAAATGGACATAGCATCAACTTAAGGTGAACAACGCGCATTTCATGTGTCCACGTGCTCATTTCGTATGCATGACCAGCTGTTGCAAGGCGCACAGGATGAACGCCCAGGACAATGGGACAGTTGACCTCTGTCTATATGCATGTATGTATCTTGTGTCCCCTTTCGTCCCATGGCAATTTATTTCTCCGTATTTAATTCGAATGAACACAATGAGCATGGCAACAGCCAAATACCCTGCATACTTTGAGGCGCAAGGGGATATAAAAGTGTATTACATAGAAATTAGGCTTTTCTATACTTTTTATACCCGCTACCCATAGGATAGAACGGTATTATAACTTTGTGCCTGCAGGAAATGACAAACATAACAGGTAGTTCGACTCATATCAGACCACATACCATAAAAAAATATTAATATATTTTGAACATATACATTTCAGAGGCTATAAGAGATAGAAATATATTTCTTTTTCGACAACACGAATAATTTTTTCACGCTTTGTTTGATTCAATTTTTTGCCTAGCATACCTCCGCCTCTGCAAATTGAAAATAAAACGTAATTTTTAAGCTAGATATTTGGTACATACAATAATAAGTGCATTTAGCTGCGATCACATAAAAATTGTTAGAAATACTTTTGAATAGGAAATCTCGCCTACTTACTTCGGCACATATATCCTACACTATGGTATATTTTTAATGTAGTACTATATCAATATATCAAATATAGCTTTCGGTATATTTTAGTACATTGTGGTATATTAATTTGGTATTTTTAAAGAATAATACTGTACTGTTTTGCTCATATTCAAATTGGGTAGCGGCTATCTCTCAGCGTTTTTACTTGTTTACTTTTGCCTTAAATTTTTATAGAAGTTTTTAATTTTCGAAATATTTTATTTTTGCAATTATTTTAATTTTTTTGTGCATTTCTTTTTTCTGGTCTGATTGTTAAACACCATTATCCACGCTCAGATTTTTTTTTTTTTGTATTTTATTGTTTTTTTTAATATATTTAGGAATATTCGAATAATATCGCTAAAAACTCTAGCTTTAATAGACTTCTACCATATTTAAAAAAAAATTGTATATCGTTTTTCTTATTAAATTCCCCAATTATTTTCTTAATAAATTTTTAAATACTTTTCTCTTTGGCGCTTTTTAAGAATTTCGTTTGTTTACTGAACTGCTTAGGACATAAAATCCATCATCTCCTTTTAGACTATTAACAAAAATAAAGGAAATAATTTCAAGATTACAGTAACACATTTTTTGGTTCTGATATTGTTTAAATATTTCTTCTTTTGCTTATGGATTTTGCTTCTTCTTGATCTAATTACAACTTAAATTCCATCATCCATATACAGAGCGAACTAAGTTGGCATTAATTTTATTTATTTTTACCCAACCCAAATATCAAAAGGAATATTTAGAATTCACACTAGCATATTTTAATGCATTCTCCTATAATAAATTCAAAACAAAGTTTTTTCCAGAATTATTTAAATTTATTCCCTTTAGTGAAGCTAGTTTTAGAGTTATGTATTTAATTTTGCCTGATCTGATTAGGACTTTAAATCCATCATCCACTTACGGACAACTAAGTTGGTATTATTTTTGTTGCAAGCAGATTTCTAAGATTTATTCAAATGCGACTTATCCTCTTAGTGTTTACTTCCATGTACATGTAATATTTTTGCTTAGAGCTCACGAATATAACTAGCCACAGAGGGTCTTGTATGAAGAGCTACTCGTCGTGCTTGCATTGTAGGTGTCTGTATCCTTGACAGTTGGCATTTGTAAAGAAAAAGCTGAGAGCAGAAAAGCAAAATTGTATGGAAGGCGAGGCGAGGCGAGGGCGTGTGTGTGGGTGTGGGTGAAATAAAAGCAGAGGAGGAAAAGGAGGAATTTTAATTGTTCAGTCTTGGTCAACAGCTTGGCAGCAGGTAACAGCTTTAGCCATACAATATACAGAAACATATACACACACTTGCACTCAATGTTGACAGTGGAAATTTCAAGGCACAGGACACGGCAGAGAGAGCAAAAATGGCTGCGAGCCATGAAATTGATTTGGTCAACAACGCGTCACAATCATGTGTGAAAGCGTCCATCTGTGTGTGTGTGGTTTTTGGGTGCATGTATCTGTGTGTGCGTGTGCGTGTCTGTGTGTGTGGCACGTGCATAAGTGCGCATAAATTGGCAACAGCGTGTGAAAGCAGCTGCAAATGTCTGTGTACTGAAAACAATGCAGCGGCGAGAAAATTGCATAACTGGTTAAGTCAACTGCCTTCCTTTCCCTCTCCTGTCTTCCCCTCCCTCTCCTTTTCTCGCCACTTCTGGCGGCATTTTCAACGCGTTGTTCTAACCAAATTGCTGTCAGGTATTGTCACACACACACACACATGTGGTCAGAATCCTTTCATTGCTGCCAGGCTTATGTGTGTATGTATAAATGCATGCTTGTGTGTATGTGTGTGTGTATGTATGTGTGCTTGGGTCATTAAAGTGTTCAGCAAACGCGGCGCACATTAATTTATATTAGCGAAGCTTTTCCCGTCTAATGACCAAAGCCATTTGACGGTTTAACGCAAAATCCAAGCGTAGTCTTAATGATATGGTGAATGCCAAATACCCTTTAGAAAGGGGAATATATATATATCATTATATTATAATGTACATATATGATTTATATTATATTGTTTAACATAAATTTCATATTAGGTTCAACTATCGATAATACTCTTTTGTTTTAATATTATATTAATTATATTGATATATAGTTATTATTATTATTATTATTATTATATCCGTACTTTATTATATTATTATATATAAGTTTTGTATTGTGTTATTTATTATATATTTTTTATGAGTTTGAACTGTTGAAATTATTGAAATTCTGCTAATTACTTTTAACTAAAGTTGCGATTTTCAGCTACTACAAAGTAAGTAAAAGTTGCGCTTTTTAAATACTACAAAATAAACTTTAAAGTTATTTTTTCTCATAGGAAAAAGTCTTCCTCAAAATCAAAGCCTTTGTCGTATGTTAACTAACCAATCGCGAGCGAAATTGAAAAGCTTTCGAAGCAAGCGAAATTTAATTAAAACTAATTTTAAGAAAAGTTTTTACAGCCAGCATTTGAATGGGTGCCTTTTTGTATTTCCTAATTGACTGAGATTGATATTCTGGTCATCAGAGCTGGTGGGCTGATGGGCGTGGCAGCATCAGAGGCAGAAACAGCGGCAGCGGCAGCGGCAGTCTGTGCTCTGAAGTTAAATTAGCCAAATTAGTCGTGAAACGTGGCAAAGTTCTTGACTTTGGTGAACCAAGAAACCAAAACCAAAGCGTCAAGAGCAACTGGAATGTTGCTTCTCACACTGAAAATGTTTGCTATTCAATTCCAAGAGCTACTCACTCACACATACACATTCACACTCACACCACAACAAATAGTCGAAAGGACTCAAGCAGCCGCACATACAAAAACACACTCACACACACACACACAAGCAAGTTGCCTCAAGTTGTGCAAATTAAAACAATGAAAATTTAATGAGTCAAGTTTTGCTGCCATCCACAGCAGGACTAAGGCGAAAGCCAGTCTCAACTTGAATCCTCTGGCAAAGGCAGCATCAACAGCAGCAGCATCAACAGCACAATGCGACAACATTGTGGCAAATGGTAAATGTTGCACATGGTAAACATCGACCCTCAATGCTGAGGTCATCAATGTTATGTTATGTGTACATTGGCAGCTCAAAAGAAAATGTTCAACAAATTTCAATAAACATCAATTCATAATGTTTTCAATTTTAATATGCAATGGCGTTTGAGTGACATCAATTTAATTTGAGTTCTTTTTTCGAAGTTCGTTCAAGTATTTTTCAAATTGAATGAGTTTTAAAGCATACAATTTAAATCAATTTTAATTCAGCATATAATTATCAAAAAATTTTTAATTATCATAACTTTGTCTACTTTAAAATTTATTCCGAACCATTAAATTCTGATATTGAGTAATCGATTTTATTTGTATTCAGTTGAATTGAGAGTAAATTTTAAAATGTATGTTCGAATTAAAATTTGATTCAAGTATTATTCAAATTCTGTAAATATTAAGCATTATATATAAATCTATTTGAAATCCAAATTTTATTAAAAATTTATGAATACTTTGAACCTTTTTGATTTAAAAAATACCTATAAATAATACCACACTATATAATTGTAAACTAAATAATACCTGACAAAAAAATGAACTCACAATTATATATTTTTATTTCAAGCCATTAAATACAAAAATAAAATTGAGTAACTTTTATCATTATTAAATTTGTATTCTTATTCAAGTATTATTCAAATTTTACATATATTTATATATATTATATATATTTATATATATTATATATATATTTAAAATCAGAATTTTATTCAGTTTTCTTTCCAACACATTTAATAATGCAATAAAGTAATCTTTTTATTTAAATTTATCAGTTCAATTGATTAGGTTTTAGAATTTATATTCTCAATTATTATATTTAAATCTTTTTTTTTATAATGTAACTAATACCTTAACCGAACATTTTTATTACAAACCACTAAATATCAAAATAAAGTTGAGTTACTTTTATCTACGATGATGATTCAAGTATTCTTCAAATTCATTATATTATATATATTTAAGATCAGAATTTATCAATTAAGAATACTTTGCACTTTTTTCGTGCAAATAATATCTTAAAGTTACTTTCGACTTTGTTTTTGTTCCGAACCATTAAATATAACAATTAAGCTGAGTAATCGATTTATTGTAATTACTCCTCATCATTGTCGAGTCCATTGAGTGTTGTAATGTAGAAAACTAGACAGTTAATAATTACTCAATTGCCATCGTTGTTTATTTAAGCAGATGAATCAACTGTCAGGCTACTTTATAAATAAATATAACTTTTGCCGGCAATCGAATCGGCATGTTTATGGATCCACAGAGAGGCATTTCATTAATCTTATCGCAATATTGACTCGAATGGCAGTAACAAGAAAGCAAACACAAATAATCGATGCACAAAATCGAATTAAACGCAAAGTTATTAACCCAGCAAGTACACGAGATTCCTATTTTTACATCGCCCTCAAATTCAAGTTGAAGCCATGACCACGACCACGACCACGACCACGACCCTCAGCCTCAGTCTCAGCCTCAGTCAATATTCTGTGGCACTTTTGTGCCGAGTAACGCCCAAGGCGGCTATCAGCAATTTTGCTAGACAATTTGGCAACAGAAACAATAAAAATATAATTGCCACACTCAAGGCAGAAGCAACAGCCGCAGGGAAAATGCCAAAAGAAGACAAGTGTGAAGGTTAGTCGGCTTTGAGATACCCTCTAAAATGTTATCCTCTAAATTACTTATTGAATAAAATGTTGAAGCTCGTGAAACAAGTGGAAAAGTTAACTTGTTGAATATGTAAACCTGTATACCCTAAACAATTGTTAAATACAGGGTATAAATATCATACAATGTTAAATGAAATGAAGAAAGTAGAGGACAACGAAAACGAAACTCTAATAGTGTGGAATAAATGAAATATGATTGAATTTTGTGGCCGTCTGCGTTTTACTTTTATCGCAGCTAGAAGAATATTCGATTAGAAAGAAGTTGCCCACAAAAAAAGATTTATGACTTTCGATTTGTCAGCGGTCAGCGTATAGACGATTCACATACACACACACACACATCTATACATACACACACTCATTGACATTGTCCTTTAATCGAAAAAAGCTAAAATGTTTCGGCAGGCGGCATTCTTCGAGTACTATACGAAATATATTGATTTTTGTCTGTTTGTTTTGGCAGGGCCAAAGCCAGCAAAGGATTATTCGAAGAGCAGGTTATGTTCGGTGTTCGCTTTCTCTCTTTTTTATTTTTATCGTACATATCGCGCAATAATAAAAAATTACATTTTTATATGACTTTCAGAATTAATGGCTGGGTTTAGCTCCCCTCCACCGTCCACCGTCCACTGAACGCTATGAACCGTGACAGGGTCGGGAGTATATAATACCCAAAAAACACAAAAAACCAGAAAAAATGGGAGGCAAAACCATGTGGAAATTCAATTTGGTCTCAAAGGAATTTAGGAACAAGCACTACAACAAGTAAAACAATATTGGGGAAGGACAACAGCCATTTAAATTGAAATCAAAATAAAGCTGACAGCGCATAAAAATGCGAAATTAAATTAAATAAAAAATTGCAATCAAATTGAAGGCGGATACAAAGCACAAACACAGAGACACAAGCAAAACACTCAATCGCAGTCACAGTCACAAACACAGAAAAAAGACGACGAAACTTTTCAACCCGGTCGCGAATGAAATTCATTCTTTTGCTGCTTTGCATTTTGCGAGTTAATAATTCTTCTTATATTTCTTCGTTTTTTTCCTCTACTTGGTCGAGTGACTAACCGTCGACTGGTGGACACTAAGTTGAGCCGAGCCAAGCCAAGCTAAGTTAAGCTGCTGCTGTTGCTTTTGCTGCTCTGGCGGACGCCGGTTTGCGACAACAATGCGTTGACACAGCACAAGGATAACTGAACTGAACTGAGAACTGAACACTGAGCACCAACAGCAAGCACCAAGCACCAAGCACCAAGCACCAAGCACTGAGCACTCGGCACACAGAGCGTATGAGCAACGCGGGTAAAGGCAAAGGAAAAAGGCGCTGACTGACTCACTTGCAGACTGACTGACAGACGCGCTCGGTGTGTGAATGAATGGGTGAATGAATGAATGAATGAATGAAATATCGAAAAAGCAACAGCAGTAAATTATATATATATATATATATCTGACTGTGTATGTAAAGCAACATTTAGTTTACATTGTGGGTGTGTTTGTGTGTGTGCGTGTGTGCTTAAGTGCGTTCACCACACATACACAGCTACACCAAAAGCGACTATGTATCTGTGTCCCCCACATCCATACAAACACACACACACAACCGAACTCGTATTCGTATTCAAATGCCCCAAACGCATGCAGCCAGTACAACTGAATAAATGCCCTATGTCTGGGGAACGGTCAAGGCTACGTTATGAATGACACGATAAACTGCTTTAGTGCTTTAGCACTTCAGAGCTTTTTTAGAATAGAATCGAAATAGAAAAGAAAGCTTAGAAGCTTTTCAAATTGTTTATGCCGGAACATCGAACGGATTATTAAAAGACTCTCAATTAGAATAAAGTCGTTAAATGCCAATAACAAAAAGTAATTATCAAATTAATGATATTTCAAAAATACATAAAATCTCAATTAGAATAAAGTCGTTAAATGCCAATAACAAAAAGTAATTATCAAATTAATGATATTTCAAAAATACATAAAATCAACTTTAAGAAAAGAAAATTAATAATTTGTTTACCATTGCATGTGCTCAATAGTTAAGAAACAATAGTGCATTAAATATATAATGTGAAATAACCTATTTTTAGCATTTTACTTTTTAAATTCTTGTGAATAGAATTTAAAGAAATAATAATAAAATCGTAATAATAATAATCATAAAATAGTAATAATAATAATAATAAAACAGTAATAATGATAATAAAATAGTAATAAAAATAATATATGGAAAATAATAATAACTCAGTCTTTAAACTCATAAACACTTTCTGTCATTAAATGATTAAACAATTTTAAAATATGAAATTTTCTGTCATTCTCTTCGTCATAGAATTTACTTATTATTTTTAGATAGATAAATTAAAATAAAGAATATAAAAACAAAAAAAAACTTTTGTTATCAATAAGTAACGCTTTTACTTATTTATCATATTTATGTTAAGCAATAAGTTAGACCTCACTAAAATTTCTCAATGTGTAATCATAATTTATCTATCACTAGATATAGATTTACACGTACAATGGGCAAAAAATGGCAGACTATTTGTCTAGCCGAGATTTGCATATTAACTAATCCACAGCGCCAAGTTCATGAGAGTGCATAAATCAACCTGAGTATATCATCATCATAATTTGACGCTCTCTCACACAATCGATATGCCCATACCCAGGGCAACCATGAGAATACCAAGAAAAACAAAGAAAATCCAAAAAATGCCAAATACACACACACACACAAATAAACACTGCTATGTGCGTGTGTATCTGTTGGATATAAAAACATGAGCTATGTATTCTTGAAGCTACTTTTCGGCCAACGAGCTTCTCGCATCTCACATCACATCACTTCACATCGCATCGCAGAGTCAACGTCTTTATTGTTGCCCACAACTTGCACTTGAGATGTTCGCTTGGTATGGAGAATGAAAGCATGCTTAATTCTAACTGGCAAAAGGATATTAAAAATGTGCAATAAACCCCCCGAAGCGTCATAAACATGAACAGAAGAGAAAACCATAATATTCTCATTTAATTGCTTAGAGAAAACTTCCGAATTGCAATTCACAATTTTTCTTATTTTAAATGCATTCTATAGACGACCCCCTATAAAGTAAGGGAGTCTATTTCCAAAAATTCCGAACGCTTATCCAAGCAAGATCTGCGAACGGGGGTGATAATTATATCTTTGGTGTCAGCAGCAATGTCCTCACTAGACGTTCATTGAACATTTCTGCTCCCCAAGACAAGGAAGGAAGATCGTTTGCAGCAGGCGGAACCTTAATCGCCAAGTGCTAGAACCATTTGCGAATTCCAAGCGCAAAAGCTTACAAAAAAAAGCGATCGAGAAAACGCATTCCCAAGGACATCGCGAACCGGTTCGATTGCAGCTTTGGGTGCAATAAGTTCACTTTACACCCATCAAAAGGGGTTGCAATGATCAGTTGAGGAGCGCAGGAATGTGGGCAAACAACCCCTATTAAGTGATATATCTTCTTTATGATGATATGATGATATGGAAAGTAATTAAACAGATTAATGTGTGCTCGCTTAACAAATGCCGCTACTCTGCACATTAACTTAATGACATTCATTTATATTCAGGCGCCCAACTTATAAATAAATAGTCAATTTCCGAGCATAAAGTACGAATAAATAATGCCATTTCCCCCAACCCTCCTCCCCCAAAAATACAATACTCATGTATAGTATACACTTCCATATCCGCCAGCTGCTGTTGCTAATAATAACAAAAACAAACAGAGAAAAAATAGTCGAATTTCTCAGTATTCAGAGTTTGGTCCTTGCCATTGGCTAAGAGCCAAGAGTGTCATTTGCATGCTGTCGGCAATGATTCCCCCATAGAGGAGCTTGTCCTGACATTCCTATATACATATATAAGCTTGTGTGTGTGTTTTTCTGTTTCTGACTGCTTCTGCCCAGGAGTAGCTGACAACAGCTTTGCTTAGCTGGCTTCTTATCGCCCACTTCCCACCTGACCCAAAATTACACTCGTCTGACAAGTGTCATACAACAGAAATTTGAAGAGCAATTGAGCAGCAGCATGACAATTATGATGAGGCCTGTTAACAATGGATTCGTTCTATAAAAGTGAATAATCGACAAAAGCAATAAATAGGCATTCGTACATCTGTTTGTATCAAATGGATTAGCAAAAGTTTTGCCAAAACTAATTAATGACGATACTAAAATCGTTGTCACATTTCAGGTAACTCAATATACAACACTTATCACATGAATAATAATAAATAGTCTGGTCATTATTTTCCCTTCAACTAAACTTATTATTTACGGTCAATTCTGTCTTATCCATTTATTAATCATAATTAATTGAAGGAAGCAAGTATAATAAATATTCTTGTTGCTTACATTTTATATATAGATACAAAATATAGTTTTGGGTACATTTGGTATACTTAGTATTTTATTCATTTATTTATTTGGTTTACTTTAAAGCCTTTGGTATATTGTTGAACTTTTTCAGTATATTTATTAACGATAATACTGCTTTTGGACTGTTTTGCATTTAATAATGAGTAATTAATATTTCAAAGTCGAGCACACTTGCTTTCCTTTTTCTTTCCAGATTTTATTGAAGACAATTGTGAGTTATATTTTCAGCTCTATTTCAACTAATCGATATAGATTTTTTTCACTTAATTGTCAACCACAATTATTTTGCTAAAAGCAATTTCATGCTGGAGCAATTAAATTATTTTATTTAAATTACGAGCTTCATATTAAAGATATTGCATTTATTTTTATCAATGTCAATTTCAATAACTTTTGAATAAATAATGGTGACATATTTACCAAATAATCGAATTATTACTCTTTAAATAATACCACTAATAATAAAAAAATGTCTTGCCATTATTTTTCATTGAAATAAACTTCAAATAAACTTCTTATTTATGGCCCATCTACTTATCTTGAAAACATTTATTTATCACAGTTAATTGAGGGAAAAAGCATGGTAATAAATATACTTATTGCTTCCTTTTTTCCTTGAAATCCATACAAGCTTAAGCTGAAATTCGAGCTACTAATCGATATAGATTATTTCCACTTAATTGACAACATGCAAAGGCAATTAAATTAATGCATTTAAATTAGAGATATTTAGTATATTTGATAATTGAAGTCCTGAATTTATGTTTATCAAAATTAATCTTAATAATTTACTGAGATACTGAGATATTTAACAATCACTCGAATTAAATTGCAATTCGGCTTAAATTTGCACAACATTCAAAGTTTCTATTCAAGAACCAATCGCAAATTGATGACAATAATTTAAAATTGATTTTAAGCTTACACAATCTACTAAGTAGAAGCATGCTTCGTTTGTTTATATTATTTCGATTGTTTGGCTTAAATTGCAAGGATTTCTAAATGGATGCTTGCACATCAATCAAACCAATTCAATTAATATTAAAAGCCGAACGCTTTCTGCAATTTTCTAATGGCATTTATGCTGGCATCTTAAAGCTTAAAAGCCCAGCAAGGACAACAAGGACACCAGCATCCACAGCATCACAGCAGCAACAAAAACAAGAATGTGAAGAACAAGTTGTTAACCCAATTTGCTTTCTTACGGCTCCGACTTGCTATCAAATTCCTAAGCGCATTTGCAGGCGACAGAAGCTGCTAGCTGAGGAGATTCGCCGCAGGACCTCAAGCTGGAGCTGGAGCTGAGAGTGCTAAACGTGTGTTCACATCGTGTCACGACTGCGTCACGACTGTGCACGAATTCATAATTGAATTCTTGGAAAAGGCCAAAGACAGATGACAGCGTCGTGTTAGAATGGAATTAATTACAAAATTTGTAAAGCGAAATAGAAATAAATTCATTCATAAATATTTCTGTCACGCGCCCATCTCCAGCTCCAGACGCAAACGACCTTCAGCATGAACTGCACTACCCGACCTATGTGTGGGGATAAAATGGGTCTGAGGAGGTATCAAAATTATGCCCGTGCAGTTTGCAAGCTTTGCCAGAAGACAACGTGGGCGTATCTGAGGGCAACGGCAGGGGGCGTGGCTGTAGCACACATATTTATGAGCAGCCACGTCTGCAAGCAAAAAAGAAGCCTTAAGAGCTTCATTAGACCTTTGCAATTTGAGTTGTCGCAACGACTTTTGTTTTACTTTTATGTTTGATTTCAGTACAGTCATGATTAAGGCGGAGAGGGAGGGGCAAAGGGGGAAGCTTGATCAAATGAAGCGTTAATTTTTTCATGTCCAGTGAAAACGAAATGTCAGCAGGACATTTAGAAGCGTCATGGTCAACGAACGAACGAACGATTGAATAATGTATGAACCTGTCCTCGCAAACATACGTCAGCTGAGTCGTAATAGACGACTATTAGTATGGCTTATCTGAATGCCAAATTAATATGTAGAGGTCATTAGTAAATCATTCTTTTTTGTTGCTGTTTGCCTACACTTTGAGCATTGCGATCAAACTGATATAATTGATATAATGTGTTTCCTTTGTGTTCTGTCGATTGATATAATAATTACAGAGTCCCACTTGCAAACAAATTACACCTAATCTGTCACAAGCAATCAATTTGTTCACATTTGACCCAAATGAAAAGCGCTTTAAAGAACATTTCAAATGATTTATATGCAACTATTTAAAGCTGTCACATAAATATTAAATATTTATGAAAACAAAACCAATTTTAAGAACTCATTCAATTGCGTAAAATTTAAAATTAAATAGAACAAGTTTTTACTTATTTTACAGTTTCCAAAATTCGTCTCGAACCGTGAACAAAAGTTTTGCTCGCAAACAATTTTGTAGCATACTTTTTAGCGCTGCGTTAATCTTGAGCAAGCGACTCATTAAAGAAGCTAAATGCTGAACAGCAAAGCAAATAGAGATAGTCTCTTTATCTCCCCCTTCTCCGACACTCAAAGTACTTACGTCTTATGCCCCAATCCATCATTTTGTTGGCTTTGTCTCCTGGTGTGGGGAATGAAGAAGAAGAGGCGCCAGGTGTTGTTCTTTTGCTTCAGCCAGACACCGCCAAGTGGTCAGCATTAGCGGATGGACGAAAGGACAAAAGGCGTGTTTTTTCGCTATGCCGGCCAGGAACCGGCTGCTTAGTCGCAGACAATCCGATTTCTTACATAGCTACAAAAAACACTTTACGACATACAGCAACAGCAACGGCGACGGCGACGGCAACAGCGACTGCGACACGCACAAATTGAATTGAACTGCTTCTAATTTTGACAATTTTATGTATGCCTCAAGTGGGGAGCGAGAGAGAGAGAGAGAACGCGAGGACGAGGAGCAATGAAGAATACAGCACAACAGCAGCAGCAGCAGCAGCAACAACACTCAAACTGTTGCCGCCGCTTGGGCGCTCGCTATCACCAAATAAATTCAAATTCCAATTTCGATATACGATACACGCGATATACGATATGCTGGATGCACGATATACGATATACGATATTCAGTTTGCCGGGCACTGCCGTGCTATGCTGCTGGCCCGAGCAGCATTTACTTCATGACTGAAACCAACAACCGACAACAACCTCTAAGCGCGCACAGACACAATGTGTTCTGTTCCTGTCGCTAGCGCCAGCGACGGCGTCGGCGTCAACGTCAACGTCAACGTCAACGTCAACGCCAACGCAGGCAGCAACGATTCGATGGCGAAGTGTGACTGTGACGGCGCCGAATGTGTACGGCGCAGATAACTGTTTGGGAGCTGAGTGGGATTTGGGGGGAAGGGGAAGGGGAAAATGGGGAAGAACTGAGAAATGCCACGAAACACGGCGTCGCTGCTTCGGCACTTGAGTCGGCCACCTCGACATTGACGAGGACGTTGACGAAACAACAACAGCAACAAATACAATAAGTGAAGCTGCTGCACAGGTGGCGGAATTCGCAATCGAAAATTTAGCCATAAAAATGCCGTTATGCTTAAATATTGTCTGTATGTGACTTAAAAATACTCGAAAGCGATAAGAGAGCTATGTCGAAATAAAAGAGTGGGAGAGCAAACAAAGGGGGACAAATCATAAAGCATAAAACTCAGATGAAGTGAAATGACAGAGCAATAAAGAAGATAAACAATAGGAAGCGCAGAATAAAATATTAGCCAACCTTAAAGTAGACAATATTATACTTTAACTAGTTCTTAACTAATTATTGATAAGCATAGTAGAAAAATCTTAGTGTAATTGCCTTAGAATAACCACTGTACGCAAGCCAAAAACAACAAGTGATAGAACAACGACAGTCAAACGAAAGTAGCACAAAAAGAGAGCGCACGAAGCATAAGCTCTTGCTGTTGCTCTCAGTCTCTCGCCTGCCTACATAACAAATTCCAACAATAAATATTGCAGGCATTTTAAGAGAGTGTGTGAGGAGAGAGAGAGAGAGAGCAGAATTGAAACACCTAAGGGCAAAATGACTTAAGCACTAAGAGCGAACAACAATAGCAAAGCAATGACATCGAAGTGCCGTAAGAATGCCACAAAACATGCGACTGATAACATGCTTACAACTAGAAAGAGTAAGGAGTGTGAGTAAAATGCAATTTCAAAAGCATTTTTAGATAGTTTTATTTGGTTAACTAACAAAGAGTGTTGTACCAACAGATTACGACACTTTTCGTTTTTTAGGGCACTTGCCCCAAATTGATTGTTTGCCAGGCAATGACGAACTGCGAGCTGGAGACGAGTACAAAATTTATGATTGCCAGTGTGCCAAGCAATTAGGACAATGTGCGGCACACAGAGACAGAGGCAGAGACAGCGACGGCGACAGAGCTCATGAAATATTTAAGCAAAAGCGCGGTCGCATTTACATTTTACACCTTTTGAATTGCACACGTCAAACAACAACAATACCAAAAAAGAGCGAGAGTGGGAGCGGGAGAGAATGAGTTAGTGTTTGTGCGAATTGTGGGGAGGGGGGGTGGGGGGGGAATGAGTGAGCGCAGAAGGCGGCAACATGTGGCTGCTAAGTGGCTGCAGCTCTGCCAGCTTCAACACTTCGTTTCTTGCCTTTCATTTCCTTTCCCCCCCCTGCTCACATTGCTTCTATGTTATGTAGATGCTGCCAACATTTCCGGACTCTGCTTCTTCTTCTTTTTTGGTCCGTTTCCTTTTGTGGTTGTCCTTATTTAAATGTCATTTATGTTTGCCGTTCTACTTTATTGTGATTGTTGTTGTTATGTGCGACGTTAGGCGGCGTTGTGAATTCCCAGCGGCCTTATTGTGTATTAACTTTGTCATTTCGGTGAACTTATTTGTATGTGTTGATGTGCGAACTGTAACAGCACGTGCTCCCTGCGCTGAGCTCCCAATTTATGTGCGAATATATATACAACATATATAATTGCTTACACATACATATGTACAACTGTAAGATTGTGTGTGTGTGTTTATTGTTAGGTTTCGCAGCAACTTTGTTGCGCCTGCGCTTGAGCTTTGGCTTGTGTTCAATTTGTGTTGCCTACTTTTAGGCATGTGACGCATTTTGACACGTCCTTGCAATTGATTGGCATGCTCGTAAAAACGAAGAGATTAAAGCTGAATGCATGCAACAGATTGAAGAGCAATTTCAAATCGAATTCTATTACTTCTAGTGAAATATTAAGTCGTAGTATACATAAATATGATGTGCCAAAAGAACTAAATTTTGCATCATTTAAATAAATATGAATTTAGCTCTATTTCCAAAAATTTAAAACTCATGAAACTCATACAAATTTAGCATACTAAAATGTAGTCAGTAAAGTATTAAATAAAAATAAAATAAGCAATTTTAAATAAGTTTCGAATTAAACAAGTTATATCATTGGTAAAAAATAAACTTTTTCTTCATTTAAAATCACTGAAAGCAGTTCGCATTTCGAACTGGGGTTGCACAACTCGCTAAACGATGTGTTGTAGCAGCGAGCTTTCGTACGACACTGTAGGTTATCCTTATCCAAGGGGTTTGTGCACTCGCTAACTTAATATGCACGTTAAAGTCAAATTTATAAACATAGCTTTGAGCACTTGGCAATTGTTGATTGCCATTAGAAATATATAAACAGATTAGATAACATGTTGAACTATATATCCCATTGATAAATAAGTAACAAACTGCGAGGATTAGTATAACAAATTGACGGCAAAGTGTCTCGTGCATTTCACAGTTAAACATAGCATACTTTTTGGGGCCCGATTACAAGATTATTCTTTTATTGCTTTTAATGTTTATGTTCATTCAGAAATAATTTATACACTTACGTAGCCTTTCACAAATTTCATCTTTCATTTTATCAGCATATAAAATAGTTTAAAATATCGAATTTAACCCTTTTTCTTTACATTCCACTAAACAAACAATATTAAAGAAATCTCCGTCGCGACGCTTCGAAATGCCAGCAAACAACTGAAATAACTTCTTAAACTCTGCCGAATTTTACTACTCGAAATATGACAACAGCAACAAAAATAACAACAACAACAAGAAAGCAGCATGAGCATGAGCAGCAACAATAGTAAACAACCGTCAATCGAATGTCGTTGTTGTTGATAGGCAGCTCAGCCAGCATAATTATTGATAAAACAAAGCTAATTGCACGCCAAGGAAAGGGATTTATGAATGACTTGCCTCATCCACTCGCACTCGCAAGGATCTGACACACTAAGTGATTTCAAATGGCCCACTAACAGGCAAAGAACTTACCACGTGACGTTGGATGATTCATAAGTATCGATAGAGGGCACTCATCGTCGTCAAGTATATACTCCGTGCCATCGCTGTTCACCTGGAGAATGCGATAATCGGCATTAGTAAGTGGCAAATACAAGGATAATAAATATACGCACCTGAACAAGACAATAGTGCAAGGGATCCGCCTTCTCGAGGCCATATTTGGTGAGCATTTCCCTGACGACCGCCTGGGCGCAATCCCGTATGGACAGCAGCAGCGTCTTGTAAGGCACATCCTGGCACAGGCTCTCGCCGTAGATTTTTAACGTGCCACCCGTATCCGGACCGCCATCGCGTGACCGAAACTGTTGCAGCTTCTTCTCCAGCTTTTGCTGTCGCCGTCGACGCATCACGGCCTCCGGATTTGAGATCGACCGTGTGAATGACGTCTCCGGCAGCTCTGTGTACAGCTTGCCAGCGACAGCGTCGCCAGCATCGTTGCCATTGCCAACGCCTCCGCCACCCGCATTGCCGTTCATATGCGCCGCCGACGCAGCATTGCCAATGCCATTGCCTAGGCCCAGTTGACTGCCATTCGACTGGGGGAGATCGGAGCTGAGTTTGGCCAGCTTCTCCTTCTTCTTTTGCTCCTTCTTCTCGCGCTTCGAGAGCTTGCGCTTGAAATTCAAGTCTGATTGCTCAATAGGCTGCAATATACATAAATTTACTTATTAGATTTGTAATTGATTTTCAAATTTCTATTGCAACTCACCGTCGTCTTCTGATCAATGTTCTTGAGCAGGAAGCGACCTTCGCGATCATCAATATGCCAATTGAGCTGCACAAGCAGCGGCTTCTCATCGGCATTCAAGCGTCGCTCCTCGCCATTGGCGTGCACCTCGTAGAGCGCATAGTTAGGCACCGACAACATCCGCATATCAGGACGGAATTTCTCAATGAGCGTGTCTGCAAGCAAGTTACGAAATTGTTAATCAAATACGGCAAGATTAATAAGAAATAAATAATAAATTTTCAGTTGATTAATGTGCAGCCTATTATAAGAAAAATGTTATACAGAATCTTTTCCACTGTCCCTGATATAAATAATATTTTTGCTATTTTAACTTATTATTGAAAACTATAAGCTAAAAACTAAATTCATAAAATTACTTTTCCTTTAATAATAATAATTTAAATAAAAAACTAATTTTGATTTGAAATTTAAAAAATTTAATTTTCATTTCATTTCAAAATTATGTTTTAAATTACAATTACAAAAATCTGATAGAATCGTCAAATATTATTTTCATTTTAATGAAAACAAATACCCATTATGAATAATAGAAAAACATAGCGGTATTATACGTAAAATATACTAAACTAATAGTCTGCAAAAAATACCGAAATATACCGATGGCCATATATGGTATATCGACTCTAGCTTATTAGATTTTTTTTTTTGATTTGCGGGTGCGGAACAGTTCGTGGCAAACATTTGAAACAAACCTGATCTGCGTTCAAGTGCTGTCAAAAAATATTATATCTCTATCGCTTAAAGTCTCTGAAATCTAAGTGCTTATACGGACGGACGGTCAGACAGACACTCGGACAGACGAACATGCATGCACAAAGTTGTAATACATTTCTACTATAAGGATATATGGGTATAAAAATGTTGTTCTCTTTCTATAAATTATAAATAAAATTTTGATATTTCAACTTATTTTTTAATACAACCCAACATAAATTGGTAAAATTTCTTTTCATTCTAGATTTTATAAATATCGAAGAGCAACTAAATTGCAAAAAAAAAATGTTTATTGCATTCAATTCTTCTGATAATATTATTTTTAATTCAGTAAAAAACATGCTAATGTATTCTTTTTTGTTTTAAACCTTAATTAATATCAGACATTTGTTTTTAAGAACTCTGAACAATAGAGATTTAAACGGAAAATATTTAAGCGAAATACTGAAAAATAGAGTGTTTGAACAGCAATTGTTTTGATTTTTAAAGTAGAGATAAACTGGGTTCTAAAATATATCTCTATATTTTCCTACAATAATATGCTCCATTTTCGACATATTTATGCTTCTCTCACCTATGACATCTGTGACTGTGGCATCGCTGGCAACGCGAATGCATTTGGTGGCCACTTTTTGGCCGGCATCTTGGAAGTAAAACCGCATAACGCCATGGAAGAGCAGATTCTGTTAAAAAAAAAAAGTAAAAAGCGAATAAATGTTAGAAATGTTTTGCCTATGAGAATAATTCATTTGAGTTTGGCTTACTTCGTCTGGCTCGGAGAGAGCAAAGAGATCCAATCTGTTGGCATTCCATTGCTGAATCACTGAACGTACTGCCTCGCGATCCAACATTTTCTTATCATGTGACATACTGTACAACTGGGGAGGGAGAGGTATTGGAATTTTTGGAATGTTTATCGTTTTTGTGACTCCAGTGTGACGTCGTTTATCTCGTTGTGTGTGTGTGTGTGTGTCTAGTGTTTAGATCTTTAATGTGTCTCCTCCTCTCTGCGTGTGTTGATGGAAGCTCCGGCTAACTGTAAACAACAAAGCACAAAAATGGGGTATATAATTAGATTTTAGGTTTACAACTTCCACGAAAACAGAATAGCATAAAAATACATCAAAATTCAGTAGCAGATGTGCAATTAGAAATGTTGCATTCACTCTGCAAAATGCAAACACTCCAAAATAAAATGATTCAAACGTTGTGTGAGCGAGTTGCGCTCTTTAGTTTTTACTACAAAGTAAAGAGTTGCTGAGCTTCAAGTTAAAATGATCCTAAGTATTTTAATAAGTTAACACAGCGAAGTTATTGAAGCTGAAACCAAATAAATGTCTTTGATTTTAGTTAAATTAGAGAAATAACTAAATTAGTGGAAAACATTCTTGGAACCTACGCAAAAGAGTTTAAAATAGAAAATTCTAAAAATTATGAAGTCCCAATTGGTAACATAAGTTTATATATAGCTTCAACACAAAATGATCCTAAGTAAGTTAATACTGCGAAGTCATTGAAACTGAAACCAAATAAAAGTCTTTGATTTTAGTTAAATTTGCAAAATAGCTTAATTAATAGAGAACATTTTTTAAATCTACTAGTTTAATATAGAAAATTCTAAAAATATGAAGGACCTATTGGTAAAAATAAGTTTAAATATAGCTTCAAGACAAAATGATCCTAAGTAAGTTAATACTGTGAAGTCATTGCACCTGAAACCAAATAAAAATCTTTAATTTTTGTTAAATTCAGAAAATAACTAAATTCGTGGATAACATTCTTGGAATTTTCGCATAATAGTTTAAGATAGAAAATTCTTAATATTATGAAGCCCATATTGGTAAGATAAGTTTAGATATATCAATCGCATATTGGTAGAATGAGAACTTAATTTTATGAAGAGCAAACTTCAACACAAAATGTGGCTTTCCATAGAAAACGATCGTTTGTCCCCTTAATAAAATGTTCTCGATTATGTGATTAATACATTACAAAACTCCCTCTATAGCATAGCACAGGCCATTTACATTGTCTTGCCAATTAAGAGTTCCATTACAGGCAACGATACCGCCCCGCCCCTGATCGGTGACCCCAGAAAAGCAAACAACTTCATCGGGGCAGAAAATGTTTCGACAATGTGTTAGAGGAACAAATAACCTCAAGATGTTTCTAGGGCGTGTCTCCCTCTCCCTCTCGCTCTGTCTCTGTCTCCCTCTCTCTGTTTCGCGCTTTGTGCAACGTTCAAAGTTCATCAAAAAATAAGAAAAAGAAGCGGAACTATGCCTGAAACGATTCTTATTCTTTGTGCACAGCAATTTCCCCTTGGTTAGTGTCTTGATATCTGTTGTTACTTATTTTGCCATGCATGTGTCTGTGCCTTTTACGTATATAGTTTAATAACCGTCAACGGTTACGCTTCGAAGAATTCGTCGTTTGGCCGCGCACAAAGAGTCGCCTAAGAAGGGGTTCTGGAATTCTCTGTGAGGAGGGGGAGGAAAGGTTGAACCACTCTATAACTCTATAAGCTGGGTTCTCTTCTAAGCTGGGAGAAGTAAAACAATTTCTTGTATGCGAGTCAAGGCGAGGGCGTGTTGTCAGTTGCAATTGCACCGCAATTTGCTTGTTGCCAAGCAGCTGACTTCGGGGCTTCCCCTCGTGCCTTCACCCTTCACCCTCCTCCCCTTCACTTTCCCATAACCCTTTTTGCAGGACGAAGGAGCTGCACTCGTGCGTAACCAGTCAAGTTTTTTCTTTATGTTTTCTTTTCTTTAGTTTTTGTATATATTTTAAATACATTTTGATGCTTTGGTATTTCATTTGGCTTGGTTTTGGGTTGCATTTCAATGCTTGTTGTGGTTGGTTTTTGTCGGTTGTCGGTTGTCGATTGTCGGTTGCTGGGCAGCTTTTAGGGGTTGTTACTCAGGGGTGCTCGTCGGCATAGACGTGATTGTTGGCATGCACTCAAGATTTATTACACTTTAAGTGCGGTAAATTTACAAGAAACATGCATTTGTACAACAGGTTAATAAGGCGGTTTTCAATTGAAGATACAAAGTAACACAATGAATTAATTCAAATAAATAATTAAAAGAGCATCAGAAGTTGTTTGAGAATATCACAAAAATCGAAGTCACAAACTTTGTTGATGAAATTAGTTTAGTAAAAATATCTAAATCATTTTGAAGACTAAACCTGGTAATATAACAAATATATATAATATAATACATAATATAAGTGAACCAAGTGCCTCATTTCTTATTTATTTTTAATTTTAAAACTATTTCAGTAAAAAAAATGTACAACAGGAAATTCCGAGTGTTCGTTACGCTTGAAAAGACACAGAGAAGAAGAGAGAACCCTAGAATGTAGAGTCTAGTCTAACCGCTGAGTGTGTTTTGTAATTATTTAAGCAATTTTACAACATTATTAAAAAGACATAAAACTGACATTTACACCGACGCAACGATCAAAGTCAACAACCAAGTTAATGTCGTTGTTGTTGTCGTTGCTTTTGCATTTGCTGTTTGTAAGTGCACTGAGCCCAAAGATTGCTCGTATTGATAAAAATATAAAAAGCCGGAAAACCGCAAAGGCAGTAACAACAAACAGTGGAAGAAAAACAAAACTGTCACTTGATAAATAGAGAAACAGAGAGACAGATGTACGATTAAGTATAGTATGTAGTATAGGAGTATATGAAATAAAAGTACCATAACAGACAAAAGCCAAGAAACAAAGCGTCCCAATGAACGAGGTGAATGTACCGAAGAATTTCTTTAGAATTTTGGGCGCTTCCAAATTGGCAAGTAGGCATGATTAAATACTTTTGAGGTTAGCAAAACGAAAACTGCTTTAATTCTATTATTTTTAATTGAGTTTGTGGCCATTGAGTGGCGTTTAATTGAAAGCCAATAACAGTGGCAGTAAGTCAAGTACAACAATTGCAGCTGCGGCTATTAAAAGATGACAAGTGAAAATTGCTGAAATCAGCAGAAACCAGCTTAATCAATGGGCGACAACAACAAAGGCTTAGCCATGACACAAACCAGACTTGACTTTACTTTATTGAAACGCCATTTGTATCATGCCATCTCTCTCTGTCTTTCTCTGTCGCTCTTAGTGTTTATCTTCTGCTTCTGTTTATGCTTTTGTTTTCCATTCTTCGATTGCTTTACACGCAGCTTTGTTGTCGTTACTCTTTTGCTTTGCTTTGATGTGCTTTTCTGTGGCTTCTTCTTTCACTCTTCCATTCGCTGGCGGCTTAAAAGCCTGCGACACTTTTGCACTCGAACCGCGTATTCAGCACAAAAAGAGCCCAATGAATAGAAGACGAGGTGTCCAGTGTCAACATAAACATTTGGATGCTCTAACTTTTCAGTTGGATAAGTTTCCAACTTGAATATTTATAAATATATGTAGGAAATAATGAAAATACGGAACTATGTAAGAGGAAAGTTCTCAAAAGTTTTCATAATTGCGTTAGTAAAACCTTTTTTAAAATTATTTAAAAATTAAAATATGTTTTTCACAATTATTTGCAATGTAGTATAAATTATTCTTTTCTGTGTTTATTCAAAAATTTTCGTAATTCTTATTTAATATTATTTGAGTATTTAATACTCAAACGTTTTAATCTGTTTCTACAACAATAAAGAGCTGATTTTTTTTCCTTATGTTATTTTAATTAATTAATACCCATAAAACAATATGAAAACTGGAACTTTACTTTATAATTTCCGCTTTTCTCATTGTTAAATACTTCTTGTGGTGCAAAGCTAATGTAATAGCGATAATACCCTTAAAGACACGTCCAATATATGCGACACATTGTTTTATAATCCAATTTAACAGAAATCATTTGCCGGTTGCCGTTTGAAAAATTTCTCGCGACATTTTTTTCTTTTTATTTATAAAAAGTGCTTTGAATTTATAAATAGTACATATTTCTTTTTTCATATATACTTTATTCTGTGGATTTGCTGTTTAGTCGTGTAACTGTAGTTGGCGTTTTATTGTTGTCTTAACGAAGTTGTTGTTGCCATTTTTTTTTTCCTTCTGCTTAAAATAAATATAAACATAACATTTTTTCGCCTTTGTGTGTGAAAACAGAAAACTAAAGAGAAAAAACCGGCAACAGCGAGCGAAGCCGGTGTCAAAGGCATACCAAAGTGGTTGTTGACTTTTTTTGTTTATTGTGTTGTTTTTTTACACTTTTTTTTACATGCCCAACAATTTTTTCATACCTTCTTAACCAGGCACCAAAACGAAGTCGCAGTTGAGTGTGTCGCTGGCAATAAGCAACAACAACAATGCGAGAATATGAGTCAAGTTTGCTGCTATTGTGGCTCATGATAATGTTGTTGTTGTGCTTTTGGGCCAAGCTTAATTGGTTGGTGGAATTGGGTTGAGCGTAAATTGTAATGAGCCCTAAAGTGCTCAAATGGCGGAATCATGAATCAACACACATTAGGCAAAGGTGTTGCCACAATAAATACCGCGTGTCTGAATTTAAATAGAGGATGCCCGCCCAACAACAGGAAAGACTCGGCATTGTAATGAGCATGACTAATGCGAAAGAGTTCAACTGGAGTTCGGCTTGGAAGTTCTTGTATTCTCAACAATTTGTAATTACATATTCTATACAAACAACTTGAATGTGTGTTGTGCACTTTCTGTTTCGAAAGTCAAATGAAACTGTAATTATCTCTTGTCACGATCTGTTCGATTCGACAGCAATACATCACGACACCTTTGAAATGCCTTTTTTTTGCGACCTTATCACGCAGTAAAAGTTAGGATACATCAAAGAACTTGTAGATTTACTTTTAACATGGGTAATAAAATTGAAAAATTGAAATTGTATAACAGAAAAATGTCGATTATTTGCATACAACATTTTTAGTAAATAAATAAATAATCGATTTTATATAGATGTCTTCAAATAAAGACATTCATAATCTACATTTGAAATTATGTGTTTTCTTTATTCCTTTAGTTCTCCTTTCTTACTTTTCCTCTTAAATAAAATGTAAGATAATTGCAAGAACTATAAAACAAGTTTGTCATAAAATAAACTATAATTACTTTCTTATCAATTTCATATTCCCAATTTTTAGTGATGTCTCTATTCAGTCCTTTCTTATCTTTTCTTTATATCATTCTTAAATACAATTTTAAACAACTTTAAGATCTAGCTAATTAGCTATGTTATTTAGTTACAAATCTTATAACTTCATAGAATCATATTCTTATTTCTGAATCAGATATTTTCCTTATTCCGTCAATTATCTTTTCATTTTGTAGTTTTATTCTCAATCTTTCTTGAAAAAAATTTAAGATAACTTCAAAAGCTAGCTAATTAGTTATGTTGCTTACTTATAAATCTATCAAAAAAACAGCATAATTATATTCATAATTCTGAATGAGATATTTGCCTATCCCTTCAATACTCTTTCTTTATCTCGTTCTCAAATAAAATTTAAGATCATTTCAAGAGCTAGCTTATCATCTACTTTGGTACAGAAAAATTAGCATAAATACAAGCTGCAATTAGCTGTTCAACGAAATGCAATTGAACGAACGCTGCATCAGCTTTGACCCTGCTGCGAATGCCTTGACAATCCATTGCAATTAGTCAGCTAATTTATTTCAGGAACTGCAATTTAACCCAATTGCATCGAGTTGTATTTGTTTTTTTTAGATGTTTGTAGGTAAGACAAACCCCATCATAATTATGCATGCCGCACATCAAAAATTCTCGCTGTTGTTGTTGTTGTTGTCATGGTTGTCCTCCTCATCGTCGAGATGGCCGCACCCGACACACGACGATGCTTCTGTGCATATTTAATTTGTTAATTTCCCATAAACTCGCTGTGAGAATATGCATAGAAAATGGTAAATATTCACATACGCATACACATAATTGAGTGTGCTCATATGAAAATCAAACAATGATAGAAATAATTAATTATACGAACGACATGCAAAAATGCGCAAAGCGTTTTGCATGCTAATGAAAAAACGAGCATTGCTCATACGCCGCATTATCCAGTTTTTCTTTGAAAAGTTCACATTGCGTGCAGCGAATGCGAAATTCAAATCCGAATTCGAAAAATCAAAACAAAAACATAAATAAATATGGGCAAATAGATGTGCTTTAAACAAACTGAATTTAGATAGAGAAAAAATAAATATATAAATACGTATATATTCATCGCATTACCATAAACGGAAACTATTAATCAACTTTCACTTGTTGGTTTTTTTTTAAACTGTGAGCGCTGTCGATATTTTTGAACCAACCTTGTTGGCTGTCTTTATTAATGAAGTTGCCCAAAAATGTAGAAATGTTTACTCTGCTTATGCCTCATCAACAGGTTGTTGACTGATTATGCTTATGGCTTTATCTCTATGCCATTATCTTGATTTTTATCTTGATTGCCCGGCCAAGTCATTCAACTGATTACAGACACAAATAAAATCAAACAAATAACTTGATTTTATCTATTTTTAATTCGCCATTTAAATGCTGTAGTTTTTCTCTTCACACATAAATGCTAATATGCAATCTTATCTATCATTTGGCATTATGACATCAAAAAGAATGTCAAGACTCCATCCAAATGACAATAATTTATATGGAATTTATTTGGTATTTCTGCTTCTGCTTCTGCTAATAAATGAATTCTATTGTTGAGGTAGCAGCGTGTCAATTATTGTTGACATATTTTCAAACAGGTTTGAGCATTTCAGAAGTGCCAAATTCATTTGGAAATCTAAGGTCACACTCAACTTACGCTGTGAATATTAGTTCAAGTTATTTATAACCAAGTTCCCTATACTATATATATTTTTTGATGTGTGTAAACAATAACTATGCTTTGTTCGGCGGTTTCATAATATTTGCTCTATTAAATTGCACAATTCACAGAAATGTGATATCATAATAAAACTCAACTTTGAAACGAAACAAAGGTTTATCGCTCCCTCTCTACACTTATAATTTTTTATCCAACTATCGGTTCCCTCTCTCTCTCTCTCTCTGTCTCTCTTTATGTTTGAATTGTTTACGCAACTTTTGCAGCAACTACAATAACACGCAGTTTATAATAAAAGTGTCTGTGATACACCGAAATTTTGATGCACTTGTAAAAAGCATAATATATGGTTTTTATAACCACGTCCGTATAATCATGTACATACATCTAAGAGAAAGACTATAAGAAAAAAAGCTAATGAAAAAGCAGCTAAAAATATACACTTCTGTTTTTTTCTTTATTTTCGGTATATTTAAATTATAATACCGTTATATATATATTAAGGGTATTATTTCAATATTTTTTGGTATATTAATGCGATATGTTTAACTGGAATATTTAATTTGGTATATTAATTTGGTATATTTTTTAAAGAACTGTTTGCGGGTATCTTACAGTTCAGCATACCCTATTATATCTTTCATTTTATTTAAATATATACCTTTTTAAAAGTGTGCAAACAATTTTACCATATTTTATTTTTATTCATTTGAATGCCCTGAAGTAAGAGTAGAACAAATTTAACATACTTTATTTTTGGTATATTATTTCGGTGTATTTAAATTATAATACCGAGCTGTATTAAATTGGTATATGTAACTGGTATATTTAATAATGAACGAGTTGCGAGTATCTTACACTTGAGCACACCCAATTGTAGATTTCTTTCTTTTTTTTAATACTGTGCGTACAAATTTACCATATTTTATTTTTACTCATTTTAATACTTTGAAGTAAGAGTATAAAAAATATGACTTTCATGCGAAAACTTTTAAATTCAGTTGTTTAATTAAAAGCGCAAACTTTTTAGAAATTTTATAATTATTAGTTTTAGTTTGTGTTTTTCTGCTTTTTTTGGGTGGCGAAAGGGGAACTCATCGTAATTGCGAACACAGCAGCCGACAAGGCAACTCAGATAATGTTGCCAAGTTGTTGAAGTGTTTTCGAGTGCAATTTTACATATTTGCTGGCCAAGTTGTTGTTGCTAATTAGGCCAGGAAGCAATTTAACCGGTTAATAGACGAACAGCCTGCACTTTGTTGGCAATGTAACGAGAACAAAGCCATTCATATTAATCGCAGAAGATGTCGACAAACTTTTCATGGTATCTGTTATAAACGATACGTGGGTATAAATGTTATATGTAGAAGTTGGCTTTGGTTGCATATTTAATGTGGGAAAATTATAATGTCAGTTGGCCGGAACCTCGCTTTGATGTCGACTGTTAATTGCCAGCGGCAATAGCAACAACAACAACAACAATTGCAGCAACAGCAGCAGCAGCAGCCAAATGGCCATGCACTTATATCTAATGGCAAACTATATCCATAAGATATGAGAGACCAGACCAGTAGGAAAGTCTGAACCCCTCCAGCATTTGTAGTATGAACTCCTCTCGCCGGACTTCTTGGAAACACGCAACTTTCACTGCGCCAAACAACGCCCATAAAAAGAGACCCAGAGACACGACCGGAATCAAGTCTCCGCTATTCCGATGATGTCTAAGACTCAGACAGACAGACAGGCAGACAGACAGAAAGCCGGCGACAATTGACAATTGGCAATAAAATTTCAATTAACGTGAAAATGTCAAATACTTAAGAAAATGAAATAAAGACAATAAACACATTGCGACAACGCAGTGAGTGAAAATCAAGTGAAAAGAGACGACGACCAAATGGGGCCAAAAGCAATTCGAAAATAATACGACGAAGACGCTGAAATCAATGAAATGGTAGAGAAACTAATATTTGAAATTACTGAAGCGGGAGACATTTTATTGCTATGTTATCAACTCATCTTTTATTGGTTTGCAAGACATGCTCAAGACAATAATATGGTAAAGTGGTGCATTTTTGGTATATTTTGAACTCGGCTATATTTTGAATGTATCACAATATCGATATACCAAATATAGGCTTCGGTATATTTAAATATTTTTGTGATATATTGTAAACACTTTATGTATTTTTGGTATATTTTGTACTTTGTGTTCTATTTTGAATGTAGCAAAATATTGGTATACAACATATAGTTTTCGGTATACTTAAATATGTTTGTGGTATATTGTAAATACTTTATACATCTTTGATATATTTTGTATTCTATGTTTTATTTTGAATCTACCACAATATCGATATACCAAATATAGCTTTCGGTATATTTAAATATTTTTGTGGGTTATAGTAAGTACTTTATAAATTTCCGGTATAATTTGTACTACTTTTGAATGTAGCACAATATCGATACACCAAATAAACCTTTCGGTATATTTTGATATGTTTGTAGTATATTTCAAGGATGATTTGCTGTGTTATCAACTCAGCTTTTATTGGTTTGCAAGAAATGCTCAAGAAAATATTATGGTAAAGTGGTATAAATACTTGATGCATTGTCGGTATATATTGTACTCTGTTATATTTTGAATGTCTCACAATATCGATATACCAAATATAGCTTTCGGTATATTTAAATTTGTGCGTGGTATATTTTTGGTATATTTCTCGCATATGGTGGTATTTAAACTGAGTAGCGTGTCAATTTCTTACTTGTTTTAAATTCAAAAGAAGGAAAATATTATCTATAATAAACATTATCGACTCAAAAGTGATGTAAATAAATGAATTCAAAACACAGGTTAGAAACAAATATTATCTAATATTATCTATGCATTTAGATAGTTAAGCTTTATTAGTACTTTGTCGGCATCAAAAGAATACTTTAATTATTAACTGCAGTTCACTAAATACTTATTGTTGCTAAATATGGCAAATTGACACTTAACACATGTGTTTCAAATGTCACAAGCAGCTGCCAAAGTTAACACAGTTTGGTTTGGCTTAATTGAATGCCAAAAGCAATTTGTTAGCTGCAATCAGAAGCGTGTGGATGGCTTGTCACTCACTTCAAATCAAATCTTAATACGAATTACAACAGCCGTGAGAAGAACGAGGGATTCCGATTATTACACACATCGATCTATGCATAAATATATGCATATATATATGTATATAGTATGTCAATCACAACCGGTTCGACCACCGTGGACTGTGGAATGTGGAACGAGCTATGCGGCTATACGGCATCTGTTAATGCCTCCGATGTGCACGGCTGGGGCATGTTTATTTAATATGCAACTGCGTCATTGCGCAGGCGCAACTGTCAACTACATATCTATGTGTGTGTGTGTGTTCGTTGCAAGCATTGGGCAACTACTGGCGATGCCCCATTGCCACATTTCCCAATTCCACGCCTCACGATGCTGCATGTGGGGCCAACACTTATGCTAGTGGCTAACAAGATTTTCGACGTTTAATTATGCTAGACAACAATTAACATTAAATTTATTGCTGTTCATTCGCCCAGCTGCAACCTTGGGTCAAGGCTTGATTTGTCATGTTCAGCACAACAAAAAAATGAATAAAATGGCATTAAACATTTGATTTGCTTGTAACCCTTCACTTTCAATCAGACATTCGGAAGTCGTTTAAACTTTCGCTGTTGTGTAATAAACATACAGCAAATACTAGAATGATCTTTTAGCTCTTGAAAACAATCAACAACAAATTGTATAATGCAATATGGTTAATTGATTTGCTAAACAATACTGCATAGATTCTTTAATATTTCTACAATTGTTTTTTTTAACATTTTTTAACAAATTTTTTAAATATTTATCAAATATATTTTTATTTGAAAATAATACATTAAAATTTTAAATAAAAATACATTAAAATTTAAAAAAGAAATAAATTCAAAAAAGGTTTTAAAAACGAATGAAATATTATTGAAAATAAATTAAAAACAAACTAATCATTTTTTAAAATAAATTAAATAATTTGAAATAAAATAATATTATTATTAACTTTATTTCAAAAGATAAAACATATATTTTGCAATAGAAATGTCATTGTATAAATGAATATATATAAAAATAAAATATATATATAAAAATAAATATTTCGAAAAAAAATTTAATTTTTGTAAAAATAAATTGAATTGTTTTCTAAAGTTTATTTGAGAGAATATTTGCACAAATTTTTAATTTAAAAAAGACTTGGTTTCAGAAAATGAAACAGTTTTAAGAATAAATTTAATATTTTAAAAAATATTTTATAATATTAATTTTTATTCAAAATATTTTTGTAAAGAACAAATATATATTTATCAAAAATATCTGTTTCCTAACTCACACTATATTGAAAATTTAACTGACAACTCGTAAAACTTTAATTTTCAAAATTGGGGATATATTTCACTATATAAATCATTAAGAATATTTTTATTATTGCAGTTAGGATCTTTGCAATTAGAACTAATTGTCAAAAACAGCTAAGCAATTGTAAAAAAAAGTGTATACATTTTTGTATGATGCAAGTAAAACTTTCGGCTATGCCACAAAATGATGCAATTTGGGTCAAGTAAAAGACGACGCATAAATTAGTTAGCACTTAGAGCAGCAGCTGCTGTTGGTGAAATGATGGTGCTGATGATGTTGCTGCTGACCCACAAGTCTTGCAGCCGATAAGATCTTTGTAATTACCTGTAAAATAGTTTGCTGCAGATAAGCAAACAGTAACAGCAGCCAGCGATGGCAAGCGTGAAAATTGCAGCTGTTAAAAATCGAGCCAACAAACGGGATTTAAGGTAGAAAGAAGCAGAAAAGAAGAACTCGGGGTTAAGAGGTGCAAACATAAAAGTGTACAAGCATAATTTGTAGAGCAGAAGACGTCTCCTCTCGACTCACAAACCAAAAAGCAAATAGCCAAAGGTAATCAGCTGTCGCGCCGCCGCAACAAAATGACAGACGGACAGACAGACAGACAGACGGACTGAGCGACGGGCGGACAGACGGGACAAAATAATTAGTTTGAATGAGATGCAGCACTTGAGAAAAAAAAAAAACAACGTAGAGAGCATCAACAGAGCCATAACAAATAATTATAATAAAGATACATTTGCAGGCAGACAGACAGACAGAAAGAGAGACGAGCATTAAGTCCACATTATGCATTCATTTGTGTGCTGAGACAGTCTGAATGCCACACACACACACACACACACACAGAGAGACAAACATAAGAGACAACAAAAAGAATTCGGCACAAATGAAACAAAACTCGCTGACAGAAGCATCCCGAGTGCTGCGCATGCGCAACAATTCAGCCATAGATACTTTTTGTATAGAAATTCCTAGATATGTATGAGAGATAAGCCCACTGAAGATAGAAATGTGCTCTTGACAAAAAGAGAAGCATAAATCAAATTTGAATACACCAAAGGAGACAGACAAGGAGTAAGAAGTGTGCAATTTCTTTGCTCACATCGAAGTTGGAAATGTTCTTCTTCCATACAATTGAAGTACTTTTCAAAGCACTTGAAATATAGTCAGCCAAATTTGCGATATTATCTATGGGTTCTATTAGTTTCGGTTTGCTCATTTGTACGTGACATTTGAAGAGTCACAATAGCAGCTAAAGATCAAAGATATGAAGTACTTTATAAAGTATGCAAAAGTATTGGAAATATTTTTGTGACAATTGAGAATCTGACATTTTTATTATTACTAAGTTATTCAAATATTTATAAGTTACATTTATTACTGAGCTACGTGAACACAAAGCTCTTGTAAAAAATATCTCAGCACTTCTGACTTTAGTTTGCCAAGAGACATTGCTGAAGTCAACAAACTTTCTGCTTGGATAGCTCAGCAAGAAAAAGTATCTTAGCTTCTTATTTTGCTACACAATTTCTAAAATAGAAATGTAATAGTTGCAGTTTTCTATGCGACATTCGAATGTGTTCTATACCCTTATTAAAAAGTATACTTTACCACAAATTTGTGATTTCTTTATACTTTGATTCCTAATAAATCAGTTTCTTTAATTCTAAAATACAGCTACAAAGATAAATATTTCGATGATGTTCGATATAAAAAATATAAATTAACAATAATAATGCACACTTTTTTTGCAAGAATTTAATTGGATGATTAGGTAATTAAACTTGTTGCTTTGTATATATCTTTCTCAGTAGAAAATATTTCAAAACTTGTTAATATTGTATTTTATAAAATGACATTTAATTTAAGACAAAAATATAGTTACTTTCATTCTTTCATTTCCAAGTTTGATAGAATTTCTATTATGATATAAGAGCACTTTATTTTTTATTTACACTACTTTTTGCGAATGAAAGCGTAAGTTTTAAATAGGATAAGTAGTTAATCAAGCTTCGGTGGGACACTTCATTGACATGTTTTTATAGTAGATACCGTTGCATATTCTTGGGACAGGATTTTGTTGTTGCTCTTGGTTATTGTTATGGCCCGGCAACTGTCAACTATCAACTGTGAACTTGGTGTTTATGTTAGGGGTGGAAACGTAGCGACAACACACGCACACGCACACACGCACTCACACACACTTATTGCCATCGAAAAGTCGAGGAGGGCTGAGCCCAGGTACAACAGAGTAAAATCAAGATCATCATTATGATGTTGTTGATGATCATTATGATCGTGGTAAGGGCAGGTAGCTGTACCTAAGCAGAGAGAGAGGCCAACTAAAGGATCGCTAAGAGAGCGGTACAGAGAGAGTGAGAGAGAGGGAGAGAAGCAAGCAGGGTTCGGTGCACTGGCGCAGAACGTGGTTGGGAAAACCGTTTTTCAGTTTTATGAATTATACCAATTGACAATTTCAGGGCAACACACAAAAAAAAAGTACAGTCATTGAAGACGCTGAAGTAAAACCGCTGCTGCCTTTTAGGCCTGTTGCATCTCTACCTCCTGGGCCATTGTGGTACCTTTATTGTGTCGCACTTTTCTGTCCATCAATATTAATGCCGCTTGTCAATCAGCCGACACTCGACACTCGACTCGAGTATGAAAGAAAACGAATGCGAATGCTTCTTTTAAGCAAATGTTTCCCTTTTTAATTCACACACTCGATCATTTTAGAGAGTGCTTGACTTGGCTATCCCTTCTTAACCAGGCCAATAGAGGCAGCATCCATTTAAACTCGATTGCAATCTGACATCTAATTGAAAGAGTTTTTAATGATTTCATTGTTGATCGCTTGATTGTGCACCAATCAAACTCAAATACAAACATTTTTCATTTGTAATGCGATTCAGAATTTATTAGTAAATTGATTGCCAACTATCGTAATGCGATCATTTTACTTTTCCATGTCCAAATCTTTCTCTATACAAGTTCTATTCACATTTTACAGGTTTTTACACTTTAAGTATATTTTGCTACTTGAGCTTGAAATCACGACATTTATAATTAATTTATTTACCATTCTTATGTGGTTAATGTTTAAGACTTCATTATTTTACAAATTTTAATTATATTTTCTTTGTTCCTCTCTCTTGTAAAGTCTTAGTTGCTTTGGCTGACAATCTGATATATTTTTACTCTATGGTATATTTTAGATGTAGTATTTGTGGTATTTTTACTTGGTATATTTTAAGAATAATACCGCACTTTTATTTAAAAGTAGTGTTCCTCATTGTTTTGTTTTTTTTTTTTTAATTTAATATTAGTTTATGGGTATTTATTTTGTTATCAGACTTTCAATTTTTGATAAATATTTTTTTTAACTTTATATTTATATATATTTTATATTTTTATAAACTCTTCAATTATTCTTTGATTTACAATTTGATATTATATTCATAAATAATCATTATCTAGTTTCACCTTTTACCCTCTACCTATTTTATATTTAATTTATTTAAAATTGTAAGTTTCTAAATACAATTAGCTTGTTTCCAAGTAAATTTCGAAATGTTGTTCCACCGAAGTTGCGAATATTTTCACTGTTTAATTATTATTCGAAAATGTGTTGAACAGAATTCGCTTTGGCATTTGCATTCGCATTCTTGGGGCAGGCAAATTTTAAAATATGTATGCCACAACAAATTCCAGTTGTCCGTCAAGCGGCAGCCCGTTTACGGTTTAGTTCTTCCTCAAGTGGAGCTCCCCAGGCCGAGTCTCAGTCTCAGTCGCAGACACAATAACAAATAACAAGGCAGCGTAGAAAGAGATTTTCGCAATGCTTCAAAAGCAACTCGAAGCTGTGGGTAATGTGAGACATGTGTGTGTGTGTGTGTGTTGAGTGTGTGGAATGTGCGGGAAGAGACTTGGCCACACTTGAGAGCCAGTTGAAGGCTGCGGGCGGGGCGGGGAGGGGCGGTGTGGATCGGACAGCCGATGGGAACAAGCAACATCCATGAATTGCATGCTGGACAATTGCATGAGGGCGTCGTCGTCGTTTTATGCAATTCTTCCACTTGTGGCACAGAGAAACAGAGACAGAGACAGGGACAGAGACTCTCTGCTTAGGTCGAGACTCGGTGTTGTTGGTCTACAACTTTCTCACACAAAATGTGCGCTAAGTAGATTTATCCAAGTGCATGAAACCGCACACACAACATGCAAATAAAGTAGAACAATACACACACACACACACACATACGGGTTGTATCTGTGTGTGTGTGTTTGTCGTCAATTCGAATGGGGACTCGACAATAGCTCACACTGCGAGCGCAAACAAAACTCATGGGCAAACATTCAGCTCAAAATCACGGTCAGAGGCGGTGGAAGCAGCGAAAAACGAAAAAGCGAAAAAGCGTAAAAAGCGAAAAACAAGTTTAGCTTTTTAGCTGTTGGCGCATTCGATTTGCGAAACGGGTTTACTTCTATATCTTCTACACATACAAATACGACAACGTTGGCTCGAGGGGCGGCCAAGCTTCGCTGGGCGTGGCACTGACCGCACTAAATCAATGCAAATGTCTAATCCATTTCCAGCCTCCCCTTCGTCGTCGTCTTCTACCTCGGCACGTTTTTCATCGCTTTTTGTTTGCCGCAGACTTTTCATTTGCTTTCTTTCTTCGCAGCGCAAACATTTTGCAAATTTCTGCTTTTAATCCAAAATGTCAACATTCGTCCGCACTCCGATTCCGGAAGCAAGCATTATGATTTATCTGTGATCTGTGACAGCGTCCGGTTTGCAACAATATTTGCCGGACAGCTTAGAATCGCAAATTTAAAGTAGAGCAACTGTGACGTATTATTAGAGCTCTTAAAGACCAATTTTGAAACGTTTCCGTTAGTAATGAAATTATTGCAGAACTCACTGCATCCGGAGATTAAAATTTGAGAGCAATCTTTTAAAACTTCAATTCAATATTATAATACACATTTCTATAATAAAATTATACCCTTGGGATCAATAAATGTTTACTTCTATGGCATATCTAAATGGATCTCAATTATTTATCGCCCATTCACACATTCCCCGCCAAAGTTTGCGTTTAGAATTATAAATAGTTTCATTTCCTCAACTCAAATAACAAGAAATTGCTCTCGCTTTTCATCGTGAATGGGAATTCAATTTGATCGAGATTTCAATTCCCTTACAGCATAGAACAAGAAAATATAACGCAGCTGCGGCAACAGCAGCAATAAAAAGCTCCAATTTCCAGCTTAAGCATAATAAACTATAATTTGTGCAAAACAAATGATACAGATACCCAATATGAATGCGAATCGAGAAACATGCAAAGGCATGAAATACACAAAAGCCAGTCGACGAAAGCGAAAGTAAACAAAAAGGCCAAAAAAGGAGGAGAACGAACCGAACTCTGGGCGTACAAAAGCCAAAAATAAACATTCACAGAGTTTGAGACTCAGACTCCAATTACGAATTGCAAAATAGCCTCGCATAAAGAGGAAAAAAAACGGAAAAAAAAAATTGCGTGGAAACAAGAGGATGGTCTAAATGTGGGGGCCAAAAGTAAAATGCCTCACTGCACAACAATGCCAAGAAGATCGTATGCAAAATTCGCACAAAGAAGTATAGTATGGTAAATAAAAAGTATGTCAAGTCGTATAAAATAAATGATACCATCTCTATAATGTCAACGATTGTCTCTTTATATAGAGAAGAGCTATCACGAGAAGGAAATTTTGAATTAAACTAAGAATTGGATGATATAGCATATATACTTTACATACAAATATTATTATGGTGTAAGAAAAGATTATTATATTTTATTTCCAAATTTTTAGCGAAAACAAATTTAATAACCTCTTATCAAAATATCGAAATAAATTATAATATAAATTCACGAGAATTTTATATTTAATTATGGTTACAGTTTGTTAAGACAGCATTAAAGAAAAATCAAAAGGTATGAAATACTAAGAATCATACTGGAAAATATAATTAATAAGATATTATAAATATTATGAGATATTAGAAATGAGTCTTAAGAATTCACAATGAATGAAAAACAAAAAATACCTTAATTTTCTCAACATTGCTCAACATGAATTTGTAATGCTAAAATGCATCTCTTTACTTTTACAGGGTATTAAAACGCGCACAATTATTATAATTGTAATTGCATCGAGTCTATTTTTGTTGACAGCTGCATTCAAGTCAAGGGCTACGCATCTCTTTTTGTGCACACACACTCAAATAAATTCAAATATGTAATGTACAAATTTGTCAATATAGAAAGTGCCGCCCTCATTAGATTTCTCTGTTTATCAATGAGTCAATATTTGATTTGAGCCTATGCTCTGTGTCGTAATTAGATTAACTGGCACCTGTAACTACACACACACACACACACATATAGCGCAACGCAGAGGTGTATGTGCGTGCTAGTTTCGTCTCTTTCTGCCTCTTTGGTTTTGGTTGGGATCAGTCGGCCTACATTTCCCCATACGCCTTTGCACTTGTTTTGCTTTTTTGACTTTGCCTTTTGAGTTTGTTTTTACTTTTTTATTTATTTTGCGCACCTTCTTGGAAACAATGTTTTTGATGTTTTGTTTACCGTATTTGGAGCACGTTTTCTTATCATGTGCATTCTATGTTATTTTATGGGCCAATACCACTTTGAGTTTTATCTGTTCCCATTTTCAAAATATTTTTTTTTACTTTTTCGATAAGGTAAATATGGGGTAAAGTATTGATTAAAAGTGTTCTAAGATTACAGTCACAATGAGAGCACAAAACTCAAAAGATATGAAATAATGTTAATGTTGCCATATTGCGGGCTTTCAGTTACAGTTTTTTCGAGTAAGTTAAGCTCATTTTGAAGTCAATGCTTTGCAGTGACTCATGCAGCGATCCGAAAAAGTACAAAGTTCAATTTGCCATGAAAAAAAGCAAAGCAAACAAAACGCAAGGCGCCAAAATGGAGCTGCAAATTGGCGTAGAAAAATAAAAGCAAAACCGCAACAACAAAAAACAGGCTCGCTGCATAAGTGTAGTTGTTCTTGTTGCTGTGACGGCTGCGAAGGCGGTGGGCAAGACAACAGAACACTCACATACATAGACTGCATAACAGAGGCAATAGGCAATAGCAATAAGCAGTACAATGACCGAAAGTAGCTAAAAAACAAATGCGCGCGCCATACTGAAAACAAAAACGTAGCTTGGAAAACGTAGTAGAATTAAATAAGTAGTATGTAAAAGCCAATCTACTAAGTAAGTGTGTGCACTTATAAACCTGTTGTCAAAGAGAATAGCAAGACACCAACAACAACAACAGTAACAGCAACTAGCTTGAGAGCTGCACTAAAAATTCCAATCTTCCAGTCGACGTCGCGCCGGCGCTCGGCTCCAATAGAGTGAGTCCGAAAGCACTCGCGAGGCGCGAGCAGCGACGACGACGGCGGCGGCTGCGCTCAACTGAAAAACAGGTATAGCTTGTGTTTGTGCTTGTGTGCGTGAGGGTGTGCATGCGTGTGTGAGTGAGTGGAGACTTGGCCCCAGCAACATCTTCAAAACGAAACGGCAGAGCAAAATGTACGATGCGATAACCGTACGAAGGTGAACAGCAAAAGTAAAGCAGCAAAACAGAACAGAGAAGAAGAGAAACGAAGACAGTAAGAAACAACAACAATGAATGTCGACGCACCCTTTTCTTATTGTGTTGTTGCTGCTCTCTTGTGTGTAGATTTTGAAGCGCAAAACCACATCCGAATTAACATCGCGTCTTTTTACCTATGCAGATGGAAGAACTAACAACAAAAGCAAGTATGTGAGTGCGAGCGAATAGGCAAATATAGCGGGTGGCGTCCGACATTCTCCAACCAACCAACCAACCAACAACACTAAAGAGAATAAAACGAAGCAAAATATGCGATGCCATTGGAATGCATTGCTGTTGTTGTTGCCGTTGTCGCTGCTAAGCCGGACATGGCAATTGTTGCTTATTTGTTTGATTTTTAAAGAGAGCGCTTAATTAAGCGCAACAAACAGATTAATTGCAAATACACATAATTCATGTATTACTCACCTATTTGGCACGTTTTGCCGTGTGATTTAAATCCAAAAGAACACGTTTATTATAATCCCAGCATAAAGAAAGAAACACATTCAACAATTTTTTCAAATTCAATTTTTCACTATTCACCACTTGTAAAAAAGCGAATTTGCTGCTTAATTAAATTAACGCAGCAATTAAATATTTGTTAACTTCGTTGTTGTTGCACATTTTGACACGGCGCAGATCGCGCAGAATGCAAAATACAATTTTATTTGTTAAAAACAGAAAAGAAAGAGCAACTTTATTTTGCCAACACTTGTTTTGCACTGTAAATAATTACACATATATTATTTTAAATTTAATGCAAAATACGCATGTGCACAACACTTTTACACTTGTTGCGTTGTTGCTGCTGCTGTTGTTGTTGTTGCGATGTTGATGTTGCAATTATTTTCTTGGAAACTCAACGAATTTGTGAAACGAACAAAGCGCGAACGACGCGCGTAGCACATTTGAAAGCGACGACGACTGAATTGGAACTCAAAGCGGATAGCGAAACGAAACGCAATGCAAGCGAGACGAATCAAAACACAAAGCGAAATAACAAAAAGATCTATCGATAACGCATTAATGTTACTGTTAAATAACAGAGACTGCAAAATGTATTTAATGTAAACAGTGCCACATAACAAATGAAACTGTCAATTACAGTGCTGTTATTGCCACTGTTATCATAAATACCAGTGGCTATTCATAAGTGTTAACATTTCGATTACAAAAACAACAGTTTCTGTAAAAAAGTTTTATTGTAACTATTTTCAAATATAAATTGTACAAACTTAAATCTAGTAATACAAATTTGTATATACAAATGCATTGAGCAAGGTAATTAACTTAAAGTGCTTTCTGTTAAAGGTATGATATCGATTTTTGCATTTACGTCAATCGAGTAGTTCTAGTCGATTGCTATTTTAACACATGAAAACAAATGATTAGCAACACAAAACACTTGGAGAATTATTTTCTTTATATTTCCATAACAAATAATATATAAATAAAAGCCTATTGGCCTGTTCAAACTGTGCTTGTGCTTATTAACGGGCTACGCGTCGCGGTAATCAAAACCGTTGCTAATATACAGTGTAAAAGTATTTTAAATAATTGACTTACAAAAGTCGATAAAAGTCATAAAATGCAATAAAATGATTGAAATCAAAGCAAAATTAGTGCGTGCAGATTCCGCAATCTATGCGACGGGCGAATGTGTCGAGTGTTTAATAGAGTTCACCCACAAAACTTTTGCCGAATCAACGGATCGAAATGCCAACACAACAAAGTAAACAAAGTTGAATTATACTTAAGATTCTTGTGGTAATGGGGTATACTATGTTCGTGGCAACTGAAGACACAAGTTACAAGAATTATACCCGGTATTCTTAGGGTAAAAGGGTATTATGTGTTTGCACAAACTTAAACAGGCAAGAGCAGACATTAGATTTTGTATTCTTGAGATCTGTATTTGGATATAATGAGATGAAACTGTATATATTTTTAATATAGATAGTATTGTATATGTATATTCAATTGTTATACATTAGAATCAATAATTCGTCTTAAATTATTCAAAATGATGAATTTAATTAATCATTGTTGTTTATTAAGCTAGGACGTAAACCAAAGAAATTACTTCAATCAGTGCTTATCAAAGACACGAACCAGTTGTAGGTTTTAAACATAAGCTGTCTAATAAACTTTTGGTAGTTACTTTTTACTCGTGCATTCATTTTATTTGGATACCGGGTATTTGACAATTGAGCACACTTGATTATCCTTTTTAAATGAACTACAAAATGCCTAACTATTTTATTTGTAGCTTGGAGAATCTGGCCTGGGCTTCGGTGCAGTTGCATTGTTATCGCAAAACTAGCTACAGTACGCCTTCGATTGACAAGACCGCCGAGCTGACCGAGCTCATTGGACGTACAGCGTTGGATGCAGTAACTCAAGCGCCAGGCGAAGTCATTGTAACTACCAAGCCGAAGATTCTCTTTTGCGATCTAAAGCTGCAGCCGGGCGAGACCAAGATGTGTAAGAACAAACCAGTAATCCCTTTATTGAACATTATATAACTAATGAATCATTCGCACTCTATAGATTTCTTCAATGAGATGGTGCCACGCGACGGTCCGCCAACATATCGTGGCCATGACATTCGGTATTTCTACAAGATCACCATTGCTACGCAGCGCGTCAAGTCGAAGGTACAGACGCTAACGGTGCCCATCCGTGTGCTGCCCATTCCATTGATAGCAAGACCGGATGAATTGCCTGTCACGGTTGAGACGAATGAGGAGCTGGCGCCGACGAATCCATTTTTGGAGAAGCGCGAGATCAGCGAACTGGAAATCAGCTGGCATCACTTAAAGGTGATTATTTATCAAATTTCACAGTTTTGGGCTAATCAATGTTTGTCAAGAAATGCATTACATAGCTACTTATGGTTTGTGTCTTCGATAAGCAAAGGTTGAAGTGCAAGCTATGATGGCCTAATTTAACTTTGCGAAATACTAAAAGATTACTATCTACATTTTAAACAAAATAGTTCTAGTTCGCTCTGCTGCAAAATGAAATGTTATAAATTTACATTATTGAAATTAACTTAAATTCATGGAGGATCCTTCCTTCCTTTCGTGTTAGAGCCTAAACTTATATTTCCTGCAACTGTGACAAATAAAACTTGACATATTTTGCTACTTTTCCAGAATGTGACTGCGAGGCGCGCTCCAAAGTTCTACAGAATCTCGAACAAACGAGGATTCGTGGGACGCTTTTGCTTGTTTAAGCCCGCCTACAAGCTGGGCGAGGACATTGTGGGTAGTCTGGACTTTGGCAACTGTCAGGTGCGTTGCGTGCAGTTCTCCGTGAAGCTGCAGCAACAGGAGCTGCCCATTAGACCACAACCAGATGCATTGCAGCCCGCAACACCAAGCGATGATGTATCCTCACTGAACTCTTTTGATATGGCGAGCATTGCTAGCGGAATTGCTGTGGATAATCTGCACAAGTCGGAAACATCGGGCAGTGCACGCAACAAGGATGAGCATGTACCTACTGGCAAACTCAGCACGATTTCCACCTCGCATCAGGTTCGATTAGTCAATGTCAATTTATGTCCGAAAACTAACATTTTAGGGTTTTATCTGCAGGTTTGTTATGCAACGCTGCAGACGCAGGTTGTGGTCCCCATTCCACTGCATGTGACGCCCACGTTTCGCACGGATCTGGTGGATGTTAAGTGGCGACTGCACTTCGAGTTCGTCACCAGCGTCATGATGGACTTTGGCACTCCAAATCCAGTCGCGGGGGAGTTGAAAGCGCCCGCAGAGCTACCTGTTGAAACCATGGTGTGGAATTTGCCGGTCACTATTTATGCGGCGAATCCTTTGCAGATTTATGCGCCAAATCAAACGTATAATCTCTTGATTAAGTGATGACTAGAAAAATGTTTGTAAATAAAGCAATTATGATTCACATGATGCACTGGTTTAAATTATTCAATCATTCCATCGATACTGATATCGACAACAATTTTCTATTCAACAACAATCAACTTTTGATATTAATATTGAAAATAACTAAGTCGTCATATTTTAGTGTGTTTCAAAAGTAAATAAATTTAATTCAAGTTATCAGCGATAACTGACAGTTAATAAATCATTAATGTTAATGCTACTGTTAAGTGTATATTATCGAGAACAACTCAACAGAGAAATATCGATAATTAAGTAAAGTAACTATTATACATTATTGTCACTTTAAATGTAGCAAAGACAACATTGCTAACACGCCGCAATTATTAATTTTTATGTTTGTTGACGACTTAATCATATTTGCCATAATCGATAGTTAACTGTTAATAGCAGAGCAGTAACAGACACTGTTAAGTTAAACGTTAAAGCATTGTTATCGTTAAACACGTACAAAAAATAACAAAAAAGAACAACTCAAAACGGAAATAGAAAAAAATTACAAATAAGTGATAACATCATGTACCAAGAATATCTCAATCAATTACAATCCTCGCTGTTTCCCATGAGCTCAGATCAGCTCAAGGAACTGCTGAACAATGACGACAAACTCGATGACAAAGTTGACGAAGTGCTCGACTCACTGAAAACACAAAAAGTGCGAGTCTTTGAAGAGAATCGCAATAGAGCCGAAAAGAACATTGAAAAGGAGCCACAGATTATTGAGCTGCGCAGCAAACTGGCCGAGCTTACCGAAGAGGGACGCACCAGTTGTGCTGCCGTTCAGGAAATGCTTACACAGATCAAGGAGAAGAGTGGCGGGGTCAATCAAGAGACGGCGCTCGCCCTGCTTCAAACATCTGCGTCAGAGAGCGAAGAGAAGACCGAGGAATGCGTAAAAAAGTTCACAGACAACGAAATCAATGTGGAGACATTTCTTGAAGAGTTTCTCAGCAGTCGTCGAATGATGCATCTGCGTAAACTGAAGGCCGAAAAGATGCAGGAACTGATACGGAAGCAGTCGCAGCCGCAACGTTCCAGCAACATACCAGCTGGAATGCCAGCCTATGGAAATCTGCCTGGCCCCGCTGGAAGTGGCTTCTATCCAGGCAATGTGCCATACCCGATGATGGGTATGCCGATGCCGATGCCGCCGCCACCGTCGCGACCATATTGAGGAGTTTTCATAGTATTAGTAATTTTGGAGATGCTGCCATAGCAAATGACTCATCAAGTGCTTTGTTTATGTTTCCATTTGATATCACACGAGTAAATAATAAAGATTCTGGCTTATCGAGTTAAAAACTTTTTGTGTGTGTTTATTTGTTTAAAATGTTCAATATTGCATTTGTTTTTGTTGTTGTTTTTAAGTACATAGGCGGTTTCACAATTTCCTCATTTCTTCATAAAAACTATACACTATGATATACGTTTTATAATTAATTCAAAATTAATATTACAATGTGTGTGTGTGTGTTTGTGGGTGGTGAGAGAAATGAGTTTATAAATTATACTATAGCATTACAGTTGATAGTATTTGAAAATAGAGGCGGCTAATGTTAAATGAAGCCAAAGGCTAAGCGGCATGTAATATATATTATAATTATAACTTTAGGCTTAGTTTTTAGAGTGAGTTTTGTGTGTGGTTTCCACTAAAAATGTATTAGTAAGGTTTTTTCATTTTCTTTGTTTTGGAAGGAAGAAAGGATTGTGCTGGATGTGTGTGTGTGTATATGTGATTGCTTCTTAACGAAATCTCCTGATTTCCAATTTCAATTTCACTTTTTCTTGCTTTGCAGTTTTTCCATTATTTTCAGTTACTTTTGTTTTTGTGTTTCCTCTTTAAGAACTGTTAGTCTTTTGAATTCCAACGCTTCGTGTGTATACAATATATATATATCTGTATGTTTATATCCTCATATCGTCTCGTGCATATATCATATAGTATATATACAAAATGTTTTTATAGTATATAAAATATGTTTCAACTTTTTCTCCTATTTCTCGACACTTTAAAAGCTTTGCTGTTGTTCTTGTTGTTGCTATCCAAAAATATATGTGTATATATATAAATATATGAATCGATGATGGAATCGGGTATTGGATCTCCTCCTCTGTCACTCGACTTTGATAGCGCCATCATGACGAACCGAATTCTCGCATCCATTTCTCATATTTATCCAAGTCCGCCCGGGACACGCTTTTATTGCAGCGACTGATGGCCTCATTAAAGTCCTTCTCCGACACCGGCAGATCCACCTCCTCAGTGGCCAGCTGTCGTATTTGTTCCGGCGTCAATCCGGCGATCTTGCGTCGCATGGACATCATGCTAGCCTCCCTGTCAATTAAAGAAATTAGAATCAAAATTAGAAATCTGGCTTATCTTGAAAACAGAGTTGACAATTTAGATATTTCTTCGTCAAATCTAGCTGTTTTTAAAAGTGAATTACAGTTTCTCAAAATCAATCAGCTATTTCTTTAATTATTTAACTATAAACAATTCGAATATTTGTTTGTGAACATTAACAGACTCGTCACATGCTCAAGAACAGAGCTATTAAACGGGGTGACGTCATCTACATTAAATTGATTCTTTAATAACTTCTATTCTATTCTATTACAATCTATTAAAATTTCAGAAATCAATATTGTTCATATACAAATTAAAATAAAAAAAATCAACATATTGTCTCTGTTTGGGGGTTAAATTTCGATTTGTGAAATTACAAGCATAACAACTGTCATCCATAAAAATCGCATCTCTATTTCTTAAAGTCTCTCAGATCTATGTAGGTATTCATAGAGATGTGCAGACATCGTTATATTTTACTAATCGATTTCTTTTCCTTTTTTAAGCTAGTTTTTAATTTCTACTGAGCTGCATCTTAAATCTGGCTATATCTTGTTAAAGTACTTTTGATCGTTTTAATAGAAAGATAGCTTTTTTTAAGTTATTTCCCAACACTTAGCTATAACTTTAGATGTCCGTTCGATAAGAAAACAAATTTACCTGCACACATTGGTAATATCAGCTCCAGAGTAGCCCTCCAGCTGATTGGCCACATAATTGAGATCCACGCTATCGTCGACCTTCACCTCACGCAAATTGATCTTGAGCAGCGCCTCGCGCCCCTCATCCGTTGGCAGTGGTATGTAGATGCGTTTCTCGAGACGGCGACGCAACGCCTCATCAATATCCCAGGGAAAATTGGTGGCAGCCAGCACCATGACAACCTTTGCCTGCTCCTCACCACCGCCCACGCCATCCATTTGCACCAGCAGCTCGGATTTGACGCGTCGCGATGCCTCGTGCTCTGATTCGGAGCCACGTCGTGAGCACAACGAATCGATCTCGTCAATGAAAATGGTGCTGGGCGCATAGAATCGTGCCATCTCGAACAACAGTCGCACCATCTTTTCCGATTCGCCGCGATACTTGGACGTGAGTGTTGCGGAGCTGACATTGAAGAAAGTAGTGCCACATTCGGTGGCCACCGCCTTGGCCAGCATTGTCTTGCCGGTACCAGGCGGACCCACCATCAAAACACCCTTCCACGGACGGCGAATACCCTGCAAAAGATTTGAAAGTTGAGAATTAAATCGAGGTAATAACAAAAATACTCTTCAGCGTTCATAAATCACGTTGATTATTAAATACCTAATTTATTATAAGATCATAATACTATATTCTACCACATCAATTATAATTCAACGATTATATCTCGATTAGATTCAGATATTCCAACAACTCTACACAATATTTTTATTAAACTTTGAAATTATTATTCTAAAGGCGTCACTACGATTTTCAAGTTTCGATTGGTAAACAAGTTAAATGTAAAATTGAGAGACTGCAGAAATATTTATATAAAATATCTAATTTAGGCCATCTGCGATTTTGTCATGACTAAATTGTCACGACTATAATAAAAGTATTAAATAAGGAAAACATATTTGTACTTGATAAAAGTCAATAAAGATAATTTAACTGAAGCGCCAGCGAACTTAAGATGATTAATAAAGGTAAATAATATTTAATGATTAACTGCAAGTCTATTGTGTAGCAATAAGAAAAAAAATACTGATGCTAATATAATTTATTTCTTAGAATTCGATGTGGTTTAATGATGCTCCTCAATTACGTAAGCAGTAAAAATTCTACTCAAAATTCTATTCTCTAATGTTAAGTCACATTTTCTATATCTACTTTGATCAAAAAAGAAACAGTTCAGGGCATACAATTTAAATATTTAAAATAAATCTTTAAAATTGATAGTATTTTATTCGCAGCTCAAAAATCTCGAATCAATTGTTGATCGCAGCCCACAACAATTTATACACATCGTTTATCTTTAATACACCTCAACATCAACCTCAACATTGATCATTTAAGCTAACTTCCGTTTAAGCTTTAAATACTAAAATCATTAAATAAACACTTAAATATTAATTCGATCTCCTCAACTTCCAGTCATCTTAAATCTCTTTCAACTCCAGCTAAAAACCTCAATTTAAACCCTGAATATATTTTATGTACTGCTAAATTTGCTGGGCCCACTGTGCAAAGATAAGGAAACCAAAGTAGTTGTGAATAATGATTCATTTGGGGGCCTTTGGCCAGGTAATTAAGCTGATGACGCACCTTGAAGTAGTCGGGCATCAACATGGGCAGCACAACGGCTTCTTCGAGCAACCGCTTGGCATCGTGCAGATCGGCAATGTCGCTCCAACGCACCTTTGGATCCTTTTGCAGTATATCACGTTCTAGAATAGTGGAAGGAATGAATTAGATTAGTTGAATTGGGAAGGATGAATTGTGGACTTCACCAAGTATGTCTACGAGTTCCGCTTCGATGTGATTGTTGGGCTGAAATTTGCGTTCCTCCTCGCTGGATTGTTGTTCGCTGGCATCGCCACCTTCGCCTGAGGTGCCATTGGTGCCTCCCCGTTGCCGTGGCCTCGTCATCTTTGCCTTCGTTGTTGTTGTTATTATTATTATTGTTATTTGAGGTGGACAATTTGCGACCGCCCAGTCGACCATTGGCAGCGCCTCCACGCGATGTAGATGCCGAGTTGCGTGCGTTGCCACGCCCCCCAGCATTACGAGTGGTGCTCTGTGGGATTGTGCTGGGCCGGCCGCTGCTCGATTGGGGGGGCTGCTGAAGTGCGTCGACTATTGGCGGTGCTGGTGGCGCGTCGTCCCACCGTTTGAATGGACGGCGGCGGTTTCGGTGGTCCCCAGACATCTGGATCTTTGGGTGGCGGTGTCCAGATGTCGGGATCGGGCTTGAACCAGGCAGCGGGATCTTTGTTCACATGGCTCTCTTCGCTAAGCTGCGTGCGCAGCTTGTGGGCAAATTTGTTCGTCTGCAGATCCAGCGAGATGTCTTGCAGTGTGCGTTGTATGGCCTTGATTTTAGCATGCTCCTGATTGATCTGCTGGTTGATCTGCAATTAATAAAGAGAGAGGGATTAGAAGGCACATTTAAGGGAGAAAGAGGACAACTCACCATGCTCCATTTGCCCTTTCGCATGGGATCCACGGTGCTCTTTAGCAGGCGCGCCAGCATACCCTGTAAATTGATTATCAGCGATGTGGAACTGGATTATGTACTATACAAAATTTACCTGCAAGCCCTCGTAGTAAATGCAGGCAGAATCGTAGTTGCCCGTTAAAGCCATGTCGCGTGCTAATTTGGCATTCTCGCATATTTCTTCAATTGTAGTTTTGGCCATTACGGTCATTCCTACGCAAGTGGTTGTCTTTTGCTTGCCACCTCGCAGTAACTGCTCTCGAATAAATAAATAAAGGGGGGAGAACAGGTTGTTGTCATTGTAACCAAAAACGAAACAAAGATTAATGCCAATTAAAGTCATAGGCATTCTGCTTCTTCTTCTACTTTGATTTGTTGTTGTTGCTCAAGTGCGTGAGCTGCGCTCTCTATGCTTACAATCTACTGCTGCGTCTTTTCTACTTAATGTAGTGGTGTTGCTAAAGTGCGTGAGCGGTACTCTTGTTAGCCTTTGCTCTCTCTATGCGCTCTCTATGCTTACAAGTTACTGTTGTTTCTTCCACTTATATGTTGATGTGCTGTTGCTCTCTTTAGCCTTTGGTCTCTCTCTCTGAGCTTGATGTTGTTTCTTCCTTGTTGGTTGTTGCTTAAGCTGCACTCTCTATGCTAACATTCTACTGCTATTTCTTGCAGCTTTGTTATTGTTTAAGTGCGTAAGCTGCGCTCTCTCGTGCCTCTCACTCTCTCTATACTGTCATGACAATTGTCGTTATATGTCTCTCGTCACACACAATAGAACGGAAGCAACGCAGCGGCTTTGTCACTCACTCATGCACGCACACAAGCTCACTTACATGCATTCACATACGTGGAGACAATCAGGCACTCGCACTAACACTAGCGCAGGTAGAAAATGGAAAGTGAGGAGAGCAGCCGCGCGTAGTGCCAGTCTCAAAATAACCGAAAATAATAAAAGAAGATAGCAATGGCAACGACCGAAGACAGCTACAACAACAACTACTAGGCAAGTGCGCTAATTATAAGCACAATTGTTCGTTGCTCGCTGCTGTCACCAAATTTAAAACTGCGACGCGCTCCCATTTCCGAGTCGTGCAACGTTCCAACATGAATCCAAATCAGAATCCGATTGGGAAAATGTAATAAAATTATTATAAACCTTGCGGCGCTGACAAATAAGGCGCTTGACCTTGTTGAGTCGTCGTCGCTGGGGCTTTTGAATAATTCTTTCAAGTCAACGACGTTAAAACGTTGTATGCAAAAAAAAACCAACACACGCGCGCTCTCAAAACACACAAGCACACACACGTACACAAGAACAAGCAAAGAAAAAACAGAGCTCAAATTTCCGCGGCGTTTAAGTTTCGTCAGACACACACATACACGTACATACATTGTCTTGAGTAGCAGTTAATTGCACATCAAATGCTCGACTTTTAATACAATTTACTTTAATTACAGACTTGTTGTTATTCAGATTGCACTTCCACTTGCATCTTAAGCCATTTTTTCTTGTTTTTTTTTTGTATTTTGTATGCGCTACGTGGGGGCGTCAGCAGCGACGTCGACGTCATTTTTATCTATGCTTTTGTTTTATGACCATAGTACTTACGGTTATGGACATTAGTACACTGGCTTTGTTACACGGCTTTACAAACTTAAAGTGTGTCAAAAACAATATTTGATTAAATTTTAAACTGATGCGCTAGCTTAATACAAACGGCTGCAGCGCTTATTCGGCGATTGTTGTTGCTTAATACTAAAGCAATGTGACCCCACTATTACAAATAAAAAATATTACATTTTACGTCGAGGAAATAAGCCAAAATATACTATTTTACGGCGACTTATTACTACTACATCTACACTTATTAAAGTATTCATTCAAAATCCTTATTGAAATATTGAAAACAAAAATAAGAATAAATATGCATTAATAAATTGTTACAAAATTGCAAACATAAGCTTGAATCAACCAGATTATTAGTTTGTTGTTAGTATATTTTTCAAAGTGTAATAATTTATGGTCACACCGACGAGACGTAAAGTAAAGATGGAATCTGCAAACTAAAATTGTTAGACGATAGATAGTCTGGTATCGTAACTGCTAAGAACAAATGTTGCCTAATTCATAAAAAGTCATATATCTTTGATATGATCAATATATTTGATGATATAGCATGGTTTGAATGTAAAGTATACTTGGGGTTTTTACGTCAAAGTTAGAATGTGATACAAAGTCTCATATGTTGGATGTCCGTCAAGCGATTGACAGTGTATAGATCTCCCATTTCGAAATAGAGATAACGAGGAAGGCGACAGCACTGACTAACCAAATCGCTGTTGCTTACATTTTGGCTTAAGTTATTTGTTAAATTTAGTGCTTACGCTAGCAACGGCGGCAAACATGACAACGCCCACGCGTGCAACATTGGAGAAGGCCCTGAAAAGCGATGCCAAAGTGCAAGCAGCCGCCACACAAATTGCAAATGGTAAGCTAAATGTGGAGAACCACAATCAGCTGTTTTTGCCCAACAACAAATTTCTTTGTGTTCCCTTCTCGCAGAACTCAATGGCGGCACGTACAACATTTCGGACCTCGCCGAGCAGCTGGGCTTTGCCCTAACATCCTCGGACACCGCCGAACGTGTAGCCGGCACAAATCTCTTGTCCGCCGTACTAAATGCATTGCCCAACGATCTGCTGAATGCGAAACAATTAGAATTCCTGACGACATTCTACACGGATCGTTTGCGCGATCATCACAATGTTATGCCGGCCATTATCGATGGCCTCAGTGCCTTGGTGCGCATGAAGGAGCTGCCTCCGGCGAATGTAACCCAGTTGCTTCAAGCGTTCTTCCAATACACAACATGCCAATCGCAGACGCGCGGCGATCGCACTAAGATCTTTAACATGCTCGAATACCTCACACTGCATTTTCAGCCAGGTGAGTTTAGTGTTTTTCTATATTAAGGAAAGCTTGTCATAATCTTACCCTCCGTTGCAGAACTAGTCAAAATGTCTGGCGATTTTTTGTATGGTCTAATCAATTCCATTGATGGCGAGCGTGATCCACGCAATCTGGACATCATCTTTGGCTTTATGCCCGAGTTTATTGCACGATATCCATTGCTGCACTTGGCTGAGGAAATGTTTGAAATCTTCGCCTGCTATTTTCCCATCGATTTCACTCGTAGCAAGGAGGATCCGGAGGCCATAACACGCGACGCTCTCGCCGAGAAATTGACCAATTGCCTTGTGGCCAGCGAACAGTTTGCCGAATGGATTGTGGCTCTGGCAGTCGAGAAGCTGGACAGCGAACTGCTTGTGGCCAAATTGGATTCCATTGAGCTGCTTGTAAGTTGTATTTATTATTCTATCGATAATTCCTAATCCATTTTCTACTTTGACAGCATCAAGCAGCGCTCCAATTTTCACCAGCTGCGCTGGAACCGCATTTCGATCAAATCTGGCAGGCACTCAAGGCTGAGACATTTCCGGGCTCTGAGAATGACAATGTGGTGCGCTGTGCACTCAAGACGCTCGCCGAGCTGCTAAAGAGTGCCGCCAAAGAGCCAAGAATCAGTCATAACTATCAGACCATCGTGTTGGGTGTGGTGCTCACTCATTTGACCGACATTCATCAGCGTCTGTTTCACCCGGCCTCGGCCATTGCCATGATGTGTGTGTCCGGCGATGCGGCGTTTGCCGGCGACAAGATTCTCAACACATTTCAGCTGAAGCTGCAGTCATCACAGCCGCTGAGTTTGGAGCGCGATGAGCAGCGCATACGATTCTATCACATCATCTCGCAGGTCTACAAGCTGGCTGGATTGCGTAATGTACTCCAGCGATTGGACACGGCGATTGTGCTGCCGCTGCAGGACGATGTCATTGCCGCTTTGCGGCTGTGCGAGCGCGACGATTTTGATGAAAAAAAACAGGATCTGGAGCTGCAGCGTGCCGCATTGGCGGTGCTCTGCGAATGCGCTCCGGTGCTGAGCGAGACTCAGCGTGCGTTGGTCTATAAGGCGCTGGTGCAGTTGATCAGTCATCCGACGATTGATTTAAATTTTAAGCCGCTCACCGTTAGTTTGGGTGCCTTGCAGCCTGTTGAGTTGCAGTCAAATTTCATTGACGTTTGCATGCGTAACTTTGACATCTTTGCGGAGTTCATCAAGCGCAAGATTTATGACAATCTATTGCCATTGCTGCCGCAGGTGGCATTCACCCAACGCATTCTCGAACTAGTGATGAAGCAAGTGTTTAGCGCCACGGCCGCAGACCCAGTGCGTCTGCTGGCCTTGGAGGCGCTCAACTCGCTGTTGAAGCAGGAGGATCAACGCTTCGTTGTGGAGCTGCAGCAGCAGTCCAATTTGTTGCACAAGCTCATCGAGCTGGCTCAGCAAACAACGCCATTGACTGAGGCATCGCTGGAGCAAATTGCGGGTGCCCTAAGCCTCATCATGCAGCAACTCCCGCTGTCGGAGCAGAGCGCTATTGTCAGCGAATATTTACCGGGATTACAGCTGCAGCTGGAGGCGCATCTGTTTGTGGCCAAGGGACTGTTAGGCTACTTGCACAAGGACATTGCCATGGATGATCATTTCGAACGACTGCTCAATGACCTGACCCAGTTGTCCCTGAGCTCGGACAATGAGCAGTTGCGTGAGACTGCGCATCATTTGCTCTGCAGCCTCGTCAATAAAATGGACAACACAAAAGCGAATCGTGAGCAAGTGAAACGCATTACAGATCGACTGAAGAAAGCACTAAAAGAGGGCGATAAACGCGCAGTTGATCTGTTGGCTTGGATAGCAAAGGGTCTGGTGGTTGCCGGCTTCGAGGAGGCCGCCGACATTGTGGGCGATGTGAGTAGAAAACAATTGAAGAGCTCCATTCGTTGCATGCTAATCTTAAGCTGTTTCTTTTAGCTATCGGATCTGCTGGAGCATCCCACGCTGAGTAGTGCCGCTGCCTTGGCCTTTGATGTCATTGCTGCCGAGTTTCCGGAGCTCGATTTGCCCGTGGTCAAATACTTGTACAAGCAGAAATTCTTTCACACCATCATGAATAAGTTGGGCTCGAAGCTGGGCAGCTATTGTGAGCACCATATGAAGGCATTCATCTATGTGCTCAAGGAGACGCCACATTCGGTAATTAAGCTCAACATCAAGCAGCTGGGACCGTTGCTATTCAAGACACTGGACGATGCGCACAAGGACTCACACTCGCTGTGCACTGTGCTGCAGATATGCGAGAGTTTTGTCCAACAGAAGGATGCGTATTTCCAGGCACACCTCGGACACCTTATACCCAGTTGCCTTAAGCTGACCAAGCTGAACAAGGACCTCAACATGGTAAGTCCTCCCGCAAATGCTGTTCTGCAGTTTGTAAACTCTCTTCGCTTACAGCAAGTACGAATTGCAGCGCTGCAACTGGTCCTCGATATCACCACATATCCAACGTATGTGTTATTACCGCACAAACAGGATGTGACATTGGCACTGGCCCCTGCTCTGGACGATCCGAAGCGTCTGGTACGGAATGTGGCCGTGACAGCTCGCAATGCCTGGTATCTTGTGGGCGCACCCGGCGGAGAGGATTAGCGGGTGGCCAATGAAATTGTTATTAGCGTTAAATCATTTGAACAACTGACTAATCCCATAACAAAAAAGAAAATAAAACTCAACGCACAATTGTTGATCAAAAACTTTCACTTTATGTCTGTTAACTAGTAGGGATGATCGCACTGGGAGCGCGCCATGAGGGCGCACTTCTGAGCACGCTGAACGATATCGGGACAGCGACGTTTCCTCATGAAGCGGCAGTCCTGAAAGTAGCCCTCGTTGCGTGGAAATCCGTGCGTAAAGTCCTGAAACGTGAGCAGCCCCAATCCCCAGATTTTTCCGCCACGAAACTCACCCTCATACTTCATGCCATCCGAGCGCCAGAAAATGCCATTGCCATGGAACCAGCCCTGATGGAATTCTCCCTCATATCTGAAGAGTGTGTATAATGATTATTGCAATATTTCAGCTTAAATCCCTTCACTCACTTGGCGCCATCGGGAAACCAAAGACAACCCAGACCTTGGCTAAGTCCCTCCTGGAATTGGCCATCGTAACGTGTGCCGTCGGCAAATTGAAGATGTCCAATGCCATGCTTCTGTCCACGTTGATTCCATTCGCCAATGTAACGACTCGCATCCTCGTAACGCCAACCACCCACCTTGACAGCACCCGCACTATACTGACCCTGTCCCGAACCTTGTCCTTGGCCCGGGTACTGATGATGTTGCTGCTGCTGTTGCTGTTGCTGATGTTGATTCTCAATGCGGGCGGTCGTCACGCCCACGCTGCTCACTAGGATTTATATGATTGCAGCTGGATGTATGCAACAGTCTCAGTCCCACTTACTGTCATCATCGTAATCATCCATGGCCATTGCTCCTGACTCGACTATTTGATTTCCCTTCTTCTGTTTTGTTTTGTTTTGGGTACTGCACTTGACGCGTTTCAATCAGCTACTGAGTTCGCATAGTGCTCAGCAAATAAATGCATTTTCTTTGGCTTCCATTCCGCGGCCCTGGTCTAAATCTAATTAGCATGGTGACCCATTGCACATTGGTTTGAAATCTTGGATCTTAATGCAGTTAACATATTTATTAACTTTCTTTTCATTGTATTTATCGACAAATAAATTGTGATTATTATAAACCTAAATACAAAAAGAAATTTAAAGTACAAAAAAATTCGAGTTCAAAAAATGTTCTCAGTATCTCAAAATCGTAAACGTCGGTCTGTTTCCTCTGCGGCATGACAAGCATCAGCTTTTTCCAGAATTGGGGATCATCTCTTCTAAGATATGTGTTGAATTTCAAATAATTTCTCAGCTCACTATCCAGATCATTGAGATCGACTCCGCTATATACTATGATGATAAGTCGCTTGTATTTGTTAATTGTTGTGGCTTCAATTGCAGATCGGAACTCAAATCGACCCCATGACGACTGCACAAAGTTTTCCGTTAGCAAGATGATTATTCGACTGGAATGCAATTCGGAATGGATTCTCCGATCAACCAGTCACGATGGTAAAAATAGAGTTGATATTTGGCAGGTCCTCTCTCTAGCTTTTCAACGTATTCGTCTATTAAATACAAGTCCTTGTGTGAAAATGCAAAAAATGCATCATTTTTTTTTAAGTTTTCGTCCTAATCCGGTCTTTTAAAGCATGTTTCACAAATATTCTTTTCGTAAAGACACTCTAAAATTGAATTCTTATAATAGAAATACACGAATATTGTAATGATTATTCCAAAAAAGATTCCAATAAGTATTATGATGTTTATGCTTTGACTTAAGCTTCTTTTACAAATAGATGATGTGGAGATATTAACCATTTGACCCAGATTGGCATTACTGCATATTATCTTCTCTCGATCTTCAATTCTATTCGAGTAATTCGATACAAATAATATTAGTTTCTCGTTTCTACAATCATATATCCATGAATTGCCCGATAGATAAATCTTTATTATTCCTGAGCGATTCGAAAGATATTCAAGAACTTCATTATTAAGCATTTGTAGAAAATTATTTTGAATGTCGAAATATGTCAATTTTTTCGGTAGTTCATCGACTGTCAAATGTGTAAGATGGTTGTTAGCCAGATGCAGTTCCTCTACATTAGAATATCCATATTAGGTGTATTTTGGTAATTTTATGAGGCTTGCATTTTGGAAGTAGAGACATGTAGTTCCAATTATTGGGATCGGTAGCTCCGGGATTTCGTTAAATTTCATAAATCCAGTGTATTCTATTCTAAAACGCATCTGTAGGCGATCAAGTGTGCATTTAAAGTCATTTGGACAGAGTCGATTATTAATATCCATTTGAAATTCACAACTATTGCTACCTTTAAAGCAAATGAAAGCTTTAGTCCTAATTATCATATTCTCTTCTGAAATAACTTCTGTTATCTTTTCTGACAATTTATAATGTCTAGAAAAATCCTTGCTGAAATAGTTACAATTTACGAATTAGCTTTGATTGCAGATTAAACAACTTTACACTTTTTATCGGATAGCATCAACATTAAAAATTGAACAAAATCGAATTATGTATACTTGTATGGCAGCTATCACCTTCAGTTTAAATTTATGAATATAAAAAAAAATTTCTACTAGACAACTACATATGTCCAATATTTGGGTATAGGTAGCATATGTAAGTACGTGGGAGAGACGAAAATATATTTTAAAAAGAACAATTTACAATATATGGTGTAACAATTTTTGTAGGTAGTAAATACATTTCAAGTGGCAACCGATGTCTCCCTTTTCTATATATTGAATACTTTGGTAGTCATATAACTCTAGTATTACATAGTCTAAATTGGAAAAATACTTGCTGAATAATTTCTTTTAAAGTTGATTTGTTGTTTAAATACAAAAATTTTAAGTTTGTTAATTTTTTAATGCACTTTGTCGTTAGATCTATTTTTTCAGAGTTTTCTAATGATATTATTGATAAGTTTTTCAAATTGCAAAATACGTTTCCTTGAATTTCCAAGGGACGAACTGTGTCTTCATGACTGACTTCTAATACTTCCAAATTTTGAATACCTTTGAAGAGTGCATCATTTAATATACAATGCTCCACAGAGTACGTATAGTCAGGAACAAAGGAGTGATTTCTTCTTCCTTCATATTTATAGGTAACCGAATTCTGCCGGAAGCGATAATGAACGTGAATTGAAAGCTGAGAAAGATATTTAAAGTTTCTTATCAATGCACTAATATTTTCACAGTTATAATACATATGCCATTCTAATTGCTTTAAGTTAATCAAAGTCGGTAGAAACTCATCTTTCAATTCATAGTATGGACTATAAACGCTTGCAAGTTTAACTGACTGTATTCGTTGGGAAATAGATTTATTAAAGTTCAATACTTGATTAATTATAGATTCTTTGGCAATGATTTTTGAGCAATTTGTTTTATAAGTGGGTAAGTCGCCTTCGATAGTGTAAGATGTATTGCCAGAGTCACAATTTTGATTATAATACTTGAATTTGCAATTAATTCCAAAATAAGTTTTGTGCAATTATAGTTCAGAACATTTAGAGAAACTTTCGCTGACAACTTTTTGTAAAACACAACAGAATATATAAATCCAAATTTGTATCCGCATTTCAAATAGGTTTTTGCTTACACAGAGTCAATTTCAAACTGTGCAAGCTATTGGCATGTTTTATTTAGAGAAACTGCAATTTTTTGGATAGCCTTTCAAAGTGCTCGATCACAAGATACCCTATAACGATATGAAATTATCACTTAATATAAGTAACATTATAGGATAAACTTTTTTTTTTACAGAAAATAAATAAAATTTTTGATTACCTATTAATATTTTAAAACTTGTTTTCAGTTTGAGGTCTTTAACATTTTCAATTTTTAAAGGGTAACAAAAGATTACGATTAATCATTTTTATCCACCAACAAACTTATTTGTTATCTCCATCCCATGGGGTCAAATATAACAAAAAGAAATTCTTGTTCTCAAAGTTACGATAGAATTCGAGTTTGAGAAAAATTAAATTAAATTTTATAGAAATATAAGAAATACCGTCGCCTAGTTGAATTGACGTCTCCTGAGTGTTGGGGCTATAGCTGGTCAATCACTAGGGCTATTTTAAAAAGTATGTAATTAAGTCCATAGATTTTGAAGACGGGGAAATTTGAGACGTTTATGGAAAATCCAAAACTGACTTGATCTGCGTACAACAATAAAAAGTATTACAATTATATATAGACAGCCGAACTTAGATAGAATATTGAAACGGAATGCTTCTCGGAAATTCTTCTGGATTTATTAAATTGAATTTGTTTTTTCTTATTACACTTTCGCTTTGTAGTACTTATAGATTAGTCGTGGCATAGATTATAATCATTTTATTTAATGTATGAGGCAAGTTTGCATTTTACATATCACATTTTAATAGGTTGCCTAATTCTTTTTTAGGTTTAAAAACATTAAGACTTTCCCAATAGCTTATTGATAACAAATTTGTAAATTCTTTTGTGTTCAGTAACTTTTCAATTTATGTTACATTTTTGAATCTTTGACAACAATTGAATAATTTTATACATTCGATATATTAATATTTTTATTTAACTACAGTGTAAAAATTGGAAAATTTTATTAAAATTAAAATATTTTTGTTTTATAAACTGCTTTCTTCACACGTATGAACTGTCTGTTCCTTATGAGGCATCCCAAACATTAGCTTTCTCCAGAATTGTGGATCATCTCTCGTCAGATACGTGTTAAATTTCATGTAGTTCCTTAACTCAATGTCCAGATCATTAAAATCAATTCCAGGGTACACTATAACAATCAGTCGTTTGTATTTATTAGTCGATGTGGCTTGAATGGCAGAGCGAAACTCAAATCGACCCCATGAAGACTTAATAAAATTCTCCGTTAACAAGATTATTATTCGTTTGGAGTCTTCGATTGACCTCAATATGCAATCGGGAATGCACTCGCCTATCAACCAGTCGCGATGATAAAAGTATAATTGATATTGAGAGGGTCCTCTCTCTAGCTTCTCCACATATTCCTCTACAAATTCCAAATCTTGGTGGGAAAATGCGAGAAAGGCATCGTATTTTAGATTATTATCGGGTTCGGCTTGGGCTATGCAGCTTACACAAAGATTCCGTTCGAAAAGCCACATTAAAATTAATTGCTTGTAATGTATTGTTATTACGCATATTACAATAATGATTACAACAATAATTCCAAATGATACTCCGATTATTATCATGTTCATGTCATTTAAGGAATTACAAATTGATGATATAAAAATATTTGCCATTCGCCCCATCTTGACATCTCCACAAAGCATGTTTTTTCTATCCACGATTTTATTTGCAGTATCTTGCACGAATATTATTAAATGTTTGTTTTCTCAATGACAGATCCATGGATTGCCCGATAATAAAATCTGTATAACTCTGGATCGATAAGCGAGAAATTCGAGAACGCTTTTATCAATAGTTTGTAGATTATTATTTCGGATATCTAAATATGTTAGATTTTCCGGAAGTTGATCAATGGCCAAATGTGAAAGTTGGTTGTTTGCTAAGTACAATTCCTTTAATTGGGAATATCCGTATAAGTTGGATGTTGGTAATTTCGTGAGATTTGCATTATTAAAGTACAAAGAAGTGTTTCCAATTATTGGGATCGGTAACTCAGGAATTTCGTGATGGTACTCAGACGTATTGCATTCTATTTTAAATCGCATATCCTCTCGATCAAGTGTGCATTTACAGTCATTGGGACATGTCCGATTGTTGATGTCCACTTTGAATTCGCATCTGTTAATACCTTTTTCGCAAATGAAAGCTTTAATGGTAGTGTCATTTCTAAACATATATTCCAAAAGGTGTGAATTGGAAATTTGAATTATGCCTAATTTCTGAAACCTATTTAAGTATTGAATAGCTGTATAATTGATTGGCGCAACATTTTGATAATTAGGTAGCCCAACAGCTATCGTAGTTAACTTTAGTTGCAAATATTCCAAATTCGTTTGAAGTGTTTCAGATCTGTAATAAAAAAGAAGCCGTAAGTGTTTTAAGTAACTTTTATGATTTTAAGACAATTAGATATCTTACCGTAACCATTCGAAATCATTTAAATGCATATCATTCAAGTGTAGATATTTTAATTTTACTAAATCTCGAAAGTGATCTTTTGTGAGAGTTAGATTGCAGAGTGAAATTTCAAGTTCTTCTAAGTTTTTTAAATTGTTGAATGCTTCTTTTTGTAAATCTATTTTATACTTATAAGAAACCTCACAAAGGAGTTTAAATATTTCCAGATTTTTTACGCCTTTAAGAAATGTATCTTGCCATACTAGTGGAAAATCAATGTTACTTATTTGTACTTGTAATTCTCTTATCGAATCGTGCTCAAGAAAATCTGTGTCACATGTTCCACTCATTTCCGGCAAGAATGTATTTTGATACATAAAGTGACTTATTATTTTTCGAATATCTGTACAATTATAATTTAATTTGTTAGATATATCGGAAATTGTCCAATCGTAGAAACGAAAATTTTCATTAATCACTTTAATTTCTCCATCTGTTGGGAGAAATTTACGATCTTCCATCAGCGTCCCGCGTTTAGTTGAATAAATCGCAGATTCTCCCTTAATATTGTATTCGATTACGCAAGAATTTATTTTGTAATAGTATGAAAATTCACATCGAAATTGCATGCAATGTAGTAAAAGCATTGAATAAGGAATATCCGTGCCCATAACAACATTTCTTATAAGGCAAAACAAATATATTCCTACTACATTTATCCGCATTTTTGAACTTAACCCGAGCTAATTCAAATTTAAACTGAGCTATTGAATTTAACAAAAAATATTTAGGTTTACAAAACTGCTGAAAATAATCGAATCCGAAATTCCCTCTAAACGGACGCCATATAAAACAGTTTTACGTAAAGCATCGATAAAAAATCAAAACTTAATAGCTTTTAATAAAAGGATACATTTACATTTCTTTTAAAGTTCTTTGTTATTTATGAATTGGTTTTTTAACATCATTAGTCAGTTTTAGATATTTACAGGGTATACCTTTATACGCTCTATATACATACTTCAAATCAAAAGCAAACATTTCCAAAAGTTCTAATTCAAATTTGTTATCACGATCCCTGGGGCTCCCTGGGGATCCCTTTCAATGCTGTTCCAATTTTATATAGTTATATTATAGTTCCGAGTGAAAGTTGATGTAAATAATATTTATAACATTTACTCAAAGCTTTTTATACCCGCTACCCATAGGGTAGAAGGGTATTATAACTTTGTGCCGGCAGGAAATGTATGTAACAGGTAGAAGGAGGCATCTTCGACCCTATAAAGTATATATATTCTTGATCAGCGTCAACAGCCGAGACGATCTAGCCATGTCCGTCTGTCCGTCTGTGTATCTGTCCGTGTCCGTCCGTCCGTATGAAACACTGGATCTCAGAGAGATAGATCTATATTTTTTTTTCGACAGCATTTGTTATGTTTGCACACAGATCAGTTGAGTGCGCTCGACTGTGAGATACCTGCTACCCATTTTGAATAAAAGCAAAATATTGCGGAATTGTTCTCACAATTTATCAACTTAATATTCTATAGAAATACTGAAAATATACCAAATGTTATATTCGTAATTTTCATAATTTCATAAGCTTAAGCATTGGATAGTAAGAGCTCGATACTGTAATGTAAATGTCAATTCTTCTAGATTTATTTAATTGGATTCGTTTAACAATAATACATTATTGCATTTTATTAGTGATGAATAACATAACTGGTTTTACATAGATTATAATATAATTATTTTATATGATGTGTGTATGATAAAAGTTTAAATTATTTTATTTATTTCTTTTAACTGGCTAGATAAATCTATTTGGATTGCAAAACATTAATCCTTTCTTCACACGTATGAACTGTCTGTTCCCTAAGAGGCATCCCGAACATTAGCTTTCTCCAGAACTGTGGATCATCCCTTCTCAGATACGTGTTGAATTTCATGTAGTTCCTTAACTCTATGTCCAAATCATTAATATCAATTCCAGGGTACACTATAGCAATAAGGCGTTTGTATTTATTAGTCGATGTGGCTTGAATGGCAGAGCGAAACTCAAATCGACCCCATGAAGACTTAATAAAATTCTCCGTTAACAAGATTATTATTCGTTTGGAGTCTTCGATTGACCTCAATATGCAATCGGGAATGCACTCGCCTATCAACCAGTCGCGATGATAAAAGAATAATTGATATTGAGAGGGTCCTCTCTCTAGCTTCTCCACATATTCCTCTACAAATTCCAAATCTTGGTGGGAAAATGCGAGAAAGGCATCGTATTTTAGATCATTATCGGGTTCCGCTTGGGCTATGCAGCTTACACAAAGATTCCGTTCATATAACCACATTAGAATTAAATCCTTGTAATATAAATATGTGCATATTGCAATAATAATTCCAAATGATACTCCGATTATTATCATGTTCAAGCTGTCATTTAAGGAATTACAAATTGATGACATAGAAATATTTGTCATTCGCCCCATCTTGACATCTCCACAAAGCATGTTTTTTCTATCCACGATTTTATTTGCAGTATCTTGCACGAATATTATTAAATGTTTGTTTTCTCAATGACAGATCCATGGATTGCCCGATAATAAAATTTGTATAACTCTGGATCGATTAGCGAGAAATTCGGAAACGCTTTTATCAATGGTTTGTAGACTATTATTACGGATATCTAAATATGTTAGATTTTCCGGAAGTTGATCAATGGCTAAATATGAAAGTTGGTTGTTTGCTAAGTGCAATTCCTTTAATTGGGAATATCCGTATAAGTTGGATGTTGGTAATTTCGTGAGATTTGCATTATTAAAGTACAAAGAAGTGTTTCCAATTATTGGGATCGGTAACTCAGGAATTTCGTGATGGTACTCAGACGTATTGCATTCTATTTTAAATCGCATATCCTCTCGATCAAGTGTGCATTTACAGTCATTGGGACATGTCCGATTGTTGATGTCCACTTTGAATTCGCATCTGTTAATACCTTTTTCGCAAATGATAGCTTTAATGGTAGTGTCATTTCTAAACATATATTCCAAAAGGTGTGAATTGGAAATTTGAATTATGCCTAATTTCTGAAACCTATTTAAGTATTGAATAGCTGTATAATTGATTGGCGCAACATTTTGATAATTAGGTAGCCCAACAGCTATCGTAGTTAACTTTAGTTGCAAATATTCCAAATTCGTTTGAAGTGTTTCAGATCTGAAATAAAAAAGAAGCCCTAAATGTTTTAAGTAAATTTTATGTTTTTAAGAGAATTTTATATCTTACCGTAACCATTCGAAATCATTTAAGTGCATATCATTCAAGTGTAGATATTTTAATTTTGCTAAATCTCGAAAGTGATCTTTTGTGAGAGTTACATCGCAGCGTAAGATTTCAAGACTTGCCAAGTTTTTTAAATTGTTGAATACATCTTGATGGATGTCTATTTTATACAAATGAAAAATTCCACAATTGAGTTTAAATACTGCCAAGTTTTTTACGCCTTTTAGAAATGTATCTTGCAATGCTAGTGGAAAATCAATGTAACTTATAATTACAAATACACATCGAAATTGCATGCAATGTAGTCGAAGTTTTGGGTTCAGAATATCCTTGTCCACAACAACATTTCTTATAAGGCGAAACAAATATATTCCTACTACATTAATTAATTAAGCTAATTCAATTTTAAACTGAGCTATTGAATTTAACAAAAAATATTTATGCCTTGCAAAACTGCTGAAAGTAATCGAGTCTGAAATTTCCTCTAAACGGACGGCATACGAAAAGCATTGATAAAAAATCAAAACTCAATAGCTTTTAATAAAAAGATAATAAAACATTTTTTTTAAGTTTTTTATGTTATTCACGTTTTTTTTTTTTTAACTTTAATACTTAGTTTTAGTTATTTTCAGGATTTACAGGGTATACCTTTATACGCTTCATATATTTACTTCCCAATTTGCGATTGGAAATTGGAAATCAAAACCAGACATTTCGAAAAGTTATAATTCTAATTTGTTATCACGATCCCTGGGGCTCATCGCGCATTAAGTAAAGTAGAGAAAACAAGAAAGCAATTTTAACTTAATAGTTTTCTATGACTGTTTATCTGATCGCAACCAAATCGTAAAGACAATAGTTATGATTGTATCTACCGAAAATCATAACTCTAGATTTAATATTAAGTTTACTAGATTGTATTTATATCGATTTGCAGGGGCGGAAGTACGTCTAGCAAAAAAACTGAGACAAACTTATCCTGCGTACAACAACGACAAATGATGTCGAAAGATTAAACAGAATAATAGGCAAATTGCTTTGAAATTAAAAAAAAAAAAACTCGCAAAAAAATAATAAAAATAGACAGAGGCATACAAAAAAAATTGAAAAAAAAAAAATCGCTAAGACGATCAATTTGACCACTTTATATAGAAATATGATTTTGAATGTCATCAGTGCCGAATAATTTATTAATTTGCCTTTATTGCCTATGATATTCTTTGCCAGTTGCGAACTAATCGAGAAATAACTCTTATGACAGCTTATCTCACAAGATTTGCAAGCAGTTGGTTCAGCAGCACTGAAAGCAGTGGACTCAACAGCAGTGAAAGCAGTTGATTTAACTGCTTGCATCATTGTATTTTGTACTGCTTAGTCCAATTGGCTAAACATTTTTTTCGCTTATAACTCGACTTTCCTATTTTGTAACCATGACAATAGACGCCACAACGAATCCTAATGAAAAATTATTTATTTCTTGCAAAACCAGACAGAATGCTGCACCAAGGAATTATCTTACGGGAGGGACATGTAACACGCACTATCTACAATCTGGTAATTTATCCAAAAATTGATTTAAAGTCCTAAAGATGAACACGTTAACTCCCTGATACAATTCAGATCAAGGATAAACGCTACGAGGATGTCATCGAGTGCATTGTGAATTGTGGAGAGGCGGCCAATACTCGAGCCGGTCTGTCCACGCTGGGACATTGCTACTACCACGCCCAGAAGTATGAGGAGGCGGCCAGTTGCTATGAACAGCTCTGCCAGCTGGTGCCCAAGGAATCCAAGTACAGGTTAGTTCTGGACATACAGAGGCATCACTGTTGTTGCTGATTCATTTCCTTGATAGATTCTACTATGCACAGTCGCTCTATCAGGCTGGCATTTTTGCCGAGGCGCTGCGTGTCCTGAAACAGATCAGCGATAAGGAACTGGAGCTGAGGGAGCAGTGCCTGCAATTGCAGAGTGCCATACTCTATTCGAGCGAGGATTATGCGGGAGCTCAGAGTCTGCTTAATCAGAGAGCTGGCGGCACAGCCGAGACCCTTAACGACGAGGGTTGCTTACTGTTTCAGGCGGATCAGCATGAAGCGGCAGTGCAGCGTTTCCAAACGGCGCTACAAGTGGGCGGGTTTAATCCGCTGGTTGCCTACAATGTGGCATTGGCACACTTTCAGCGCAAGCAGCGGGCACAGGCGCTGGACTACACCTCCGAGATTGTGGAGCGAGGCATGCGAAATCATCCAGAGCTGGGGATTGGTGCCCAAGTGGACACGGATGGCAGTGCACGTAGTGTTGGCAATCCCATTACGATGGCATTGTCCGGCATCACACAAGCGCTCAATCTAAAGGCGGCTCTAGAGTATCAGGATGGGAATGTGGAGGCCGCACGGGACGCACTGCTTGATCTACCACCTCGGGCAGAGAGTGAACTGGATCCGGTAACGTTGCACAACATGGCCCTGACGGATGCTCAAGGACCTGTGGCTGGTCTGCGTAAATTGGCCTTTCTGCTGCAGTTGGGCGCACCAGCCTGCCCCAAGGAGACGTTTGCCAACATCTTGCTCACCTGCTGCAAGCACGAGCTCTACGAGACCGCTGCCGACATTCTGGCCGAGCACACAGATCTCACCTACAAGTATCTTTCGCAGTATCTGTACGAGCTGCTGGATGCGCTGATCACGGCCCAAACCAGCGGCGAGTTGGCCGAAAAGAAACTGGGAACGCTCGCCTCCAGCTTGTCGGGGAAATTGCGCAGCCTGGCCGCCCGAGTGCAAGAGGTGAGAGCCACCAGCGAGCAGCAGGCACTACGCGATGCACTCAAGGATTACGAACAGGCACTGGAGCTGTAAGTTCAGCAGTATCATCCAGACAGATGGATTAATACATTTTCTCTTTCATAGTTATCTCCCAGTGGTTATGGCGCGAGCCTGGATCTCCTGGCGTGAGGATGATTTCCTGGGTGCCGAACGTGAGTTTCGATCCAGCGCAGAGTTCTGCTCCGAGAATGCCATCTGCTCCGTATGGCGCTTGAATGCAGGACATGTGCTCTTTATGCAGGACAAGTACAAGGAGGCGGCAGCTTTCTATGAACCCATTGTCCGTCAGCACTCGGATGACGTGAGTAAAATCGGTTCATTATGATGCATCCATTTACGCAAACAATCGTATTCATTCTTTTGGCAGATCATGTCCGTTTCGGCTGCTGTGCTGGCCAATTTGTGCGTCTCCTACATTATGACCTTTCAAAACGAGGAGGCCGAGGAACTCATGCGGAAAGTGGAGAACGCCGAAGAGCTGAAGGGTAACCAAGGCAAGCAGTACCATCATCTGTGCATTGTCAACCTCGTCGTCGGCACCTTGTACTGCGCCAAATCGAACTATGAGTTCGGACTCTCCCGCATCGCGCACGCTCTCGAGGGTGGATCGGGTGCGCGTCTCTATGCGGACACCTGGCTTCATGTGAAACGCTGTATGCTTGGATTGCTTACAGGCATGGCGAAGCAGAATATCATTTTACCCTATCCAGCCGTCCAGGAGGTGCTCAACTTTCTCAAATCTTGCGAAGCCTACGGCCTATTCACACCAGCAAACATCTATACGGCCACGGAGCAGATACCCAAGGAACCATTGACCATTGGCCTCGAGGCCAGAAAACTTCGACTGCTGCTAATCAAGCTAAGCGAATACGAAAACTATTAAATCTACTGTTCGACTATTATCTGTAACAATTAAGAAAGCTACAGTCGAGCATGCTCGAGTGAGAAATACAATTTTTAATAAAAGCAAAACATTGGGAATGTAATATTATCGTCAAAGTATACCAAATGAATATACCGGAAACTACTTAAACCAAGTTTTATATTTGGTATTTCGATATACTTCGGTACCATAGATTCAAGCAAAGCAACGAATAATCGACTGCAGCAGCCGTTTTTTGTCATAAAAAATGACTTCTTTAATAATTTCATAAAGGCTTTGCATATACCAAAAATCGACTCTAGCTTTAAAATTCGATTGTCGCGGCCGGATAATAAATTTTATGTCTCGTATATCTAGTTGTTCGTTCCTGCAGATAGATGGACATGGCTATGTTCAAGTATACATATATGTATATACTCTATGAGGCCGGAAAGCTTCCATCTTCTTGTTAACTCTACGCTGAGAGAAATATCAAAGAAGTGAGAGATCTATACTTCAGGTTCCTTAAATAATTCCTTCAGCCTTCAGAAGGGCAATAAATATGGAAACTTCAATACAATAGACGCAGAAATAGCAGTTAAAATGAAGTATTTCAGTTTGATAGTAGAATGTTGTTTCTTTACAATTTATTTTATAATTTCAATATATGTATGCTGCGTTGTTTTGTATACGATGTTGTGTATGTTGCTGCCAATGGACTACAGAGTGTACATGAGATGATTACATTTGTGTTGGTATGCTGTGGAGCCCCGGGTCACGGAACAATAATTCCTTAACTTAGCGTTATCGTCGCGTCGTCAGAACTTAAAAAAATACACACTCACCCACATCACACACACACACACAAATTGCAAGCCAGAAGAGTTTTGTGCTTTTAAACATTAATATAGATACAATAATATTTATATTTATATATATATATCGATTGGTTGGTTGATTAGAGGCGTTGGCGCCAGCAATTAAGCTAGCACAGCGGAGGTGGCCATCTCACTAACGCCACACGTATTGTCACCACGATAGACACGGTAATAACCCTGCTCGCCCCAGCGTGGACCCCACGAGTTCTTCACAATCCAATAGGGCAGCGTCTTGTGGAAATTGGGATAGTCGGAAACGCCGTAGCCAACAATCAGGACGCCATGATCGAGATTCTTCTTGGAGCACAGTGGTGACCAGGGATGCGAAACACCGCCACGGTAGAATTGCATCGCATTGGCATTGATGCCTGTCGAGAAATAAATAAAACAAATATATTAAAAAAAACTCAGTCTTATCAAGTAATATAATCAAATTTATCGCTTAGTCTCTGTGAGTATAAATCAAAGTGAAAGTGAACCAAGACTCTTCAAAACTTTATTGTCTTGTAAAAGCTTTCCTTTCAAGTAACATAAGTGATGGCTTGCACCCACTACATTACGATTATAATTTAATGTGAATCAAATAAAGATTGAATATAATAATAGTATTTCCTGATAAGTCTCCATAATACGCACATTTCAAAACAAATCAGAAAGCTACAGTCGATTGTTCTCGCCTGTGATCAAACTTGATCTGCGTGCAAACATAAAAAAATATACTTTATATATACTTTATAGGGTCGGAGATGCCTCCTTATTTCCCTGATTCAAAGTTATAATACGCTTCTACCCTATGGGTAGCGGGTGTAAAAGTGTAAAATATTTACGCACCGATAGAGATAGGTCCATTGCTGACCAACCATTCCTGCATGGCAGTCTCATTGCCCTTGGGCAGATCGACGAAGCCAGCGACCTGAACGTGAGACAATGTTCTGTTGAAATGACACGATTTCTTCTTGGCCTCATATGGATACTCTGACTCGTATTCCAGACCACCAATGTCCTTGATGGCTCTGCAAATGTTTTTTAAGATTAACTAAAATTGACAACTCCTAATCATAATTATTTACTGGTAAGCATTGTCCATAAGTCCACCATTGCAGGCACTGTCTTTGGAGTCACAGTCGAGCAGCTCCTGCTCAGAGAACTCCTGCAGATCGCCAGTTTTAACAGCATACAATCCCTCAATGTTGCCCGTCACACTGAAGGCCCAGCAGGAGCCGCAGCTGCCTTGATTCTTCACATTTGTGACTGCATTCTTCTGACGCCAGTCGAATTCCTTGGGCAAATCGCCAGCATAGGCGGGCACCACAGCAGCTGCGCCACCCGTAGGCTTGTTCTCGCTGCGCTGCCAGAGACTGGCACGCTGCTTATACTCCGTGCTGGTCATGTCAGCGAAGTCAGTGATGCCATACTTGGCGCTGCCGCGCTCGTTGCTGTTCAGCTCCTCGATGGTACGCAGATTCTGACGGAAGATGCGCAAGCGCATTTGGTGCTCCACGCTGTTGGCATAGCGACGCTTGTATTTGATCTGGAATTTGTGGAACAAATGCTCGACCTTGTTGAGTGTGCGATGATTGTGCTTCTTGTGCGTCTTCTTCTCGGCCCACTCCACGGAACGACTGTGACGAGCGTGGACCGTCGGCTGGTTGCGGCACTTGAACGAAATGTCGTGACCCTTCGCCAGCCATGGCTGCGCCCAGATCTCGACAATGCAACGATGCTGCTCCTCACTGCCATCAATCAGATCTGCATCGATACGCGTCAACGTTCCCGACACAACTTGTCGCGATGCAGAGTAGACTTTCACAATTCTGCGAATAAAATGGACAATGATTATTTTGATGAAGGTTATAGATCTCTTAAGAATTATATGTACCTGTAGTGGGGTCCCTCACCAGCGGTCAGCTTGTCCAACGTATTCTGCAATTGCTTCTCCGCCTGCTTCTCGTCGAAAGGTTTCTTGCCACCAGGAAGAATCGGGATATCGTTGTCGATGCTGCGTTCGCTGCGTGACAACTGCAAAAGCAAAATAAGCGGAATTGTTAATTACGTTTATGCCAATTTATTTTGTATTTAATCCCAATTTATATATAGTATGCGCAATACATCTAATCGCATTTATAACGTTCACTCATTAATGGGTTAATAAAAGTCAAGATCGATAATAATTTAGAATAACTTGTAGATTCGTCCAATTCGTCTTCTCCATCTCCATCAGCATCGGCTTGTAGATTCATCAAATTCGTCTTCTAGAAGCCACACTCGGCGGGCACAATATAATCGTCCAGAACGCGAACGATGCGCAACTTGCCCTGAGAGTCGACGCCCATTTGGCCAGCTTCCGCTTCCACGACGTGCTTCTGGCCACTCTCGAGTTGATCCACGCTGTTGTCTCGACAACGCACCACCATGGCAGCAGCAGCAACTGCCTCGTTGCGCAGCCAACAGGACATGATCCAAATGTGCCGTAAACGGAGCAGCGACGATGGCTTCATTGTGTGTGCTTATTGAGTTTAATTCGTATCAGATCTTCTGCTGCTCTCTCTCCTCGATACTGTGCAATTTTAATGGCAACGCGTGAAATAAATTAGGTGCGTATAAAAAAAAGTGAGCAACGTGTACAAAAAAAACGAGAAAGTTGCTTTTCTAGATATAGCGATTTCGATGTTGTTTCGTTGAAATGTTTAAATGAGGAACGTTAATACATTTTTAGTTCTAAACAGAGCTACGGACTCAGCCTGCTTGCCTTAAATCAGTCTCAACTCAGCACGATGTCAACTATGTGTGCTCCGGGGCTGAGCTGTGATCCATGACATGCCCAAAGAATGGCAGATTCATAGATAACCAATCCACTTAGTCAACCAGTGGCAATCAGCAAAGCACAACACAATAACATTTCCAAAACAAGTCAAGTTTTTTTCGACATGGCGAACATCCAATACACTTTCACATGTTTTATTAAAGCTAAATGACATAACAAGTAATCCCTAGCAATATGGACAAGACCTCAAAATCCATGAGAATAGTTTATATAGAAACGCTTGGACACGAAGTATAAAACAACAGCTTTGCTTTGGTTACACATTTCATGTCCAAGTGCTTATGCTCTTCGTAAGCGTACAGGAAAAACATAAAAAAAAGGAAGAGAAGAGAAGACATACATGTGGCATTCTCGTATAAACCAAACCCATTCAATGCTCCAATGTTGCCCAAAACCAATTAAACCAAACATTTTGGCCTGCAAAATTCGCAGCCCTTTGGCATTGCTAGATTGCTGGGGTGTGTGCGTTGTGGCCGAGGTGAGCTTAAATGGCTGGCTCTTCCACTGTGTGGGCGTGTAATTGACGTGACTGGCAGGTGGTCCTGGAGCCAGGAGCCAACAGGCAGGAGCTGGGAGCCAAATGCCAGCCGGCAGACATTGCAGGTGATTTCAATGCGAGGCGGGAGAATGCAATGACAACAATACGAAATGAAATGTAATGGCAACGACGTGTGTATAATTAAAATAGAGGAACGACCGAACTGGGATCGAACTCCGGCTGCTGTTTCCGTCTGACCTGTCGCGACATGAATTCATTAAGCGGCATGTTTTTGGATTTCCCCATGTCTCCTTACCCTTACCCTTACCCTTACCTTACCCCACCCCACACTCACTCTCTTGTATTTCAATAAAAATTAAAACGTAAATAATGCTTTAGCGGGCTTGTGGGCGATATCCTGTGACAAGCGTCCTGGTTTTCAACGGGAAATGGACCGTAAAATGCATTTCGATATGTTGACAGTCGTCGAGTGCTTAACACTCGATAGCATTTACCGTCCCATGGATTAGAAGTTCAAATCAATTCAATAAATATCGAACGGTCGAACAGTTGACAGTTTCGGTTTGGCCTGGTTTCAAATGAGATTTATGCCACTGCTGAATCTATAGCCATATAATCAGGTTACCAACGATATATGCATGTACTCTCCACACCCAAAAAGGGTTGAACCAATGTCTGCTACAGTGGATAATTTAATTAATTTATGTCCATGGCTGTGTGCGTGTGAGTGTGTTTGTGCGCGTGTATATTCATTATGATTACGGGCCAGAATTATTTCAAGTTGCATCACAACGACTTGCCAAATTACTTATACGAAGATATATTTTGGTATTTTGCAAACCTGATCACTTTGATAAATGTGCTATTTTTAGATCAAAATGCAATATTAATTCACATTTCCAGTTTGGCTTCGTGTGAATTCTGTTTTCAAACTATGCCAATACGGTCAATACTTTTACCAAATTCTATATTTGATCTTTAATGCGAAGGAAAATATATTCTTCGACCCATCACTTGCACAAGTTACAATTATGTTTATTTTTAATAATACACATCAAAAGATTTAAAAAAAAGGGTCAATTAAAGTCACAATGACTAGTTATTTTTGTATTTTCAATCCCTATGAAGCATATTCAAATTCAACTGCACGCTAAATACTTTTACCAAATTCTATATTCGATCTTCTACAGTCGATCTTTCATACGAAGGAAAATTTCTTCTTCATTTTTAAATTTTTTATTAATTTAATATTTAGCTTGTGTTGAAAATGTATGAGGCAATTAAAAGGTGTTGAGCCACTTTCATTTCCTAAGAAGCATATTCAAATTCATCTTTACCAAATTATATACATATTCGATCTTTTACAGTCGATTTCTCATGGGAAGGAAAATGTATTCTTCAATGAACAATTATGTTCATTTTTAATTGTTAATACATAATAAAAGATTTCAAAAGAAAAGGGTCTATAGTAGTCACAATGACTAGGTATTTTTATATTTTGATTTAGCTTATCTTCAAAATGTTTAAGGCAATTAAAGGTGTTGAGTCACTTTCAATCCCTAAGCAACATATTCAAATTCATCTTCATAGGTTTGGAACAGCTTTTGTTGACTTTCTTGAGTTTAGCATGTTAACTACGTTAAAGCGCGTCGCAGCTGGAAATCCGGTGACTTATCGTGGACACTGTGCGAGGGCGCTGCGTCAAGTTGGGTGTTAAAAGTAGAGCATCAAGGATAATGAGAGCACTTTTACACCGTGCACTAAGTAAGTGTGTGTGTGTGTGTGTGTGTGTAGGTGTGTTTGTGTGTCGTCACCCGAGGGGCGCGCACACACACTTTGCACACTTTACACACTTGCTCCCATAACGGCACTTGAGGTGGCCCCCCTAAGATATGCACACACATACATATACATATATAGGCAAGTGTATCTGAGGAGCATGAGATGAGAGAGGAGTATGAGGATGGGGATGGAGTCGGAGGGCAGATGAGGCCAGAGACACCACGGGCCGGGTTAAACAGATTGCGGCCGTAATTTGAAAGCGGAAACTCATTTGATTATTAAGCTGAAATAAGTGCTGTGCACGGGGGGTGAGGGGATGAAGGGGGCAACAGCAACAGAGAGAAGACGAAAGACATGAAGGGATGAGGGAAAGAGGCATAAGACTCAGGTGCTTGCAACGCATTGAGGTGAGAAAAACGAGAAGCTTAAATAAATTCAATTAAATAACATTTTCTTTTTATTGTTCGCATTTACTTTACGAGTATTTGTATATAGCGGGTAAATAGGTGTGTATATATATAGGACATCAACTGGGTAAGCGTGTTTATGTGTGGCAATGAGTGTGAGCGTGAGAGAGAGAAAAAGAGATGAACATGGGAGGTGTAGAGCGTGAGATAGTGTTTGTATTTGTGTTTATGCCGAGATGATAATAATATTCATATTCATGATGATTACGATGATGAAGCCTCTTCCTGTCCCTGCAGTGGCTTCTCCTGCTCCGACTCCTGTTGCTGCTCCAACTGCTGCTGCTGTTGTTGTTGTTGTTGCTGCTGCTGCTGTTTTAGTTCCGACCGCTGCTGTTCGATGGTCTTTTCGAAATTATACGCACCCACTGATAGGAAATCATCTAACCAGCGTTTCTCATTATCGTTCAGCTCCGCTGTGGGCGTGGTGCTGCTACTGCTGCTGCTGGAGCTGGGGGGGCTGTTGCTGGTGGCATCGACAGTGTCGCTCTCAAAAGGAACAGTGGATGCCTCATCAACGCTAATTGACGTTGTGGGCTCATTAGCTGGCTCAGCTTGTGGGGCTATGTTGTTGATGCTAGGGGATGACGAGGAGGAGGAGGAGACAGAAGCGTCGGAGTTGCTGACCCTTCGTTTGCTTTGGATTTGGCTGGGGCTTTGGCCCGCTGTCAATATTTGCGACTCTAGACGAGCCATATCACTGTCGCTCAACTCGTTGCGCCGCCCACCATTGAAAATGCTGTTACTCACATATTTGCCCTCGCGTTCTTCGGAATCGGTTGCGGGAGACAATGCGTTATCAGCGACATCGCTGCAATTAGAATTGACCAGTTCGCGATGTTTGTCACCCCACTGTGTGGTCAGCCAGGGTTTCTCCAGCACAACCAGGCGGCAAATGGTATCGGCATCCTTGGCCTTTGTATCGATGGCATTCAACAGTATCTCATATCGCACGCCATTCACAATTTCACGAAAGGCATCGATGATATTGACAAAGTTCATCGATAACGGCAAAAATGTCATCGCTATATTCTGCACGCCAATCAAATTGGGCGATAGATATTCTCGTTCGCCGGGATTTAGCACATGGACCAATTTAATCGGTTCTTCGGTGATCACCTCATCTGTGCTCACAGCTATTGTGGTCTATAGAAGTGTTGTGTGTGTGTGTGTGTGTGTGTGGTTGAGTGTCACAAAGAAAGACAAAAACAGAAAGCAAAACACATATATATGTTTAAAGAGGATACACACAACTAATAGAGTAGTTGCCTTGACAAAGAAGACAAACATATAGTTTTTGGAGCAAGGGGATTAGTGTGGTGGACTACAGCAAAGCCATGTGGTTGGAATGTGGGGTAAATGAACACAGATAATGAATACATGTATGAAAGTGTGCCCAGTATGTATATGTTTGTTTGCATGTGTGTGTGTGTGTGCCAACACCATTATTGCCCGAAGCCAAGCTGAAGCTTAGCAAAAATGTTTTAAGTTCTTATCAATAAAATAAATCTTTATATTTATACAACAAATTACAAAAACCGTCCAGCTGCAAGTTATTTAAAGCAGAATTGCTGATTAAATTAGATTTCATATGGAATTTAGATGCCGATTGCAACTGCTGAGTGACGTGAACGCATTAAGTAAGCGGTTATCGATAACTTTCGATTGCAACAACTGTTGAGTATGAACGCGATTGCTCATTTCGATTCTTGCAAGTGAAAAATAAATTCTTTGCATTTTTGTTAGGCAATAAGTGATAATTATGCATTGTGCGTTCCATATCTGTGGTGATTTCATCAACATAATAATTAGCTGAGCGCAGCCAGTAAATATATCGATCGATCACTTGAACAAAAAAAGAATTTTAAAGTGGTGTTGACAGCATTAATTGAGGTTGCATGCAATGACTGCAACTGCAACACAGCTGCTGCTGCTGCTGCCCTCTCCATGGGCGGCCTAATGAACTCAGCATAATTGCAATTACATTGCGGCTTGGAATCGTAGGGGAGACAGCGAAGAGCGACAAAGAGAAGAGGAGAAGAGGCCATTTGGCCAATCAAGTCAATCACAGTAGCAACGCTTCGCTGAGCTTGTGGCAGGTCACAAAAACTAATTAACCGCCGATGCAAACTGAAACAAACCGCATTGCACCACTCAGTAGCAAACGTTATGCACCGCATCGCTCACCGCATCGCCAACTGCGGCACACAATGAACCGGTTGAGGATTGCAACAAAACTCATCGATAAATGATGAGCTGCAAAATGTTGCAAGCAGACGGCAAACAGACGAAGCCAGAGCCAGACGCTGAATAATTTAAAAATCAAAAGCACAAACGACCGACAGCAAAAACCAACAGCACCAAAGAAATCCAGAGCTAGGACAAATGGAGGACGGAGTGGGAAGGGTAAATAGAGAAAGAGAGAGAGAGAGAGAGATGGAACAAGAAGAGATTTAGAGAGGGGCAAGACAACGAGTTGACGTTTTGGTCGTTCATCCTCATTGCCGCTGACGTTTCTGTCTGCAGCGTGACAAAAAGCCGAAAAATGCATAAAAACTTTTGACAGCGATTGCGTCATTGAGGCAGTCAACGCCAACTGCAGCAGCAGCATCAACAGCAACAACAACAACAGCAACAGTCCTCGACGTTGAAGCCTGGTTGATGTTTGAGCTGATTATGCTATGTGGATGACTGCATCAAGGAGGAGGAGAAGGGGGCGGGGAATGAATTCGGTCTTGGTATTGTTTGAGTTTTGTTGCTGTTGCTGCTGCTTGTTTGCAGCTTGTTTTTCAATTAAACTTTATGGTACTTTAAGCAACACCCCAACAAAACACCCTAAAGTTAGCATACGATAACAGGATGATGGCTTCTGAGATTGCCATGTTCCAGAGGCTACTTCATTTTGGTCGTCCTGGCAACTAAATGCAGCAAAAGCGCAGCCAACTTCACGTCAGAGCATCGCAACATCGCAGCCAGGCTTAAGTTTTCATCATAGTTAATGCACTTGTCGGCAGCAAAGCGCATTAGCATCTGATATGCCAGCTAAATAACTTGCTTCAATGGTTGGCAAGAAATCGGTAGAGATTTCGCTCCACAACCTTTTGAAATTTGTGGCCTAATTAGCCATTTAACTGGCAGCAATTCTGCTTGAATTCAAGTAAACTATATTTACATCGATGCGGTTGACTATGTTGAGTATCAGTTGCAATTACAGTTGCCAAAAAGATTTTTCATTTTATTATGTAAATCCAATTTCAATTCAACTAATTTTTAAACTTCCCTTCGCATATTTGTTTAAGCAACTGTTTTATAAATACGATCGTCCCGCACAGTTGCGATTGTTTATTGAAAGCCAGTAAAAACAACAGCACTCGATTCGATTGATAAACATTTAAGGAATACTCTATATAATTTGAACACCCTGATTTTGTTATGAAGCACAACTACTATTTTAGAGATTGATTTTTGTATTCTTAAAAATTGCATGATTGTTAGTTAAAAGCAGAGACTGCAAATAATATAATATGAGTTTTTAAAAATAAAACCCCAAAATATTTTTCAGGACTTTTCTTTTCTCTCTTCTCTTATTTACAATCTTTCTGTACAAACAATAAGTAAATTGTATAATTAATATTAAATAAACAGAAATAACAGTTTTCCAATGAGCCCGTCTATTATATATAACATCTTTTCAATTTGTTGGATTTATCTATCGCCAAGATCAAGTATGTGGTATTTTTTCAGTCTTTTTACTGTTAAATTGATTTCTATTAGACTTAAAGTTAAATTATTTTCGTGTGGTATTTTTTCAGTCTTTTTACTGTTAAATTGATTTCTATTAGACTTAAAGTTAAATTATTTTCGTGGTTATGGAGTCTATTGATGTATTTCCTACTAAATTTCTTTATTTCTTCTTTTATGGTTGGAATATTAAGATTTTTGTGATACGTAAAAAGAAGCATTGACAATTCGTCGCAAAGTTTTTTATTGGTAACGCTGAAGTATCTCAATATTTGAGTTGCTGGCAGTCCCCCAGAGCTGTATAGCGTAAGTCCAAACAGGATGGATTTGTAGAACCGATTTTTCATTTCCCAAGTGGTTTCTGATTTTCGAGATATCAACCAGCATATTGTTAGTGTTTTAAGTCTGAGTTGTTGACATTTTGCTTTAATGTGGATGAATAGGGAAAGAAGAGTTTAGTAGAGAGAAATCTAATGATGGTATTGTCTCGAATTTTCAATGAGTGCAGGGTATAATTGGATGCGTAGGTAAGTAGCATAGCATATTGTTGGCTTTCGTTGAAACTTTTCGCATCTGACAGCTGATGGTAAAGTTCTCTTCCTGCTGCCGTCGGGTTGAGTCGCGTCGCGTCGCGTTGCGTTGCGAATGTTGCCGCGTATTGTGCTGCAACTAGCTGCAGCGCTGTGTAAACAGGCTTTTGTGCATAAACATTGCACCCGCGTGGCGCGTGGGTCGTGGGACGCATTGCAAAAAACCAAAAGGGAAATGGCTAGGAGAGCGAAGAAGACGGGCGGAAATAGGTGGGAAAGGAAGAGGGGTGGGGAGGGGAAGGGAGAGCAGCGGTGCGCTGGGGTATTAACTGATGCAATGTTGAAAAAGTTTAATTGCATTGACGTAAATAACAACATCATGCCAACGAGTCGGAGTCAGAGTCGAGTCGAGTCGCGCTGAGCTGAGCTGAGTGGAAGCCTCAGAGCGCAAATTGCAAATTGGCAATTTGGTGTAAATTGTTGTTTTTAATTAAGCTTTAATTAAAACGTTTTGCCTGCATATAAATAAATAAACTTAGCGAGCAGCCGCCTCTCCTCCAAAAAGCGTCTATGGCTTATTAACATTTTCAAATTCGTTTATTGTCACCTGCAGCACGCTGACTCTTCCCCTTCCCCTTCCCCCTCATCAGCATCGCCCGCTGAGTAATAAAAATAAATACCAAAACCGGTAATACCCCCAAAAAGTGTCAACATCTGTCTGTTTGTTTGCCTGCTGTGCACGCTTCGGGTAATAGTTTCAACGCCCGGGGAGATCAGAGTTTATGTCTGAATCCGACTCCGAGGTCCAAGTGTTCAAGTGTTGTGTAAACTGCTTTGTGGACCCAAGGTCATTGTTAGCCACGTTGCAAAGCCACGTTGCCAAGAGTTGCCGAGTTACCAAGTCGTGGTCGTAAGTGCAGATGGGCGCGTGTTTAGGGTCTTCTTAATGACCACATTTTACCCCGGCATCACTTTCGTCCCTAAATACCCAGCACACTCGAGTTTCCTTCTTAGTCTGTTAGCCTGAATCGCAGTCGCTGAGAACATTGTGTAATCCTCAACAACTCTTGCTACTTAAGTCACTAGGTCAGGGCAAAACAATGGACTCGGATTAAATGAAACGATTTGTGTGTATTCCGAGAGCATGAGACTTGTATAACATCAACATTTATTTTAGCAACCACCTGACGATTGAATCAAATTACACTTTATCCCAACCATAATGTGCCATTCAAAAGTAAGCGACTTGGGTCTTTATGCTTCTGCTGATAAGTCCCTTAAGAATAGCCAATGTACCTGGCTGTCATTTTTCATTAAATATTCAAATCATTTAAGGTTACGCGCCTCATTTTTGTTTGTTCTTAGAATCGCTTAAATGTTGATCAGCATTATATAGCTATAGCTTTAATATACAAGTGTTTTCACTGCATCTATATGTTTTATTAGTCAGCTCTTCTTCAAAGTTGGTAAACCGGAATTTATTATTGCTCAATTCACGGAGTGTTAATGGCAAATATAATATATTGAGAAAGTTTTGAAAACAATAAAGTTTGCGTATTTATAAAATTTGTTTGTTCTTAGAATATAATCTCAATTATAGCACATTTAGTTGCAACTTGAAGAGTAAGAAGTTATACTTTTATTGAATATTGAAATAATTTGTATATTATGTTTTCATCAAAAATACATTTAGGAAAATAGTTAACTTTATAAGTTACTTTTTCAAAATCTTTTATTTTGATTCTCTTCTTTTTCCAAAAATTAAATATTAATTGCAAACCAATTAAGATCGACGCAAAATATTCGAGAATATAATTTGGCATCAATAAATCTTAATTGCAAACAATTTAATATATTCGAAAACAAACATGTTTAGAATGTTTAATTAATTTGACACTAGAGCATAATACACTAATTAACAATTAGGCGATTTAATTGCGGCCCAGTTACATGATGTATGTACATTCTTGTTTAGCGATTAAAGACAATTACAGCTAATTAATAATGCTATTCATATTTTGAACACGGTTTGCCAATATGCGTATAATTAATACACAAAATATTAGCTGAACCGTTGTTATGCCGCCAGCTGCACTCACAAGCTCCCCTTCCCTCCCCTTCCTTCCCACCTCCTGCCACGTCTCACGCTCTACACCCAACCAAAATACTCCATGCCAACCTGTCATCTAACTCGACTTCTATGCTCACATAGGAGGAGCGGGCAACTCTATGCAACTTGAGCCTTTCCACGGCAACTCCTGTTTAAATTTCCAATCACACTCACACACACACAAACACACCCACACTTAGAGACAGACTAATAGAAGGTATTCTCAATAGCTCTGGCCCTGGGTTCTATAATATGGCATGGCAAGCTCATTATAAACTTTGCCTTCAATACTCCCCTGGGTGCTAATTTGTGCTCTGCCTTACTCCCTCTCTCCCCTCTCTGTCTCTCTCTCTGTGTGTGTGCTGGGTCTTTAGTGTTCTGGACCATTTAGTGGGTTCAATAACGTAATTTCCATTGGCATTTGTATTAAGGCAAATCATGATCGAAATTGCACAATGACACAATCCGATTGAGATTTCCTCGATTCGCTTTCTTTGCCAGTCTTTTCACAGAGAGAGAGAGAGAGAGAGAGACGCTTTATTCCGTGTTCTCCGCTCGGCATCAGCAAATTGACGAGCTAATTTGCATAAAGCCAGAGAAATGTAGAATCCGAATCATTCACATTCGCATTTGACAATTGCCGACAATTTGTTGAACACTCAGCATTCATTCCTCTCTCTCTCTCTCTCTCGCTCTCACTGTTTGTCTCGATTTGTGTGTGTTTGTGAATCATTCGCATGTGATTTCCGAAATGGCAAAAACAGTTGAGTGAGTTGAGACAAGTTGAGTTGAGTTGAGTTGTGTTGAGATAGTCATAAAACCGCCTCCGGCAAACGGAACGAAAACGGAACGATTCCATCCTCTCTGTTATTTGTCTTTAGTTTGCAATTTTGGGAGCAAGTTTTTTGTCTCAAAGCCAGATGGAATGAATATGGACGAGTTCATAAGCAAAATAGATGTATGTATATATTTATTCACACATATGCACCAGTGTATTCACACAGTTCCGCATTTTATTCATTTATGTAAATATTTTTCTACATTGCTCGTTTTATATTTGCTGGCACAATATGGAAATCGCTGTCAGTTTTTTGCCTTTCTATTTTTTATTAGCTTCTTGCTTTAAATACATTCATTCGCTTAACCTAATACCCTTTAAGTCAGCCACCGAATTCCGAGAAAATCGCGAGTTTAATGTCCACAAATAAATACATTCGAAAAAATGTTCTCGATTACAATGGAACACTTCTAACATAAAGAAAAAGATTTCTTATTACCATTGTGTTATAATTTGGAACTGTTTACAGGGTATTTAGGATAGCATAGACAACTCGAAAATGCAAACAAAATTGAGAAAAAAGCATAATTTTAATTAAAATTCATTTATTGCAAGCATCGCTTTAATTATTTATTTAAGATGCTCCAAATCAAGCAAAACCGTTCATGGCGTATGCAAATACAAAAACAAAAATGTTTAATTTGTTGATACGAGCATTATTTATGATACGCGTTTGCTTTTTTTTTTCAGCTGAATGCAAACGTTTTAATTGATATTGATGTTGGCAGCCGTTTTAAATGGAGAGGCGTGCCTACGAATGTTTACTTCCCTAGACTGACCCCAGCGAGTGTGATTAATCGCATACAGCTCGCTGAATACTCTCACGAAAAGTGATATTATTTTTAACAAGCATTTTAATATTTCTGGAATTCTCTTGCAAACTTCATTTTACTTGATTTCCTATACTTTTAGTTAATAAGTAAATAATATACGTTGCATTCGAGAAAGAGTATCATCTAGCCAATTAGCTGAGGCATTCTTGTACAATTCGCTTTGCATGTTTCAGAATCAAAAAAATATTTTTTTTTTTAAAGCACGTTTTCGCCTACTGCTATAATAAAAACATCTTTTCTGTTTTCTGATTCATTTTAATTTGCTGGATTTAATCAAAATCAGAACAGGTTTTCTGTAGTCAAAGGTGTTGCTCAATGGGATGGGGGAATATGATGTGTACACAAAGTGCCATGGGATGTCATCCATCGTTAAAAGTTTTTGCAAATAATTATAGTATTTCGCCATTGCTTATGAAATGTATGACTAAAGCGTAAAGTTGTCAGTTCCATTGTGGGTTGAGTAATGTGTTTTATTATTAGCAGTGATCCTTTGCATTTTCAGTAGAAAAACACTCATAATTATGTGGATACATAATATGGATTTGAATATAAGAATTGCACTACTATTAATACTTAGCACTCCAGGTTAAATAAAACATATTTCAATTCGATTAAAGGCAAGATTATCGATAAGCCAATGACAATAAGATTTATTTATCTTATTTTTACGTGTTTTATTTTAATAATTATGTGAATATTCAGTAAACAAAAATATTTTAAGATTGGGATGATTATTTATTAAACATGTTTTATTAGTCGCAGTAATTTGCGTTTTTAATAGATCAGTATATATTTTTCTGCGGTTAATACAATAAATTTGATTTATCGATAAGCCAATGGCAATAAGAATTATTTATCGAACAGTGTATATCGTACAACTTTCGTTAAGTTTAGCAGAGTCCAATCAGACAAAAATGAAACATAAGTCTAAGTGGATCATAACAACAGCTCAAACTTAAACTTAAGTAAATATGAATTCAATGTGCTTTCTTTTTATTTGATTGCAAAGTAACACTAATACGCAATTACCCATAAAAGGAATAAAGCAGACATATGACAATATCAGTTGGTTCTATCGGTCAAACTGATACAACAGCTGATTGTCGGCAAAAATGGCGACGCAACAAAGTAAAGTGTAGACAAAACAAAACAACAACGACAGACTTTCGAATTTGATAAGCGCCACATCGTAAATATAAATACTACCGTCGGAAGCTCATGCATAGAATATATGTACATATGTGTGTATAACGTACATATTCTTCAATTTATCCATTGAATTGTTTTATTTATGCATCTAATTTTCTTTTGCTGACTAAGCACAGTTCATAATACGAGAACAGAGAAAGGGTCCCAAACAAAAAGTAAATAAGTATGGCGTACGCGAGCATGCATGTGTATGTAAGTATGTGAGTAAATGTGTGTCTCTATGTGTGTGGCTGTAATGCTATGCGTGTATTCAGTGTTTATATGTGTCGGCCTTGTTAACACAGCAGCAAGCAATCGAGAGAGCACAAAAAATAATATAATTTCGGTAGATGTTAAAGTTAACCCCTGTCGCAATCCTTATCCGTAAGCCGATTTCGCACTCAAAAAGCGTTCAACTGTTGTTGACAACATTGTAAAACATAAACAAAAACCACAACTTACCTCCTCCAGCTCTTCTTCAGCAGCTGCTGGCGTCGTTTGTATTGTGGCGACCAACAAAAGCGCAACTGTTGCTGCTGCGTACAGCTTCATTGTGAAAGTTTATGATGTCGCGATTGTTCGTCCAACGACGTATAAATTTTTACGCAATTTCACACGTACACTTGTGTATTATAGTTTCCGCTGCTGTTGCGATATTACGCCGCTTTTAATTCCGTATTATTTGTTTTTCACCCGCGCACACACAAACGCGTACACAAGGCGACCAAAATTGAACGACTGTTCGATTGCAGCGTGGCCGCAAGTTCAACCTGTAAATACATTATTTTAGGTCGAGCAATATACTAACTTATACCGCAGGTAAAACTAATAGCTGGTTACACTTTTAAACCGCAACAAAATGTTTCATTTATTTTTAGGCATAGATAATTTTCTTAATCTTATAAATATAGCTTCAAAATATTACGAAAAATATATATTTTTTGTAAAAATTTAGCTGTTTGGATGAATAATTTTATAATCTAATCAACATTGGTATTTTTAGTATTTTATTACAAAAATACTACGTACATAAATCGATTTAAAAATTCGAAAATATCGAAAGTACCGCGCATAATATCAAAATCATTTTATTTAAAATTTAATCTAGTCTTAAAACGAATTATATCTCAAATTTAATAATAAACATTGAATATAGTTCATACAGAATAATTTAATGTTATTTTAATTTTTTGTAGTTGGCCAAATCATTTCATTAATTTACTGCTATTAAAACCACTACAAAACATGAATTTAACGACGCCTCAGAGAAATAACAACAGGCGAAATCAGGGCATGGTGCGTAACCGTGCGAATGAACAGGCCAAAACGGAAACGGTTAAAAACAATGGGTAAGGAACTCGCGGTAACCGCTGGCAACAGTGACCCCGTAAACGAGTGCTTCTAAGAATATTGATAAAGCGCTGTGTATTCATTCAATTCGATTGGCAGCAAAGCCATGAAGCAGAGCTATTTAAATTCCTGCATCAAAGTGCCCATAGATCCGTGCAATAATTGCCCAGCACCTGTCTACAATCGCCCAAGGCTGTGCATGGGCAAGCAGGCGAAAGCCAAGGCGTCTAGCCCCAAGTCGTTGGACGCTGCAACGACAGCCACATGGACGAGTCAGACGGGCATCAGATCATTGGCCAAGTTCTACGACAGCATACCTGGTAAATGATTTGAGAACAATGAGATTTTGTAAATGTATCTATAATGGTCTATCACTATTTCTCAAGATTACTGTGAGGTTAAGCATCTGCATAAGGCGGAGTTTTATTCTACGCTGGAGAGTCTACGCACTACAAGTCGAGAACTGCGTTCCGCTCCAGCAGATCCATCGAAAGAACGTTGCGCCAGCGCCACGCCCAGCTATGGATCCGGAAAAACAAAGCAGCGCAACGCCAAAGGCAAAAAGTTGAAAAAGAAGACACATCCTCCTCTTCCACTTCCGCTGCCTCTGTCGACGCCTCCATCGCCGCCTCCCCCACCATTTTGTTTGCCCGATGCCTGCCACAGCTCCAATAACTGCCTGAGCGAAGAGTATGACAAGTGTCTGCGCGACTTGAGTCGTCTGAAGAGTTTCAAGCATGACTTTGCCATCGAGGTGGCAGACTTTAAGCGCTCTCTCAAAAGCTTTGAGCTGGAGTTCAAGCGCAACGCCGAGCGACCCAAATCCACCAGCAGCAATGGCACACAGACCCAAGTGGTCAAAGAGCCAACCACGCCCAAGATGCCAGCCATGCATACGGCAGAGCGCGCCAAATGTCGCCGTGAAATGCTGCGACGTTGCTTCAGTGTCAACGATTTGACGTTGACGACGACTACGACACCGACGCCAAGAGCGACACCAGCTCCTGCCAAGTCGACGCCGAGGCACCAGCCATTGAGCAATTATTTCCCCGTCAAGAATGTGCCCAAATTGCAAATTGAATCTCCATCGACGTCTTCCAAACGTAGCGAATCCGGTTCCAGTCGAGTGCGCTTGCGACGACGTCGAACCCGAAAGCCAAAGGCGGCGACAGAGACGGAGACGACGACAGAGAAGCCAATGCCACTGCTGAGCATCTATGAGCTGGAACAGCTGCCGAAACGGACACCAAGCGTATCACCTCAGCATCCAGTGGCACGTCCCAATCTGGCGGCCACACTGCGTGCCGAGGTGGCGCGCAAAAAGGTGAAGGAGCTGCAGAACAATTGCACATACCACGATCCGAGGCCTCAGTACGATTGGGAAGTGCGCAAGACGCCCGCTTGGAAATCGCTATCGCTCAAGTGAGTTGAAAACATATGGCTATAAAGATAAATACATTAATTAATGCACTATTTTCTCTACATCTCTACGCAGTGAATCGCACAAGGCGCTGCTCTCCATACGACTGGCCACACGCAAGGCGGAGCAGGCGCTGCAGGAGCGTCAATACGAGTTGCACATGCAGATGATGCAGCAGCGCGTTAAGTCCGCCCCGCTGCTTCTCGAGGGTGCCACCTACTGGGGACCCGAGGTGGGTAAACTGACGCACAGCTGCCGCAGTGAAGGCTTGCGACATGGCTGCGAGAGCAATATGAAGAAGCAGCGCAAGAAGAAGTGTAGTCATCGCTGCTCCACAGCTGCCATGGATGCGGAGGCGAAGCTGCAGCAGATACGCAAAATCTACGGTAGTCAGCAGCACAAGCCGGCGTTGACGACATCGATGTCACGACAATCGCAACGCACAGAGCCACATGACAGTGGCGACGATTTGTGCAGCGTGGATCGTGCGTTTCTCTAGGAGATCTTTACAATGCGAATTTCAACTTAATTGAGTACATTTTTTTGGTCCAACTAAAATGCTACGTTGTGCTTTATTTTAAGGCAGTTTTATCGCGTGCAGCGACGAAAAGTCGTCGATTACCACAAAGGCGCTCTGCTGTTCTTCGGTCAATGGTGCGTTGCCTGGTCGCTGGAGCAGAATGGTGAGCATGCCAGCATCACGAGCAGCAGCAGCCTCTGCAAAACATACAAATATAATCATTATTATACGCAAACAGTGTCTAGACTCTAAAAGAGATAACAAACCGCCTGGCACATCGCTGAGAAAGAGCACGTGCTGCGGCTCCACTGCCAGTGATAAAGCGATCTTTGTGTACGACTCCGACTGCTGCTTGTGGCCCACGTGTGTGTCAAAGTGCGCACTCAAATGTTGCAACAGATTTCCTGCAATGCTGTGTTGAAAGATCAGTTTCTGAGCAGCTACGCTGCCGCTGGAATAAACAGCAATTTGAATGCCAGCCTTGCGCCATGTTTCAAAGGCTAGCGCCACATCCTCGTATACACTGTGAGAAAATATAAGTTTATTATCAGACATTCTAGAACAATAGAGAGTCAAGCAACTTACTGTCCCTTTAGCTCGCCACTTTCGTAACCTTTGGCCCAGATTAATCCTTGCAGTGTCTTAAGTGGAGTCAACTTCAAGTCTTTGTCGATTAGGTAGTCCACAAACCCTGCGATTAGATTTTGTGTCTCATCGTGTGGCGACTCCAGCGACTCCACATATTCGTTGAATTCCAGATATTGCTGCAAGTCCGTTACAATTTGTTTCGTCTCATCTGTGGCCCATGTTTGATGCAAATATTCGGCAGCGTTTTTCTTGGCATAGGGAAAGAGCACGTCGTGCACAAAGCTAATCGATGTTGTTGTGCCCTCGATGTCAACCAGCACTACTTTTGCTGTTAGATCGGGCAGTGACATTGTTGTTTCCATAAAAATTAACTAAAAACGTTCGTTGTACAATCAACCAGACGACCTGCCTATTTTTGAACTAAACAATAGAGGTGCACAAAATGTAATATACAATCGATGTTTCGAAGACAACTCGATATATCGATGATTTTAATCATCATCTGTATTTGATGTCATTTTTTACAGCGACTACTACAGTTTTTAGTTCTGTTTGATAATGGGATCAAATGAAAAATTAGTGGGTATAAAGACAAACTTTAAAAGTGAATTACAGTATCAGTCATTACTCTACAATAAAACAATTAGAGCCAAAATAAGAAAATTTCTTGCACTCTTGAGAATGGATTGCTATGCAAACAATTTGAATGTGCTTTTATAGAAGTTTAACGTCTTTCAGCGCTTTTAAACTAATTTAATGTATTTTAAAGGATTTCGAAGGCACGATTAATAGCTTACTATTCTTATATTCAATGTAACGAATAAAATTGAATTTTCAAATGTAATTTATCAGTGTAAATAGTTCTTAACAGCGGCGTGCAGCTAGTAAATGTTTTACAACACTCTTCACATAATGAATCGATTATTCGTGAGTGCCAATTGGCAAATTCGCAATCGATAGCACTAGTTCAGCTCGGAGCGAAACCTATCGACGTGAAAGTGAATAGCATTTTTTATTTTTTCCCATTAATTTGCATTTTTTGCAAGCAATTTATGGCCAAAAAATCAATCGAGTGCAAAGTGTATTAAGTGCCACGTGCGTGTGACAATCTAAAAGTGGTGCTCAAAGCTGAAACCTACACCTAGATTGCAAATATTTGGAGACGCAACACAGCTGGCCAACAAAAACAACAACAACAACGGCAACATTGAGGGTAGCAGCATCGTTTTGTTGTTATTATTTGTTGTATTTGTGGCTGGGCCTACGTGATTAAAATTGCCCAGAGATATTATAGTATAGTCGAAGAGTCCAAACAGCGAAACGAGGTCTGGCGAAATGGCCTAAAAAAGACAAGCAATCGACGCGGCTTTTTCTGCGATTAATTGTTGTTGTCGAGAGAATTTTCTTGCTATTCTCACGTTGCCAAGGTTAAACTGGCGTCGTTGCCAATATATATGCAGTATATAGAATGATGTGAGCAGGGAAAGAACGGGACATGCAGAAGCCACAATCACGTTGTGCCATTTGTGGCACGCCACAGCAGCTGTTGCGCTGCGCCAAGTGCAAAAGCGTTTACTATTGCTCTATAGCGCATCAGCACCTAGATTGGCCCACACATCGCAATGATTGCCGCCTCCTGGCGCGACACAAGCAGTTGAACAACAACAACAATAGTGGCAACAACAAGATACAGCAGCTGCAACAGGCGGTGGCAGCCACAACACTGGATGTCAGTGGCGCCAACTGTTCGACGGCGCAGATGATGACGCCCGCTGCTCAAGCTCAGAGCTGGCCAAATGAGCTGGACGAGCTATTCAATTACTTTGGTCAGCCCACACTGGCAACGAATGTTGCGCAAACTTCGAGTGATGGTCAGCTGCAACAACAACCGCAGCGGCCACATCATGAGCAACATCCGCATCACAATCCCAGTCATCATAGTCACAATGGCGAGAGGAGCTCAAGCTATCAGATTGGAATCACGGATGCCAGTTTCATGGGCAGCGGCAGGTGAGCTAATCCCCTTTAGAGTTATAAAGACATTAGCAATGTTGAAATGTTTTTTAGAGCTAAAAGTGGTTGTTGTCTTTGATAAGCACTGGTTGAAATACATGCTATGGTTTGAGTCTTAGCAATACATTGTGAACTAATTTTAATTTAGGAATATTGGAAATTCAAGATAAAATATTGGAATTGCAGTTTCCTAACCATACCATTTGAGCTGTCAGTTTATAATTTATCCGGCTAGTCAGCCCTAATTTAACGAAATTTGGTAACTCAACGTTTTTCAGTTGTCCAGGTGTTACTGATTATGTATTTTTAGTTTAGTTGGTCAGTGAGTCACATAGACAACGAATTTTCATTTGCAGCCTTCTAGCTTTTACCGTTTGGGTTGTCAGCACAGTCAGTCAGGAAAAGTCAGGGAGTTATGAATTCATTATTGTTCTGCAACCCCTTCCACTTCCAATTAAAAAATTATGGACTTCTCAAGTTTGACATTTAATTTAGCTGATATTTTAAGAAGACTAAGACTGCCAAAATGCTCTTTGACATGCAAGTTTTAAAAAAAGTTTGACAACCTGACCAGCTCCAGCAGCGATGGTGGCTTCACAAACTTCTCGTGGCTTTCAGTTGAACCCATATTCTCTGTGGGATTCGCTGCAGATGCCCGGCTAAACATTGAGATACGTGAGTGGGGCACTCGATGGCTATTGCATTTTTCCACCACACGTTCAATCTCCGCCAGCGCCTCGCTGGTACCGCTCTCTCCTAGTTGCGCCGCCCCGAGAGGTGTTGTCAGAAGCTCCCATTCGGGACGCAAGGGATTCGGTACTGTCTCCCCGGGCTGTGCGGCATAAATGGTGGCCACTGCAGCGCCAGCACCCTCAATCAGTGCAAGCACTAGGCCGCCCACTAAAGCGCCATTGCCCATCGCCTTGAAGCCATTGCGTGCGGCAAGAATGCCGCCTGTTGCAGCTCCGCTGATTATTGAATTCCATGTGTCTTCCTGCTGACGCAGATAAACCATGGTGCAGTCCACCGAACTGAAGGTGGCGCCCCACACAGCAAAGCTGCCGGCCATCGCTGGCGTTCGCATCTTGACTGAATCGAGGCCACCGTATAAGCCACGCATCAGACCAGCTGGTGCATTCCTAAATCCTCTGATAGACTGAAACATGGTGCCTCCGATGGCGCCCATTAAAAATGCACAGCCACAATCCTCCACAACGCGTATGGGACATGGCTGGCGAGTATACTCAACCATTGTGGTAATCCAAGGTCGATTAATTTCTTCGCTAACTAAATTTCGTAGTATCCGATCTGATACGATTCAATACGATCCGATATCTGATCCGATTATTGGGTGTGTTCATCAACGTCAATCAATTGTAAACGGCAAAAGTACGATCTTAGAGTAAAAATTTGTGTGTGACTACAGAAAACTTGTGTGTTCGTCAAAAAGAATTTTCCAACATGATTTAGAAATGCTTTAGAATATTTCAAATTGACGAAACTAACATATTTGACATATATTCCCCTGAAAAACTTTCAGTGTAGATCACACAATCTGTGTATTCTCAAACTAACAATTATTAATTTAAATATCATTCAATAAAGAAATTAAGGAATCCGATATAGTATATTGCAGACAACATAATTATTTATAGTAGAGTACAATCATATTCCGAAGATCACAAAAGACAGCACAATAAAAATTATAATTCTTTCAATAGTTGTCGAATTAATTGAATTGCCAAAATAAGATAATCACGTAATTCATATCGTAATAAAATTTGATTAGTATTCTATAATAAAAACTGCAATTACCCCATTTCAACTCTTTCAGTCGTTGTCAGCATTAAATCATATGAAGTTTTATGATACGTTATGATTTAAATGCGTTGTTTTTTATTATCGAATTACAATAACAATAAGAGATAAGAATTTGTGATTTCTCGTAATTCAAAAAATAAATAAAATAAATAATTGTAATATAATAAGTGGTCATCATTTATAGTCTCTGATATACAGGAGATCATACTGTTGAACAAAAGTGTATAATAAATAATCCAAGTAAATAAAAATTTGTTTTAAAATAGAACTATGTGACAACCAGCTGGAGATTCCAAGAACAGATTTAGATGAGCTTTGACAAATAACAACATCCAACTTACACAAGTTAATGCCCCGATCCCGGGGGTATTGTGTGCATATTAAATGTGCATGTTTATACGGACGAGGCGCTAATTAGCGATAAGCATTACGTGCCCAGATCTTGGGCGCTGACTGCAGAGTCAGTTTGTGAATTTATTGTTCTTTTTGTTAAACATTTTCTTTTTTCTTTATTGTTGTTGTATTTTTCGCTATAAGCAAATATGTGTGCCTTGCGATTAGATTGGGTGCAGCTTCGAGCTTCGAGTGTGCCGCACGTCGCCTGGAATGTTTACCTTATTGCCGTTACGTGCAGCGTAATGTAATGCACATGGCCGCACCGAACCGAACCGATCCGAAGCAAACCCAACCGAACTGAACCGAACCGTACCCTAACCCGAGTCTCATCTTCAGACCCCATTTCTATACCGAACCGGCGCACGTACACATTTGGGTATGTGCATTGTTGCCACCTTGGCCATTTTGTGGCTAAATCTAGCTATTTTTGGAAAATCATATTAGCCAAATATATCATATTATACAAATATTGCTATTTTCGTGAATTTATGATTTATAAACCGAGCGGAGTTTGTATTTCACTCAGATATGCCGAAAATGAATAAATAACATTTTTGAGTTGCATAATGAAGAGTTTATGGATCGTCATAAGCACAATATTCTTTTGAATGATAATACACAAAAAAGAGTAGATAGTTATTTTCTGTCTAGCTAATAACTATTATTGGTATGTATTGCCAGTCAGTCATTCAGTCATTTTTTTCTAATAGTTTCTGAGTTAAAAATGTGTAGTTCTTCATTGCTTTAAGAAACTTGAAATATTTGAACGAGTTTTTTCTGAAAAAAAACGAATTTTAAATTATAGCGATCTTGAAGTTAGCAAGAAATATTAAAATAATTGAAGCAACATGGCAAAAAATTTGTAGCCGCTTTTAACTAAAAAATTTGGGCACCACTAGATGAATGTGTGTACACTGTACACATGCATTGGATAGGTAACACTTTGATTTGTTAACACCTCGCTTGCTTAAATTGCAGTCGCATTTAGCGGCGACCGGCGCCGCTGACTTTGTAATTACAATTCTGTTGCGCAGTTGCTTGTGCTTGCTGCTTTACCCGAATTGTTGTTATATTTATATTTATTTTACAAGTGGCATTAACAGATAAAAACACATGTACACATACGTCCATACAAACACACAGGCACACATCGCAAAGCACTTTTGCAAACATTATTTGCGCAATCGACGCGAGTTGACTCCGATGGCTTCAGTGGCGAGAACGCGCTGATTCATCGATAAGTTGTGCGAATTTCTTTTGTTCTGCTTATCGTTTTCATTTTGCGGTGGGTGGTCGCTCGTCGCCTTGCACTTGGGTGGCCTCTCTCTTTCTTTCGCTCTGTTCTCTTCCTATCTCGCTCTTTGATAATTTTATTGCGTACGCGTACGCGAAGCACGTACGCAAGTCATCAAGTCGTGTTTTTGTTGCTTTTATTATTAATTTTGAATATGCTTGCTTATCATTAGCAAGTCGCTGAGAAGATTTCAATCTAGCTACGTTCTGTTAGCGACGTCTTAAGAGATTGGATTCGGATCTGTTGTTCTTTATCAAACAATTAGCAACATGACATGTCGCATGATCTCATTTCGCTAATTTCTTCAAGCAAACATATTCCAACACACACATACCCTAATATATGCTATACAATTAAGTAGTGTTAGAAAGCGTGTTGTCTTTTTGTCAGACACTCGGCATTTTTTGCTCTCCTCTTAAAACGTAAACAAAACGATGCGCAAAACTGGCAAAAGCATTCAAAATCGTATCTCAATGTCATTTCAAATGAGAAAGGTTGTAAAAAATTTTGTATTTGGCAATTGCCATTACACAAAACTGGTTGTTGATTTTACAGCTATTAAACTGTTGCTTCCGTCTAGTTCAGTGTTGGCTGCGTGCACATTTGCAGGTGATACAATTTTCAACCCCCATCGTGTTGCCTAGCAACAAACAGATGGAGTTTGAAAACACACGCGCACACAGACAAACACACACACAAATGTTTCTTTACGCACGTCACAAGGTCGCCTCGCATTGCGTGTGCGCCGCCCTCGTCTGCGTTGACCGCAAGTTAGTGATGAACAACACTGTGATTTTTAAATCTATGGCTCCTAAGAGAAGAAATATTAATAATTAATTTAACTGAAAAATCTAATATTCATTATTTATTTATTTATTTTTTTTGAGTAGGATCAGGATTAAAAAAAATGTATAGCTTTTGCAGTAACAACATTTTGTAGTAATATAATTTAAAGGAGCAGTCACAGCGAAGTGACTCTAACTTTATTTCACAGTGAACAGTCACAAAATCCATTTGACCTGCGACATTTGCGCATCTCTATTGAATGGTGCACGTGCCGCTCTCGCTGACATCGCACGTAATAATTCAAAGGGCTCAGAAATCGATCATTGTACGTAAACACACATGCATATGAGGTTTTTCTTATGCGCTCATCAACACAATCAATGTGTGTGTGAGGCCCTTTTGAAAGTGAACTGCACGTTTAACTTGCGAGCGCGACTTTGAACTGGGCCGTTGACCCAAATTTGTGGAATACGCGACGATTGCTGCTTTTAGACATGTCTCTCCATAGTATAAACAATACATACATATACTTAGCCACATAAGTATTCATGTGCGCATACATACATACATATGTATGTATGTACATTAATTCATACATGTATTTACAGCTGCCAAAAGTTGTGGGAACTACTCTTCGCTTGTAGTTTTTGTTTTTCTTGGCAAGTTGTTCCGTGTTTTTTTCTCATTGACTTTGACAAACATATTCAAATGTCTTCTTCCACGCCTCGTCCCTTTTCTTTCTTTCGCGTTACTTCTTCTTTCATACGCTACCCGCTATGATTTTCACGCATGTGCGTCCGTGTGTGTGTGTGTGAATGTGTGTTGGGCTACGTGAGCTGTGGCTCGTTCATTGTGTTAGTGCTGCTTGTGTTTGCCTTTGCCTTCTCTGTGTTTGCAATTGTATTTGTTTGGGGGAGGTGGCGTTGCAAGCAAATTGAAGGGCATGATGCGGAAGTTAACGACAGCCACCGATGTAGTTTGATAAACGCAAAAATAATGCGTCCCAAATTGAATATCGAACAGCCGTCGCAAATAATCATAATACATACATACATAATCTGTGTGCGCCCGTTTTCGATTTTCAATTATTTGCACCTATTTTGTGTGTGTGTGTATTCATGTACACTCATTCACACTTAAATACAAACAGCGTATCTGTGCATTTAAAGGTAATGCTTATCTTACTAGCTGCTGCCCAGGCCCCTAACACAAACAAACAAGCGAACCGCAAAATACACACGCATACTACAGCATTTACTATAATCTTGGCGACGTCGACTCGACGTCTCGATCGAGTTCGTGGCTGTCGCTGCTACTGCCGTCACCGCATTCGTGAATGCGCGCTCATCGCGTTCGGTCGCCTCTTGCAACGTCTCAAACGCGCAGTTAACCAGTATTAAGTTGTTTCTCTACAGAACAACAAATTGTGCAAAAAAAAACAACAAAAAATAAATAAATAAACAAGTAAAAACAGCTGCAGTTGCAATTATACAAACACAGTTGAAAGAAAAAGAATACGATAAACTACAGCTGGCTATTCACACACTCATACGTCTGTACACGCTTACCAACACTATTTCGCTGCCGCAGTGTGATACATGAACGAACGATAATAATAAACAGCCGGCGTTCCGTTAGCTCTCTTCCTTCCTCTTTATCTACGCCTATATCTGTCTCAATCGGACACACATAAAAGCTGGCTGGCATTTAGAAACTTTCATCAGTTGTGCGTGAATTGTTCCGGCGTCGCTTCCGATCTGCAAGAACAAAAATAATACAAATAAATAAAGACTATTAAGTGTATAGTGCAAGTGCATTTGAATGAAAAGTGAATATATCCATCATAAAGTGAAGAGAAATAATCGCAAAAAAATGATTACTTCAACAACAACAACGGACTATCAGAATTTCTTTAAGCATTCGGCGCATCCTGCCAATGCTGAACAATATTTTCGCGAACTTTTGGATAAACGGTAAACATTTTTTCTTTGAGGCGATTATTTTCTTTTAAAATAATTTTAATGGCATTCATAATGATAAAAAGCTAAAACCGGTTCGATATTCACCCTCAAAGCTTCAATGTTGTGAGTTTTCGACAAAAATTTGCAACTTTGCAGACTTTTAAATATTTATGATATTATAATAGTTTTGGTTAACATATATTTCTGTTAATTTTCAAGATATAAATCTAGAGAATTTCAGGGCGGTCTTGACACTTCCTGAGTCTGTGCTCTTGAATGCTACATTTATGGCCTTTTTGAGAGAGTGTGCAAATTTTATTTATTTTTTTTTAATTTTGCTTTGCTTATCCAGAATTTAGCATATACCCGCTTTTCTCTCTCTCTCTCTCTCTATCTCTCTCTCGCTCTCTTTCTCTGTGTTGGTCTCTTAGTTTTTGGACTACGTGACCGAAACATGGTGAATAAATCGCAATCATTTTATGGGCTTAAACATCATAAAAAAGTCGTAAAATGCTAAATATTCATATTAATTATTTCGAAAGAAAATACCTAATGCAATAAAATGAGATTTGCATATCTTTGTAGTATTTATCTCAGATTATATATGGATATTTCGCGAGTACAATCACCAATTGCAACTACGACCAGTTCAATGTCGGGTTAATGTCTCAAGGTGACCCAAGATTCGCTAGGGATTAGATCGTATAAGTAGATTACGAATACGTTTAATCAATCTGGGATTATACAAAATTAATAGTGCGTTTCTCGATCTTTTCTCTCAATATAGTGAACGTCGCTATGAGGACTTATGTCGGAATATCATCAACGACATGAACCAGTATGGACTCTCAGTGGTTGACGATTTTCTGGGTATGGAGAAGGGTCTGAAGATCCTTAACGAGGTGCGCAGTATGTACAATGCTGGCGCCTTCAAAGATGGCATGTTGGCGAATATGAAAAGCGATGTGCAATCGTCGACACCACGCGGCGATAAGATTCGGGGTGATAAAATAACTTGGGTCGGCGGCAATGAGCCTGGTTGCAGTAATGTCTGGTATTTGACCAATCAGGTGAGCCACTCGAGAAGAGCCTTCAAATTCCAACTCACTGATCAACTAACCCGCTTTTGTAATCTTTCAGATTGATTCTGTCGTGTATCGAGTGAATACCATGAAGGACAATGGCATCCTGGGCAACTATCACATTCGAGAGAGGACGAGAGTAAGTTTAATTGCAATTCAATCAGTTTCAATCAACTAATAAACCTCTTATTACAGGCTATGGTTGCATGTTATCCCGGCTCTGGCACACATTATGTGATGCATGTGGATAATCCCAACAAGGATGGACGAGTCATTACAGCCATTTACTACCTGAATATTGACTGGGATGCCAAAGAAAGTGGCGGAATACTGCGGTATGTTTAACAACTTGCTGCATTGCCTCTGATTATTTGTTAGGAATGTTGATGTCACTTATAAAAAATTAGTTGCGAGTCATTTCAAAACACTAAATCATCAATCTGGGGAATTACCTAGAACCGAGTTGTTATTTATCTCTTTCTGCTAACTACGCAATTGTTTTGTAATTGTGCAAGTCGACAGTTCAGTTCCCTAACCTCAGATAATATGCTCAGCTGTATTAGCATCTTAGTTTTTCAATTATTCTAATTATCTGAGCAGGTATCATGATATCATGAAGAACAATCGTAGATAATCTGTTAAAAGTCTATATTTATATTCGAGAGAGCAATCTAATGATGAGATTTGCCATTTGATATTAATATGATTACATACGTGTAATGTGTAATTCTCTTTCTTTAAATTGAATTGAATGTTAATCTGTTGTATATAGGTATATTAATATTTCGATTATAGGGAGTACACTACTGTGATACTTCTTGGTAATGACATCGACATCAGGCAGATAATTAACAGCGCAGTTGAATCTTGAATTAAATCTTGTAATCTTATATTAATAGTTATTTTATTTTCTGCAGCATACGTCCAACGCCTGGCACAACTGTGGCTGACATTGAGCCCAAGTTCGATCGCCTGATATTCTTCTGGTCGGACATCCGCAATCCCCATGAAGTTCAGCCAGCTCATCGCACCCGCTACGCCATTACCGTCTGGTACTTTGATGCCAAGGAGCGTGAGGAGGCACTGAAGAATGCCAAATTGAAGAGCAGCCAGACGAACAATGCTAGCGCGATAACGCAGCAGGCGGAACCCGATTCTACCACCACTCCACAAGCTGCAACACCACCAATAGTTGCTGCTGCCACCTCCAGCTCCAGCTCCACTATCAGCTCCATCCCCGCCGCATCAGCAGTGCCCACGGCAAATAAAGACCTGACACCCGCCAGCATGAATACGGGCAGCGGAGCCCTCAACGCAAATGTCGCGAATAGCTCCTGTGCGGCTAGCAATGAGATTTGCGCGTAGCCTGTTGGCTTTGTCAGCTAACTGGCTTCTTTCTGTATATATCTAGAGTCTAGACTATGGGCAGAACGATGCTGGACAACCAAAAAAAAAGTGTGCATTTTATCAACACGCACCCATTGTAAAAAATACTAGTTAAAAACTATTTATACCTAATTGTTAAGTAAGCTACAAATATGTGAAGTGTAGTCAGGGAAGATTTAACGAGACGAACAACCTTTTGTTTTGTTGCTTGTTTTGCCTCAAGGAAATGAATGGAAACTACACTCGTCTGACCTATATAAATGTGAATCAAAGCTCCTTTAGTCATAAAAAGTCTCTAGTTGTAGGTACTAAGTCGTATGTTTAGTTATTTTTGCATTAACCCTTAGCTAACTGCCTTATCAGCGTCATGTTGATTGTTATTTTTTATTAATCATTTTCTTGTAATTCGAGTTGTATAAACAGTACATAATCAGGATTTAGTTTCAGCTGCCAAAGTATTATAGCTAAAATGCAGCATCAACAAGACCAACAAATTTTATTGCTTGATTTTTTATCTCAATTTTTGTAATACTGAATTTGGTTGTCTTGTATTTTAGTCCACCCCGCTCCCATTAATGGAAAAATAACAAGAAACTGTATCAAAAAATCTCTTTAATAAGCCTCATACAAAATACAACAAATTAATTATGATCAATTATGTATTTTTATGCATATGTATATTTTTTTATTAAAATGAAAAATATTGCAAAAAAAATACCATAAATTTGTTTAATTTGATTTCGTGAAGGAAGGTGAGTATATTAAAGAAAATGCATTGTTTTTGATATTTGAATATACATTTTATTTTTCAGAAAAGTTGCTCATTTTTGTAATGACTTTACATTTACATACAGTATGTATATAAGTATTTATATATATGTATATATAAGTACATTCTTAGATCTCGCACGCTTTCGTTTCTTTTGTTTTTGTTTTTCTTTTTTGTCTCTTTGTATGTGTCTGTGCACCTTTCGTTTGTCTCGCTTCTATTTCATCCAATCTCGTCTTGGTTTTACGCTGTAGCACACGTGATTTTAGTTTCGCTTTAACTATGTATAATATATATATATTAATAATCTATTATATTTATATGAACTGAAATAGTTTCTATGCATTTGACAAACGAACGAACCAAACACGAATATGAATTCAAAATTTCAATTCTTTCAACATTTACAATATTCATTTCAACATTTTGAATGTGTTATACTTTGTTTTCTTTTTAGGTCTTGACAATTGTTGGCATTGCTGCACTTTACATTTACTCGCACGAACCAGTGTGTGTGAATGTGTGTGTGTGTGTGGGTGTCTATTCGATTTTCCAAAAATATTTATATGCATATATCTCACATATATGTACACGAGTGATTTAATTGTCGTATCTATGCAGTATATGAGTATGTTAGTACGTATAGGTCTATGTGTATTCACAATTCGTCATCTAATCATTTTCATTGCCTGCAATTTGTAGGTGGAAAAATAAAAATTCTCTGCTTGAAATATCTGTCCACTTTGTATCACTTTCGCTCATTTAAATCTTATACTGTACTACTTACTCTCTCGTTTACTTTCAAGTGGAATTTATTCTGTTTCTGTTTTGTAGTTTCTTTCCGCTTGCAACCTGACATAGACAATCTGCAAACTTGCAGCCGATAAATATGCATTATATGTACATACATACATGTTATGTTATATGTATTATGTAATTGGTAAATTTGTAACTGCTGTGCTGCTGAATCTATAATATTATAAGTATTTTCGGTTTCACTTTCATTTATTTCTTTCGGTGCACATCTAATAAATTTCGAACTACTCAACATTGTTGCTTACACAAATAGTTCCAAAGCACAGACAAAATTCAGACACCTGTATACTGAGCTAAAAAAGTTCTCGCACATAGGACAAAGCCAGAGGGTATAACGATATTTAACTGTCCCTTTTAGCTAAGCTAATATTATTAATTAATGATATACAATATATATATATATACATACATATTTCAACTATATAATTACTTTGCGTACGAAACAACATAATTTAATGGGGAAACGCAATCTTTTTTGTTTTTTTTTTTCTTCAACAACGAAATGTGCGTTTACTTTGTTGTTCAGTTTGCACCTGGTATGTAGTATATGTATATATGCAATTCTACAGTCTACAAGTTAATTGACAGAAGTTACAATTCAAAAATGTTTTTCTTTTTCGCACAACAAAATTGTCTACGAATTCAACAACATATATTTTACGTAGTTGTTTGCCACAACTACCACAAATTAGAGTATATAACGTATACTTATATATATCATATATGTATAATCATTATCTGATATCTTTCATGGCGTATGTGTGTGTGTGTTTATGTGTGTTGGGTAATGTTGAGACATGTGTAATTGACGCACAAATCAGCTGATAATCGATCCGGATCCACGAACAAATTTGCGAGGCTCATTCGAATTTCTGTGTTTCACTTTTCTGTATATAATATAATAATATATAATATATGCGGGTTTCCTTAGGTAGATCTCAAAAAGTGTGCAATGTTTTGTTATCAAGATAAGATCAAGACTTTATAATTGTTGGTTTTCATCTTCATATTCATTTCCATAATCATATTTATATAGTAAACGCATTTTGGTCTCAAGATTTTATGTACTTATGAATTTTTGCGCATAGTTGGGAGTTTAGCTAAAGATCATTAAAATATTTGTATTTATGTATATATTTTGTGTGTTTTGCTCTGTAAACAAGCCAACATTTTGAGGGGAATTTTTTGTTTGTTTGTTAAAGAGAGTCTTCCGATTTCGTAATACAACTCGAATTTCAACTTGATTTATTTCAATTGGTTTCATTGATTTACTTTGTGTTTAAAGCTCACAAAACTCATGCGTTGTCAAGGAATACACACATCTACATATATGTATTTTATATATGGATAGTTAATCTATGATGAACTTCATAGGTTTTACACACAGCTACACAAATATTGTTTGTCAACGGTTTAAGTAACATCTATAAACAGTTTGGCGTGAGTCTCCATCATTTTTGTTTTTGGTTTTTCCTTTTTTTTATATATATATTTCATTTATGTTTATATGTATAGGTACTGTTTAGAAATATGAATTTACGTACCATTCTCTTTAAATTTGTTCCTTTTTTTTTATTTATCTTAAGCTTTGTGGGGTGCAAAAAAGTTTCAGCTAAATTTCTCTAAATTGTTGCATTCTACATTGTCTTTTTCGTATTCTTCTTGGGGGATTGTTAATAGTTGTTTTTGGTTTTCATTGCATAGTTTGCTAAAAATTTGCGTGTGCGTTAATAATTAGTATTTTCAATCGAAAAGCAAATCAAAATTCCGTTGAAATAAAATTGTAAAATTCTTTCAAATTTTGGTTTTTTTTTTTTTTTTGTATTGTATTTCGAACTCTGTTCAGTGTAAAAATCAGCAATTTTGTTAGGTTTGCTCTCTCAAATATCCAAATATATTAATGTGACGCTCGTTTGCAGCATCGTGTATGTATCGTGTGTCTCAAATATTTAGAATATGTTTATTTAGTTGCACGCTTCTAAAGTGGGAGACTATACAACATTTATATTACACATCAATGGGTCGCGACTACACCACAAAAATGACACTTACATTTAATTACTCCTTACTACCATTGTACACTCATATATTGTATATATGTATAATAAGATATATATATTTATATATATACATATATATATATGTATATATAAGTAGTTATACTCAATTGTATCTCAAAAGGGATATAAAGCCATTTAAGTTTTCAAAACCATTGCACCGCCAGCTCCATCAATTCTACATATAATTCATTTTTGGTTTCGTGGGAGCTGCAGATGTGGAAATATGTGTCTGTGGGCGTGGCGCGTTCGAAGCTAATGCTATAAACCTTTAACCAACCGGAATCTCTGATAAAAATCAATAATTGCTGCTGCTGCAAATGCGTTTGTAAATAGTGTAGCGCACTTTTAGGCTCGGTGTTTATGTGTGGCCAGTGCTGGAGAGCGCGAATGCATTCAAGTTAGCTCAACAGCTCAGCGCAGTATCAATTGGAGCAGCACCAGTGTTGTGAAGCGGCAGATCGCGTGTAACCAAGTAAAAAAGTTCTGGGTTTTGTAATTGTTGTATTATATTGTGTATTTCTCAATCTTGTGTTGTTTCCGTTTAGTATATAATTGCATAAAAATCAACATCATTAGCATAATAATTAAATATAGATGGTGTAAAACTAAAAAAAATAATCGCCTTCACATTTCTTTCTTTCTTTCTTTCGCTCACTCAGCTTTGCTCTACACAAAACAAAAAAAAAGATTAAAATCAATAAAAAAATATTTTCGTTTCACTTGCACAAGAATGGGGGGAGCCCATGCACTAAAATTATATCGACATTCTTTTCATTTCTATCTGCACATGTTTTATATAGAGAAAATAAAAGGCTTGCATCAAATTTAAATTAAATTATATTAAAATTATTGAACCAAATACAAAACAAAAGAGTCAATTTATAATTGCATTGAACTGAAAGCTTGCTTCGTTTGTCTTGTCTTGTATTTTAGTTTATCATTTCATTTTCTTTTTAGTATTGTTTTTGATAATAAAACTTAAGCTTAAATGCATGTATGCGTGTGTGGGTGTTTGTGTGGAGTGTATGTGTGTATGTGTGTGTGTGTGTGTGTGGTTGCATGATATTTATGTCCAAATGTAGTGTGTGCTTTAAGTGTACATTTCAATTTTTTTTGTTTTTTCTTTTCAAGTTGTTGTTTACAGCTTTTGTTTTTCTTTTCTCACTGTTTACATCTAAATACATAATTTAGTTACTTTTTGTTTAGTAATATATTATATAAAAACTAAATAATTAATACGTTTCAACGCATACAGCAATTTTATTTCTGCTCACAGGCATTTCCTTTACAAGCTTTCAATTTTGAAGTCATTTGAAGTTTAGATTAGAGTTTCCATTATTCTCGTCTTTGTGTGTTCCGTGTGATAAAAATGTAAAGCTTGTTTTCATTTTTCTAGCTGATTTAGCTGCAGTAGTAGCTCTTGGTGTTCGCTATTGTTGTTGCTTCATGCTGTTCATTATTTTGTTTTGTTTCGACACGCTTTCGCTTTTGATATCATTCTCAGGTTGTTTGTAATTGTTTTTTTTTTTTTAGTTTTTGTTTTTTGTTTTTGGTTTTAGTACACATACATATATATATATAAATATAATTAATTAAATAGGTAGGCTTCACTCCTCTCATCTAGAATGCGTTCTCAACACAAAATTCACTTAAACAAATGCCCAGCATTCGAGTGTTTTGATAACAAAGTCTTCTTGTGGCGCCAACGGCTCATTGCCGTATGTGCTGCAATGCTGTGACCGGCCCTGATTCAGATCACCGTCCAGCCAGAGACCGAACCGACCGCTAGAAAGTACAATAAATCGTAATGTGAATTCGATGAGTTAAAGCAATAAGTATTCGCAGTTTACTTACTCGCCAGCGCCAATTGACAGACTCTCCATGTTGCCTTTGATAAAGTACATATTTTCACCAGTCCAATGAAATACCTTGAAGCTGGGATTAAACTTGTAAAGCAGGGATTCGCCGGTGCCATAGAAATGATCTGACACATGCAGCGAGCATGAGGTCAAAGCACCAAATACCTTTTGAGGAAAAGAAAATACAGTTAATATTTGATTTTGAAGAATATAAATGTTCAAAGTTGACTTACATTGTGCTCTGTATCCTCTATGACAATAAGAACTGGACTCTCCAGTCGCGCCATCTTGCGATACAATGAATTCAGGGCGAAACCATGTTGCGATGTGCTAAAGATCAGGGACCACGAGTAGCCCTCAGCGCGAGCTGGCAAATGAGCGCAAAGTTTTTCGCTAAAATGATGAAAGGACATTGATTAAAAATTAGAAAAAAAAGATATTTAAATATTCATCACTTACCGATGCTCTTCTGTGAGTATCTCTGTTTTGCCAATAAGATCTGGGATGGGGAAGTCCAATTCAAAGGAACCAGTTGCAAAGAGTGAGGTCTTGCGATATTCATCTGTGCTCATAGACAGCACCTGAAGAACGATGGAATTGCAAAGAATTAGTAAGAATAATCAACATTGCGGAACAATTACAATTAAAAATATAAACTAAATTAAAATCAAAATACATATCCAAATATATAATTTAGACAATCGGCAGACATGTTTCAGATTCCATTTTTAACAACAGATCGGCAAAGTTTTCAGTGAGATTTATTACAGTTTCGTTTTAATTAGTTCAACAAATGTTTCTCTTGAAAACGTGATAAAATGGAAACTGGAACTGTCTTGTTTACTAAAATAAACATAAATATATACGTTTTTTATATTCTTTGGATTGGGTGTAGCAAAACTTTAAAAATCTGGTGCAGTGACTAAGTAAGAAATAGTTGTCAGTGGTTGGTTGGTTTCGTTTTTTTTTTTTTATAGTAACGCAAATTATATTTCATTTGTATAATCATGTGGGTTGTGGCTGGGTATACTGAATAATCTGTTATCTGTTGGTATATTCTTGGTGTAGACTTGTTTCGGGTGACATTTTGTTTAAATTGTACTACAAATCAAAAAAATCGTGTTTTAAAGAGTTCAAGTATGTTTGGAATTCAAATCAAAAAAAGTACACTTAGAGAATAAATAATTGAGATGTTCGAATGTATATTTTACAATGCAGATAGCAACACTGTGAAGTTTGGCATAAAAATAATAATAAAAAAAAAACATTTTAGTTGATCGATTGAATATACTAAAGATGTGAACTGAAATTTGGCAACGTAGCACTTCTCCATTAAAATGGGAATGAAGAATGGAAACTTGCATAATGAAATGAAGTTAACGATATAAATTTGAAACTTGGCAATTAAAGTTCCACCTTTAACCCCAAACATTTTTGCAGTCTTATCTCTCAGCTTCCTTTACTCAAATCAATTTCCGTTCGAGAAAATATAAAAGCCAACATTTTAGTTGTTTGACTGAAAATTCCAAATATGCGGAATGACATTTGGCAACGTAGCACTTTCTTCGTTAAAACCGGTCAAAATCTACACAGTTGAATACGGTTCAAAAAATAAAACAAAATGCATAAAATTTTGCTGCAATAAAAGTTCTAAACGTAACCCCAATATACTTTGCGAACTTATTATCTTATCTTACTTATTTATCTGCTTTATTTGAAACTTGGCAACACAGCGCTAAAAAACTACCCTTACGCAAATCAATTTGTTTTATTCGACAAAATATAAAAGTAGGGACATTTATCTAAACTCAATTTGGGGCTCAAATACAGAGAACACAGTCTGGCGTACGCAAACTACTATCGAGGAATTTAAAAATTTTGAGCTGCCTCTTGGCATCGCGACGCAAAGACGAGAAGGAAATACAATGCTGACTGACTATTGACGCGAACGCAATCCATGATACATGCTTGAGGTACGCTTCTCGACCATCGTGCTCAAGCGCTGCACAGCGGACTCCTTGCTATATTCCACTGGCAATGCCATGTCGTTCTGCAACATGTCGACAAAGCCATCATCCTTGAACTCCTGTCGCTTCTCTCCCATTTGGATTTTCGATGGTGATGGTGACTGCGAATCGTTGCCATTCCAGAAAGGTGCCAGCTTTTTGCCTAAATACTGATCGTCCATGGATTTAGCCGGCTCTGATTTCTGCCGTTTCCACACCTGTGTGGCATTCGGCCCAGTGACCGATTCCTTGGATCGTGCAATGCCTTTGGAACGCGAGGACGGACGCGTTGTCTTCTTCACCGTCGGCGATGGATTCACCGGCTGTGCCACATGCTTGATTAGATGGACTTGAGGCTTGTTGCGATACCCCGCATACTGTTTGTTGATGATGCGTTGCGAGGCGCTCATCAAATTGGCAGCGGTCTTGGATTGGTAATTCTGCTCATCCATGCGACTGCTGTCGACATCCTCGCCACGCTTTGAACTGAAGATGTTGCGATCGAGGAAGTCGCGCTCCGTGTTTGTCTGCATATAGCGATCACGATTGTTATCGAAATCACAGTCATTGTCTTCAGCAGCAGCAGCTTTGTTTGCAGCCATCTCTTTAGTGTTCTTCTTGAGCGAGTTCACTGCTGGCACATGCATCAGATCATCACCGTCATCGTCTTCGTCGTCGTCGAGTTTCTCTTGCTGCTGCTGTTGCCTCAGTTTCTTCGGTTGCTGTTGCAGCTGCATCTGATGTCGGTTGCTGCTGCGATTCGAGTTTGTGCGCTCCATGCTGGTCTTGGCAAAGAGTTCTCCCCACTGCGTTTGCAGCTTGCGGCTCGTCAGACTTGGCAGGCTGAGATGCAGTTGACTTGCCAAATTAGCCGCACGCGCTTCGTCCTTGTAGCGCACATTGGCCGTCTTCCTCCGAAGAGGTTTGCTCTGCTTCATGAGATCGTCGGCGATGTTGAGCGGCGAATTGGGAACTTTCATGGCACGTGGCTGCTTGTAGCGTTGCTTCTCCAGCTGTTCGCCACCATCGCTTTCGCCAACAACTGCTGTTGATGCTGCCTTTTGTGTTGCCGCCTGATACTTGGAGCGTGCACAGCTGATGAGTCGCTTTGTATCCGTATCGACGTCCATCAGCTCAGCCTTGATCGACAGACTAATATCTCGGGCAATGTCCTCGTTGAGCTTCTCCTGGAACTTGCTGGCCTGATGATAACGCTGATGCACAATGTAGCGCGTCGCATTCTGCTGCCCAAAGCTGGACATGCCGCGTCTGTGGCTCAGCGAGGGAGAAACGCTGCTGCTGCCCGGCAGACTGCTCATCGAGGAGAACAACGTTGTCTGGCCGTAGATGCTGTACTTGGAGCTCATCGGTTGCATTAGGGAACGCAACTTGCCCTTCGGTCGCGACTTTTGTGACATGCCCTGCATCTGATTGACCAGAGTCTTCTTCACGCCAATCAATTTACTAACTCGTCCCGTGTAATTGTTGCTGCTGCTGTTGTTGTTGCTGTTGTTCTTTCTTAAGACACTCTTGGATGCACTGCCAAAGCCATCCATGGTTGCCACAGACGCACCGCACGCTTGATTCTTATAGAAGTTGCACACCGTACTCAGTCCACTCTGCATCTTGACGTTCTGCAGCGCCAATTGGCTGAGCCCGAATTTTTTAGTGGAGCTCATTATGGAGCCTTTAGATTCTACGTTTTTCTTTTTTTTCTCTTATTTTCATGCACGTTGAATTTAGACACTGACTTTTACAGCGCGTCACAATTTATTGTGTGAAATAATAAAACAGAAATTTACTCGAGAACTGTTACCGATTGTATACTAACTGTAAAACTGAATTGACATACGTGTGCAAATGCCTAAACACAACTAAAACAGTTTATTCATAAATCAAATGTTATTCAACGCTTGCTCTGCTTCAAAATCTGTCGACAACTTTCAGAAGAAACATTTTGAATGAAGATGAAGAATGAAGAGCGCCAATAATTCCTATTCAATTTTTTTTATTAGTTTAAATTGAGAATCAATTAATAGATTATATGAGTTATTCTTTCAAACTATAAAAAAGATCTGATTCTGAATAGGATTGTAAATCGCAGTTTTAGCAAATTATTCTTATACAATTGTGTTTTATAATCTGAGTTCAGAGTTTTTTAAAAGGAATTTTCATTCTTAATCGTAGCAAAAATTTCTTATGCAATGCAAAGTGAATAAATGGAAATAGAAAAATACGAGCTCCACAACCAGTTTGATACAGAAAGCTGCAAAAGTGAAAAATTAGTTTGCAAATGAACTGGTGGGCAGACGGCCTGACGGACGTTGTTATTGTCGTTTGCCTATCCCATTAAAATATAGAGTATAAATAGGCTTCCCTTTTAGCGATAAAGTTTTGCTGAAACCCCTGCAAAGCTATAATAAATAAAATAATAGTTTATCTCGTTTCGCCGAAATGCACAATAAAATGAATCGACAAATTGGCAACTAATCGAAAGCGTTGCATCTTCCAGCGATAAGAAAAGTTTGACAAATATGTGAAATTCAACTCGAGCTCTGACTAATTGTGATGGGCTCTCGGAATTTCGTCTGCCTACGTCGGTTATTGTCGAACACAAGTGACACACTTTGTTTGGAGAACGTGCGAAAATTGAGTTATGAGAATGGGGAATGGGAATGCGAATGAGAATTGCAATATGTCAGATGACAACTGCTTCCGACTAACAGGCAAGACAAACCCCCAAAGATAAATAATCCACGAAAACTGTCTACAATCGGATGATATCCATAATTTAATGTGATAATTTTACCAGTTTATTTATTGGGAAAAACCGAATTTGTCTACACTATGAAGGCCTGCCAAACAGGCTTAAATGAATCACAGATTATAGTTTTGACAATCTACTATTAAAGAAATATCTACCTATGAATACCTGCCAAATGTTTTCGTGTAATAAAATTGAGAATAAATTTGAAAATCGTTTATTATAAATAGTTCAAGAGTTCGCTTATCGTCTACACTTCTAAAGTAGGGTAAGAGTAAAGCAAACAATTGTTGAATCGCATTCGATTCACACACATCATTTTGTAGTTCATCTTTTGAGTCGCTTACTCTCAATTTCGTGGACTACTCATGACGACGGTTTCCATGAACCACGACGAGTTATTAAAATTTTGAACGTGCTTGAACCATTAGCAACTTTGTTAGGCACACACACAAACACACACATACACTCACTTTCGGCTGGGTTTAATCCCCTCTGGCCTCCTCCGCATTTGCCTTCGATAGGCTTCAACTGCGACTTAGTCACAATCGATTTGAGTTCAAGATGAGTGCCATGTGCTGAGTTCTATCGAGATATCGATTGTTTGATCGATTGTCTCAGTTATTGAGTGCGCACTTTAAGTCGAGTACGAACACACAAGTATGCCTTGATTTTGATTTGGCATTAAGACTATTTTGTGTGTAGTCGCCAATAAATCAATTACAAATCTGTTCCGTTGATTATTATGCATGAATTGCATAAATTTATGCAATTGTCGTCTAGTTTTGTTTTTGGCGCCAAGTCTGAGAATCGACCTCGCTCTGCTGAATTGATAGTAGCAGTTGAGATATATCCAACACATGACTAACTGAAGGTGACGACGACAATAATTCTCTGTAATCGTATCAAGATTAAGCTCATGATATAGTGTGCTGTGTTTCTCTCAGTGTAACGTTGAACTATCAAATTGGGTCAGACACCAATTAGATTCAGAAATGTAGAAAAACTCATTTGTCTAGCGCAGTTATAATTATCGGATGGGTGCCTCAAATAAAGTATTGTGTTCAGAACAATCAGATGGTGAAATGACAACAAAAGCTGCCTCGAATTGAAGCGTGACAAGTGTGAAATCCACACACATACAATATCAAAAATAATATCCGATTTATTGTAAATTGAAGATGTGCAAATATTTACGAGTCGAGAGAGTAGAGTGACAAAATATTGTCCTCATCCCTCCCCCTTCCATGCAACTTGAAAGTCAAACGTCAATGACAGTTGTTTGTGCACCGATGTGGATCTGGATTTGGATGCATATATAATACTTTTTATTCGTATTACTGTGGATGTGTGGATAACACATGCGATTAGATCTCTTAACCAGTTTTTCTGCCAATAGTCGAGTGTGAGTTTCATAAACACAGAAACACCTCAACAGACAGCGACAGAGATACAGACACAATCACAATCAACTTTTGGAAATTTTGGATGAATCATATGTTGTACTTTTTTTTTAATACCGCGATTTATATCTTAATAATTGCTACGCTATATACTATGTACCTCATGATTGAGCGTATGATTGACAATCAGCTCGCACATTGCCATTGTCTTTTTGGAATACAACAAGTGGATATTAAGTATACGCCACCCGCGGCACGTGGTGCACTTAAAAACAACACAAAATAGTAGCACAATTTCAGTTCAGTTTTATCGTATTTTGAACTCAGACGACGTTTACTTTAATGTCTCTTCGCTCTCCGTTCCGACACTGTCCGACCTTAAGTGTAACACGTTCAAAAGCCAACTGCTAACTGGCTGCTGCTTTGGTTCGGGCCTTTTATTGGTGCGACGGCCGCGTCGCCGCTCAATTAACACAAGCTCAACAAAATCATATACGTCTATACTCATATATTCATATGTACACATATATATTAATGTACATTTATTTGTCTTTTTTGTTTTTATTGTTGTTGTTGCTGTTGTTTGTTTGCAACAATTTGTGCGAGAGCGGCGCAGTCAAGTTTGAGTTTGTTTTCAACTGAATTGAGTTGGAAGGCTAGTGAAAATAATAAAAATATAAATAATAATTAAGAAAATTGCCAGCCGGTGACTTTTTTTTTAGCATTTCTATACCCTGTAACCACAAACGGAACAACTGAGGAAATGTGACCTTTAAATAATTTACAAGTTCAAATTGGCAATCTACAGGGTATATACGAATATATCTTTTTCAGCTCTGTTGATTAATAGTCTCCACTTGAAGAGTGCATTCTATACTCACGAAATACAAGTATTTAAGCAAATAAGGAAGTTTGTTTCTCTTTTGTATCTTAGAGATACTTCTGTATACTATAGATGTTTCTACATCTTTGAAAGGTTTTCGTATTTTTGTTTAAGATACTTGTGTCTACTTCACATATACTTTGTTTGCTATTGGTTAATATCAAAGGAGCGAAGAAAGGATATTCCAGGTTTCTCTTTTGCAAATTCAGATAAATTCCGATTGTAAGATAAAAGTAAGGCAAAACATTTGTTCTACTAGATATCACCCTCAGAGCTTTAATAGCTTGGTGAGTCATTCAGTTGTTCGATCAAGAAAAAGAGTTATAAATTTCTGGATAGATAAAGAGCAATCAACTCTATTTACTGGGCATACGCGTAGTCGTTAATTATCAACTTGAGTTCTCATTTTTACGTAGTTTGTTTATCTTTTGTATTTCTATTAAAATGATGGCGTGCATTGTTTAGCTTTGCTTTTGTTTAGTTTCTGTCTCTGAGCTTGTTAAAATGACGTCAGCCAGAAGTGAAGACAACAGCGATCGCAGTCCGCAGTCCGTTAGCTGACTCCAGCTTCATTTACTTACTATACATACATATATTTACTTTTTGTTTTGTATTATATTTAAATAAAATCAAAATCAATGCGTGCAACAATAGTTCCTGAATCGGTGGGCAGCTTAGAAAGTTGTTTCCAAGTGGCGCCAAAGGGGCAGCAAATTAACTGTTAATAAATCTTTCCTAGACACGATTTAAATTTTAAAATTGCAACATTGTTGACTTCAAACAACAGATATCAAGTATCAAGAACCTCATAACTTTTATGCCAAAACTTTGAAACACTTGACGCAGCAGATAAAATAAAAACAATATCAATTTGGTTGCTTATGCAGTTAAATTTCATTCAAAATAAAAACGACGCCATAGAAAAATGTTCAAATGACGAATTCGTCTGCTCAAATAGATAAGATAACCAAAGATGCAATCTCAGAAAGAGCAGCATTATTAATAATTACTTTTTAACTGATTGGCTGCGTTGGGATTATTATCACAATAAATGGAATAATGCGCGCATTTTTATAAAAAGTATTTTAGATGACGCTCATCCAGATTTAAAACACATTTTAATTGCTTGCATATTGCAAATCTGTGTTTTGTCTTTAGAGCTTTATTTTAATTTGGTATTTATTTGTATTCGGTTACACTGATCAACAAGTTTTTCGGGATGCACTGAGTTCGAGTACGAATACCTTATGTTTGGCTGCTTGGGGTGGCGCGGCAAACATGTTGAGCAACGGTTCCACATCAACTGGTTATTGAAATGCGGCTCGGAGAGTCGGAGAGCCAAAAGTCTGGGTCAAAAAGCAGTCAGCGCATTAAACGTGGACAAAATGTAGAACTCAAACTCAAACTCAAACCAAAACCCAAAGAATAAGGCAACAAAAAATAACAACAAGAAGAGCCCAACTAGCCGGCCAAACGAGTATTGAGCTCGGTCTTTAAGTAATTTGATAGCACACACTCTTCGTGTCGAGAGGAAACCAACAAAGCAAAACAAGAAGGTAAAGGTAAAAAAAAAACAAGTAAGAAAGCTACAGACGAGTGTGTTCGACTGTGAGATACCAGCTATCTATTTTAAATAAAAGCAAAATATTTTGGTATTATTATCAAAACATACCAAACTTTTATACCACAAAATACTGAAAATATACCAAATGGTATATTTGCTATATTGATATAGTAGTAGTCATCCAAAGCAAAGTTAAAATACCTTTCTACTCTATGGGTAGTAGGTATAAAAATCGACAGCAGAACAAGAACAAAAGCCAAGCGAAACCATCTACAGGCTCTAGAAGGGTTAAGTGTGACTCCGACAACTGAGCGTAACTGAAGGTAACTACATAAATATTTATATACTTATATACACATGCATACGCGTGTTTGTCTTGCACCTCGCAGAGCAAAAGTCACTCAGCTATCTCGTTAAGTTTGTCTCTATCTACTTAGTTAAGTATCGCACCATCTTGGAAATATTTTAAGGATTTTCAACTTGATTTTGAATGTGATAAGTGAATATTATTTAAATTAATATATTTGTATTATACCGGTGGAGAACAGAATGACATATGCTTTCCATTTAAATACCGTTGAATCACTTGAAATATATGCATATATAAATTCAATAGAGGATTCATTTTTATATATTTGCTTCTTGCACTAAAGAAGCTCAAAGTTAAATTTATTAAAGCACTTTATCAACTAATTTTTAATATTTATACAAAATATTGGAATTCAATTCGAAGCAATGCCTTCATGGATCTGTAGAACTTCTCGACTAAGTCAAGTTTAAGCTTATCGGCAATCCAGCCAACTTTGAGAAATGTCAATCACTGTTCCATATGTGAGTTGATGAAGCTTAAAGTTAATTTTGTCACACGAAAAGTGTAAACTAAAATTATGGCTACAGTCCAGACCAGCTTTATATATATTACTTAATTTTTTCATGTAATTTCTAGGCAGAACAAGTTGACTGGCGTAGCAAATATGGTTGATAAGGAAAACATTCGAGAATATGGAGAATAAGCAATTCCCTTTTGCATTTTCTCATTTCCATTCGCAGCTCATACTTATTTCTCGTTGTCGTCGACGTTCTCGTTCCGTCTACTTATCGGCGTTTACATTGCCTCAGTGCATAAAGAGGGCGTGAAATTTGGTTTTTGTTGCGGTCCCAAGTCAGAGGAGCACATATTACAATTGTTACGTATCCGTCGCTTCTTTTCCTATCGTACTCTTCCGGCTAGGCTAATATTTAATTAGTTCTGGCTGTGCGTTCGCTGGGTGCGTTAGGTTAGTTATAGCCCTTTGCTATGAACTGTGTGTAAGGTGTGCTGTTTGTCAAAGTCAAATAGGCTTTTAAACAAGGAAGGCAGAGAGAATGCTCAGCTGAACATACAGATGTAAAACAAAAGGTATTACACTATAAAGCTGCCAGAGTTTTGAGACAGTCATTACGAAATACATTGTATCAGAGGGGGCCTGTATAGGGCCAGTATAGCATTGAGCACATTGACCCACACTCAACTGAGGTAATTAAAGTGCTTGGCATTTGACAGACTGACAAATTGGGTTCATTTAGCTTGACTCCCATTCACAATAACATTGACAATAAGTAGTTTGTAATGATGACGCTATAATGGTTGTATATCAGTGCAAACAATTATCTTTGTGGAGAATGTGATGCGAAAATTTAGTGCATTCAAGTCAGCATTTGTAATAATAGAGAACACGTGGATTTCATAATGATTCTCCAAAGTTTTCTATAATGACTATATAAATACTTTTAGCGCTTTCGCATACAGAAAAAGTATGGAACACTTGTGTGTTTCCATTTCCTTTTTATAGTTGCCCCCACTAATGGCTTAAAAATAAATATGTACCTTAAAACAGCAAAAACGTCGACAGCCGCGTTATACAATCGATTGTAGAGAAAAATCGATCAAAATAATGTACGATATTAAAAACGCAACCCTGCTGAAAGGCAGATCTAAACAAAGACAGAAAAAAGTAATTTCTTCTTCTCACCGTTTCGTGCATTTCGCAGCTTTCGTCAAGCAACGCCTCCAAGCTTTGATCATCTTTGGTGGGTGAAAGGGGAGGCGTGGGCGAGCGGTTTTTAGCTGAAAGCATGGAACGTGGCAGCAAGTGGCGTCCATAGTGCAGGTACAAATAGCGGCCCCATTTGCGGCCAACAATGCCGCAAGTAGCGGCTAATGCAAATACTGCCACAATCAACCACATGTTGTTGGGAGCGAATAACAACAAACAATAACGAATTCAATGAGAAATTCGGCTCAGCTCAAGTGCAATTCTCACTTTAAAGCTTATACAACGGCAGCTGGTACAATTTTTATGACCGGCAGTGTGAGTATAAAAGCTTTGTTGTGCTCCGCTAACAACATTTCATGCGCCGCTCTCTTTGTGCTTTAGTTGGCGCTCTCTTGTTGGACGCTCTCTCGCTCTCCCACACAGCTGCTTTTTGATTTGGTCTTGTGACCCACGAGACGACTTTTTTTCTTTCGCTTTTCGTGTTTCGTTTTGTTGTTTCTGTGTTGTTGCCGCAGTTTTTATCACGCTCTCTGCCTTTCAATTGTTTTTCCAATATTTTTTTGTTACACAGCTATGCTCAGCTAAATGTTAATGTTGTTTACACATCACAATGAAATTTGTACAACATTTGTGCAATGCTTCAATAGTAACACAAATGCATATCGATATAAATAATGTTAATATTATTTCTTTATTTTTTCGCTTGCTACTCGTTATGGTCGATTTTTGTGTGTGCGTGTTTGGAAAACAAGTTGCTGACTGACGGAATGAGTGCCGACTGTCGTAGTTGAGGAAACAAACACATAAGAACAGGCGCACACAGTGGCCCAAAAAGAAGTTCAATGAAATATACAAAGAGAGAGAGAGAGAGAGCGCGAATGAGAGCGCTATTCTAGCTCTCTTAACTAGTTGTGCTCTTTGTGGAGCTTTTTCAACTTCCGAGCTTGTGGCTGATGCTGTTTTAGTTATTGTACCAATATAGATAGAGAGGCAAAAGGGGGTGTGTTAGCGTGTGTGAGTGTGTCTGCTACTGTTTAACATACATTTTCAAGTGGCTACAAGAGATTTGAATGTTGCCAGCAACATGTTGCTAATGCTGATGTTGCGTATACGTAATTTGGCTACTAATTGCTGTGAATAGTGCAAATTATGTGTTTATTGGCAGATAGTTTGCAATTGGCGCTTCAAAAGGGGGCCTGCAAATTGGGTCCCTTAACAATTGGGGCATGAGTTGGCGGCAATTTATTAAATATTACAATTACTTGTCGGATCCATCGCATCACGAGCTTTGGCCCAAAAAAAAATAGTACAAATTAAAAAACAAAAATACTACACTTATTTCTTTTTTTGTTGGCTGCGTTGGGCCAAGGTTTTTTTGTTGTTGTACTTATTTTGTGTTCGTCGCATTTTTTTGTGGGTTAATTTGATTGTTTTAAGTGCTGCTTGAACAGGTTTCTGCTTTGATAATGCCAGATGTGTTGCTGTTTAAATTAACTTGTTGCGTTATCAACACAGCAATAGCAATACCAACAGCAACAAGTGGGCGTTGACTAGGATCTCTCTCTAATCTCAGCAGATATATGTGCATATATAGTAAAAGTGGTAAAAGTAGTTTGACCCGTTGCCTCGTTATTATTAAATCCGGTAAATAAATCACAATTATTTTTGGCTTATTCTGTCAGCGTGACGACAACAAACAATTCGCCGTCATATAAAATAAAAACAACACAAATGCAGTGGATGAAGTAATCACGTGTTTATGTTATCCGGTTATCTGATCCCTTGTCTTCTTGTTTATGACCCCGTAATCTGTATATATTTTGTATATTCCGGGATCCATTGTGTGTAAAAATTGAAATCATGCAGCGGCAGACAGATTGACAGCTGTTTTTTTTGGTTTTGTCGCCCAAAAAACTGATTAATATAACACAAATCTGAGGAAACACACACTGTACTTTTTGTTGTTGTTTTCCTTTAATTAAAAACGAATCGCAACAGAGACTGAGCTTGATTTGAACAGAATTCATTATAATTCCGGTTTCGATGTTCCTCAAGAATGCAGAATTGTCTAATTATATATGGTGTACAACATTCTCTCTATGTTATGTCTCTCTCAAGTTGTTATAATTTTTTCTTTTTAATATGCGCAGAGATTTGCATACAGCTTTCAGATGCTTTTGAGCAACAGGTGGCGCTTTCACGTAACAATAACAACAGCACTAAAAGATGCCGTCACTTGCCACACCTTCTACACATATATATGTATATATAGTAGATATGTAATATGTCAGTCAATTGAAATCTAAGCCAAGTTTACAATTGGCTGACTGCGAATGCGCGCATTGAATTTCGCTTGGCAGCAAACAACAGAGAGCAGAGAACAGGAGTGCAGATGAATACGAATTAAATGTAATTACAGTGAAATTTCAATTAAAATACGCTAATTGTAGACTCCCTGAGTGTTGCCGCCCTGTTCATTATGTATGTCTCACATACAACTGGTTAAAGGTGAAAGAAATGTCAAATGTGTCCACCAAACGCAGACGCACACACACTGGGGCGTATACTTAATGTATTAAAAATTCAATCAGTTGGCTTGCGTTGAGCCAAAGCCAAAAGCATTTCGGGAACCAGTTGAACCTGCTGCTTAAATGCTAAAATGTTCCTAATTATGAGCTGTATAAAGCAGATGCTAGTTGCCAAATTGTAGATCAAGAGTTTTAATACTAATATGAACATTTCTCAGTTTAATGAACCTACATACAGCGTATTTTACTGTCGAGCATGCCTTCAAATACTACAAAATTGCCTCTTTTTGAAAGCGAGTTTCATCAAATGCTTTGAACCTTTCGCTGATTGTTGGCATTGAATATATGAGAGATCAAAGATAACAAAGAAAAATGAGACAGAGAAATTGATATGGAGAAAACGTGTCGAGCTATCGCACAGAATCTCTTTCCGATATAAAATCATTTCTGTTTAGCAGGTGAAAACACTGAGAACATTATATGCGATATGAGAAAGAAAAGCAGGTGAAAGCATTGAGAACATTATATGCGATATGTCAAAGAGATGCATTTATCAACAACTGCTTTATATATAGATATATCATACTATAGATAGAAGTCTCAACTCAATTGGTGACAATTTTCTATGCCACATTTAATGGGGCAATGAGGCAACTTATGGCGATCATTGGCCCATCTTCGCTACACACTAATTATAGCTATAGCTCGATCTGGTCTAGGGATTTACTGTGGCATTGTTGTTGTTGTTGTGGTTATTGTTGCTGACGGACATGGCGCAAACTGAATTTGCATGCGAGAGGCGCGACCTTATCGACGAATATTGGATTGATGGTATTATTGCCAGGTATTTTGTGCACTATTCAATATGGACACTTGATGTTTATGGCCAAGGCATTGAATATACGTATATAGTAATGTTTGCATATATCTTCTCCTTCTTTTTCGTTTTCGACTGTTTTACGAAACGCGTTCGGATTGCAAAATATCGCGAATGTTTTGCTCAAGTTTTTGTTTTTTCCCCTTTTCAACTTTCACCCATTAAAAATAGCGCGCGAAAAAGTCGCGAGATGGAAAAACGAAAAACGATTCGCGTCGAGCGCAGAGCAAATCTCAACTAAATTCTATTCAGATTTTCTCATTCGTGTATTTACCTTTTTCCTAATATATTTGGCTATTTTGGATAGCTTGATCGGCTTCACGCTCATTTTGGCGACGTCTTTTGCGTATTTATGTTTCGCCTACTGTATGTTGTATCTGTCTTCTTTTGGTTTTGGTTTTGTTTTTGCTGCGCAGGCGTTGCTAATTTCGAATACACTCTTTTATTTTTTGATTGGCAATACCGGCCTCAGGCCAAGAGAGCGTTGTCTTGTATCCAAAACAATTAAACACATATGTGTATGTTGAAATTTAAATATATTTATATATGTATTTATTTTGCTATTGCTGTTGTTGTTGTTGTTGTTGTTTTTGCTTAATAAAGTCACATTGGAAAATAAGAATTTAGCACTTGGATTATACTATACACATATATGTATATATTGGGATGGGTTGGAATTTGAATATTTTATGTACACAAAAGAAAGACCGTTGATCGCAGCCAACGACAACGACGACGACGACGACTGCGATTGCGACTGTGCGGCTTGAATGTGTTGCGAAAACTAAAACAGAAACAGCCCACAAACAAGCCCAACGGTCGAAGCCGCTGTTGTCGTTGTCGTCGTCGCCGTTGTCGTCGTCGTAGTCGGCGTCAATCTGTCAGACAGTCGCAGCAGAAGCCGCAGCAGCAGCGACAACAACAAACGTGGCTCAACAAACGAAGCGATGCTCGCTGGCTGATAACTTGCCTAGTCGCTGTGCAGTATGGCACCACATTCTGGACACCACTGTCGCCATAGACGCGTGCGTTTTCTATGCTGCGGGCAGCGGAGCTTTCATTCGTTTATTTTGTTTGTTTTGCTTTGGCTTGCTTTCGGTTGTCATAAAATGCATTTGCTCTTTTCAAATTGATTTAAAGCTCCTTGCTCTTATGCTGAAGGCTAAAAAAAGACAGCTGAGCACTTGTTTTTGGATCTTGTGCATTTAAGCAGCGTAGCTCTCACATTAAATAAATGCACATACCACATTCGCATAAATATGTGTCTCATTGAAGGAAAAGCAGTTTTAACCTAATATCGACCGGTTCTGGAGCGAGTGTGGAGCAGTTGTTGAATGAATTGAATTAATTGAACACAGAAAGGGTCGCTTTTTAATATGGGGGTTTCTTATCCATCACATAACCACAAATACCTATCGCTGCATATATGTAAATATATGTGTTTCAATGTTGATGCCTAATTCAATTGGCGCAAATTAAACGACTTGCGACTGCGAATAATTCATAAATTGGGCAGTTTACTCATTTTTGCTTTGTACTGAGGAAATTATTTACTCAATTTGATAATTTACATTGAGGGAGACTTCACTTGAAGCAAAATATTTACTACAGCTACATATTTTTATACCCTGCGCAAATATGCTAAGTTCTGAGGAATTTTGTATGCCTGTCTGTCTGTCTGTCCGCATGTGTAAGTGCTAATATCTCAGAAACTATAAAACATTCAGACTCCAAATTTGGCATCTTTATTTCTAAGTTCAGTAAAAGAATCATAGAGTATCTTAAGGTCGTTTTCGCCGCCTTAGAACGTAATTATTTGTTTGCATATTGCTTAGTCTTTAAGTCAAAGATATGCTAAATATAAACCCAAACATTTTAAACACATTTCGGCAGTGTTTTTATTACTCAGTTTGAAATTTCTGACAGACTCGGGTGTGGCACACCTCTTGCACACACCTTTACATTTCATTCGAACCAAATGCAAAAAGTCATTTAAAGTAAGTGCAGTTTGTGTTAATTGAGAGCATTAATGTCGGACATTTCGAAATCGTATATAAGCTATTATTGTAAAGAATGCGCTATTAATAATGTATACGAATATGGTATATACGTATTTTGTTTTTATCTTTATTGATTCTACGCTAAAATGTGGATACTGCAATATGCAAATTTGCTGATTGTGATCGTACTTATAATGGAATCTCTGGCTATCGAAAGAGGCATCGGGAATCGCATTGCACTCTCCTCAATTGCTCAACATCGATCGATGTCGTCGTCGTTGTGTGGACGCCGTAAAAAATTCATTGAAACTAATTGATTCGACAAGTACAATGTGCGTTATACATGCATGTATATGTATATGTATATATCACACAATTAAAAGACAAACTTTGTTTGCGACAAAACAATCAAAAAGAGCGGTATTCCACCTCGAATTTATCAAAATAATGGGCGTGACTTGATCTTGCTCAGATTGATCGAATTAGAAAAGGAGCTGCGAAAATGAATCCACAAAAAAACCGGATGCGATGACGAGAACAACGTTGTCTCTGATGATCTGAGGATCATCCGAATAACAATAACAACAATAACCGGCTAAATGACAAGCGCTGTGGAATTGAATGAAACGTAATTAATTTAAGCAAGTAATTAATTGTTTGCTTAGTATAATATGATGAAATTTTAAATGGATTGCTCCGAATGAGATATATTTAGTCGGGCATACATTATGCACTGGCAAACACACAAATCATACTATATATGCCACATATGTATGCGGTTATATATTTAGATATTACGAGCTCAAGATCAAACACCCCCCGTTCCACATTCCCCTCTCCCCATCCAAAGCACATCGCAGTTAATGGATTTGCCTGAACGCCTTTGTTTGTGTCTCATCTGCCAGCCAAACAGCCAACGATTCTTTATATGCAAATTTTCTTTTGTTGAATGAACGAAGGCATTTAGTTATGTTCGAGGCACACGCTCAGTTTGTCATAAATGAAACAAACAACAACAACAATGAGAATAGCAATAATGTATAACAAATTCAACCGGTTGATCGCTAAATAACTTGCCCAGTTGCGATACTCAAACTAGACCTCAGCTATGCATCTATTTATGCGCGAGTTTTGCATGCGTATCTCAAAGATACATTTCACATGATTATCGCCCTTAAATGAGCTGCAAATACTTGTATAGAAGCCACATTAATATCCAGCTAACTGGTTTCGTTCTCTTGATTAACTCGTTCTCAATTCCTTTTGATTTATAGAGCTGTTCAAACTCATTAGAGCAGCGCTTCTGTTTGCATCATTTTTACTTTCGTTTCAAATTGAAATTTCGAAAGAAAAAAAAAACAGCCAATTGTTTACCTAACGTGAATTGCTTAGAAATCCACTCTTTGCGTCAAGTTTTGCATTTGACAACTGTGTTTTATTTATATAAGAATCTAAAGTTTCACATACAAAGTAAATTAATCCTGCCTGCAATTTTTTATATTACGTGTAGAAACATGTTCTAGTTCAGCGATCTCGTCTACATGATGTTTTGTGTTATGCAAACAAGCTTTGTTTTAATATCCGATAACGTTGTCTATACTCGACACTTGAGGAAAACATTTTAATAATGCATATTTATGTTATCTTCAATACTCTTTTGCCCGCTTGACCCATATGTTTAAATTTATTTTTATACGAAATGATAAGAGCTTGAACAAAAAGCAATTACGTAATTTGGCAGGTATTAAATTGGGAGACTGCAGAAGCTGTCGAAGCTGAGCAATTCAACAAAATAAACGATGCTCTCAATCTTATCGAAGTCTGAGTGCGCACTTGAAATGAAGTCTGAAATTAACGGAAGTTGTTGTAGAAGAACTCTATAGATGTTGTTGCCCTAGACTTTAGACAAACTATATTTAGTTTGATAACCCCTTGAGTTGTTGTTTTGAGCTGTTGCTGCCTCGAGATGAGGTTATTTTGTGTTTATTATATAGGTTAACTTTGGCCACCTCTAAATTCAAAATTGATAATAAGGAAACAATTCGATGACAACAGAGATAATGAGATGGGGGAAGATTCCAAGGTGGATTGATTCTATTAACAGTTTAGTTCTAGGAAACAACACAAATTCCATAAGATTGTTTGATGAACCATATCAGGTTTCCGAGCAAAAGTCGCCAGACAAAAGAAATTACTCATACGACGTGTGAATCGTGGCCAAAGATATTTACATACTACGACGTCGTAGGCACGCTTATTGGGTGAGAAAAACGTGCTCAGACAATGTTGCGAAATAGAGCCAAACGTATCATAATAAATAACAATAATATGCGCTAATTATTGAGTGAATCGAAAAGCTGCTAAATCATCATGCAGATGAAGCTGAAGATGAAGATGAGGCGAACGCCTTCACCTTAAAACCCCAAAGCATTGCATTAAAAAAAGCAACATCGAATTAGATCACAGATGGGGAGCTTTATTATGCGAGTGCTAATTGCCATATCAGTTTCGAGCCAAGAATTGGCCTCGATGTGTGGGGGGGGAGGGGGAATAGTTTGAGTTGCATATTTAGATATGCATATGGGTTGTTATGCTAAGTTAGGCAACGATTTCGAGTTCGTAATTGTTATGAGAGCTTGACGAAACCACAATTTAATGTATTCGATCATTTGGCAGCAGCATGTTGGCAGACACGACAATTTGGTTAAGAGAAGCCCCCAAAGTGCTGGCAAGAGATTGGATTGCAAAGATTCATTTCATCACAACATAAAAGTTGGCACATAACAGGTTTAAGGAGATGCAACATAATGAAGCATATTAGTATTACACAAGCATAATGAGGAAAGAAGTTATTCCTCAATAATAATATTCCTAAAATAAACAATTCAGGTTGGCAAACAAAATAAATTCTCCACACTTGGTATGCAGATCAAGTTTGTTTCCCCCGTTATTTGTCAACAAGAATTCCAGTAGCAAAATAAAGCTTAAACCTTGAACTTTGATATACATTTACTCTGGCTGAGCTAAGACGTCACTATTGCATCAGATTTGGAATGTAACTGCAGCAATTTAGTTAAAAGTCTATTTAGCATTTGTGCTACTAGCGCCATCTAGTGTTTGTTGGCGTGAAGTTCCTTCCCTTTTAATTTTTGTTGTATATGGAAAATTGTATAATTCTTGCGAAACAAAGGAAAATGTGATCAAACCGTGATGAAAACATGTCTATCTCGTTGTCGCGCATGACTTTAATTAGTTTAAGCTTAATGCGTTACACTTTGCTGGAACTAATTCCGCAATTAGCTTAGATTCGCTTGCTACGCATTCAACTGCTTTTTACGTAGTTCTCTGTCATGGTAAATATAAGAAAGGTATTCGTATTACTTTTTGTGAAGATGAAAATGTTTGAATTTCAGCAAATTTGATAAATTAAAAACTGTTGCCAATTGTTGTAAATGTACATAGATAAATGATGTAAAATGAATTTGGAATGCTCGCTGTTTAATGAGCCAATATGATAAATGAACTAATGAATCAGGTGCCTAATGAAATCAAAATTATAAATTATTGAAAACAATTACGAGTTGTTTTAGTGTGCCACACATAGACACACACACAATATCACACTTAGAGGGTGCTTGAAAAAATGTGCCAAGAAAATGTTTTACAATACTGAAGGAACGAAACAGAAGAACATGATGCTTAAGAGTGTAACTCGGTAACTACGAGAAAAGAAATCAAAGTAACGAGCGAGCCATAAAGGTAAATGATAACATTAAGAAATCAACTGTTTTTTTTTGTTTTTGTTTTCCATAAAAACGAAGAGAAACCATAAATGAGAAAACATAAAGAATTCACATCATTTTCACATAAGTTCCAAAAGTGGTTGGATCGTTTTAGATATGTGCTTTAACAACACGTTTTAATTTAAGTTTAGGTGGAAGAATTCGTATTAAAAGGTTGTAAGTCCTAACCTCGCCGCCCAACAATTCCAAATCATGCGATGCGGCATGCGAAGCCGTTTTTATGATCTTGTAGGTCTTGGCGAAGGGCGCCTTTAGAAGCTGTCGTATAGAGATTTATCACATAATTCAGTTTTCAGTTTCAGTTTTTGTATTGGTTTTGGGTTGTTTAACATAGTTTTTGCCCAGATTGTTGTGTAGTATATCATTTTTTAACATTTCGTTATATGTATTTATTTTTTTTTTATGTAAAATCAATGCAAATTGTAACGAAAAAGAGAGACATGACAAGAAACAGAAGGAAGAAGAAAACGCGTGTACAATAAATGTAAGAAAAGTATACAAGAGATATGTTAAAAAGATTTTTGCATATATAAAATTCAATAATTTCGAGGCATAATCTAAAAGAAATTGTTTTTTATATTATTCTTTTTTTTTGTTTAAAATTTTGAAATCTGTTTCTTTTTTTTTTTTGGTTTTTTGTTTAATTTATACTTAGTAGAAAAATTCGAGAGAAAAACTCAGCGCATATAAAAGAGCAATAGGTTAAAAATTATATAGTATGAAAAGAGAGAGAGAGAGATCGACGCTTGCGATATTGGAAAGGGATATAGATGGATAATGGAACTTACCTCCCAGGATTCACGGGTGAGATCGCCGATTTCCTCGCCATCCTGGCTGCCACTGTAGCCTGACTTAATGGTGCCGCTCTTTGTCCACTCGGTATCCTCTTGGATTAGCTCAAAGCCGCGCGCCTTGATTTGCTCTTCGTCCAGTTCACCGTACAGGTGTTTCACCCAGGTGTTAATGAAGCGATAGAGCTCATCAACGCTGAAAAGCAATTAGATCAATTATGGAATCAAATAGCTGGATGTGACTGACTCACCGATTCTTAGGCACACTGAACCAATATTCGGCGCGCAGCTTGTTTTTGCCATAGGACATCACTGTGGTGCCCTGTGGAATGGCCTTGCCAATGGGTTTGCCCATGCGCAGGCGGAAATACAAAGGTGGGTCAGAACAGGCGCGTGCTGGACGTGGTATAAGCTCTGCGAATAGAAGGCAAATTGAGTATACTATTTAAAAGATATATGTGAAAACCTCTTACTGTCCACACTGATAAACAATTCCGGCTTGTCGTCCATGGAGACCATGGAGCGATAGTCCAGCTTGGGCGGCTGAGGCTTCGACTCCTTCAGCTTTGTGCTGGACGCCGTGCCCTCCGACGAATGTGGACGTATAAAAGTGCCAATTGACGAACGCCTGCAGGGAAGCAAACAAATGCAAGATTAGTCATGAAATACGACTATAACTTAAGTAACTAACTGATGATCAATCAAATACAAACTATCGATGGATTAAATGAAAATGATTAGCTTGTAGCTGATGATATTGGTCGGATGTATACAGATGAGCGTTACACAATTAAGCTACACAACATCAATGAGTAACAGCAAGAGCAACACATGGAACACTTTTGGTATCCGTCTCCTTTCTTACCCATAGGTCATATGACCCTCGGAATGTGTCGAGTGAGGTGTCAATGGCGGCACTGGCGACCCACCAGATTCTTCGGACGGTGTTTTCGAAAATAGATTACCGCCCAGCTCTGATACCAGAGTGATTGGCGAGCTAAATATATGATTCGATTTGCATCCATCCAATAGATATAGTTAACATTTGTTGTAATTGTGTGTGTGTGTGTTAGTGTTAGTGTGAAAATGTGTATGAGTTAAATGTGTGAAAAGCATAAGTTCAAATTATGTTTTGCAAAAGCAGCCGATCCGCATTAACCGAAGGTAAGCATTATTTTTGTTTTTTTCATTTTTTGGTTTTTGTTGACAACGAAATAAAGAAATTTGTGGCACCAATTATAGATTATATAGTAATTAATTAGGCTGAGAGTTTGTTGCATTGTGAGTTTTGCATTTGCGCACCTTGAGAATACTTTCGAAAATACGCTTTGATTGGAATCGCCCGTGTTGGGCGCCGAATCAGTGTCCGCCGACTTGTTCAAGCTGCCGCCAGCGCTGGGCGGGGCACCGCCCTCGCCTGTGAGTCCCTCCACCCAGGTCAATGGATACGAGAGGCGTTTTAGCATCTGCAAATAAGAATGTGTAAATTTAAAATAATCTTCATTTAATTTGCAATTATGCTCACCTTGTTCTTCTTGTCGGCCTGCTTGTCACCAGCTGCAGCGGCTGCTGCGGCAGCTGCCTGCGCCTGTTGAGCTGCCTCATCGTCCACGCTGAAGCTCACGCTCGAGGTCTTCTTGCGAGTGCCGCCTGCATCCAAGCTCTGGCCCAGTATTGTGCTGCGTGGCGGCGATTCGCAGAAGTGCGTCGGCACAATGGTCTTCGGTGGTACCCAATCGGAGCTGAGCACGATGTCAGCGTCACTATAAACGGTTTTCTTTGGTATCGGCTGTATTGTGGGTATGGGCTCGCGAATATCGATGCCCGAATCGTAGCAAGACTGCTTCGATAGCTGCTCCAGATGCTCCAAATCAATGCCAGCTGGTGGCAACACGCCTGGCGGCAAGCCAACAGCGCCAGTTGCACTTGCAGCCGATGCCGAAGAGGCTGCTGTAGCGGCTGCAGCACCAGCAATTGCGGCAGCAACTCCACCGCTAAGCGAACTGGTTGCCGAGTGGACTGCATCCTGCTGGACTCGTGCGCCGCTGTCGACGGTGATGTTGGACTCGTTATCGGCCTCGTCTTCCGATGATCTTCGGGAATTAGACAAATAATAGCTGAGTATTTTGCGAGTTATGTTTGGGTTTTTGGGTTCGTGGTTGGTGGGTGGATTGGTGAGATGTACAGGTAACATTTACAGGTGGCACAGGTGTGTGGTGTGTATATATACATTTGTGTATGGATGTGTGTTTGTTGTGTGGCGTGAGAAGCGTAAATCACAATTGGCAATATATTATGTAAATTAGGAACGAACGTTGCGGATTGATATATGAAAATAAAAAAGCACAAAATAAACATATTGAACAATACAAATTATTAACAAACGTATTTTGTTGTTGAACAAAGAAACAAAGAACACAACTACAGCAAGCTGAGATACTAACCGATCTTTGCTCGGAATGGCCCAGTGATGATCCAAAAGACTCTTACGACGCTCCTCAAGCGTGCTACGTGTGTTTGTCAGGCCGAGCGTTTTCTTTTCATCCTCCTCATCGTGAGCGTCAGTCTTAGCGCTATCTTTGGCTTCCGTTGATGTATCCTGCAAGTGCAAAAGCGTCAGTTTAGTTTGTAATTCCCTTATGTGGATGGTTGACTTACCTCGACACGTTCACGCTCAAAGGCCTTGGGAAAGGCGTCGCCGTCGCGACCAGTGCTGGAGCAAAGCGACTCCTGATCATCGGTGATTTCCAGCGAGCCAATTTCCGCTGTCAAATGCAAATTGTATAATTTGTAAAAGCTTTTAATTGATAATGTATCGAGCTTACTCTCCAAACGCTTGGTCTCGATGTCCGCCTGCTGCTCGCTCAACTCCTTGGAGTCCTCCTCAACTAATACTGGTTTGGGATAATAGATCTCTGGCTTCTCGGCCTCAGCACCGCTGCTGGCAGCAACACTCGGTCCAGCGCCGCCAGCGACTCGCATATGGGCAATGTCATGAAAGATGGCCGCATTCACAACCAAATCCATAGGTGCAATAACGCCATAGCTTTCGGGACCGTGCTCGATCACCAGTGGATCACTGACATTAGGATCAAACATGACAGCATTGCGTGTGACGAGCAGCACGCCACCAACAACACCTTGGCCATCGGTAATGTGTCGCACATTGATCTTGAGAAAACGTTGTGTAATCACAGGATCATCGCTCTTGTCGGCATTCTCCTCAGCCTGGCTGTTGCTAAAGCTGTTGCTGCCGACGACCCGCTCGATGTGTCCGGGCTTCGGGGAGCCGGGACGCAGGCCCTCAAGTATATCTGTAAGATAGAGTATTTGGCGTAAATACATATTTGGAAAGTGGAATCCAAATTGGCGTTGCGTTTGCGTTGGCGTTGCGCTGTGATTTTCTTTTTTGTCTTTATCAGACTGATAAGATAGCAGTGTGCTGGGCCTGTGGCTGGAAGTGGGCTTCAGCCCACGGGGTAGAAATTGATTTATGTGATATTTAGTTTAAAATTAAATCTCTCTAAATGCGCGCCATGTGACAATTAAAAACTTGATGATGAAGTGCGCTGCAAATTTGCAACTCGTGTCTGAGCACTGTGGCTGCTTGAAAGACTGACTCCCCCATCTGTGTCTGGCGACCAATAAGAAAATTTTCGACAAATTAGCACACATCACCATATAACCAAATAAGCAAATATTATTATTATAATAGAAGAGAATGACCTCCGTTTCGCCAAAAGACAGCGGTGTGCATGTTGATCAGGCTCACTTCCTTTATGCGTTACCAACACTTGCACTTGCCACTACACAATATTTTTAAAGTGCGATGTGGCCAATAAACTAGGGCCAACAGTTTTTCTTTTGTATTATCTCTCTTGTTTACGCGACACACACAAAAACAAATAAAATAGCGCAAGTGTCACGAATAATTCTCGACCAAACCAGGGCTGCACAGTAACAGCAGCTGGTTGGCACTTCACAGCTGTTGTTAACAGACAGTGAACGAGTGTTGTTCAGAGCTGTTAATAACAGCATTGCCAACTATCATGCAGAGCGCGGCACCCAATTTGAAAACAGGGAAACCAAAGTTTATATGTGTATGTGTATGAGTGTAAGCTGATAATCAAAATAAAAGCGAAAAAGCGGCAAAATGAGCTTCAATATCATCGCACCAATTGCACCATTTCCATCAGTAGCGTCGCTTACCTTTCTCCTGCTTGCTCTCATCGCTAGACAACTTGCGCTCTATGGGACTCGACTTGCCGGAGATGCTGCCGCCTCCACCGCCGCCCCCTTCATTCGTTCCCGTCGAACTGGTCGAGGCATCGTCTTTGGCACTCTTATCGGGCACCAACAGCTGCTGGCCCGGGTAGATAAACGAGCTGTTTAAGCGATTCAAATGTGTTAGCTCCGATGGTGTCGTATCGAAACGTGCCGCCACCGAGGTCAGTGTGTCGCGATTTCCCACGGTATAGGAAATGGTGGGTATGGTGGGCAATGAAGACTTTTGCTCTGTGAATAAAGAAACGTTAACTGTTAATTAACATCCGACACAACCTAATACAGTTTCAAATGCAAGCAACAATTAATGTGCAATGCGCGCATGTTATCATAATTACTTGGCAGAACTTTTTTTTTTTTTGGGCAATTGCTCGAAGACCACGAATTTGTCATCGGGGCGCAGACGCGAATAAATTACGCCAGTTGTGATGGCATCCTGTGCAATTTGTGCGAATTGACGGCACAAATAGATGACAGCAAAATCATTGCTGGTCACTGATGTTGTCTCAAATGCATTCACTTTCTGATTTACATTCTTTTGCCAGTAAATTTCTACATATTCTAACATTTTGAACACTTTATTTGTTTAAATGTACAGTATTTGCATCAATACAAGAAACGATTGTGCGCTATCGTCATCTCACAGTGGCCGACTAATAATTACTTTTGAACCTTTTATCGCACGTCCTTCTCTTTTTCTCTTTTGCAATTCGAATTCGGATTTCGACGTTGACGGTACACCAACAACATTGTCGCTAGCAGCTGACCAAAAAAAAAAAATAAATAAAAAGACGCTATCGCTGCACTCGAAATTTGTCGATTCTGCGTTTTTTGTTGGTACGTCAAAATCAAACAACGAACATAATGAAAACAAATGATCGACCAAACAAATTGAATAAAAGACTTGTTTATTTTAAATTGATAAGAGGCTCTTATCACAGTGTGATTGTTATTGATATAGTTCTATGACTCACTAATTATTGCATAGATAACGTTTATTTTCCATGTTATGTAATAATAATATTAAACACTTTAATGCAATATTTCGAAATTTTAAAGCTGCCGTTAAATGAAGGTGGTGATGGCACTATCGATGTATGAATATACGTTTTTAATTGTTTTTTAAAAAGCTTTATATATTTTTGACTGCTTCCCACTGATCAAAAACAGTAGTTTTTGAAAAAATTCAAAATGCGAAAAAAAAATCTAGTAACGGCACTTTCTATTCATTGTTTTCCATATCTACCGGCAAGTGTGTTTCTTTGTTTACATTTACTTCGCTTTGCTCTTCTATCGAAACGTGCGTTAACAGTACTGCTCGCTGTTATCTAACAGTACGTGCGCAGCCAACTTAGTGTTGAGCTTCCCCATAAAAAGGACAGATGGCGCTAGTGTGCTATTTGCAAGTTCGCGCGCTATTTAAATGTCAACAAATAGAAATAAATACTTACTTGACAGTTTGTCGACACTCTCAAAGCGCTGCTCAACTTTCGAGCGCAATGAATCCAAATCGAAAGGCGCTGCAAGGCCATGATCCACACTGCGTGATTTGCTCCTGTAATGCAGACATAAAGAAAAAAAGAAAAAAAACACGTGACAAAGCACGAAACGGTTGTTAAATTTAATTAGAGAATATAAAGTCGTAAATCGATAGCAACTTGTTGGCTGCGATCTTTATCACTTACAAATTTTGCAGCTCAAATTGCGGCCATAACTAGCTAATAACAATTTATTTATTTATATGTATGTTGTTATTTTGAAAGCTGCGTGTAATGTTTTTGTTTATCTGGCAATCAACAATCGAGGAGTGACCAAAAATGGCAAACGACGACGCATTTTGAAAATTTCGCGTTTATGTTTTTTTTTTGCTTTTTGTTTTTTAGTTTGTTGTGTTTTTTGTTTAACCGAGTTAACCTTTAAATGCTTTCGATTTGTGGCGACACGTCACGAGTTCGCTTGTCCTCAGAATTCACTACAATTTTCACAAGCAGGCCTTCAAACAAATAGTTAATCCAAACTCTAGCTACTATTACTACATTTCTAATCAATATGGAGGAATATTCACGCGAACCGTGTCCATTTCGCATTGTCGAGGATTGTGGTGGCGCCTTTGCCATGGGCTTTGTGGGCGGCTCAATCTTTCAGGCCATTAAGGGATTTCGCAATGCACCCTGCGGCGTGCAACGTCGTCTGGCCGGTGGCATGGCCGCGGTGCGAGCACGTGCCGCATTGGTTGGTGGCAGCTTTGCCATTTGGGGCGGCACCTTCAGTGCCATCGATTGCACATTGGTCTACGGTCGCGGCAAGGAAGATCCATGGAATTCAATCATTAGTGGTGCAGCCACTGGCGGTGTGCTTGCAGCACGTGGAGGTACGTCAATGAATACGTAGTTGCAAATGTAAATGTGTTGCAAGCAAGGTCATTGAATAATTGAATGCACTTCGATTTGCTGCTGAAAATCAATTTCGTTTTCGATTACGATTTCGCAGGTGTCACCGCAATGCTGAGCAGTGCTTTAGTTGGAGGCGTGTTGCTCGCGCTCATAGAGGGCGCCAGTATTGCCGTCTCGCACTATACGGCCGATAACTATCGCCAGATATCGGTGGTGGAACGCATGCAGCTTTACAATGACCGTCAGATGCGTCAGCTGAAGCAGCAGCAGCAACAGCTTGCCAGCTTCTATGCGGAGCCAAATGAGGCAAGTCGGAACGCATTTGAAATGGATTTTTAATTGCTTTTTTTTTTCTCTGTTTGCGTTTATTTTGCAGGGCAACTCGATGCCGGCTTAGAAACTTGTCGCGTCGCGTCACCGATTGACAACAAACATTGAATACAAATCTTTCTTTTCTTTACAATTTATTTTGAACATTTTTATTTATTTAGCTATTTTTTGTTTTGTCATTTTTGGCTTGCAGATGCCTCGAAATTGAATAGAGACACACCAATCTCGCTCTCTCTCTCGTTCCATTAATATTCATTTGACGTGCAATTCAAGCTTTTGTCTTTTGTATTTGTTTTTTTTTAGAATATTCTGTAGATTTTTTATATGCCGCGCGTTGTCACGGAATTTTTGATGGCTGTTGATGACGACGTTGATATCGAGCTTCCTAGCGCCAAGTTTGTAACCACTCAAGCACAATCGAGTCAACCGCCACCCAACAAAAACAAAAAAAAAAAAACCGACACCACACGCCATATTTAGCTTGGCATGTGTCGCACATTTAACTATTGCTTTGATTTATCATATTCGTAATTTTCATTTTCCATTTCGAATTGAACTCCTAATTGTTAAATAATTGAATCTTAACTTTCTATTCGTATTCATCTTGCATTTGTGATATCTTAAAGTCACTTCTATTTTAGTCGTAACTATCTTTAGATACATTTGTATCTGCGTCTTTTTGTGTGGCATTTTTGATTGACAAAATTAATTTCCGCCGTGGCAACATTCTGTCATCCGTTGAGTGGCAAGCTGAGGAAGTCTTTATTCGATTTTATTTATGTTGTGGCTGCTTCAAATTGAATAACTGATTTGACAGCTTGCTGTTAACTATTTTGATATACGTAATAATGTTATTTGCTACACTTGGTAGATAAAACTACTAGAATTCAGACCAGCATAGTGTTAAGATTGTATTCAAATCATATCTGAGTTGTATAATTCATTATGAATATAAATAAAGATCGCATTTGTTGACAGATTTTGGGATATATGCTCATGATCATGACAATCAGGTTTTCGTCGCTTATTTTTAGCTTGTTTTTAAGGCATTCAATTGAACTACAATGAGCATATCTTTGTATGCATATTAGCTAATTTGCATAATTTATCAGATTAAACGTGCCTCTAAAGATACAATTGTATCTTTTTATTGCCTCTGGCTAAAAGTATCTTCGATGCAAATGTTATTTCTACCATCAGTATTTCAAGGGACTTTACAATAGAGAGCTATCGTTCATTGGCATAAATTATTTAAAAAACAAAAATGAGAATAAAGAATATGAAAATTATTTGCGCGTGTCTTAGCAAAGTGCGATGGCAATTAGCGAAACCAACTGCCGATAACCGTAATTGAATATCAATGATAAAAAAGATAAACAAAAAATGGAAATTATTTATTCAATTCTAGTATTTATACGCTAAGGCAGCTGACACTGAGGAGAGGAAGAACCTCTCTCTATCTCTTTCTCTCTTTGTAGTCTGCAGATAAATAGTAAATAATTATTTAGCGCACATTTGTTGCGCTTTTGTATTTATTGTAATACTATGTATTATTTATCGCAATTGCCATGACAATTTCGCCATTGAGTTACGCTTTTGCCTTTTGTCATTTAAAAGTTCACTTATTTATTTATTCATTTTAATTAATTGCGCAGCTGAAATATATTTCACAAATCAAACAAACTTCGTCGCGCCGTTCGAGGCCTTCTAGGCCTATTTACGCGTAATTTTACCTGGACGCATGAACTTCATTACGAAAACAGTAATAAAAAACAATAACAAAAACAATAACAATAAAGAAGTACAACAACAAACGCTAAACTGGACGAGCCCAGAGAAACAACTGTGTTTGATTTGTAAGTTGCGACATTTGACGAAGGCGACACAAATTATTTTATTTTATTTTCTTTTCTTTTTTTGTTTTTTTTTTTTCTGTTTATTAAGTTCACAATGCTCGCAGGAATTCAATTTGCTCAGATGTTTTTTGTTTTTAGGTGGAAAAGTATCATATCGTTTTGTTTTATTTTTGTATGAATTTATTTAGAGTAGAGCAAATATCAATAATTATGTGGCACATAGTTCATTGTTCAGTGTCTGCACAAGTCTAGCCTTCTTTTTTTTTTTTATTTTGATGGTTTTTGTTTATTTTGCACATTCCTTTGGCACATGATTTGAAGGCAGTAGCAAATTGGGGAATGCCACATGTCGAAACTTGAAGTAATTCGCAAGAAGGTTGAGTAATTCGAGTGGTTTTAGATATAGCTACTGTTGTACTTATAAGATTGTTATATTTGTTGTACTGCTTGAGTTAAGTGAAATACCTTTGTCAGTTCTTTAATGTCTTTCTAACATACTATAAAGGTCATCGAGTGCAACTATTAAACTTTATTTCACTAATAAAACTTTGAATGGAGTAACCATTAAGAATACTAAATTCAAAGTTAATAAATTTAGCTTTCATGAATGAATTATATTTAAATTGATTTGAATAATTTTACTGAACTTTTCTTTATAAAAAATATTTCTGTTATATTTATAAGATTGTTGGATTTGTTGTACTGTTAAGGGAAATACTTTTGTCAGTTCTTTAATGTCTTTCTTTAAACTCCATAGAGTGCAACTATTGAACTTTATTTAAGTAATAAAAATTTAAATACTGAAACCATTAAAAATACTGTATTTAAAGTTAATAAATTAAACTTTAAAATTTTATTTAAATTGAATAGAGACCTTTATTGAACTTTTTTTTATAAATATAATTTCTGTTATACCTATACTATTGTGTAACATTCAAAGAACCGTTATTTTAATTTGTGTCATAAGAAATTAAATATTCAAATGCAAATCTCGTAAATTCTCTTTTATCTGTTTCTTTATTTCCCAGTGTCAACGTCTTATTAAATGAGAAATTCATGGTTTAAAAAGACTAGAATTTTGGAGAAACCTGATTGACAGAAATGACACAGTTTACGCTACTTTATTGTGTTAACTTTTTGCTGCCATCATCAAAAGTTATTCTTGTAGAAAAGCGGTTATTGGTTGTATGTTCATATCATTATCAAATTCGAATATTTCTGAACTATATATTGAATAGTCAATTGAATGTAATCATTCGCCACAGATCAAAAGTGAGATTAAACCACAAAAAAGTATGAAAGTATGCAAACAGAAAAGAGCTACCAGAAGGCAATAAAAGTGTAAGGTAAGAAGTGAATGTTTATCGACTACTGATACTCTTACTCATTTCTGAACACACACTCGTGTTCTATTCATATCTTATCAATAAACTCGCTTCGCGTTGCATTAATGTTTACTTAAGATATTTTCGGCCCTGGGCAACAACAAGAGTGACGAGTAGCAAGCAAGAAAGGCGTTAAGCCTCTTGGCTTTGGTAATGACAAGTGGCAAGAAGGCAACTAGAAGGTTGCATGCAGTTCACTTCAGTTCGGTTGACTCTGTTGTCTCACTGACACCATTCGACTACCAGACCACCAGCATGGCATTGCCTCGACATCTGACTTCTGTAATGTCAACAACACTTCTGCACCTCAACACACACAACAACATTGTTCTTCGCCTCTTGCTGATTTCAGACTTACGTAAAACAATTTGTCGAGTTGTGTTTGATTTGTTATTAATGATTCATATGCTCAAAGTGCGCCTAGAAGAGTGACGAACCGTTAAGTGTCTAATGCATAATGTATTTCATGACTGCACTTCAAGTGTACTCGACTAAAGATACCCTTTACAACGCAATTAACTAGAGTAGTAAATAGTATTTACAAAGAAGGAAAAGAGTTGATAAGTTTAAGTATTATACTATTTCTTACATTTTATTCACATTTCTTTACTATATAAAAGTGCGTCTGATTGATAAATCTCAAATTCTCATCTCTTTTGCAAGTCACTGCGTAACTAGCAGATACCCTGTATCTGTTCATAGATAAATCGATTGTGTCAAAAGAAGAACGAAAACATGAAGCAACTCAAACTAACTGATAAATGTATTTCATGTTTAAAATATGTGTAATTGAGATTGCCTCACTACAAGATACCCTGCATTAAATACACGCAACTCAAGAGCGTTTAGTTGATAAGTGTTTAAGTTTAAATTTAAGGTCGTATTCATTTTTAATGCATGTTTTGAGTGCAGACCGTAAAATGCACAACTAAGAGATTCCCTGTAATGGTGAAATATTAGTTCAATTGATTAGAAACTAGTCTAATAAATACTGTAAATAATCAAATTATATATCTTAGACTGATTTATTAAGTAATCTAATAAGTTACATACTCTATGCCTAAGCATACCCTCTTCAATAGGTGCTGGGTATTAAACAAACAGGTAAAATACTGTCATATTTTGACTTGTATCAGCCTTGACTCGCTTGATGACTAATTGTTACTACCATAAATATTCGTAAATTGTCTTTTTGTCTGCTCTACTCTCATGTTGTGTGGTTATGGATCGCATCACCACGGATCGGGGTTTGTTCGGGGTCTGGGTCTGGGTCTCTGGCGTTGCGGTCTGAAGATCATTGACAAAGTTGGGTCTTTGAACTTGATGCTTATTGTGAGGTCTATCTGTCTGTTTGTCTGTTAAGCTGCCGTTGTTGATTTGAGCAAACTCACGTTTGGCAGTACATGAAAACGCATTGTGTAGAAACTCTTTGTGAAAGATGGCAATTGAGAGTGATATCGTGTGACGCACTTAATGAAAAGCAAATAGGTAAAGAGCATAAAATGCCTTCCTTATTTTATATTTCTGAAGCACTTTGGTCACATTAATCTAATCTTTTTTTGGCTAATCTGCAGCGTTTGGTTTTTGTTTTCTTCCCGAACTGCTGCAAATGTATTTTTCGTTTTTTTGTTTTTTGTTGTTTGTTTTTGTTTTCATTTGTATTCTTTTCTTGGCTTTGACGCGTCCTAATCATATTAATATCAGTCGTTTATTTAGTGCTTATTGTTGTTAACAGTTTTGTGGCTCTTATAAATTATCAATTTTGTTAATAAGATGAAAGGCACACATTAAGATTATCTGCGCGTCTGTAATAAATAATCATAAACGACCGAACGAATGTGCGCTTTATAAATTTTCCGTTTTATTTATTTATGTTATATTTCGATTGATTTTGTTGCATTTATTATGCATTTGAATGCTTAGTTATGGTCACAATTGAGCTGCAAAAAAAATGTTTATAGATTTCAAAGAGATTGAGATTGAATATTGTTATGCAAATTGAAATGTGCTAACAGGCTTTAAATAATTAAGTTTATATATGTAGTAAGTATGGCTACAGCATGCAGAGAGAGCGCTTCATGCTTCATATCGAATCGAGTGCAGATGCAACATGCAAAATGCATTTTCATTTTAGCTACATTTTGTGTATCATCACATAGTCAATTAGCTACATTTTATGTACAAAATATTTGGGTGTGTGCAAAGTGTGTGATTGGGTTAGTGATAAATAAGTACTAAGTAGTTAGTTATGTTGTTCATTTCACTTACCTGCGCACGGGAATCGCCAAATTGTCAACGCTGCGTGACAAACTGGAAACATCTTGACTAGCCCTACGTGACCTGGCACGTTATAAATTATAAGGAGCAAACGTAAATTGTGCCAAAAAGTAAACGAGAAAATCATAAAAATCAATTCAAACGGCAACCAAAATTGAACAAAACAAAATAAAAAAACATTAAATATAATTAATAGTACTACCAGATAGAGAAAGAGAGAGAGAATGAATTTCGTAATTGGAATATGCATCGAGAGCACTCGCTTTCGACAATTCCATCTACGAATTACGTTTAACGTTTAACAAACGCCAATTCCGTAACGCACACGTAACTTACATACTATCTTTATTTGCTTGCCACCTTTCCGTCGTCCTTTCCCACCTCTCCCTAACTCAGTGATCGTTACTGGATGATATACTATGTGATATAGATGTGTACAAGTAATAGCTGCCTGAGCACGTGATGAATTCTGAAAGTCCGCACATTACTTAAACTTTACAACCATAAAATAGTCACGTTCGAGATGTTTTCTATACTTTAAAGTAAAGCGATAAGAATGTAAAATATCTAAGAGGTGTCGGGTCTAGAGAAAGCAAAGGAAAAAAATGCATGTGAGAATGTTTTTTCGATGTTGGAATTTATTCAAGTTCTTTATGTTACTTGAAATCTAAATTTAGTCGATACAAATTTTGTAATCGGGTTAAGATGAATTCCAAGCATTCACTTAAAAACAGTTTCTTCATTTAAATGGAATTTATAAAAATCGAAATCGAAATTTATTTATATCGATTAATACATACATATCTGTAATTGCGTTAAGATCTAACTGAATAGGTATCAAATTAAAATTGAAATTTTGTTAAGTCCATTAATACATATTTTGTAATTATATTAAGATTTATTTTATAGAAAAATTTCTTCTTGATTTCAATTGGATTTATGAAATTTAATATCGAAATTAATTTATAGCGACTAATACACATTTTACAATCGCGTTTTGATCAAAATAAATTTTTTAATTAATACTGAATTGGTGAAAATAAAAATAGGAATTCAGTTATGTCCAATAATATTGTAATCGTATTAAGATTAAATCTAATCAAAAATAATTTCTTTTGCACAATGCATTTCTTTTTTGAAATGTGGCAAGAACACTAGATTGGATTAAGTATTTTGGGAACTTAATTTGATAAGCAGATGATAATTCGTATCGATAAGATTCGAGTGCTTAAGTCCGCTTTAGCAGCTCTTATCATGGCTAATTCTTAGATACGCCGAATCTGGGAAATTCAATCAGTTGAATTGAATATAAATTTGGCAGCTTAGCAAACGATTCACTTCAGCCTGAAGGATCGCGATTCTCATGTCACGATTACCGCTGAATTCTATGTTATTCCGATAAGTGTCATAATTCTATTAAAACATTTGCTTCTATTTCCGTATGCTGAGGTACGCCTACACTTGATTTGGTCACGCGTTGGCGATCTGACAACACCTGGGCCCAATCGAAGGTGGACCATAAAGACATCTTATCTTTATGGCCATAGAAATTGAAATTGATAGCGTCGGATGTTGGACAAACTTAAGAAATGAAGTGTGTCGAATGATGTGTGTCTAAAATGGTTCACAAAAGTCTTAATTGCATTCAGACAGAGCTCAATAAATGAATAAAATAAATATGATACTCAAGACTTGTGCCGAAATATGGTTCACTCATCAAAATAAACGTTTACCATTGATTAGCACATTTTTACAATCAATTGGCGGCCGGCAATTTGCTCCCTTTCGATATGGCAATTAACAGCTTTTTTGGGGATTTTTTTCAATAGATATTTATGGGCAATTCACACACTCTCTCAATCAATAAAACTCATCCTTTGTTTTATTTTCGTTTCAATGAGCCACAAAGAAACGAAAGAGAGAGACGCGCAAGGCAAGAAAGAGACAGAGCGCGGACTGATCATTAAGCAAATGAACGAGAGGCAGCCTCTTCCGGCAAACAAATACTCGAAAAATACTCGTGCTATAAAGCTGCGTACGTGCCTTAAAGCATGCGTAGACGGGCTTTGTGTAATGGCATTTGCGTTGATCTGGGTTTGCCGGATGCTTAGCGCGATTGGGGAGCTTCCTCCTTAAGAACAGGTCTTTCTCTCCGACAGCAGCTGTCGCTGTCGCTGTAGTGAATCAGTGAGTCAGGCATTCAGTCAGTTAGTGGAATACCTTGGATCTTGGATGTCGCAATCTAACCGTGATTAATGTCAAGCATTCAAATTGGAAACGCCACATGCTGCATGTGTCTGTCTATTTTAATGAAATAATCTATTGATTTACAACCTTGGATTTGTCAGTGGCAATTTTACTGGGGAATCTGCTGACGACAATCTTGAGATCTCTATCATTGAACATTGTTATCAGCGTTGAACTGCAAACAATTTGTACTTGAGTTGTTCTTGATTTCTGTTTATACTAATTACTTTTATATTATTGGTTTTAGTGCCCTTTTTTATTGACTTTCTGACCCATTTATCAAGATTGCAACCAGTTACCTTTAACATTAAACAATATTATCAGCGCTCAAAATAGTTCATATTTTTAGTTGAGTATTTCTAAATTTCTCTTTTTAGAATTAGATTTTTAGTGACCTTACTTATTAAAATGCATTTATATATATATATATATATGCAAACAATTTGTATTTAAGATTTTTCTTAACTTCGGCGTATACTGAATTTTTTAAATTTAAGATTAATACTTTCTATTTGCAAATAATTCCACTGTAATAATAAAATTACGATTCATATTTTTGGTATTTCTATTTGCAAATAATTCCACTGTTATAATAAATTTTTATACTTATGTATTAGTTATTTCTGTTTATTCAATTTTGCAAAGTTTTTTTATTGATAATTTTCGACCCAGTTTTCATGATTAAAATTATCTTACGAGTTACCAGTAGTATTCAACAATATTACTTAATTTTCTTAATTTCAGTTTATATTCCTCAAGTAAAGTGCCCTAAATTATTGACGATTTTATGCATTTAGCAACACTTTTTTGCTGACCCAGTTAATTAAGATCGCAATTATCTTACCAGTATTGTTGAGATGTGATCATGATGTTTTGCATTTTGCAAGTTAATTACAGCTCGCATTTGCTCAACAGCCAATAACTGTTGGGTAATAATAACTAATATTTATTTCTCACTCCACTCACACTCTCTCACACACACACATACTGCAAGAAAACAAAGTACGTTTTAGGCTTTATTTGCTTTTCATTTCGGCCAGGCTAAAGTTCAAATCAATTTCAAGAATAATTTTTTGTTGGTTGGCTATTGCACTGGCGAAAATGAAATTGATGCGTGTTTTGTTTAGGCACAAAAACTTGACAAAAAGCCGTTGATAAAATGCGAAAAAGGGCCATCAATCATACGCACTGTCAGCCAGCTAAGCGGCAGCTGCCGACAGATGAGCTGTAAAAGCACACACACACATACACACACGAAAAGATGTGTATGTATGTGTGTGTTAAACGACAAATTCGGCTAACACTGCGCTGACGTTTAATGACTCAATTTTGCTGTCATTGTTGTGTTTGGCGGCAATATTGATTACGAAATTAATTAGCTTGTCAAAAGTGTTCGCAAAACGAGAGAAATGACAATTAGTAGTAGAAGGGGCAGGGCAACCTTGACAGTTTCGCTGTCTTCTACTTGACTCCGTCAGTGACACAGTAGCAAAGCAAAGTAGCTTCCCCTATTATCACTTGAGTACTGCATGGAAAATGTCACGTGCCTGAGCTGCAGTGATAAGAGCAGCATTGATAGCAAGGCAAAAACAAAGCACAGCATCCATAGCAGCAACAGAGACTGCCAAATGCTTGGAATTTGTTATTTAATTTCTTTAGAATTTATTTTTTTATACTATATGTATATCTAAATTCCAGTTTGTGCGAGTAATTCACGTTTCGCTTGCTTTTTTGTTGTTCAACTCTCCTCTCTTTCATTTATAATTAGAAGTTTTTAATGCCGCATTGTTATCTTTCGTTTGTTAGAGCCGCAATGTTGTTCTGGGCTTGTTTATATTTGCCTGATTACAAAAGCTAGTTGAAAGGGTTAATTGAATGGGCTCGGGCCTCGACGCAGTGTCACCTCAGAGCGTAGAACGTGACGTTTGTTTTAAAGTTCCACGCTCTTGGTGTTGAGAGTGCATGGAAATGAACGAAAAGCAATTGGGAATCATGTGATTCATACGAGACGCATCAGGGGTGACTGACAATATCGTCAATTTTAATTGTTCAGAGCAGATTGATTTAAATTCCAGGTATAATATAAAATAGTTCGAAACGTTTGAGGAATTCTGAGAAAAACATATTTAAAATTTAATGACCATTTACTCCAGGGAACAGAATTGTTAAATGACGCCAATTGGAGAGAGCATTTATGAATAAAATAAACAAAATAAAACAAGTAAAAAAGCTACAGTCGAGTGTGCTCGATTGTGAAATACCCGCTATTCTTAAAATGCACTAAATTTTATACCACAAAAGTACTAAAATATACCGAAAGATTTATGTGGTATACTGATATATTAAAAATATACTATATAGTGAAAGAAGCAACACAGTGCGGTATTATTCTAAAAATATACCAAATTAATTTAGTGACAAAATACTTAAATATACCGAAAGTTATGTTTGGTATATCGATCTAGTATTACATTCAAAATATCGCATAAAGTACGTTTACATTAGTCAAATATACCGTTATATTAAGTATATCGACAGTGTTTCAAAATATACCAGAAAATACAGTAGACGTTATTTGCAATATAAAATAACCTTTACCTTCCCAACCAAGATCATAAATTCTGTAGTTGTTATTGTAAGCATTAAAAATGACGACTAAAGCTTCACAAATTCTAACAAAACATATTTAAAAGGATTTGCTCAAGAGAATTCCCAATTTCATGCAAAAGAGTAATGGAAAAACGAGAGTGTAGGAATTTCAAGTATTTGGCATTATTAATGATTTACTCTCAACTTTCATGCTGTTTATCCATTAGCCACTCTCACAAAACGTTTCACAATTTGCACAAAAATTCACAAGGTCAGATAAATGTTTTTTTCCCTTTTCACATTTTTATTTTTGTTTATCATAAATCAACTTGCACTTGAAAGTAATCTCCTGACAACAACAACAACAGCAACAAAAACAATTACAAAAATTTGGGTTAAGGCTAAAGTTTCAGTTTTGCGGCAATTTTTGTTTTCTTTGCTATTTTTACTTTTTGTTAACAAAGAAAGAGAATACGCTACCGTTATCTCCCGACTTTTTTTTGGTAATAGGAAGTTATTTAAGCCTTTTGGCAAATATACAATTTAAAGTTGAAATTCCTGAGTCATGAACGGCTGACGAAAGAAATGCTCTTAGAAGAAATAAAACGTATAAATAAATTTTGTTTATGGCCGAAATTATTGGCCTTTTTTTTAATATCAATTAATTACATTATGTTCTGTAATTGGCTTTTGTAATGATTTCTTTCCGAATCGTAAATTTTAATGTTCTCGACCACCCCGACTGACGCCAGTAATTTTCACATAAACATTTTTTTTATATTCGACGCCGGGCTAAATGAAAACATCAACGAACCGGTTCGTCAACAGGAGGAGGAACAACAAAAACAACAACAATTTTGTTTTGTGGGCCTAACTGAAATTTACATAAAATCTAGTTTGCCTTTTGAGTTAAGCATTTAGCAGTTGGCATATAATTTTTTCCCTTTCTGTTTGCGATGAGTGCGAAATTGTCAACTCGACTGATTAGCAACTTCTCCGGGCCACACCTGCCACACCTGGCAGGTCGACCAAAAGCCAAATTGAACGTGTCCACAGGCCAACACGAATTTTGGCCAGCTGGCCAAAGCTAGAGGGACGAGCCCCTCGCTGGCAGCAGATAAAAACGTATTTATTATGCATATAAATGTGTGAAACACTCTGCCGAGCCCATCTAGAGTGGAAGAGTTTTAATTTTAAATGTATCTTAATGTATTCTCAATTATTAACTCAATATTTAAAGCTGACTAAAACTGAATAATGATTTTGTTTATCTTGTTTAAAAAAAACCTCATTTCCATTATTTTATATGTCTAAGAATACAAGCAACTGAAATTGGAATCTTCCATCTCCAATTTGAATGTATCTTAAAATGTTTTGAACTATTATATCAAATTTTAAGCTGAATTTGTTCTTAGAATTTATTCTTCTCTTATTTTATATGAAATCAGTATCTGATGTGGGAATCTTCAATTACGAAGCTATCTTTATCTATCAAAGTTTACCTTGCAATTCCTGATGATACTCCAAATATAAATGAATGTTTGAACTATTATCTCAAATTTTAAAGATCTCTGAAACCAAATACAAATTGGTTCCTACCATTTATTCTTCTAAAATGTAGACTCTTATTGTATATGACTAACGAAATAGGTATCTAGCTTGGGAATCTTCCATCTCGAAGCTATCTTTGAATTCAGTTTGTGATCAAATATTAATTAAACTCTTACTACGACTTTGAATTTTTCTAATGAAAAATAATTAAACCAGTTGCAGTAATGATACTGCATGTTAGTCCACATATAATAAGTATGAATAAATATAAATATATAGAATATCTACAAAAACTGTAGACTAACAAAAAGAGTTATCTCTCATTTAAATGAAAACTTGTTTCGTATATTGTTTTTATTTTTTCGTGATTGTTTTCGTTTTTTGTTAATTGAGATAAGCAAACTCTATCAGCGACTGCAAATATCAACAATGAACGCAAATCTTTCAATTCTTTTGTATATTTTTGGAATCGCCTCAGACACTATTCCTGGAAGCGACGCTCCACTTAGAAATAATTAGCATTTGGAGCAGCTGGAATTTAAAATGAAAAATGCATTTTTATGCATTGTAATCATTTAAGGCTCACACTTTTTGTACTAAATATTTCAGTAATTTGTATTGTAATTAATTTATATATTATTGCCGCACACACACACACACAAACACACACACGTAGAGAGTGAGAGAATCCAGTTGGATGCTTTGCACTTTGCATTTACATAAAATAACAATTTCTCGACGCAAAATTTATATTTCGCTTAACGCAAATATCTGTTTACTGCTGCGGACCGGACCCGGCACAAATGTCGCTACTCGTGTTCCGTCACAAACTGAGTACAAAATACTCGAACTGAAAAGTGCTTCTTCAATTGCTGATGAACAAATCAGTCAGAGAATGAGAGCGAGAGCAAAGCCAGCGGCTCGTGTTGCTCGTTATTCAGAATGTGGATTGGATAGTAGATGTGTTATCATCCCCACACACACACACACTGGATACACCCACACAATTTATGTACATATGTATGCGTATATAGTATTTCGTATGTGTGTGTAGTTGGACCTTGTGTACATTGAATTTATCAAATCAGCGGGCACTCAAGCGCAGTAAAAGGTCATTGTGGACTTTGTGAATGCACGCACGTAATCATCATCAGCGAGTGGACCAGGCAACAGCCAAATGATCAGCTGTTTGACCGATTGACCGGACTCTCTCTTTGGGAAACAACAGCTAAGCCATCAGCTGAGAAGCTGATCGATTACTAAATTAATCGAGTTCAGTTATCGATTGGTTGTCGCTTCAAATACATCTCATCTTCTACTTCAGAAGCTGATCGATTACCAGATCTTCAAATATATCTCCTCTTCTACTTCAGTAGCTGATCGATTACTAGATTAATCAAGTACATATATCGATTGGTTGTCGCTTCAAATACATCTTCTCTTTTACTCCAGAAGCTGATCGATTACTAGATTCATCGAGTACAGATATCGATTTGTTGTCTCTTTAAATACTTTTCCCCTTTTACTTCAGAAGCTGATCGATTACTAGATTAATCGAGTACATTTCCTCTCCTACTTCAGAAGCTGATCGATTACTAGATTCATCGAGTACAGATATCAATTAGTTGTCTCTTCAAATACATCTTTTCTATTTCAGAAGCTGATCGATTACCAGATTAATCGAGTACAGATATCGATATCAAATACATCTTCTCGTCTACTTCAAGGTTCAGCTTCATTTCAGTTCCTCAAAATTCTCTCTTATCGTGGGTGAAACTTATGTTAATCCCCTTTTTAAAGTCAATGTCAACAAAGCGCCTTTTTAATTGCGGTTAGGTAAGGTTAGTGCTTCTCTAATCGAGCAGCTGACGCAACTGCTGTTAGATTAATCTTTACTAGCACATAAAAATAAGTTTTGATTAAGTTGAGGATTATTGCATATTATGCTGTCATTAACATTTCTGCGTAAGAGAAATTTTGGTACATATCGTTGTCATTTTTTATAAACTTATATATCTATCTAATGGCAGCACGCTTAAAAGCTCTAAATTTTTTAATTGACTGAGCTCGACATCAATTGTGATTAATCAGGAATTCGATACATACATCACATACAATTTAGACTTGAATTGGTATACTGAATAAATAATATATTTCAAACCATTTATGAAATCGTACAAATTTATATATTATATATAAAATACAAAAGTTCTTAGCATGTAAAATCTTGGATAAATGCTCATAGCGAGCTGTAACTAAATATCAACGACTGTAAATCGTCTTTTAATCATGCTACATGATTGCATTTTAAGTGGTGTATTTTATTGCAGTGATTAATTAGATTAAGGCTGGGCAAACCCAGAAGTCTTTACAACCGCTTAATGAGTCATATGTAAGACATTAATGATTGTACGATTTAAGTGATATTCATTCAATAACTCTTACAAAAAGTTTCCGTATTACGCACAACACTTGTCTTAAGATCAATGAATTGTGTAATCTGAGGGAGAAGTGTTAACTTTTACCGCAATATGCTAAAAAAAAAAAAACGTTGCTGGGAAATTAGAATTGATTACCCAACTGTAATATTAATTATATTGCGCATATTCACAACAATTCGCTGCGCTTCAAGCAGGCAATTAATTTCGTAAACAAACCGACTCGGCGAATCAACAGTGATTGATGATAAACATCTGATAACAAAAACATCTAGACAATTGCGCCTATGGCTCAAAACTCGTTGGGCTGGCAACAAGTACTTGTATTACAAAATGTGTGGAATTATATTAGCAGAGACAACAACAGGTTGACTCAATACTAGAGGATATAAAATGCAATTCTAAATCACAGGTTACAAATCTGTTTTTGGATTGTTTGGGGGCAATACCGAATATGAAATATGGCCTACATTATTTATATTGATTGGCCATAATGAGATAAGGGGTGATAGAACACGTTGAGTTCTGTTTTAAACCAATTCGAGTACAAGTATTTATTACGAAACTTACGCCAGGCGAGGTCCATAAATTGTGTGATTATAAACAATCATAAGAATACTTATAAGCAAGTGCCTATCGCAAATTTTCGTCGACTTATCGCCTGCTCAAGTGTACGAATAGCGGTGTATAAGCATTACCCAAAAACCCGTATATAACCCATACAAGTATGTATATATAAAATATATATATACTAATATTTTTTGCCAGCAAATATTGTTGCGTGATCTAAGTGTGCTGCTAATTCGATAACTATGACTTCGCCGTAAAATATAAATGAAATAAAAAACAAAAGCGACAAGCGAATATAAAAATCATATATGAATATGAGTCGAGTACTTGGACATATGTGAGTACATAGTAAGTACTACTAAACCAGCTACTAAATAGCGTCTTGTGCACCTTCGTGTTCTGTGTATTATTAAGACATTCTCAAGAGCACAGCGACAGCCAAACACGATATGCATTATGATACGGGCAGAGTGCTTTCCATAATAGAAATGACTCACACATGTACTCGAGAGGTCCACGTCTTCAACAGGTGACTCACAAGTTAATCTTATAGTGCTGTCACCCAAGGAATTCAAATAAATACAAACTATTGTATTATTCTTAAATGCAAGGCATTAAAAATAAAGCGGATGAATTTACTATGTAGAACAAGTTTCTTTCAAAGTAAAAAATGCTTTGCATATTTGGAAGAAAATTCTTTTCGTCCAAATTATATTTTTATTCAAATTGAAAACATTTAAAATTGTGTCTCCAAATGTTTTCATAGTGGCGAACAACTTGAACGTTTGATAAACCATTGCTTAAGTTATTTTAAACAAATGCATTTCTTTGAAGAATGTTAAGTAGATTTCCAAATTTTCATTTACTAATTTCATTTTTAAAAAGTCTTTGTTGTCAATGGATCTGAAAAAATTTCTTGTTTGGAATTTTTGCGTTTAAATTATATGCACATTATTTCTTTCAACATATTTTTCTATATTTAAGTATAGCCTACTACTAATCTACTTAATACCGTAGTGAACATTTCAGCTAATCTGAATTATCTCAGGGGAGTCGTATTGCTGCAGTTTCGTAAGCTGCAATTGCATTTGCAATCCTTCACATGAATAAACACAGCCTTCCTCTGTCCATCAACAACATTGTACGGTAGAACTCGGCTCCCTCAACTTATGTATGTTTGCACAAGTGTTTAGGCATTACCTTCAGCTCGTAGAGTTTGCTTTGTGTTCATCAAGAAGTAAGTATGACTACTCGCAATGCAACCAAGTATTCGAGTACAAGTATTCTGACTGATTCGCAAGTATGTATGTATGTTTGAGTGTATTTACGTATGTTAAATATTTGCAAAAATAGATGTGGTATTTAACCAACTACTGTGTATGGACATTAACTAACTTCCAATGTGTGTAGGAGAAGGCGACTCTTGTTGACACTCCGCTGTGCATATCATATATTGACAGTGAATCGAATACGAATACGAATACCAATACCAATATGCACACCCATACAAGTGCGTGAATTGCTGGAGAGCACATGACGACAACTGAAATTGAAACAGAAACCGAAACAGAAACAGAACTAGAAACTCAAGTGTGTACACAAACACACACACGCAAAAGGGAAAGAAGAGACGAAGGCAGGCAAAGTCAAACTGTGCAAATATATACTAGCCTATAGCAAAAGGCACGTGAGATTGCTTTTTGGAGGCTGGCTGTGTTTCGACAGTGTGGCAACGCTTAATTAAGAACTTCAAGTACCGCTGCTGTTAGCGACGCATGCGAAGTGCGAAGCGTGTCTCGTATTGTGTGTCTACCGTTATCGAAGTGTCAATTGAATACTCAAATTGTTTGCCCATGCTCGCTTCGAGCATAGAGACAGTCGAATCTCTGTAACTCGAACATGATGAGGGTTTTGTCGCTCCTAAAATTGAATGATTCATGAATTTAAAATGTAAAGCGAAGAAGACACTTGTACTCTAAAATATGATAATCAGCTTTTTAACTCGAATTATCATGAATTTTTAATGTTCCATCAACTTCACATTCTATTTTAAGTTCAAATGTGAACTGAATCATTCTTATTGAAAGATTAACAGTCTATTTATAACGTGAGTTATTTATATTTTTTATAAAACTATTGTATTTTGGGGTTTCATTGGGGTTTCCGTTATGGTGTATAGTAAAAACACAAAACAAATATAAATCTAATGCAGACCTACTCCAATGGATATAGGTTTTTTTTGATGGGTTACAAATTTGATTTTAAATTAATTTACAAATTTTGTTTAATTCCCATTGGTCTACTTCAAATTAAGTGCCTCATATAAGAAGTGTGTGTAAATAGTGTTGTAAAACACGAATACCAAGAAGTTGATTTTTCAATAGATAATACAAACTTATAACAAAACTCCATAATATTTATTATGTATTTTCTTAAATCTCAATAGAATTCAACAAATTCTTTATACAGTTAAAAAACTTCAATAAATAAAAATGTTTATATCAATAAAGCCCAATGTGGGTGAAACTGCGAGTCTAGATTAAAGTTTTAAACCTTTCCACAACTACTGATTGAATATTAATTAAAAAAGATCTTTATATTTATAAGTACATGTTCTCAGGGACGTGCTTTCATATGATATTTATTGGCAATATATAAAAACTTATAGCTTAACTTAAAAAAACATTTATCTGACTAATATAAAAACTTATAGCTTAACTTAAAAAAACATTTATCTGACTAATAGAAAATATTCCAAGAGAATATTTACTGTAGTTTCGTATTGTATTTACAGTTAAATTATATTGGGAGTCTCTCTCTTTGTGGACATTTCCTCTAACCCCTTCCTAATAAGGAAATTGTAGTTAAAAGTAATGCAATAGATAACTTTGGGTACTTCCTAATATAACATATTAATGATAGCAATAAGAACTGTTAAAGCCCCCGTTTTGCAATCGCGTGCCATAAAAACGTGCTTCGAGATATGAAAAAGTACGATTGAAGGCGGTCAGTTGGTTGGTTTATTGTTTACATTTCATTTGGCAATTAATTCATTTTACAAGTTCAATTGACATTGAATTGTAAGTTGCGCAGTTGATTGCCCCAGGTTCTACCGTTTGTATGTACTTTTTGTTTTTTTGCTAGACTTACATAAGGAAGGCCGACGCCGACGATGGGAGGGAGAAATAGTCAACACAAATGTGCAGCAAATGCGCTTGATTAAAATGTATGTACATATGTATGTATATACCCCATATACCCTATACCCCTCACATAGACATATACATGTACATATGTATGAACCCGTCTTCAATGACTGATTTGCATTGTACAATTGCAAAATTGTAAAATTGCCGTCTATCGAGCAAATTGACAGGGGTTTTTGTCCGCATTTGATCGATGCCTTGATTAGTTTGAACAAAGAAAAAAGCCAATCCTTGAGTATGCTAGACCGTATTATTGATTGGCTGTGGTTTCAAAATGTGGGCATACACATGGGGATAACAATGAGAAATAAACAACAGGGCTGAGCTGTAATTAAAAGCAGCAATCACACAAACAAAGTGTGACAAGCAACGCGATAACGAAAATATTTTGCGGATTTCGGGAGGAAAATTAAATGCTTGTGCTTAAAAATAATTACAACAAAAACAACACATTAAGGAAACGAAAATATAACATATGTATGTATGTAAAACGCAAGACACATAATTAAACAATAAACAGATAACATGCAACATTCAGTTGATTAAATGGCTTGATTGCAATATAAGATATGATATGTTTGCTTATCAGCATCACTTGTTGAAGCGAAAACAAAAACATACAATAAATAAATTAATTATTAAATTACGCGATTTTGATTTTGATTGACATATAGACATGAGACTAATGGCAAAAAAAGGCGTGCCAATTTTGTCAGGTGGCAAGTTCAGCTGAGGTCGCACAGTGGGAACTTCCAGCTTAAGGTCACCTTTTTTTTATGTTTTTTGGCCAGGTCATGGTCAGCCAATGAACTATGATTAAAGATTGAATGAATTGAATTTCATTGAAGAATTTCTTCACTCTGATGACGGTGAGTGGTCTTCAAATGCAACTCCATTATTGGTTCATTAAAAAGTTGCCAAACTTTTTGCACACTTCGATCGATTTTAATGGTTATGCGATAATTCGATAATTCAGCGTGAAAGACCTCTTTATTTATGTTTCTCTTTTGTTGTTTACAAAAGCAAAAGTCAAGGCCTTCACGCTCAAAGAATTTGTGCAAAAAGATGACGCAACAAAATGAATGATAATCCATTAACAACGAGTACTTCATCTCCATCTCCATCTCGAATTCGAAGTCAAACATAATGAATGTATTCGATTTCTTGAAATCATTGAGTTAAATTGGAAATGGCCGATCCCTAATGGATATATGCGAGCACAATAAAAAAGATGTCTGGCGAAAGGCGGAAATGTAAGTGAACTGCAATTAATCAAAACGCTGGGATTAGTTACTTCTTGGACGCTGGTTGAGGACAAAAACACACACATACACACACATCAGAATCATTCATCGAGCATTTTTAGTCACTTGCAAGGCGTTTGTTAAACATAGAACGGTTACGATTAGTTGTTCTCAATCTGGGTTGATTAGTGTGATCGATAGTTTGCATAGTATAGCGAACCTGTTCTTGAAGTTATCGGGCACGAAAATGTTCCACCAGGAGTGACGTTTCTCGCGTGGAAAGTACCCAGCATGATTGGGATCGACAATGTCGTCCTCATCATCATCATTTGCATAGCTGCTCATACCGCCGGCACTGGATCCATTTACCGCCATACTGTCATTGGTCAAATCACCGTGCGATTCACTGTGCATCATATTGGAGTCAAGGCTCCGTTGATTTATGAACTCCATCTTCTTGCGCCGATGCCGGTCGAGTTTGGTCTGCAGCGAACTGCGACGTCGACGTTGGCGATCATTAGGTGGCAACTCATATGGATTCATGCCCTGTTGGACGACAGCACGAGATTGTGTGCCATCCTCAAAATATGTCAATTTGCCGGGCTCATTCGGTGAGCTGGCGCGAATGTTCTCCTCCGAGCTATATACGATCTCGGGGCTGTTGGTGGGTGTGGCTGAGCCATCGGACTTCTCGCTGCGCACAGCCGATTCATATGAGTCTTTGGCAGAGTTCTACAGACACAGAGAGAAAAAGAAAAAAAACAACCATAAATTGCGTTAATTTAAAGTTAAATACAGTTTCTTAAATAAATTTGTTTCAGATTAACGATTTTGAGTGGCACAAATGCTTAAGCTGTGTTTAAAATGGCGTCGCTAAAGTCGTGCCAATAACTTGTATGCGTGAGATTGGTATTTTGTTTGTTGGTATTATTTGGTATATTTAGAATTTTCAAAAATGTAACTAATCAAATGGCGTAGTGTGACCTGATTCTATAGGAAGATTAAACAATCGATTTCAACATGAAACGAATATTGTGAATGGCAAATTTGTTCAAGGCTCGAAAAGTGCCACTCAAAAACAGACTTAAATCACACTTACCTTATTGCTATCCCGTCGCAGAAATGAGACGGCTATGGAGCTGCGTCGCTTCTGGCTCTTGTCGGACTTGCTGGAGAAGAGTCCCAGTGCCAAGGAGCTGCGACGCGGTGGCTTCTGTGGTGGCAACGGTGCCGTTATGCTCATGCTTGGCTCCGTCTCGCCATCGCCGTCCACGTGCTCATCGATGTTGACCAATGACGGTATGGAAGCGCTGGCCCAATCCTTGCGTAGGCGATACTTGCCGCTATCGATGACGCTCATTTCGATGCTGGTTTTTTTTTTTTTTGTGTTTTGTTTACTTGTTGCAATTCAATTCAATTGAATCGTTTAACCGTTAAGCGCTGCAAATATTACGTTGATTAATTTAACAACACAAAAAAACAATTAACAGAGCATTGCAAATTGCTGCGCTTCAATTACACGACGAAACAGTGAGAGGGGCGTGACTGTTTGTTTCAGCCATGTGATAAGCCTAATTAACTAAGCCCATCGTCCATCTCACTCGCACTGTAACACAAGCTCTCGCTCGCTCTGTCTCGCTCGCTTTGTCTGTCGTTCAACTTTTACTTTCAATGAACTCCATTGAACCGACATTAGCACGGTAATTAGCAGGCCATTGTCGGTCAACTGGAACGTCAACGTCGACGGCATTTGCGATGATATCGCAGCTTGAATATATAAACGATAATCTAACCAATTGCATGCAACGTAGTACCGAATGAAAACTCGAACTCGCACATCAGCAAAATGCACAAGCAACTCAATTATCCGTTGGGAAACAGGGGAATAGGGCACACGATCATTACGGGCATGAGTTGCAATAGAGTGCCAAATGATCAGTTTGATGTTGCAACGACTGCATAGATCACCTGCAGTCATAAAGTCTTCACACAATAATTCATAAAGTTGAAACTAAAACTAAACTCTTAATTACCATTGCAACGAATGCATAGATCATCTACAATCACTTTTAATTCATGAATATTTCACACATTAATTAATGAAGTAGTATTTGGGTTATAAATATAACACATACATCATGAGTGATTAAAATGTATTTAAATCTTCACGGATTATTAAATGTTATGTCATTATTTAATCACTGCTGAGATTTATATTAATCTATATTATTGATGATTAACTTAATCGATCAATCAAACTATCGGCATGGCATAAAAATCATTAATCTTATCACCATAAAGTTTGTAGTATAAAGAGTCGGCAAATGTTTGCATACATTTAATAAATGTCGTATTATTTTAATTATATGCTGACTCAACGATTAAATTCAATTTAAAAATCAGCATCAGGAACATAGGAAACTATTCTATACTGATACTAGAATTCCCAAATAACTTAAAACTGGGTTTCAAATCGATATTTTGAAAAGAGTTTATCTAAGCATCAAAACAGGTTGCAGAATCAACAACTAATTATAGCTAAGCTAATCACATTAAACACATGAAGTTAAAGATTTGATCAATCAATCGAAAGTTTATATGAAACTCAGTTCTTTTATTGGAATTTAAAAATAAGAAGCAGCAAAAATGTTAATCAGCATGTGAGTTAGAACATTGACAACAAAAGGCTTTAGAATCTCTTGGCAGAATGTCAAAAATGTTGAAAGCAAGTTTATTGTTATTGCTATTGTTATTGGCCTATTAAATTTTTAAACAAAGTGGAAGCGGTCGCCAGTCCTCAGTCCTCAGTCCCCAGTCAAGTCAATAGACAAAACACATATGCCCCAAAACTCTTGGGTGTGTGAGAAATGTGAAAAACAAGTGCTAATAATTTAAATTAGCTGAAAACTTCATGACATCATGACAATAGCCCAACCTACGACAACAACATGGCAACAGAGCTTATGGGAATAAAACGATATTTACAAAATAAAAATAATAATAATAGTACTAATAAAAAGCTGATGATGACGCTTCGTCGAATTGGACGAGTTAAAGGGGCGTGTCTTTCGGCTGACAACGAAATCGAAATCGAAAATGAAATTGAAAGTGCTCGGTTACATGTGAAGTAATATTCATTTAGTTAGGTATGTTAGAGATATATCCACACCCACGGTTAGAACAATGGAAGTTGAATGAAATTATAGTAAACTCTCTAATTGCATTCAACTAATCGAGTATCTGGGGCCTGTAAACTGTCAGTTGTTGGAATTTAACGCCTGGTTGACTATGATCTCTGTCTCTTTTTATCAGATATCTTGCTGTTTCCCTCTCACTTTCGGTCTATTGTCATTTGTAATTCTCACGTCAATTCGCTGGCTATAGATCACAGCAGGGCTATAATTGCTTCTAGTTTATTCAATACGATGGACAGTTTAATGTTTACATTGTGCTAACAGGCGAGAAAGCTCGACGGGATTAAAGATTGTTTGAATCGAATGATTGGGCATTGAGACATTCTCGTTTGAAGTGAGTTATTAGGCAGACAAATGTGTGATTAGATAGACACTATCTACCGAAGTATATGCATGGTAAGTAGTGTAGTGGAGAGTGCAGATTTCTGTAGTGTTTTGTCGCGCTTTGGCAAACACTTCAAAGCGGCTATAAAACGTGTAAGCCCCATTTTAGCGTTTGAAGTGGGGTCTTATCAAAACAGATGCCATAATAAGCGCTCTATAGGAAACAAGCAATTTGAATAAGATCCGACCCCGTCAAATAATTATGAATAAACGAATATATATTCGATTTAACCTTGCATACAAGTTAAGTGCGCAACTGCGACTGCGACTCAGACTGACCACAACCGGTCAGTCTCAAGGCATTTACATTGGCTGCTTGAGAAGCGAAGCGAAGTGAACTGAGCTGAACTGAACTGAAGTAAAGTTCACGCTTGAAAGCCGGGCGAGATACGAGTACTCATAGTAGTACTCACACAGTGCTACCTAAGTACTCACACATGTCTGCTTCGAGTCTGGGCTTGGGCTTGTGTCTGAGTTTGAGTCTGGGTCTGGGTCTAGGGCGTATTTATCAAATTGCATTGGGCCATGAAGGCTCCATTCGTTTTGCGTTGGTTTTTCTTTTTGGCTCAGCCGCCGATCGAAGAGTCCCCCATTATGCATCCATTGTTCACCAATTGTGCAATGCGCATAAATGAATAGAAATGATACTCCAAAATAAAAAAAAGAAGAGAAAAACAAATAAAACAACTAAATCTTACTGTGTCAATGTCATGGCCAGCCAACCGAATACAAATGAATAACAACAAAAACCAAAAAAAGAGAAAAAACTGGTCGCTTATTGTCAAAGCCATTCATCTCGGGGTTTTGTGGACTATCTGTGACAAAAATTTTCCATAGCATGGGAAAACAAGGCGTGCAAGTGGAAAACTACAGCACGTGATAAGAGCCAATCACTGATAACGCGAGCCACGAGTGAACATTGGATTTGGACCAAGCAAATGGTCTGAGCATGTCTGCTTTTCACACTTCATTGCAAATGCAACAAACAAGTGAATGCAAATTCATTTCGATGACTAACTCAAGGCGCTAGCCAACTGCCAAACAACTGGAGATAAGCGAGATGAACTCAGCTGCTCAGCTGGACATGGCTAACAACAATAAGGGGTAAAAGGGCCAATTCAAGGCTCAACATTGAAATGGCAAATGCAAATTGTCAATGAATGAACTGATAAACAAGCGTCATTCATTGGAAAAGCAGCTGATTGCTTGTTGATTTGATTCATAAATAAAAAAATGCAATAGATTGATTTATTTTATACAATCAAGGGGATTCTTGAAGAGCGAAACTAGTGAAAAATATATTAAAGTATAATGGAAATATTATGGAAATTTTTAATTTGAATGTGAGAAATTTCATTAAAGAACTTTCACTCAATATTTCTTCTAATGTCTAATGTTATTCTTCTTTTAATTCTCTCTTCAATAATGTGACATAGAATATATTCTTAATGAATCAATTTAATAATATCACGTGAGAGAAGAAATAGAATTTGGCACTATAACCAAACAGACTTTGATATATATCAAATATAGAGCTGAAGACAAAATTTACCTTAACAGATGTGAGTTGAGTGTACACATAAATAAATAATCAGTCTCTCATCAGATTTCACAATTGTGCCTTAAACTGAATAAACAATTTGAAAAACTAAAACATAAATAAACAAATGCATTCGACTTTTGTTTTGTAACCAATTTAAATCAGCTGATTTAGCAGTTTGAACTTTGCTTTTTGTACCATCGTTGAATTAATCGAGAAATGCTAACCACAAATGGCTAATCTCGAAGCTAAAATTGGATTTTCCATGGCAATTTAGTGATAAGCTCAGCGACGTTTCAACTGAGTAGACGCGTAGACAAGAATAAGAGCTATTAATGGCACAATTAAATTGTTTAGTTAAAATGGTGTGTGCCACACACACTCACACACACATACACACGTGCGAAATTGCACTTTCGCTTTTGCAGTTGCTTGCACTGCACGACGCCGCAGTCGAGCGAATGTATCTCAAAGATACAAAACGTACGCACCCCAAAAGCGCGGTGAGCGGAGAGGGGAGAAAGAGCGACACAACATTCCGCGGCCAAATGAAATGAAACGCAAAAGAAAGAATACGTAAACACGAGTGCGGCACGTTTGCCCGACTACAAGATACGTTATAATGTAGAGTCCATATGTTTGCTATAAATATAATTCATGACTAAGTTACCATTTAGTAAATGTATCAAATTTTAATGGTCAAAGTCTTATTCCGCAAGTTCCACAACACTAACATTATATCAATTATTCGCCTATATTCTTTGAATATCTACAAATTCAATTAATTCTCTACTATCGCGCACCTTTTTTATCTTATACGCTTTTTGTCCCAATTTCTGTTTGCAGGGTATTCAAAACATATACTCACACTCACCTCACTATCGAGCGAACACAACTAAAGATACAAATTTATCTAATGCTATGCGACAACTAACAGAAAAATCGCGTGCCAGACAACAACACAGAGTGTAAGCAAAATAAAAATATGTATTTCAGATATATTTGTGTATCTGCAAAGTGCATAAGTTAAGCAATCGAGCGATGGAGAGCGCGAGAGAGAGAGAGAGAGATCATTTAAATATCATATAGCGATCGTATATTCGATGCAATCAATAAGATATAAATATATTTATTAGTTTGCTTTTAACCCAGTTTTATTGTTTCTGCTCTGCTTAAGATAATGAGCATAAATCAAGCATAGTAAATAACTAGGCATTTATGTTTCACAGCGATCGACTTTGGTTCTTAGTGTTGGAATTCAGCCAATTCATATGATAAGTTATGTGGATTTTAACACGCCAATCACCCTTCAAATATATATATATATTTTTATTTCTGAATCTCCAAAAGGCATCCCTGTCTTTCGCCCCATTCTACTCCCTCTCCGTTCTCAAATATTGTGCAGTAATGCGAAAAAACCGGTTGCACAAACAATTCGCTAATAAGCGACTTAAATTCATAAATTTGATATCATATGTGACACAAACAGCAAATATTCACACATACATATGGATTAAACAAACACTCGAGCAAATGCAAAAGCTGTTTGGAATACCTAAGGAATTTCCAATTTCAATATACCCAAAGTAGTTTGTTGTCAACGATCGCATTGAGATCATAAATCAAGCAATTGGCATAATTCATTTGCTCTCGAAATTTGTAATTGTATTTATGCTCTTTGCGAAAATAATACAAATGAAATAGAGCAAAGAAAACAAAACTGGTCACCACAAGTCGTTGAACTCCGATTGCGTTTGCTCGTATGTTTTGCACAAAGATACAAATGTATCTACACGTGTCTCAGCTACCGTTTTGCCGTACATTTCTCATTAGCCAAAGTGTCAATGGGCAACAACAATCACAAGACTAAAATCAATTACATTTTTGCACCAACAAAAAGAGAAGCACAATTTGAATGTGCTCGCAATATATTCGAAAACAATTCTTAGAATTAAATCTAGAATATATTTCAAAATTTTAAATTAAATGATTTACATTAATTATATTTTTAGTAAAAAGTTATAATAACTATCTTTATTGTAGATTCAAGTGATTTGATTCTAGTTGAAACAATTTATTTAGCTGTCAGTGAAACGGTTCTGTCCATTTAATAATAAACTAACTAGTTTAACACATGTTCCGGCTGTTGCAATTGCAATTAAATTGAAACCTGAATATGCTGTTTATGGGCTGGGCAGTTCACGGGGTGTGGTCTAGCATAAAATCATTGAACTATTACTTATAATGGTGTTTATGGGAGCGAATTCTACGTGCTGCGATCGTGAGATCAGCTTGTAAAAAATAACCAACAATTTCTCAGTTAAAAATAGAATTCAAATATGCACCTAAGCCAAACACATCGTAAATATTAAACACCAAATTATCCAATAAAATTCAACAATTTTTAGTTACATAGAATAAAGAGTACACTCAAAAAAACAAATGTCTAAAAGCAAGTTTTTGGTCTTAGTGCCTAATTTTGGTCTACAAAGTGCATGAAAATCTTAAAGTTAAAAAACAAATTTTGATTTCAAAAATATTTGATATAAGACCAAGTTCTTTTTAATAATAGGAAAAAATCGTATAGTTTTAAAATCAAAAAACTCATTATAAGAAGAAAATATACTTTTTTTATTTATTTTTTTTTTTGTTTTATTTTCTTTATTTTATTGTTATTTTTTTAGTTAACTTGTGAATTCATTCAATCATAACAGCATTTGAGCCCAGAATCTCCTCTCTTAGACTAAAACGATGAATGTGTCGTGACAGATCGATTAACTAAGCTATTATCGAGATTACTGAAAAGTAGATAATATCTTTATAGGAATTTCGATGGATTACAGATTTTTGTAACCGAAATATAGTATATTTTGAATTTTTAGGGATAATTTGTCATATTTCAGATAAATGTTCTTCCATTTAAGAACTTCTTCCTAAAGTAAGTCATGTTTTAAGAACGCAATTTGTAAAACAAATGATTTTGGTTTTAGAAACTGGTCTTTTTTTTTCAGTGTTTTTGCATAGCTAATAAATATTTTGATGTCTTAGAATATCACGTATGCGGCAATGCAAATCCGCATTAGAATCAAACTCAGACACTTGACAACCAGAAGACAGCGATGACGTCGAGTTCCGGGAGAGGAATGCGAGCTGGGAGGGAGGAGGGGCCGGGGGCAGCAACTTGCTCGGCGGGGCTTCGGTTGTGGCGACAACAAAATGACATAATCCGTAACCGTGACATTTGAGCCGATTTCGTGTGTGAACTTGGACAGGCCGCAAAGAATGCTGACAGCCCGAGTATCTGTATCTATAGCTATCGAAATATCTTTGCACTAGCACAATTCAGAATAAGAAAAAACAAACCTGCTCGTTTTTGTTATTGTCAATAATTATGTATATTATATTTCCAGTGCTCAATCAACAGATTTTGTAAGCACTGAACAAAACGAAAAGCAGAAAAAAAACAAAAGTTTTTACTATGGCGGAAGTGTTTGGCTTTTGTTTGCAAACCAGTTCGAAATTTGTGCCTGCGATTTTTGCTAACTACTTTCATAACTATGTGGCTGAGATCTGTATCTGTGTGCTGTGTGCTTAATCGAACCCAATCAATCGTCAAGTTTCTGTTCCGCAAATTGAATTGAAAAATCAACAATTTTGCTTACAAGTGCGACAACAACAACAACTACAGAATGTTGAAGCAATTGCGAAACCGCAAGACGGAACCAAATCAGCGATATTCAGTAATGGAGACCCCTCCTAGAATGTTTTGCTGATTGAATATGCAAAACGGAAATGTTTCCTATAAAAAACTATTTCAAAGTATTATATGTGGGTTGCTCAAGTGATTAATAGATTCTTTCCAGATAAGAACATTCTGTACGCAATTAATTTGCATACTCGAAAATATGTTTATTATTAGTTTCCAGCTTAAGATTCAAATCTGCAATAAATGTAAAATGCCATAATATCGCCCACACAATTTCTCGTTGATTTGTAATGCGCATTTCAATTAGTGCACAATTTGTTACAGCCAAAAAAAAAAGGCAGAAATATTATATATAGTCATTTGAAATACATGATGAAGAATTTGTTGGCACTTGAATACCCTGTACATATTGAATGTGACTTAAAGGGTAGTCATAAATTTCCTCTTCGATTCGAATACTCTGTGTTCATCAACATTTTACAGATTGATTTATTAAGGAACTGATCTGTTTTTGAGTAGAGGAAAGAGATGGAACGGAATCTGTACACAATGAATGCGAAATAAATTGGTTTGTGTACAGGATATATCTCATTTTGTTTGGTAATTAATTGCGATAAAGTCGGCAGAAGCTACTGCGAGGTCTACAATGGAAGTGTGCTTATTAAATCATCGACATCATCGACAACATCGACTTCATCAATAAATCACAAACGCACATATCGAAAATAACAACTGCAACAACAATAATAACAACAGCAACGAGCGACTCAAAGTGCTCTTTGTACAGATACAAAAGCCGCAAGATACTTGGGGGCTTAAGGAGCCATATGAAGTGTCTTTGTGAGAGACGCGATTGATTTTTTGTGAAATATGTAGTATGCATGAACTCGTGTATTTATTTGTGTAATTATGACATTTTTTTCACGCCATGTTAAGCAAACAAATAACAAAATCACAGTAAGCCTCTTTGTCTGAGAGACAAGCGAGCGAAATAAAAACCTCATAAATAAATCAAAAATACAAAAAACGACAGCAACAACAACAATTAAAAGGAAAGAAAACATTATAAATGTATATATGCATATGTAAGGGCCCAAGATACGTTCTCTGTACACTCAGACAAGCCTTCTTTTGATAGCAGTGCAAACATTGTGTATATAACTTTTGGGGGGAGATCCTTAAAAAAAACGAAAAGACAAAAGCTATAGATAGTCATAATAATGACAGCGATAACGACGCAGTGACTTTTTTGCTTCCTCATACGCACACATACTCGCACAGGTTTTAAATATAAATACATATTGAAATTAATTTAAGCGCTACGAGCAGCCCAACGCATCGCATCGCATCGCTTGTCGCTCAAAATCAATAAAAAGATACAAAAGTATCTACGCGACGCGACGCCTTTTCACAGATGCATCTTTTACTTTTATTTTTGTGCACTACGATTTCCGCATTGCTTTTTTCGAAATTATTAACGCATTTAATTCAAATAATATTTTACAGTTGTCGGAATTGATTTGCATAGCCAGCCACGCCCCATTGCGATACGCCTTCTTTTATACAGCAAGATATATTATAAATAATGTTTTGCAACGCAAAATTTGCCGCCTGACTTGGTTGGCCTGAATTCAGCGTTAGTTCGCATTAAATGCTCATACGAAAATAAATCTGTTTATCTATAGATACGTTTTGTTTTTGTATTTCATTTTACCTATCGCAGCAGGCTCTTTAAGTGTCTAGGCTTCAGAGTCCAAAGTGATAAATGATATTAATAATCGTAAATGGAAATGAAAATTGTGTCAAAGCTTTCGATGGAAAGCAGAATAATATAAAAGCATAAAAGCAGTAAATTTATGATGCTTACGCAAAATTCAAAACAATTCCTTATCAACTAGTCAAATATAACAGTCAGATAGTGAGTGAGTTACCAAAACTCAATGCTAACATAAATATGTCCAAATATGTAAATAATTTATTTTCAAGATAGGCGCGATTTAATAAGTTGACGGCTTTTAGTCGCACTTGATTGATGGTTAGCAAATGCATGGAATATACTTGTATATATTTTTAAATATTCTTATCATTAAATGTTTTGTTATCTCCGCCATGGAATCGCATCGATATAATGGAGCTTAACATTGATAGTGTCCTTTAAAATTTGCTTTTTTTTGCAGCACTATTTGATATTACGATTCTCTTAGTTGAGCCGACGATGCGGAAAGAGAGAGCGTGTGTGAGAGAGAGAGAGTAACAAAGAGAGAAAAGCAGAAGAAGCAGCCGCCAGACAGTCTACAAAATCTGAATCAAAAGCAGGTTGTACCGGATTAGCATAAATTGTGTAGAAAATGGACAACAGTTAGGAAATGAAATTGCAACTTTTGGCTAGCTTTGGCCCTGTGTTAGACCCACATACCGCATGAAATACCGACACATATTTATATCAGCCATTAAGCCAAATGAATTGTGAGTCAGTATTTAATGTTAATATGAGTGTTTGCACAGGTTTATCATCTCTCTCTTTCTCTGCTTTAGACTTGTACATGTAAATCGTATACGTATACACCTGTTCATATATGTATGAACATATGTGAGTGTGTGAGTGAGTTCATTACTTTTGGAATACCGTTGCCTTTTTAATTCTCTACACAAATGGCATGGAAGGGCCATAGACAAAGCCAAGCTCGGCTCGGAAATGACGACCACAGCGAAGACAGTTAAACTTGCGTGCTGAACTTTTTTTCGTTGCTGGGGTTGTTTTGTTTTATTGTGCTGATGACCTTAAATTAGGCGTAGGTCTTCAGTTTTTTTTTCGTTTTTTTTTTCACTTCTCTTTCATATTCGTCGTTGCTGGCCAAGTTTGATTTGCTTGGTTTTTTTTTAGTATGTATTGTATTTGGTTGGTCAGCTGTTTTTTGTGCGCTTTGGCCTCAAGTTGTAATAAATAACAAAAATATTTTACACACACATAAGAAATAACAACAACAACTGGCAATAACAGTTGAGAAGGGGCATGGCATGGAATCATGCCACCAAAATGCCTTGACCCGCAGGCAAAAGAGCCGAGAATAATGGCAATAATTTGTTTTTGTTGGTTAGCTTGGATTAGCACAGCGACTAATGTGAATACATTTGAACACATACATTCATATGTGCACATAAGTATGTAGACATAAAAGTGAATGTAATGCAGTAAGCGTCAGAAAATGAGAGGACAATAACAATTTCAGTTGTAGACTTTTGCTCTTTTTGCTGTTTTTTTTTTGGTTTTTTGTTTGTGTTTAAAAGAGTAAAAGGGCAACGAACAGCAAGCAGCCTAGACTGCAGCAGCACAAAGCAAAGAAGGGCTTAGTGAGAGCTAAAGATCGAGAGAACGAGTGAGCGACACACAGAGAGCGAACGCGTTGAGAGAGAGAAGGCTTGGCAGCTTTTGGGCAATCGCTGCTTTTGCCTATTTTTATGGACCTATTACAGAGTGCAGGCAATGTTGCTTCCTATTTCTTTTTTCTTACATCATTTATGTGCTCATTGCACACATACACACACACCTGCTTTTAAGCTCCGTTCGCTTTATCTTATGTGAGACGATGTTGCCTTCTGAGCTCCGGGCTCTTACTGCAGTTCTTTGATTCCTCTTCCTTCTTGATTTGTTATCTTTTTTCTTTTTGTTGTATTAAGCAAGTAAATTCGTTAAGTTGTTTTAGTCACATTTCTAACTGGTATATAATTTCACTTTTATTTATCACTCTCGTTAAACTTTATTTCGTATTTATTTGGCACAAGCACTCGGGTTTTTTGTAAAATTTATTAATTTTCATTAATATTTTATGCAATGCTTAACTTGTCTCTCTCTCCCTTTTTAGCACCAGGCGAAGAAGAGTATAGAATTAGTGCACTCTGGAAATATTATTTAACACATTAAATATATTATATGGCGAATATGAAATTTTTTGACTCGCACACAAACACTCTCACACATACACATTATCCCAAGTTTTATTCGTGTATTTTTAAATTTATCTGCGCAAAAGATTTGCAAAGGTCAGTCGAAATTTCAACTGAGAATTTATAATTCAAATTACTTGTAATTTAGAAATGAAAAAAAAAAATAATAATAATGCTAATTGCATGCAAAATTTCGTGAGCAATTTTTAACGGCGTTCCGTTCTACCACAAAAATGGAATATAACGGTAAAGAAAGACAAGTTGGAGTCTTGAAAAATCAAAAATGGAGACAAATATGGTTTTGCTTCCACAATTCGAATCAATCGAAAAACTAACCACGAAATGGGCACAGACAATATCAGACAATTGCAGCAACAACAACAATAACAACTTCAACAAGAGTAGCAACATTGTCATTATTACTGCTGTGGATACAACAAATTAAAAACCACACACTCTCTTTGACGCACACATTCAAACGTATCCATATGCAGTCAGACATACAGATAATTTAACAATTAAACAAAACATGGGAATGTGCGACGGGGTATTTTATTATTATCATTCGTAATTTTTTTTGTTTTCGTATTGTTTTAAACAATTTACAATATTTTTGCGCTGTCGCTGCACATTTGAACCCGTATTTGCATTTATTTATGTATTTTATTTAGCACGTAACCGCTTTACGGTATTGTTATTATTATTATTCATATATTTATATATTTACTTTTTTCTTTTCTTTATTTTTGTGGCTTTGGAGAATACGCGCGCGCGCGTTTTTGTTTAAACGAGCTTTACAAAATAAGAGTTTTTGCTGTTTCGTTTTGCGTTCGCTTCGGAGCGATTTGCTTGCGTTCGTTGCAAATGAAAAACTTAAACTGATCGAAAATTTCTACCGTGAAACGAACGTGCATGGGTCTCAGAAAGCAGGCAACAAACCTCAGACAAAAAAAACAAAAACAACACACACATAAAAACAAAAACAACACACACAATTACCGAACGGCAACGAATACGAAAACGATCTTTGGTTTTGACGTCGCTGCTGTTTTCGTTGTCGCTGCTTCTGTCGCAGTCGCCGTCGCTGCTATCGTCGACGCTCTTGTGTAAATTATGCTATTTATTGCCGTCGCACAGTGGAGCCGAAACACATGCGTGACAAATTTAGCTGATTACAAATTGTCAAATTGGACAAGCGGGTGGAGTAATGGTGTGTCATTTGATTTACTTCAACTGGACACGTGCAATATATACTTAAAATTTAAATACATTTTTAAATTTGACAGCAAATGCAAATATTTCAAATACATTTGTCATCAGTTCAGGCCCCACAGTGCGCAGTTTGTTTGTTTGTAGGGCAGCCAGCGCTGAGCGCTCTGTGCACTGCTCTCAACTCTTTCGTGTGCTCTCACTCTCCCGCTCAATAACTCTCGTTTTGGCCTCTCTCTGGCGCTCTCTGCTCTCTGGGCGCGCCACCATGTGCTTCACTAAACATAAACTTGTTTTTGTTGGCAAGTTTAAAGCGCAGCTTACGGATTGTTTATATATTTAGTTGAGTTTAAAATGCTGTTTTTATGATTTATATTTAACGTTACGCTACGCCACATAAAAATGCATTTTAGTCATTTCCTTTAGTTAATCTGCCAATATATTCTGAAGCGTTCAAACACAAGCCGAGCTTAACATTTCATTAACATTGAGATGACCTGTTAAAGTTACGTGCTGCTGGCAACAACAACACGAAATGTTGCTAAGGCATGTTGCTAAACACGTAGCGTGAACGCAGCTGACGTTTTTTTTTTTGCCACTGTGCATGTGCAATGAACTTGTTTTCAATCGGGATTATTTGCTGTTTATTTACGTTGCATGTGTATTTGTTTTATTTATTTAATTTTGTTTTATTGGAGGCTAGTCGCCACCTGACTTTGTAATTGCAATTAAATTACTCATACGCACTCTAAGCCGGCCTATAATTACACATAATTGCATTGCTCGACAGCAGCAGTTTTTAGTTGAAGTGAAAACCAAATCATTTCCTGCCTTAAGTTAATGTAGGTCATGTGCTAGGGTGAAAGTGTGAATGCCACCCTCCGCCCATAAACCATAAACGAGTTAAACAAGGAAATTTGCTAGAAGGCCACAGGCGCTGTTTATAAACAATTAACATAACTTAACTACTCGTTATAGATAGTTAGATATAGTACATTGTGTATCAATACTTGTCAGCCTTGAACATTGTTCAATGTGTGAGAATTTCTTCAGCTTTCAACGCGTCATGACTCGACTTGAATTACAAATTATGCAATTTCCAAATAAAACACAAACACACTTCTTCGACTTCGTCTTCGTCTCCCAATCGACGAGAAATCGACGAAAAACTGCAATATCATTTTACACTTCTGTTGTGGTTTGTTGTCTGTCACTCGTTCTCTCGTTGAATTTGGACTTGAAACCTTCGAAAATATTACACAATTTGTATAATAATTATTAATAATAATGCAATTGCAATCATAGCTATCATAGCACATTATGTTCGGTCGTATGTTTGTGGTGTGGCATACAAAGTCTCTATCAACATTAAAAATTTATTGTCGTCTATAATACTCGTATTTACTTCCTTTACGACAGCGCCATAATTGTTGTTGATTTAGATGCTAATTAGCTGCGAGTCATAAAACGAAATAAAAATAAGTTCTCCAGAAAACAAGTCGGCATTTTAATTGATTCGATTGGCCAAAATAAATAATAATACTCAGTATTATTGCCTGCTTGCCTGCCTCAATGCTATTAGTCAGAGTAAAAAGAAAAAAAAAACACATAATCTGTGCAATTCAAATACATTTCGTAGATTTTGCAAAATTTGTGCGATTCCTTGACACACAACAAAAACATACACAAATGTATTTACAGTTTTCGGTTTTCATTAAAATTTATTATTTTCCTCTACAACGATTATTTGTGTTTTGTGTATTTTTCTAGCAATGTTTTCATACGTTCGCTCTTTCATTGTGTTCCTCTCATATTTACATTTATTTATATTTATTCTAGATTTGCAGTCTTCTCAGCTACTGCCAATACAAACAGAAATCAACCACATATGAACATGGCATATAATATTGTTTACAGATCGAAATAAAAATACCCACAACGGAAAGTAAGCCAAGGAAATGGACGCAGATCGTGGTAGGTTATTGCACTTTTAGTGTCTAACTAAAGCTTGCAAATTTTATGAAGAACTTTTGAATTGCATTTAAAAAGTTCAACTAAAATATTACTTCATTAAAAATAAACTTGGTTGTGACACTAAAATTGGTTTGTTGCTCTTTTTACATTCATTGTTTATTTACCCCTATGGCTGCTACGATAAAAGTTTCATCACGGGTAATAAACACTGAACTTATTTAACAAACTTTTTCCACACTGTTGTGGACCTAGAAAGGCATTAGTGGCGCCCTCTAGCTGTCGTTGCTAACAAGCTGTTTGCTTGCGCGCACACGTGTTTTTAATGTGTTTGTGTAATGCATTATAAAAGTCTGAATCGACATAACCATGGTCGTGTGTCCCGTCTGTTTTTAAACACACTAGTCCCTCAGTTTAAAAATGTAGAAATGTTGCTGATACTTGCTATAGATATGTCATTACCATATGCTGTCATCGGAATGATCGGTTCAATATTGAAAGCTTTATAAATTCTTGAAAGATCATTGCCAAGTTCAAAAGTTGAATAATAAAAAAAAGAATGAAATAATTACTGATGTATAGTATATTTTAAAATATGTGTTTTTAAGCAAAGGTATTGTAATAAGCAAATCAATGAATTGAATAATTGGAAAGAATAAAAGATAAGAGAATACCAATTTATTATAATATATTTCATAAAAAAAAATTAACGGATTGTAATATAATATTAACTGACTTAATTTTTAAATAATTAAGGAATTTAAAATATTTGTTACCTTTTATTTCCTGTACACAAAAATTATCAATCAAAACAAAAATATATTAAATTTAAAAAAATTAATTAAAAAAACATATATCGTTAAATTAATATATTACCTGTTTGTAAATTCATTGAGTAAAGCTTTAACTTTTTTTTTTAACGATAGCGAAATTAAAAATAGTAGTTATACCATTTAACTTTCAGTCACCCTCAAAAGAGTTTTATTATTAAAAAGAATATTAAATGCCCTTAAGGAAAGCAGCTGCTGAAATTCGCAGTCACAGACTCTGGAAATTAATGCGTTCAACGTTGGGCAGCTTTCAGTTGAACTGTTGAATATGCAAAGCTTAAAACTGCTTCAGTTATTATTTTCGTTATTATTATTATTATTTTGTCTTGTGTTGTTGCAATTTCGTCTGCCGCATGGCGGAAGGTGTAAAAAACGTTTCAGCCAAGTTTCGACAACTCTTTTTTGTTCGCTTTTTTTATTTTTGCAGTTTGCTAAAAATAGCTAAAAGCGACAACTACAACAACGACTGCGAGTGCACCAACAACAACAACAACTACAATAACAACAATGACAACGGCAACGACATCGTCAGCATTGATTGCAAGTTGTTTGGTTTTGCTTTTATGCTGGCAGCGAAGACGACGACGACGACGACGACGGCGATGTTGGTGTGGTCCAGTAATGAAAAGAAAAACCGGCTTGACAGGAAAACACAATTTTCGTTTAAATGAGGAAAAAATGCAAAAAATTTTGTACAACTCGGCGGGCGGAGCGACGCCGATGTTGACGTTGATGTTTATGTTGGCGCCAATTGTCTGGAAGTTAAAATACCCTAGATATTGAGATGGGTATTTAGAATCAAAGATTCAAGGCATCGATATCTATACGCAATATTTATGTAAAATGTAAGACAATTAAAATTTATTCATGAAGTAACTAGACGTCCTTTAATTATGCGAATTTCACTATTATTATTTAAAACTTGTTTTAAATATGTTAAGTAAGAAATAATAAATAACTATTTCTGTAATTGTCAAGATCTGTACAACTTCATATATTATGTCATTAAACTTAATATATAAATGAATGTAAAACTTAATGTTGGGAATTTCAAATAAAATGTAGTATATTATTTTTATTTAATACTTCTTTTGAATATGTTAAATAAAAATAATAAATATTTCAGTAATTGCTAAGATCTTTACGTGTTCATATATATTAAATTTCATAAACTTAACTGAACTGGCTTGTAAAACTTATAATCCCATTTCATTTACTCATTACAGGGTATTGAAAAAAACCATTTAACAACAAGCAACTTGTATTTTGGACTGGCTGGATTTTTCAACTGTTTCATTACTTTGTATATATCCAATACGATTTCGGACTCGGACCTTGTTGTTGTTTTTTATGTACCTTATTTGGTCAGCTGACAAATTGGCAGCCAATGGGCCAAAAATATACAGTAATGAGGTTAACGTTCCTCTCCACTAACCCAATGCAATTTGAATTTGTGTGCACTCAAATTATTGCAGGCCTTTCATTTTCCTCATTTCATTGAAAATTGCATTACTAATTTCGAGTTGTTACTTGTAAAACTGACGGATTGCTAAAAGAAAATTAATTTTCTTTTCTCATTTAAATGAGAAATTACATCTAGACATCCATACGCTTCTAATTTCTTATATAAATTAAAGGACTGTAATAAAAATAGATTAAAGTAATAATAATTGTAAAATTGTATATAAATTCGAGAAACAAAAAGGGATAAAAAACCCAGAAAACATATGTTAAATATGTTGTTAAAATGTAGTTTTTATTATTTAAAATGAAAAAATTAGAATAAGTCACTTTACTTAATAAATTATTTTTAAAAATAGTTTAGGGGAAAAAATATAATGTGAAATTGTCAATTCCAATGTTTTACTAGTTTCTGAGAAATTTGATGATTTTAAAACCCATTCACTAAATCATTACGAAACGTGTTTATTTATTTAGCACTGAGCAATAATACTTAGTAAATCGAATCATAACAGCTGCTGTCGTTAAGCTCGGTAATTTCATTAAAATCGGCTTGTTACTTTTTATTTTTGCGTAAAAAATGAATATTTTTTAACGATTTTCTAAAGATTTGTCATTGGATAGCAAAATAAATTAGCATACAGCAATCTAAAATTCAAATCAATTCGCCAGGAGGGAAGTGATAAAATTATTGACAGTTGGGGACTGAAACATTTGTCATGGCACGTTTAAATTATTCATATGCGAGTGTCTGAGCATTATTATGTGAATGGTCGATGAAATATTTGATCAATTTCAGTAGCAGTCGACGTTTTGAGATAAATGTTCATAGATTATCACAGTGGAGAGCATAAGTGAGTGTGTTTGTGTATCTTTTACCCCCGAGACTGTATGATAAATTATTTATTTACAAAACAGTCAACAAAAGATATAGTTTAACTATTTGTTATCAACTCTTTAACAATTTGCGCATCGAGCTAACAACAATTTGCCTATTTTCATGAATGAGGTCAATGTCAGTTATACAATAATTCTTATTGTTGATTCAATATCTACGTATTTCGATTTATATTTATTTACTTTGTAATATCTTTTGCTGTGGCAAAAGTCAAGTCATTATTTATTATATATTTTATTTGGCCCGACAGTTGACCACATCAATTATAAGAAGATTTGTGCAAACATGCAATCGAATTATTATTATTAATTATAATGGCCCATCATCGTATCACAAGACTTAAAAGATATATGAGTCCGCTTTTAACTCAAGCAATGCTACAGCTCATAGAGAGCCACTCAATTCTAATGTTTGGATTTTTCGTTTTCTTCGCTGGGAACAGTTTTGTTCTGTTCACACACCTCTTTTTTATACCCGCTACCCATAGGGTAGAAGGGTATTATAATTTTTGTGCCGGCAGGAAATGTTTACAACAGGACACTATAGAGTATATATATTCTTAATCAGCGTCAACAGCCGAGACGATCTAGCCATGTCCGTCTGTCTGTCTGTCCGTATGAACACCTAGATCTCAGAGATTAAAAGAGATAGAGCAATACTTTTTATCAAATTTTTGCTACGCCCAATTCCGCCCTCACAAATTGACAAAAATCGAATAACAAGCTTAATTTTTAATCTAGAGTCGCAAATTTTTGTGTATACAATAACAACTATAGTTTTTGTGATTGTGATTGTCGAATTTATTAAAGAAAAACTTTTGTAGCGGCAAAAAACAGAGTCTTAGTTGATTTGGCTGACAATCTGGTATATTTTGCAGTATGGTATATTTCGAATGTGGTACTATATTAACATTCCAAATATACCATTTGGTACATTTGTATTTGTATTTTGGTAGTATATTATTTCGGTATATTTTGATAATAATATAGGTAACGAGTATCTCACAGTCGATCACACTCGACTGTAGCTTTCTTACTTGTTTTTTGCCTATCTGAATAAAGTTATGTTTTAAAAGTTGATTAATGGCAATGTTGATAACACATTCATGAGTAATTCTCACACATTATATTTGAAATTGAACTCAACTTTGCTATTCTTCACTTCAATATCGGGTCTGCCATTTATAATCCTGCTGTGCCAGCTGCGAAAAAGCCAAGGCCAAGTTCTCTCAACCACATCGCATTTTTTCCCATTCGCCTGCGGTCATTTCTCAATGCAAGCGCTGAAGACATTCCAAAGCATGAGACAACGTGACAAATGACAACAATAACAACAAACCATTATACTTATATGTGAACCTATTGCCACCTCCAGTCATTCCCTCGCCTTCTCTCCCTCTCTTCACCGCCTTCCCCACTCACCCACCCTGCAATCATATTCAATCTCTTCCTGCTCTGTCAGGCTGACAGTGTCAGCGGGTGCACGTGCTACGCACCACGCACTTAGCATAAAGCAGTTGCTTGAGTCAGCATGAGTTGGGTATGCTCGACTGAAAGATACCCTGGCAAAACTCTGAAAGCATCCAATTGGTCATCGGTTTAATTTTACTTCACTAAAAAGGAATTCTCTTGATAAATAATCTAATTTAAAATTTAACTTTTGTGAACAAAGACTGACTCAATAAGAAAATAGTATTCATTGAATAAATCTTTTTATTTGCAAAAGTTATTAACACAATATTTCAACTTTTTTGGAAACGACGGTTCCTTCAGTAAGGCATCGCTAAAAAATCTTCTTAGACTTAATATTACATTATTACTGTAATGAATTTTAATGTAAAATAAAGAAAATGTATTATTGTTAAGTATATGTATCAAGTAATGAAAGTTTTATTTTGTAAAATAAAGAAAATGTATTAATTGTTAAGTCATTAATACTCAAAGTTCCCTAAAACAACCTTTTCGATTTAATATTGTATTTGAATTTCTAAAATTATTAAAATGTAACCTTGTAAATATCTTTAGCAGCACTGAAAAAAATGTTCAGCACTGCATTCTAGTCGAGCATACCCTTTTAGGTCTCTTTTACCGGGTATGGTAACTGCTTTAAATATTAAACATGTCGTTGTATGCCATTTAATAGCAATAATAACAACAATATAACTGCGCCTCTACTCTGAATATTGTTTGTTTATTTGATTGTTGACAAAAACGCCAGCCAAACTGAAGGAAATTTTATGACATTTTATTGGAGCTCTTGGAAAATTTTACTTGCTCATGTTAGTTATTTACCTACTTGCTACTTGCGTCTGTACATATGTTTTCTTTATCTCTATCTCGCTCTCTCTCTGATTGTGTTTTGTGGCTTATCGGCGGCATATATGACTTTTGTCTCAAAGATTTTCGGGTAAATAATATTCAGAGCAAATAGCAGGTAGGCAACAAATACGATAAGCGAGTGTTGTATTTAGGGAATAATTGGTTCTGAAATGAGTTCAAATTGTTACAAGTATTTATTCAGAGAACCGTAAAAACAGATATGGAAAATTCCAATAGCTTTTTCCATATTCTGTTTAACTTGTTCCAAAATATTTTTAGGAGTAAATATTTATGTCTGTTCATTCAAATATTGTATTTAAGTATATTTATTTATTTTTGCTCTTTAACATTCAAATATTTCAAGATTATGATATTTCCATAAGAAGCTAAGAATAACTGAAAAATCCCTAAATATTTATATTTAATCTCTTCTACAATTTATTGGAATCCTCTAAGTTCATCAATAAAATTTTGGCATTAAATCTTTATGTCTATTGATTTTTTGATTTTGTTTAATTATTTTCAATATTTTATATCAAAAATATTGTGTATTACTATATATATTTTAATATTTTTGAATTCATTTCATGGAACAACTAAGTACATCAGAAAAATATGTCGTAGAAAAGCAATCTGATAAATATCAAACATTATTAACAAGTTAGCAAACTACAAATTGCACATTGCATTAGCATATCTATAAAAATGAGAGACTAGTTTGCATAAAAAGAGAAGGCCAGACACAACAAATGCGTAAAGAATAGAAATATGTTTTTTCATGCGTTACTAAACTGTAAAAACGTTTGTCTGCCTTTTTAAGGAGACAGAACAAACCGCTTAAACGCAGCTCGAGGTCTGCTGTCAATCAATCAATGCATCAGCCACGCCTTTTGTCTAATCTAAATTGAGCTGTCCGATAAGCCATATATAGAGACAGAGTGACGCTGACGATGTCGATGACGATGACGATGTCGATGACAGTCCCCCGAGTTGTTGTCATCTGTTTGTCATATCCTTGTTTACATGCCGAATGCTAAATATCATTTTGTTTTGTGTTTAAACCCATTTCGAAAGTGATAAATTTGTAAAGCAAATTTTTGATCGCAGATCGCAGATCGTTGATATCTGATTGTTTGCTGTCTAATGCAAGGACAACAACAATAACGATAATTGTTGCTAATAAATAATTTCATTTATCGATGTTTGTAGATTTGATATATGCGTTTGGGGAAATGAACGGCGCACTTGGTTAATATGTTTTAATAAACAATAATGATAGGTAATTATCTCAACATATAGTTGGCTATGCTTAGCTATTATTATATTATTGATTGAATGTCAAGCATGTGACATTGAGCATACCGTTACAAGGGTGTAAAAATAATCAACAATGTGCTGTGTAGGTCAGTGGATAAATGGAAACTTACTTTCTACGCATACTACACATTTCATACACATACATTAAAATACCAGTGCGATAGAAGCATATAACTATATAACGGATTTTTAGTCTATTCTTTTTGTGAGTTGATCGCTTGCACATTGTATTTATAAAATGGAATATAGAACATAAAAATAAAGAAACTTACTTTCTACACATACAGCTGTGTTTATTAAAATAGCAGTGCGATAGAATCAGATCTATTTAACGGATTCTTGGCATATTCCTTTTTTTAGTTCATCGCTTTCACATTGTATTTGAACTTAGAGATGAGAAATAAGCAAAAACACTGTTAGATGTGGTTTGTTTTTCTGTTGTTTTCATATTTTTCGCCAAAGTGCAGAACGTTTTGGCTCTTCACAGAAATAGCAGTGTTTGATTTTCTTTCACAAAAAGTGCCGAAAATGTTTGCAGTTTTTTTTGAAAAATTAGTTTAATTCAGTTCATTATTGTATGTTAAGTTATATGACAAAACACAATAACTATGGAAAAATTTGTATTTCAATCCAAGAATGAAAGGAAAAAATATATTTAGGAGATTGGACCATGAATAAAAAGGCTCAGCAATTAATTATTTTAAATGTGCATTTAGTTTCAAGCGATTAGGGATAATGCTCAAAGAGAAAGTAAGAAATTCTTAGTAAAATTTAATAATTAATGTGCACAATTTAGCCAAGTGCGTTTTGCAGCCACATGGCCCGAAAGAACACAGAAATATGTGTACATAGATGTGTACATAGTTAGCGCTGCTTGTGCTTAGATAACAAATATATTTCGTCGCATTTAATAAAACGAAATACTTTTTTTTCTTCTTTTTGTGTTGTATTTTGTTTGTTTACAAAATGTCAAGCGAAATGTCAACGCTAAGCAGCAATGACAATGGCATTGTGTCCACAAAGTGTCTCGAGACATGAACAGACCAGACTAAGTAATATAGAAATATATTTATATATAGCCATAAAAGTGCTTTTTATTTCGACCCGAAAAGCTAGGGGGAATTTGTTGAATATTTATGAGAGATGCATCACAAAGTTGTAATGCATAATTGATCACACATGTGCGATTGTCTTGTAGGGCATCATAAATCACAAGGAAATGAACAATTATTATAGGGTATAGCAAGTGCTTCTAATCGCAGCGTTAATGGGCTGATTAAAGCTTATGAGTGTGATTAAAATGCCACGAGCAGCACGTTGTCCCACGTCCCACGGATTATGGCTAACACAAAGTCAGTCACAAGTCAGTCATGGAATCAAATGATTTATAAAGTGAAATCAATGTCAGCTCAAGTCAACTACTTAAGATTAAGTCGCAAAATAATAATACTTTTAGCAAACAAAAAGAAATTTGTTGGGTTCAAGATCAAATTCCTTTTCCTACAAAGTGTGTAATAAACTTAACATTTATTTGCTAATTTCCCAACATTGTTGCAGGGAAATGAAGACGAAAATTGATTTTTGTACTTAGAGAATTGCCGCGCGAATGTTTATTAAACGCAATTTGCATTCACAATCGAGCGCTTAATTGTGGCAATTAATTCATATTCATATATGCTCAATCGCCTCAAGAATCTCCCACATTGCGCATACGTCTCGTAAGCCGATCAATTGAATACTTTGCGATACACAAATTTATGAATTTCATAATCGTTATGTAAAGTGCCTGTCGCCAATGGACACATAAACTGTGGCAAACAAGCCCAGTGCGCCCAAGCTGCCAACAGCATCCGCAACATTTGCAACCGACGCTGACAAAGACATAACACTAATCACAATTTGTGAGCCACAGCTACACCAGTCACAAAAATAAACGTTGCAGCAACAGCAACAGCAACAGCAGCAATGGACACATTTGTGTTGCATTTTATCCTCGGCTCGGCTGAAGAGTAGACCACAACAAGAGCAAACAGCAAACGGCAAACGGCAAGCGGAAAATGGCAACAACATTGGCCACAACATTGACAATACTCGTAGCAACGCCCACCTTGCAGCCCCAACCGATCAGCTAACATTGCACTCTGCACAGTGGTGCCAGTGGTGCCATAAATTTTGAGAGTAGCAATTGAATACAAAGTGGGCAACAAATTTCATAAATCAACACTTTGAAAAATATACTTTTATATATTTTGAACACTTGTTGTTAACAATATAGCGTATTGTGAAACTATATAAAGTTAGATAAATATTTATTGTATATATGTATATTTACTTAACACTTGTTAACTATAGAGCGTATTGTGAAACTATGTATATAAAATGAGATAACTTAACTCTTAAGAATTTTTAACTAAAGTGAACTTTTCCTTATAAAAAGTCAAATCAAGATTGTTCAGTTTCAATACAATGCTAATTGTTAAATCTAAATTGTAGTTCCAAAACATTTAACGAAAAATCATATTAATATTTAGAATTTGGTGTGATAATCTTACTTATATAACTCAGAAAAAGGGATTAAAAAAATGTATAAAGTTTACGCTGGTGGTTTTTTCGTGCGTTTTCAAAAAGTTTGTATATAAATCAAGAGTATTCAGTTTCAATAAAAATGCTAATTGTTATACTTAAATTCGTTATTAATCGTGTAATTCCAAAAGATTTAAATAAAATTCATTTTAATATTTAGAATTTGGTGTGATAATCTTACTTATATAACTCAGCTTTCAAAAGGAAATAAAAAACTTATTTAAAATTTACTTTAAGAACACTGAAAAGATACCACATAGTCGATCACCCCGATTAATAAATCCAACCAACTAAAAAGATGTTATGGCTCATTGGAAAACTGATATTTCTGTTAATTTAATATTAATTATACAATTTACTTATTTATTAAGCAGATAGATTGAAAATAAAAAAGGAAAGGGGGAAAAAAGGATTACGTTGGTGGTTCTTTCTTGTGTTCTAATTTACAATGGCTTCTGCACCACCGTGCGGTGAGCAATCAATGCAAATTATAGCCAAAAACAATGCCAGAAACAGTGGCAGCAGCAAATGACAATATGTTTGTGTGATTGTTGTTGTCATTGCTGTTGTAGCAATTGTTGTTGTTGTTGTTGTTGTTGGTGTGGCTGACGTTGACAGGCGCAGTGAAGCTCATCACAGCTGCAAGTGAAAGTCAAACATGAATTGCACGCACACAAACATAGAGTTACACTAACACACACACACACATCTAATTTAGCAGCTATTTAGTGTGTTAAGAGAGGGGAGAAGCGGAGTAGAGGACGAGGGTCAGCGGGGCAATGCTGATGACGGCCATTATGTGTGTGCATCGTCTCAGGGTCAACAGCTATTTGCAGTCACTGTCAGTGGGTGTGCTATGTGTGTGTGTGTGTCTGTGTGTGAGTGAGTGTGTCTGCCATTAAGTAATGCGAAGCAAACGCGATGCAATTCAAAATGGCCCAAAGGATTAGTAAGCGCCCACACACTCGCACACACATTATCATCGTTAAGAAGAACAACAACAAAGAGACGAGAGAATGACAACATCATCAACATCATCCCATTATCATCTCATCAATATGGCCCCGAGCAGACGCCTTGCGAGACGTGTTCGGCATCGCTATGACCATCTTTTCATTATCAACTCAATAAAAATATTCACACATCTAAGTATAAAACGCTACCCAACTTCGAACGGGGGCCTGTCCAGCCCTTCACCTCTCTTTTTTCCCCTTCGGTATATCTCTCCTAAACACACATTGTTCAAATTTCGGTTGACGTGTTTTTTATGATTTTGTTGTTTTTTGCTGAACCGCATTTCAATTAGCAAATTCGACAGATAAATTCGTGTGTGGGCAGCAATCTGGACGGAGATGACTAAAAAACTGCTAACAAATTGTGTTAAGATTGTATTTAGTTACGCTTGCTAAGGTCAAGGCTAAGCTATATACTAGATTCTATAGAATACATTCGATAAATGTTGTAAATGAATGAATAGCTGTCAAAGTACTGTCAGATATTTCTTATTAATTAAAGACCAGGGATATACTAGATGCTCAGATTTAATTTTAGTTATATTCTCATTCATAGAAAGGATTTGACTTATTTTTTGTTTATTATATCAAATCTAGTATATAATACAACATTTTATTTTAGAGAAAAGAAAGTACTGGCTGCTGGGGCCTTCGATTCGAGATGTGATTTATATTTATTTTGCTTATGGAAATATTTCTCTATTGGAATTGTGACTAAATATTACTATTCCTTTTATACATTTGTATACCAAATATTTATATACTAGAGATTTAGATTTTATTTTATTTTAGTTATATTCTAAATCATAGAATGGATATGATTTATATATACTTTGGTTATGAAACTATGCAAATATTTCTATATTTGAAAGGTTACTAAATTATATATCAAATACATTAATCATTAATTAAAGACTAGAAATATACTAAAGATTCAGATTTCATTTTAGCCTGATTTAAAATTTGGATATGTTTTATAATTTTTAAAATGTATTAATCTATGCAAATGTTTCTTACTTAGAATTTTTTCGAAATATTTGTATTCTTTCTATACACTTGCATATAAAATTTATAAATATTATATTTTTTTTTATCAATTGAAGACTACAAATATTATTGAGATTCATTTCATTCTAACATATGGTTAACTAATAAAAGTAATATGATTTATATTTCTTACAATCATAATGCATAACGCAAATATTTCTTATTTCGAATTTTTTGTATTTTCGAATTTTCTTGTATTAGAATTCGTAAATGAAATATATCAATTATTAAAGACCAGAAATCTAGTAAAGATTCATTTCAATTCAGTCTTAGCTTAATTTATGATTTATATTTTCTATAATGCATCAAGTCCAAATATTTTCCATTTCGAATACTTCTTATACACATTTGTATACAAAATTCATAAATGAAATATTTCATTCCTGTATTAGACATGTGAATGCTTTCCGTTGTACTCAGATGTTTCCATTAACCAACATGAAATAAACATTAATTTAATCAACTCGAATTTCCCATAAGAGATTTCGCACGTGAGTAGAAAATTATTTCACCAGATGGAAAAATCATTAGACAGATGTTCTTTTACTCACAACTGAAGAGACAATTTGTAGTACATTAGTTTTGTATACAAAACCATTGTTCATGGTGCTGACTGAGGGTGAATTTATTTATTGAAAGAAAGAGTCTTTCTGCAACAAAATTAATGTTAATAGAAAGTTGTAAACATTTGTAATTGCATATTAAGCAATAAACATTTAAATTACAGTACTAAAAATAGAATACACATTTATTCTCTTTAATTATACGATTGACTAATATACATACTTTGTAAACTATGAATCGATTATTCAAAATACGCTTATGACAAAGACATAAAATGTGTGTAATTTTGAACGTGGGTTCAAAATTTGTGAACCTGATTGATATGCAAAATATTGAGTGCTGAAAAATAGCTGAAATGGCTGCTCAAATATTGGCAAGCTCTGCTTTTAAAAAGGACATGCCAATGGCCGAGATTTGTCGCTGCTTTTGTTGTCGTTTTGATTCAACACGTAAACAACAAAAAAGGACGCTTTTAGCTCAATATTTATTTGTAGAGGAATGTGGGCAGCATCAACTGCTTTCCGATGCCTATTTATGTAAAACGATTATCCTTCACAAAAATCCACAATAAAATTCCACAAGCGAACTTGTGTAAGGCGTCAGTCCTATGCCTTCAAGTGTCTGTTGTCTGCGAGATGGACAAAGAGTGGATGAAAATGAAAAAAAATTAAGCATACTTGCGCCTATATGCAAGTATATTAAAAAGTGGTCAAACAAGTTGAAAGGCTTCGTGCGGCACAAAGATGCAATCAGAGCAGACAAACTGAATGGCAAGTGGAGACAGACAACAACAAGACGATCAAGGCCAACGCAAAAGGGTTTCAAGGTTATAAATTACCTGACAGTTGAGAGTCTTAAAAAGGCTTTAAGGAAGACAAAACTCGGCAGCTGCAGTTTGGGAATCCTGCTGAACAGAAAACAGAACAATAACAAGAAACCTGTTTAGGAGATGTGCACAAACAGAAATTAAAAGCAACTGCCATTCACTCTTCCAGTCAGCCAGTTAACCAGCTTTCGAGGTCAAATTACCTGCAACAACAGCGACAGCAATTTGCAATGCTGTCTATGTAGAAAATTCTACAAAACAAGACCCAGAGACACCCGGGACTATAAACAGTGAAGTGAAAGTTTTAACGTGAAATATTACGCATACGTCGTGTTCGCAGAGAATAAAAAAATAAACATTACAAAAAGAAAATAACTCAACATCACTTTTACTTTTCTGCCAATGGGCATATTTTGTATTCTGTATTCTGAATTCTGTATTCTGTTCTATTCTTCCTTTTCTCATGCTCACTCTTGTCGCTGTCATGTCCAAAAAGTTTGTCTTCTGCTGGCAGAAAGTTTTGTGTTGGCTTTATCACAAGTTGTACGGAATGTTTTTCATCGCCAAAAAGAAATGATGAAAAAACAGTCGAGAAGACTGTTTCAGCAAATATGAGCTGGAATAATATATTTCTTAATTATTCTATCAATATTCATAGAACGAATCTTTTCAAAGTATAGCATTTAATATGCAGCATACAAAGAAGATTTTTATTTCCAGAGTGAATGCTTAAATTACATTTTGTTTTTAATGTGTTTTTGTGGAAAACAATAAAAGCAAACAAGCGGTAGAAGCAAAGAAAATGCATTTTTGAAATGACTTAATATTCATAAAATAGCTTAAATATGTAAATATAAATGTTTAAAACCTTTGAACTCTAAATCTTGATTATAATATTTGTCTTATTTAAAGATTACCCAAGAAAATTGTCTTCGATTTAATGACGATTGTTGCCTTATCTCTTTAAATTGAAATATTATCAACGAAGAAATTTACCTCTTATTATTATTTCTCTATTCAGATTGATAGAAGTATAGTATAGAATATGATTAAAATCTCCTTTTTTTAAATCAAAGATTACCCAAGAAAATTGTCTTTGATTTAATGAGGATTATTGGTTTATCCTTTGAAAATTAATTATTGAAATATTATTCTCAAAGAAATTAATCTTTTAATATTATTTCTTTATTCAGATTGATAGAAGTATATTATAGAATATGATAAAACTCTCTTTTCCTCCTTTTTCTTATTTTAGAGTTGACATAATGAATACAATCTTTCCTTAAAATAATTTCAAAAATAGGAAATTATAATATAAAAGTAATAATTACCTATCTTATTTTAAAGAATAATGGTATTCATTGTGTAGAAATTTCATATAAACAAGTTGATTAATGTGTATATCTCTTTAATGTTTAAATTCAACTTTTGTTACTTATCGTAACTTCATTAGACGTTTCTCACTTTGTTCTCTCAAAGATTATAGAATATTCTATAGAATTTGATTTCATGCTAGTTTTTTTAAGCTGCACATAGAAATAGTAATTAAATAACAGATTCTATTGGTCAGCAGAACATAAAATTAGAATTGCTTCGTTAAGATGTGATAAGAAGACAATTGAAGCTTTGATTACATCTCACTTAATGGCCAATTAATTGCCTTGGCCACATACTCATTATAAAACTTGATTCCTGATTATCGGACTTGAGCCAGTTTTGGGTGTAAAATTAACCAGATTCTTACGTTTACGTTGGCCTTTAACAGACGCAGGACGTACGAAATTGAAATGTCAAATTCAATTGATTTATGGCCATGTGATTCATTTGTCTGTTACCATTTAAATTGCACAATTGTATTGTTTATTTCGAATTCGTTTCTTTTTGTTCTCTTTCTCTTTTTTTTTTGTCTTTTTTGCCTGTCGAGTTTATTTCTGTTTCGCTCTGTCAGCGATCTGTGGTCCCGTTTACGTTTTCGCTTTCATTTCGTTTGTGTTCCCTGGCGCTTAATGCGTAAACGTCAATCACTTTTTCTCTCTTTTTTTCTGGTCTCCTTCTTTTTCTGTTTTTTGTGTCATCAACAGGGACGACACAGCGAAGCCAACTGAGCCGAGTTACACATTTTATGTGAATAATTTACGAGTCTGTATGAAATACAATTTTTTGTATGCGAAAATTCTTTTGTTTTTTTTTTTTACCAGTTACAACAATGCGGAATTGTTCACTTCGCTTTGTATCTCCTTCTTTCCTTTTTGCTTGACTGTTTCCGAGTTGTCGCTTAAACCTTTTGGTAGTCGCAACTTCTGTCAAAATTTTATCTTAAACTAGTAAAGCTACTGATTGACTGAGACATGCCCTGTGCTCAATGTTGAGGTGACTTAACGCGGGTTAATATAAATCGAAATTAAATAAATAAAAGCTTTTATTAACAATGACAAGTTGTAGGATACAAACGACAGTCTTGCTTATCCAGTTGTAGAAGTATTTGCGATGGAATCATTATGAAATTTTTAAGATAAATAATGCGAAAATTTTAAGGTATGCAGAAATAATTTTTTTTAATCTATATTCCTCTTTACTTCCAGAAGAATCTCTTTGGTCTGTTAAGACTTATATCAGTTAAGATAAAGCCTTTTTGAAAGGGAAAACCTGATTATAAAATAAACTCATTTGAAAATAGTTAATCCCAAGAACTTTGTTTAACGAAGCAAGATTTGTAGACTCGCTAAGTTATTATCAGTTGTAAAAGGATTATAATCGTTCGATAAACATATAGATATTTTATGGCGATTAAATCATTATGAAATTTTTAAGATAGATAATGCGAAACTTTTAAGGAATGCAGAAACCATTTTTTTAATCTACATTCCTCTTTTAAGTTACTTCCAGAGAAATCTCTTTGGTCTGTTAAGACTTATATTAGTTAAGATAAAGCCTATTTAAAAATGCAAACCTGCCTGTAAATTAAACTCATTTGACAATAGTTAATTCCAAGAACTTAGCTTCACGATACAAGATTCGTAGATTCGTAGATTATCAAATTATACTCATAGATTTCGAATTACATATTTCACTTACCCTTTGGCAGTTTTGAGTTTCTGTTGCACGTGCCTAAACTTGGGGAATTTGATTTAAGTATCAATTAGCAGTATCGCCTACAAAAGTGAACTTGAATGTGCGGTTGCTGTGCGTTTTGTTTTTTTTTTTTTAATACTTAAGTGCGGTATTTATAAGTAAAAGGGGGAATCAAGGTTAATATTTTATAGTACTTGTATTTCAAAGGTGTGCAGCTAGAGAGGTTTTTGTATAAGACTTTTGTATAAGATATCATTTTCTACGTAGTGCTTTTTATTATTTGTTTGTTGTGATGTCATTTAAAGTTGTTTTTTTTCGGTTTTAATCATTAGCAATAATTATAAATTACTGGAAATTTGTTGTAATTACAATTGTCAAATCAAATTTCGATCAAAACTGAATAAAAATATTCTACTGAAAAATGCAATTTGGGGGTTAAGTAAAACGTATAAAACTAAACGTAAAGTTTTGAAAATTCGAAAATTCGAAAAATCGAGAAATGAAATTTCGAAAAAGCTTTTGGAAAGAACGAGAGAGGGAGAGCAACACTTACTGCCAGGAGAAGCTGCCGGTGATGCCATCTTTAAGACGATCTCGCAGCGAGCGCTGTCGACTTGGTCCTGAGCCGCTCAGTGGCGGTAAAATTGGATTTTCACCATCCTCCAGCACCGTGGCAATATTCGAGGCGGACGTTGATATGGGTGCGCCTGTGGCATGCTCCATAATCGGCGGCTGTTGCTGATGATGTTGATGCTGATGCTGGTGATGGTAATGATGGTTCGAGTGGTGATGTGGTGAGCCCGGCGACGAACCCGCTGGCGAGTCTCTGTTGTTCAAATGCCGACGAATCGACCCATGACGTGGTGAATTTTCACGTGACATTTTTGCAATTTCAATTTCAATGTCGTTTTCGTTTTATGTTTGAGAAACAAATTTGTTTTGTTGGGGGATCGGTTTTCGTTTCGTTTGTTGGATTTTGGTTTAATTTTCAAACAGAAATTTGGCATAAAATAATTAGAAGCATATAAACAATTAGTTCAATTGTTGCCAATTGTTTGCAGTTGCAGTTTTCATTTAGTTTTTTATTAGATTTGGTTTTTGTTTCTTAGATTTTAGATGAAGAAAACGAGCGAGCTGAACTTTGATTTTTAGTTTATTTTGTTTTTTTTTTTAAGTGGTGAGTTTATTAATTGCACATAGAGCCAAAAAATTGGTGTAAAAGTTTTGCTATTTTGGGAAGTAGGCATAATCCAAAAATTAGTCGAAATAAAATTAGTTTAGAAAAAAACTTGATTTAGTATAAGTAGAATTTGAGACATTGCATTTGAGTTGAGTATATAAAATAATGTTTATCATACGCGAAATTTATAAGATATGAGTATAATAGGATTGGTTTATGACTTGCATAGTTTAAGAGATAGTATGAGGGATGTATAAGAACTGGAGCTCTGTTAAAATTACCTGCTATTTAGCAGAAATTCAATTATATAGGAGATATAAAGAGATATATAAGATTGGTAATAAAATTTGGCAATAAGAAAATGAGTGGAGATGTTTTAAAGCAGCATCACTCTTTTATAAGAGCTAGTATAAGACTGATGTACGATTATTATCAAATAAGTATCATATGAAAGAAGTATAGAAGGAAAATATATATGAGTAGGAACGTGTAAGACCGGCATATATATAAGCTGTATAAGAGTAGTTAAAGAAGTAGTTGAATAAAGGAGACGTATAAGAGTAATAAAAAAGCGTATAATATGAGCCTTATAACAGAGGCGTGTATAGCATCAGTATTTTTAGTAGAAGATCAGACTCAGAAAGTGGTATAAGACTTTACAACATAAAGACAACTAAAAGTATTACTATGTGTAGATGTAGAGATATAAATGTATAAGAGTCGTATTGGAAAATTATTTTTCAAGCGTTCACAAGCAGCATGCTTTTCTTTTTTTTCTTTATCACAAAGATTTCTGAAGCTATATATCTTAGATATGTTAAAGGTAGAAGGAAGAAAAGGAGTGTGAGCTTCGAGAGGATTGAGTTAAAATAAATGCGGAGCAATAGTAAATTTGTTTGGCAAAGAAAAACGCACATTTTGTTGGCCGTGCTTAATTGGTTTTAGCGGCAGGATCGTAAACGCACTACGAGGGTGTCAGATTCCAATGTGTCAGGTTCCCTAAGTGTATCCAATGTTTCAAAATAGAAAATCATAGTATTGTAAGGATATACATAAGTATGTAGTACGAGTATTGTATTTAGATATTTACATAGGCATATCTAGGTGGATATCGTAGACGTGAACTGAACTGGATTGGATAGATAGACGGGTTAGCTATACGAGTAGTGGGTGGCATAGCAATGCATAGCAGTCGCATTTAGTTGAAGTTTATAGCATTATAATCATACGAGTATCATGAAGGCACATTACAAGTGGTTTGATATTATACGAATATATATGTACAATATAGTAGTATATATAGAACGATATTATTGTTATTATGGGTATTATTATTAGTATTATATTGAAAACGTTTAGTAAACAGCAAAGAATGTGTATACATTTAGGCAGACATTAATAGTATAAGAGATATTTGATATTTTTGATAATTATATTTCAGTTTTTTTTTATTCTTGTCTCTCTTTTGCTGTCTCTCTGCCGTTAATTGTTGCACAAATATTGACATACATCTATGGCTAGGTATACGACTATATATGTATATATATGTATATCTATTGGTATAGCTGGTTATAGTATCTGTATATATCTATTGTAGTGTATGTATGTGTGTGGGCATAGCTGTTATACGAGCATTGTTGTTTAATTAGTTTTACGTATTCATAATTTAATTAGCAATATGCATATTCCTGGTATTTGATATTGGATATTCGATATTTGTTATTGTATTGTATTCGTGTTGTATCTGTATTTGTTGTTCTGCAATTGTCATCATTTGTTTTGTTTGTTTATTGAATTGTAATTGTTGGACCAGACTAATTCTAGTTCTAGTGTTCGTATATTGAGTTCGCTGAATGTGTTTACTTGAGTTTAGTTTAGTTTGGTTTGGTTGTGTGTGCTTTAGTTATTAATTTCATTATTATTGATAAGTAGATTAGATATTGCTGTAATGGGCAACGAACCTGCAAATAAAATAGAAGAATAAAACATATTAGATTATTTTATTTTGGTTCAGGAAAAACTTGCAGAATATTTTAAGAAAGCATCCATAAAGTTAAAAAAAAAATATGAACATTTATTATATATAATTAATTATCTTAATAATAGTTCAAATACATAACGCAAAGAAGCAGCAAGCGTAATTTTAAAGTTAGAGTCTTAATTTTTGTTAAACAGAATAATAACTGCAGTTAGAAATTATGCAGCTCTCGGATCTTAATTGCTTCAGTTAAAAAATTGGTATATTTTATAGTATAAAGTAGTATTTTTGGTATAATATGACTAAATTGTATAAATCTTTACTTTTGCTTTCTTTCTGTGTATTTAAAAGCAAACAAATTATATACCATATTCAATGATTTATCATTTCACTTTTGATAAATCTCCAGTCAAATTAAGTCATGCAACTTCAATAGATAGACTTTAAAATATAGATACATTTTTCTTCCATTTGTGATGCTCAAATATAGTAAGTGCAATTTGCAACCATTATCAACTCTGCCTTAACTCGATTGAACATGCTAAAAGGGGAGAAAATCTGCATCAGAAAACAAGAAGCAGTTGAAATGCTTGGGGTAAAATATGTTTGGGGGAAACTTGCAATTTTGTTTATAGCATTGAAATTCACGTTGCGTTATTACAGTTTCCATTGCAGGTTTTGTATGTTTTCCTTTCAGTATATCTAATATTTAGAGTGTGGGGATAATAGCAAAGGAATCAAGCCATTCCCAATGCTGAAAGTTTTATTAATATAAAAGGTAAATAAGCAATATTTCTTTATGTGTCATAAAAAAAATCTTTTATGCACTACTAGCTGTACTCGTATTTTATTGGATTAACTAAAGTTTTTATCTTGTTTAAGACAAACGAACGCGTTTTAATGGCATGTTGAAGTGCCCGTTTTTAATAAATAATTCAAACAATGCAAAAGATGCACACTTCTATATTTCAACTTTGACAGAAGAGAAAATTGTTGAACGAATAATGCAGAATGTACAAATGCCAAATGGCATTTCCTCTAGTCGACAAAACCTTGAAAAATGCCCATTGCCATTCATGTGTTCGACACTAAATCCAATGTCAAGTTGCACTTCAAATGTACGCTCTCAAATAACCAAAGCCGCCAAATGAATTATTCATGTCAAAAATTGCAACGGAACAAGAGGAAAAATAAAACGAAAGTCGTGGCATCCCCGAGCAGAATTTTATTTTTTTCTTGTTTTTGGGGGCAAACTTGTGCAGCTAAGCTCGGGAGAAAATATGCAAACTATAGATATAAAGCAGACGGTTTGCTGAATGGTAATGTCATGAAATACGCTTGTATAAAACTTACACTTAAAAACGGATCAAAAAAGTTTCTAGAATGCAGCTAAAATAAGTTTTATATTTTAATAGCTTTTTTGATAGAGAACTCTTCAAAAAAATATATTTTTTATATTATTATTATTATTATTATTATTATTATTATTATTATTATTATATTATTATTATTATTATTATTATTATTATTATTATTATTATTATTATTATTATTATTATTATTATTATTATTATTATTATTATTATTATTATTATTATTATTATTATTATTATTATTATTATTATTATTATTATTATTATTATTATTATTATTATTATTATTATTATTATTATTATTATAATTATTATTATTATTATTGTTATTTTTTTGTTTTATTTATTTCTTAGTTTGAAATTCTATTGACATTAGTTTAATTACCCTTTGCAATAGATTACCTCAATTGCATTTTCCCCATGTGGTTAGCATTTAATGACAGCCTAAAAGTATGCAATCAATTTGGCGTCGTGGGAGTTGAGCTCGTTGCATGAGGCTGTTGACGTCGACGATGCCTTTGGCAAACCAATATGTCATCAACTTGCTCAACACATTGCAATTTTTTTGTTGATATCTTTGCAACGTAATTAAGCCGAAGCCTCCGCCCGTGGGATTAATACAACAATTTACACAAACAGAGACAGAGACAGAGACACGCACACACAGAGACAACTGCATGGCATGACAGTAATGCGCATAACAGGACTTCATGCAACTATACAGAGAGCGTTGCAGGCGCACATAACCAAGCTCATTATTATTATGAGCAGTTGTTGTAGTTAATGTCCCGGCATTCACGCTTTGTCTGTTGCTCTCGAAAGCCCTTTTGCGCCCCCCTTTTCACTCTTCTTCCCTCTTGTTCTGTCTTAGCTTTTGTGCACAATTTTGTTGGCCCACAATGTTGCTGCCGCTGCTGTCGTTGCCTTTGCCATTGCCGTCGTTGCATTTGTTGTATGGAAACTATAAAATGAGCAGCAGTCGCAGTTGCAGTCACGGCAAAAAACGAGAGAAGGAGAAGGAGGAGGAAGACGAGGTGGCGGAAAGGAGCAGCCAGCGAGGCACATTTAATGCTCGCACTCGAAGCGCATAGCATTGAGGACCCTGAGGGCCGCACTATGGTAAGAAATTGCAAATCAGCTAAAAACATAGTTGATATATTGACACACGCTTAAAACAGCTTTGGCAAGTTGCAAATGCACACACATTTCAACTTGTACTAAGTTAATATTGGCTTAGAAGTGGCCTGAAAAGCATTTGCTACTTAGAGCTGAGTTCACAATCTAGATACGCAATCTTTCCTGCTGATGGGATAAAAAAAAAATATTCCTTTAAAAAAATGTACCTATATATATATTTATTGTATTTAACTATGGTCTCTAGTGAGATATTATGCATTAAATATTTTATGTTTTACGCTTAGTTTTGTCACCTACAACACATTAATAGTAATTCAGTTACGTATTTATAGTATGTATAATTTTCATACGCAAGTTAAAGATATAGACTATACACGTTTTGACTTCAAAGTAAAATTGTCACAATTTTATTTGAACACTCTATTTCCAAAACTCCAAAAATTGAATTATTCTAAAAAAAGACCACAATCTGTATAATATATAAAATTATTATTATTATTATTACAAGTATGGGACTCTCAAATTGCCAAATCGAAATATTTAAATTTATAAGTTCTAAATTGTTAATAGAACTGATTCTTTAATTCATTTAATATGTTAAGCAAGGACATAAACCGCAGCAAGTATTTTAACAAGTGCTTTTCAGAGACACGAACCAAATCAACCTAAATGCCTATTTTATAATATAATTTCAAAATGCAGCACAGAAGAAACTACGATAGAAGTTATCTAGTTAGCATAAATATCGCTTGTGTATCATTTAAAATTCAATGTGTGAGTGTTTTCATTATGTATGTATAAAGAATTATCTGACGAAAATGTTGTGAAGTGAAAAAAACATATACCAAAACATTTGTTTGTTTCGAATAAAAATTAATCGTATAGCTCTTAATTAGCACTTTAATTATTTTAATGATTTCAATTTCAAAAATGAACAAATTCGTACGAACAGGAAAAAAGGAAAAAATTTATATATTTTATCGTAAAACAGAAAAAGATCGTAAAATAAATAGATATAAATATAGTGCTAAGCCTTTGAATAACATTTACTTATTTTAAAAATTGTTTCAGTTTATGTTTTATTTTACTTTAAATAGTGTGACACGGGACAGAGAATTACGCATTTGACATATTTTTGCAATATACAAATTATTCAATAATCAATTGTGTCATAAAATGCAAGTGAAGCATTTGTGTTCAAGCCAATGATTGAAATAATCTATGAAATTTAATTTAATGAAATATTTTCATTTATTTCCCTCACCATTCGCGGCGAAAAATTAATATTTGCAAATTGGCACGCCCACTGTGGCTGTCGCTGCGGTCTTTTGCGGAAGTAAATGTGTTGCCATGTGCGACGAACTTGAAAGTGTGTATGTGTGTGTGTGTGTATGTGTTTTAATATGTGCGCTTGTGTTAATGTCTCGACTGCGTTGAGTAATGAATGCCGCCTGGCAAAGCATAGAAAGCGAGTTCCAATGTCCTTACACACACACACACACACCCACACAGTAATTTTGAAGGCTATGCACTTAAGCGAGGTCATAAATACGAGAACAGGCAGCATGACAGAGACAAAGACAGAGCGAAACAGAAACAGAGACAGAGAGAGAAAGTGAAGAAAAGACAGAGAGAGAGCAAGAGCGAAAACGTTATATAAAATGACGCCGAACTTTAAGCCTTTAAGTCGCAACATTGCCGGGCATTTAATTTTTGGCCATTCTGTGGTTCACACACACACACATATATAGTTGCTGCATGAATATGAGTATGTGGGTGTGTGTGTAAGAGAATGGCGAGCACAGTTTCCGTTTCCGCTGAGCTTTGTGATGTTTCCTGACACCTCGTTTGTTGCCAGCCGCAGTTTTTACTCTTTTCATTCATAATTGCAGGATGCATTTATTTAAGGTCGCTCTCTCTCTCTCTCGCTCTTTTTAACTATTTCTCCCTTCTCTCTGTTGCCTTTCCGTTGGTTGTGCTGGGCAAACATCAAGGATATCCTTGAGTTGGCACTGAAAAAATATTTACACTGCATGGAGACTCTTTTGAATTGCACTTTTTGCCAGTTGGGAAAGCGAGAGAAAGGTGCTTAAAGCTTTAAAGCTGCTTAAACCACAACACAGAACACAACACAGCACAGCACAGCACAGCATAAATATGCAACTCATTTGCCCTAATTGAGTTGAATTTGCATATGGGGGGCAGTGCATTAGTTGGCAAATTGGCAGACGAGGCGCGCCACTTAGTTGCCTCGCTATTTGGTTATGCCTGAAGTTAGCTGGCAGCCAGCGGCAGACATTGAGAGTTGGTCAAATGCGAATGCAAATTTCGTTCGCATATTTTGTATGCCTTCCATCCCTTCCGACCGAGCGACCGACCGCGTTGACAATTGGCCCATGGCATCCCTGGCGCATACGTAATGCAACTGACAGGGCAGAAAATCAGAAAATCCTGCAAAACGAATGGAGCAGCTTCCTTTGCTCCTCCCTCCCCTTCCACCTCCATCACGAACTGTGCACGGCACAAATGTAATTTATGCATAAAATGGAGTCAATTTCACAGCGCAAGTGGCCATTGTTTCTGTCCATATGAACGACAAATACGAATAAGAGTGCGAGTACATTCATCTGGGGATATGGGTGATCAGGCACTTGTTTCGCTTCAATAAACCCCAATGACTTTTTTAACGGATGCACTAAATTACTCTTGACCAATTGACCAGCACATTTAGACAATCATTTCGTTCATATTTCGAAATACTTTTTTTTTGAGTGTTGCGCAAATTTGTTTATTAAACTAATCTATTTCCATATACTAAATTTGGCTCAATTCCATATTTACACAAATAACTTATTATATATTATTACAGTAAAAGCTAAAATCTTAACTTCAAATCGGCTTTAAATTTATCGATTCATAATTAATATGATGATTGTAAAAAGATTTCTATTTATTTTTTTGTTTAATGAATCATCTTTAAAACAAAGAGAATAAAAAGTTATCAAAACTTTAATCTTTTAATAAAATTTTATTTCAATTCATAAAGGTTTAAAATGTTGAATTATTAATGTTTTTGTGTTCAATGGATTATCTCATAAGATTAAGAGAATAAAGTGTTCTCAAAACATTAATCTTTTCATACAATTTTATTTCAATTTATAAAGGATTAAGATTTTATTGAATTTATAAATTCATAAAAAAATATATGAGTAAATAATTCTCTAGCGAAAATGAAAAAATATATTTAATTCGCTAGCGACACTATTTTAAGTCAAAATATGTACCAAACAATTTTATATATAGATTTATATATTTTATCGTAAAACGGAAGAGGTTCCTAAAATCAATCATAGCTTTTTCAGTGTCTAAAGTGTCTCACGCAACATTTTTTTGTCAGAGAACATATAATAAATACGAAATGGTTATATATGAACCATGTCAGATAAAATAAGTTATTAATTATTATTTTAATTACTATTAATTCCGTTCTGATAAGCTTTTAATTTTATTTTCTTCCGTTTAATAGTGACTAAAATAAAATTAATAACAAATAATAAAATTAAATTATAAAAAAATGCATTTTTGTTATGTATGTATTATGATCCTTATATAATTCTATTCACGGAGTCTGAAAATTCTGAAGTTTAAAATCAGATCCACAAAAGAAGTTGTTCAATTTTTATATTCTCAACCGAAAGATTATTCAAAATGATAAAAAGTTCTTATAATTGTGCTCAATTTACAATAGCAAATATTTATTAATTCTACAATAGTTTAAAGATTAAAGTTTTAAGAAATTAATACTTCAAGGATTAAATATTGACACAAAAGTAAAGCAATATTGTTAAGCTACAGAGACATAATTCTTAACCTCTTGCTAAATTGGGTTATTACTCAAACTGATTTAAAGAACCAAAAATCAATTGGAAACCGATAATATCTCGAACAAGTTTGGCAAATCTATTCAGAACAATTTACAATGCAATATATTGTTTGTTTAATAAATATGAAAACGAATTTGCATACAGTTAAGAAATTGAACAATCCTTTTCGAAAGCAACTTAATAACTCCCAAGGCGATAGAGGAGAAATCAAAATTAAATTGCCGAACTTGCACAATTAAAGACCAAAACTTAACTCAGAAATTATCTTTTAATTAAAGCAGGCAAAACTAAAGCAGTAAAACTAATAAGCAAAAGTGACTTTTAATTAAGTTGTATAACGCAAGGAATTGACATTTGTTGTGGCATAAAATCCTTGCGATACTCGTAAATAAATAAACATTTGAAGTTCGTGCTCGCAGGCCAATTAGATAACCGAAATTGTACAGATTTTATTATTGGCTTTTGTGTAATACGCACTGCAGACTCGGATTTAGTTGGAATCGGAGGCAAAGTTGGCAACATATGCCACCGCATAAATTTCAATTAAATTTAATTTGAGCATGAGGACAAAAGCCAAACTATATTCTGTTCTACGGCTTCCACAAAACTATTTGCAAATGTCAGGCGATGTTGAGGCTTGACGGATAGCAGCAGATGATGGGATGGGATGAAAGACAAGGTGTGGAGAAGGAGTGTGGACTAACGGCATAAAATATGATTTGCTTTTGGCTTGCATGACAAAATCAATTGGCCCAGGCCGATGTTGATGGTGATGGTGATGGCAAAAGCACGAAACGCAATTAAGTTGTCACAATGTGTGAGGCAGTCAATGAGAGAGCGTGACAAGGAGACAACGAAAACAACGAAAAAATGTAACAAAAGCAAAGAAGAGTGGAAACAAATGTCTGGCATTTATCAAAATACTCGTATATAGGTCAATAATTAGATCAAAATGTGAAAAGCCGGATGAGTCATGTTGAAGTGACCTACAACAAAACAGAGAACAGAGAACACACAACAGACAACACGCCCTTTTCATTCAGCGGTCAATGCGGCGTATGCGTGATTGACTGTTGAGCATTTATTTACACACAACCTGCGATTGCAATGAAAGGCATTCAAATGGTAATTTGACTTGCATTTGGCTTTTGATAAATCCAAACGAATTTCGCTTTATAATTGCAAGTCGAAGCAAAGCCTGTGCACACATACTCTGAGATTAAAAGCAGCATTGCAAAAGCAGATTTAATGGTAAGCTCAAGTCGCCTGCTGCTATCCTGGTTGGGCACATTACGCATACGCAGCGTTTGCCAAGCGCTTAACTTTGCCAGTTCGCATAGTCCATGGCCAAGTGGCCGAGAAGAAGAAGCAGCAGAAGAAGTGTGTGCTCAAGTGTGTGTGTGTCAGAGAGAGAGAGAAAGAGAGTGAGAACTTGCCTCATGCAGTGTTTACTTATGCACTGAATGAGTGTCTAAGGGATTCACAAAGTACTATTTTGTGTGTGCACCCGAATTTCGTTTGTGTAAACAGGTGGCAGGTGGATGCAGGTAATCAACTACTTCGTGTGTTTTAAGACCCAGTTCAGTTTATCTTCTGCAGCTTTCTCTGAACTGTTTGATGCTTAGCATCGAGTGGGTTAATTAAGGCAAACTAATTTGGAAATCAAACGGCAAACGAGCAAAGATAATGTTGGATAAAACAACTATTACAAGTTAGTACTTGAGAAGTTCTGACAATGACAATAATCAGTTGGTAATGATAGTATTTTTAGTATATTACTTAGATTTATAGATCATATAATGTAGTAAAATTTGACTAACTTTAAGATATAATAAGTAGTAAATTCATATAAAAATGTTTTTTTATATATTTAGTATACAGTAGAAATTTGCAAATACAACGTGGATATAAATACCTAAAATAATTTTAAATACATATATACATACATATTTTATCACAATGACAATAAGAATCAATAATATATGCCATAATTTCATTATTCGATGGACAGTGGTTGATTTTGTTAAGACTTATTGTGAAAATAAATTATAAATCAAATTTATAACTTTGAAAAACGTATACATTTGTTGTCTGAAATATATATAATATATATAAATTGTTCTTATTAAGATATGTTAAGTAATTTAAAAGTAACAATTTTTGCAACATTTTTTGGTGAAATAAGAATAGCATTATCACCAATCAACAAAAATGCTTGCACTTGGTTTGATTGCATAAAATTTATAATTGTTTTGGACTTTGTGAAGCTTTCATTACCATTATGTTATTGAAATTGAATTTTAAAGTTTAATATAAAAATGTATTGACAAGATCCACAAATCTGGATTGTTTTAAAACGATTTGGGACTTAGGTTCTTACTTATCAGCAGGCTTTTGAGTACATAATATGTACTACATATGTATATACACACATTAAGAATGTCATATGTATGCTTATGTAGAATAATTATGTTATAAACGATAAGAAGTTTATAAACGATAAGAGTAATCACAAAATGTATCCAATAAATAATTTCTATTCAGTTTATTATACCAGTTCAAGAATAGCACTGGTGCCAGAATACTTAAAATTTCTATATTTATTTCTATTTCCTCTTCGATTAATTAGAATTATGTAAATGGAATTACGTATTTGTTAATGTAACATTAATTATGGTCAGAATGTGCAATATAAAAATTTAACATTTTTAATATCAAATTTATCTTCTAGACTATGAAGAATCATTTAAGAGTATTTCTTATATTTGGCATATTTTACATATTCCAAGGATGTGATTATTTCGATACCGTTGACCTTACAAACAGCATTAAATTTGATAATGGATCATATCAGTACGAAGATGTATTGATACCAAAAGAAAAAACGCGGGAATACGATTACCAAATTTTATTTAATGGCGATTACGAAACAGTGCCCAAGCATATAAGGGGTTGTGTATGTCATTTAAAAACGTGCATACGTTTTTGCTGTTATCCAAAACAATTGCTTTTAAAAGGTAAACGAACTTGCGAAGATATTGACAAAAATATACATTATAATATGTTATTAAACATTACATATAATGAAACACTAACAAAAGATATAAATGACTTGGAGTTCATAGTGCAACAACATCTTCCTGTACCTTGTCATGATCATAAATATCTTGAACCTGATAATCCAGACCACGCCTGGACTTTATATGAAGTATGTTTTAGTTTACTAAATACAAACATATATTATATATTTAATTACTTAAATTTATCATCAGAATGGCAAACTTCTCAGACATTTTGACAGCGCACTACTTACAAAACAGGATTATTGTTTCCAGCCCCGAAAATGTCAAGGTCTCTACAAGCTTGTGCCGTATCATTGCGTTAAACCTCCAGACCGTTCTAACGCTTACCGTAAGTAAATATTATATAATGACCAAGTAGTTGTGACTTTGCTGTTACTGTCCTATCCACAAAATAGTTGAGAAATATTAAGTTTGATCATAAGTCTAGAATAGTCTGATTTTTTCACTAACACTGAACATTATATTTCGTATTTAATCGGATAAATTGCAATAATGAACTACTTCATTATACCACCACTGTAGATACACGTGTTAGTGCTTAGCGCTAAGAAAGCTACAGTCGAGTGTGCTCGACTGTGAGATACCCGCTACCCATTTTGAATAAAAGCAGTATTTGCGGTATTATTCTCAAAATATACAAAAAATAGTACAAAAATATTAAAAATGTACCAAATGGCATTTTTTGTATATATAGTGCCACATTTAAAATATATTGTCAGCCAAAGCAGCTAAGACCCCTAGTAGTAAGTAGGCGTTTTTGCCCATATAAAAGTATTTCTTTAATAACTTCCACAATTTTTATTGATCGCAACCAAATTTTCAGGAATCACAATTACTATAGTTATTATTGTATATAATTACGCTTGTTATTCGATTTGTGTTGATTTACGGGGGCGTAAGTGGGCGTGGCACAAATTTGAAACCAATTTAATCTGCGTGGAAACATAACAAATGCTGTCGAAATAAAAATTATAGCTCTATCTCTTATAGTCTCTCAGATCCAGTGTTTCATATGGACAGACAAACAGACGGACATGGCTAGATCGTCTCGGATGTTGACGCTGATCAAGAATACATATATAATATTTTATAAGGTCGGAGATGCCTTCTTCTACCTGTTACATATATTTCCTGTCGGCACAAAGTTATAATACCCTTCTACCCTATGGGTAGCGGGTATTTTTTTTTTGTAATAATGCATTTATTTAATAAGCAAATGATTGAGTGGTGTGTCCAAAGGTTTACGAAAACGGTCACTCTAAATTTGTGTGGAACTGTGGAACTCGCGAAATATATGACTTTTCCGAAATTATCATTGGAGTCTATTATAATATAACTCAACTTATTTAATTATTTTGCAGTGCAATTGGTATCGATATTCTTCTTACTTATGGTCATAATTGTGTATTTGATTTTACCGAATTTTAAAGGAGATTATTTTAAATGCTGTATATGCTACTTCAGTTGTTTGACCCTAAGTTCTATACTTCTTGTTATTGTAAGATGTGATTGGATCAACCTACATCAAAAAGTATTGTGCCTGCGAACAGGTATGATTGAAATTAAAAATTTGTTCCTTAATTTAATATACTCTTGTATTTTTTAGGATATATTGGTTATTACTTTGTTATATCCACGTTTCTCTGGCTTTTAATTATAAACTACGATTTATGGAAAACATTTAACAACATTGGGATAAGTCACGGGTCAAAACTTTACAAGTATAATATCTTTGCTTGGGGCGTTGCAGCAGTACAACTTTTGTTAACACTTTTTGTTGATTTTGTAATTGGAAATTCAAGCTGGTCACCTAATGTCGGAAAATATTTATGTTGGATTGATGGTAAGATACTTATTTAAAATTTGTTTAATCTTTACATTTTTTCTTCTATTATATAGTCGCAACTTGGTCGTCGATAATCTACTATTATGGTCCAATTAGCATTTACTTAACATTGAACACAAAATTATTTATTATTACCGCCTCTAAGATATTCTTTCGAAATAGGACCAATAGACGTCAACTAACCCAATCGGAGCGTCAACGAAATTTGAGGACTCTGACTAAGTACCCTCTTTGTGTTGTTCTTAATTATACCACTCACTTTTTTTTTACGTTAGTTTTGGAACATTTTTCCGGCTCTTTGTCATTATGGGCGTTTTCTGGATATTTGAAATCATTTCTTATTTTGGATATACTATCTTCGACATATCAATGAAGTTTAATAATATGATTACTTGTTGTCAAGGTATCACTTTATTTGTAGCAACAATTTTGAAAAGAGATGTGTTGAAAGCGTTGGCTAATCGGTGAGCGTTTTTATTGAAGGGAAAATGTTGAGTATAATACAATAATTATTTTGATTTTAGACTTCGTATTGGAAATACCAAAATAAAAATGCCACATCAGGTCCACAACATCAGCCAGAATGGAAATTGTTTTATCGTCACAACCAATTCTAACTAAAGACATCGAAGAACCTCATTTATAAGAGAATATACAAATAACATATTGTTAGAAAATGTACTTATTATTTTAATACCCGCTACCCACAGGGTAGAAACAGAAACGATCAGGAGGATGTATACAAGGCCCATCCTCCCCTCAAACGTTTGAGAGATGTACTTTTTTAAAAACGAGTCCCAGCTAATGGTAGGCATCTTTGTACCTGATTCTTACTATAATAGATTGCATCAGCAATTGTTGTCATTCAGACAATAAAACATACATATTCTGCGCATCATCAGAATAGCGCCCCTTAAGACTTATGTTTAGCGTATAATTTGTGCTAAACCGAATGGGTTATTGCTAACATTATTTTTCATTAAACTCCTAAGAATTTTCTTTAAAATTGAACATATTTGTGTAGCAATGAAAATAAAATTTGACCACCATAACTTAATTGCCAAATAAATAAAGCATGGTTAAATTTCTCTCGGTCGTACTTGTCATGGATTTTTTCGTGGTTATACGTTTATTTTTCTGATGAAAAAAAAATGTAATTTAGAATTATTATTTGCATGATCTTCATAAAGATCATCATTTAAACCGCCTGAGCCGTAGATTACTGCAAAATCAATAATTATTAATAAAATTTAATTTTGAAATGTTCCCAAAAAGGGTTAACACATTTTTTCATTTTACTGAGCAATAATGTAAAGACCACTAAAAATTACAGTCGCTAATAAAAAAATACAAAATTATTTCTTTTCCTGCTATTGTAATGCTATACAATACAATACTATGCTAATACAATGTAAAGTATATTAGAATGATGCTTTAAAACATTTGAAAAGAACCATATGTAGATATGTATACGTACAATCAATGAAAAATATATTATTTTGGGGAGTTGGATGGTTAAAAAATTGTTGTAAGTATTTATTTCCACGTTGTATATATAATAATAAGTCCATATTTTTAAGATTTATATTTATTATGATCAAAAAATATATGCAGCTTAAATCGGATTAATTGAAAGATAAATAAATAAATAGTATATACAATTAGAAAGGATATTTTATATATGTATTTATTATATATCTAATATTTGCATTACTTATGTATGATCCATACACCTTGAGCTTATGTAGTTAAAATTGAACTTATTAGAATATATAATAAATAGTAAATTCATATAGAACTGGTAATTTATATATTTTCTTAAACAAATTCAAACAAATTTTAGTACCAATACTATACGGTCTTAAGTTATAGGAAGAAAATTTCTTTATTTATATGTAATTCAATTGTATTACATTATTTATTGTTTAAATTCAAGGTTTCAGCAGCTGTTGATTTAAATAATATAATTATATTTAAACTATCTACGCTATCATACTTCTAATCTTCACAAATTTGTATAGAAGTATGTTTTGCTCATAGGAGATTAGTCAAATATTTCAAATTAGTGTCAAAGTTTTTAAGCTCAAAATGAGCGAAGACTGTGAACTTTACTGGCCAACTTGAGGGTCGACTATAAATACAAGAAAGTTAATTAGCTCACATAGACGCACACCTGTAAAAGCACACACACATGCACACACCACACACACACACATACAAACATCTATAACTGTCAGTTGCTGGTTGTCAAAACGGGCAAGTCAACAATTTATCAACGTTTTAATTAACATACACGCAGCAGCAGCAGCGGTAGAAGAAGAAGAAGAAGAAGAAGAAGAAGAAGAAGAAGAAGAGGAAGCTGAAGAGAAAAAGGAGAAGGAGAAAGTGAAGAAAGAGGAGCACTTAAAACAAATACCAGAGGGACATAAAATATTATGGGGCTGGCTGTTTGGGCTAAGACGTTGGCTTGTCGGGACACGTGCGCGGCAGTTAAATGAAAATTTCCAGCACAAAATGGCGACAATTAAAGGTGCGATCTGTGTGGGCTGCAAGTTATTCAATTGAAATTCCCACAGTGTGTGTTTGTGTGTCTGTTTGCTGTCTGTCTGTGTCCTGGGCCAAGCGATAAAAGCAAAGCGAGAGTCAGTGGCATTCCCTTTCCCATTTGGTTCCTCAAAAAGTTCGTGGTCTACAATGCCGCAATTAATGGCCGAAAGTGAAAGTCCTGTGGGTTTCGCTGGCCTGTCAACTATCAACTATCAAACAATTTCGGATGGTGTACAAAACTTATGCGCAAATCGCACGCGAACGGAAGACACACCAAGACATGGACATAATAGACACAGACACACTTACATACATAGATACAGAGGACACTTGGTACGCCCACGCAAAATGTTTCCTTCTTGGGGCAGCACAAAACAAAAAAAAATACTTTTGCTTTTTCTTTTTCATTCACTGAATGAATACAGCGCATAAAATGGCCATACTGCGCGCCTCTCTCTCAGTCACTAAAATCGCTCTCCCATTTGCCACACTCACACACTCTCTCGCTCTCGCACACACTTATATCGCATGTGAGGTTGAAAGTTGAAAAAACAAAACCTTGTCAAGGACAAAGCACGCAACGCAACTAAAAACAGCTGAGCAGCTGTCTGCAATTGTTGTTGTTGTTGCTTTTGCCTTTGCCTTTCCCTTTGCCTTTGTTGCTGTTATCGCTCTTTCGCTGTACATGCGCACCATGCAAACTTAACAGCAGCTGTTACAGCTTGTGAGCAGCGCTCTCTGTTAACGCTGTTACAGCTCTGTTAACTAAGTAAACATACTAGAAAAATTGATTATTGGCTTTCTCTACACAATGCAAACATTAACAAAAACAAACTTATGCATTATAATTGAGTTAGCCTTCAGCCGGACATTTTGCAGTGTGTTTATTTACTTGCACAAATATCAACAACCTTTTTTCTTATTCCATTTGCCAAGTTAAATGGTCCTTCTTATTCAAATTTTTGTGAACACACAGTATGCTGGCATCTTTTTTAGTATCTGTCGCCAAGTTGTTGGCCAAACATCAAAAGCATTTACCCAAAAGCAAGCAAATCAAATGAAACGCTGCGAGTTAGCTCCCACAATTTGGGCAAACTTTTTTCCCTTCCTTCCTTTCTCTCTATCTCTCTGAAAATACAAAAACTTCTAAGCACTTTTGAAAACTTTAAGGCAGCGCTTCATTAAAATTGCACATGTTTGCATACGAGAATGATGCCAGCAAGCGATAAACGCTTATCCATAATTCATAATAGTCTTTATATAGAAGAAAATCTGTAAATATAAACGGGTCATTCGCTAACGTCCCATCGATATTTTCTAGATGAACTTTAATTCCATTTTAAACCACTTTATTTTTGTTTTATTTTTTACAGTTTATTATCCATAAGTCACAATATTTATTTAGAAGATAATTGGAATAAATATAGATCATGGGTTTTGGTATATTAGTATATTTTTGGTATATTTTAAGGATATGGTTTTAATGAAAATGGTATCTCACAGTCTGAAGTGTTTTTACTTGCTTTTATTTAAAGCTTAGTACCTGGGAGCCGTTCTACGAGGAAGCCAACAAAGAGGAAAAGCAACAATAATAACATTCCTGACCAGGCTCAGGCAACTGCACATGAAAAATGACTTTCTATTTCATCGAGTCTTTAAATGAGAAACCGCACAGCAAACTACAATGCAATGGCCATCCACTTACATAGAAAACACAATCAACAATGGACGGAGACATTTATCTGGAATGGAAATAAAAGCGAAAGCCCTAACAAAATTCCACTCTAAGTAAAAGCACAACGCAAATAAAGTGCAATATATGCAATATTCACATTTGTGCATATTTTCCCCACTCAGATTTCTCAGTAAGTGCGGAGATTTCATAGTCTAAGAGACCATATTTCATTTAAAACAAAGTTCAGTTGAAGGAAAATGAGAACTAATTCAGTAATTCATTCAATTCAAATTAAAATTCACGAAACAGAATTCATATAACTGAAATATAATATCGAAATCTTGTAAGTCAATCAATCTTTGAAATAATCAGTATACAGCAAACAAATCCTTTTTTTATAAATTTATTAAGAATTTGTAATTTTATAGCCAGTTATTATCTCAAGTTGAATCAAAAAAAAGATGACAACATTATTTAATATTGGGTTACCACACTTCCAAACAACAATAAAGTGTATAATTTTTGATTGACTGAATTTTTGCAATTCGAAATAACTTTATTTGAGACATATTTTGTGTTTGCCCCATTTACCATTTTGCTGAACAATATTGTGTATTTCATAAAGTCATTTCATTACATTTCTTTATTTAATGCAAGTGTATAAATAAACTTCGAACGCCAAGAGACTCATCAAGCTAGTAGTCGACTTGTTTTATTTCTTCGTTGGATGTGAAATGGATATTGTTGCAGTTGAATGAAACTATCTGTAGAAGTAGAAGTAATATCCTGCAGCATTTAGTCGGTAAATGGCATTAGGAAGAGGGCAATGGAAATCCATCTTCAAGTTAAGAGCCTACACATCGACAAAAGCAAATGCCACTTTTGTCCTGTCCTCTGACTGATGATGGCTGACCAGCAAATGGCTAAAATACTTCAAGCCTAAATCCTGCAGCAGCAGCGACAGCAACAACAACAACAACAATAAGACATACAGCAGCCAGCAGGCGGTGTAGGCTGGGCAATGCCAAAAGCAATAAACGGCACAACAAATGAAACGGCGACAGCGCCAGCCAGCAAAATGTCCTGGAAATGACGGCGACTTTGTCTTCACTCGTTTCTGAGCACACGCACACTCAGACACAGCGACACACACACACACACACACAGCGACACATACATTTATGCGTATACCAGCAAACAAACAAACAATACACGTAACAACAATGGCAGACCAACAAAGCGTGTAGCAGGAAAACAGCAGGAAAAACAGGCCAGAAGGACATGCGTTTTACTGGGGCCCAGGAAATGTGCCCAAGAGCCGACTAGCGGAGGAGCAAGGAGGAGACCAGACCAGTGCAGAGCAGAGCAACAACGAATTTTGGTAGCACAAATAAAAATACAAAATAATAAGCAGCTGCTTGTAATCTAAAATAAAAGAACGCAACACAACACAACAGTCGCAGTCGCAGTCTCAGTCAGCATATAAAAGCCATCAGGCAAAGTCATGGGGAAGGGCATCATTACAATAGAGGGTGTAGACAATTTCTTGCCAAGATCATGCATACCATAACTTCTAATGATGCCACATGTTTGAATGGAAGACCGAATGCATTGAGATTCTAAATTGTTACTTAAAAGCAAGATGGAAAGCATTTTTAGTTAAGTATATTCTGAAAGAAAAGTATACTACTTAAACAAAAATGTAAAATAATTGTTAGTTGGTTGAAATATATATATATAATATATATAAATATACATATATGAAATATAGAAATATATGATATATAGAAATATATAGGTAAGCTAATATACTGAAGTTTATAAGCAGCTATTTCCACATTCCTCTTTATGCCAATATATTCGAAGTAAGCTGATATTTATGCCACTTCATAACTTTTTTTGGACTAAAATCAAATATCTGAATATACCAATATAATATAAACAATTTGCACAGCATAAAAATACAATTTTGAATATACTATTGTGAACTTAAACGACAAAGTCACTTTATGCCATTAGAAAATCTTTGATTAAAAAATGTAGCATACTTAAGAGCGCAAAAAATAAAATACCCAATAAATGTAGAAGGAAAAACTATAGCTTGAGCAAAACTTGTAATGGTCCCCTTAAAAATATATATATTTAATTTATTTATAGTCATCATTGCACGAAATAAATCAACTCATGATAATGATAAGGAATTATTTCAACATTTAACAGTCTTTGTTTATAAATCTAAAACCCGGCTACATTTTATCTTTAGCAAAACAGTATTACAGAATATATATTATGGTCGTGTATACACTAAAATAACTATGTATATAAGTCAATAACCACTGCAAGAGTAGCGCTAAAAAATATATATATAAAAAAAAGCTGAAACTTTATGGCATAGTAATCTCATCTTGCAGTTCCAACTTATAATTAACTGGCTGAGAAACGTTGAAGAAGTTTAATTAAAAAAAAAACAGTGTGTAACGCATCGAAAAACTAAGCGCAAAAAGTAATATAGAGTTAAGCTAGAGTTTCAGCTGCAGCTGATGGATGATAATAACCAATTGCTGGGGCAGTTTGTACAAACACAATTTCATATTAGTGCTCAGATGTGTCCCGACTGTCTGTTGGCTCAAATCAATCAACTGTTAGACAAATAAACATGAGTTCATGCAAAAACAAAAGCAAAAAAACAAAACCAACACAGAAAGGTTAAGGCAAAAGCAATAGCAGAAAGAAATGATAGTTAAGATGGATATGGATTAGGAATGTCACAGAAGTTGCAATAATAAAAGAAATTGTATTAGGCCAAAAGAGAGATAGCTGAAAGAAATTAACTAAATTAAAGAAAGCAAAAACACAACGCGAAAAGTGTAGGGCTATTAAATTTAACAGGCAATTGAGTCAACCAAAAGGCCGAGCAACGAAAATGGTCAAGAGAATGATGCAAAGAGAAGGTGGCGAAGGAGGCGTGGCGTAGTCGAGGGCGTGGGCGTGGAGGAAAAGGCGCGGAAGTGCTGAAAGTACGTGTACAACGTTTGGTTTTTTTTGGGTAGGAGACGATTGCGTCCGGCTGGGCAAATGTTTTACGGGCCGATAATCAATAAATGTTGTGGAAAATGTAACGCTGGGAAATTGTTACACATGCTGCAGCTGATGAAGCGAAATTAACTGAAACCTAAATGGAGCAGACGCGCAGTTTTCAATGTCAAACGAAAATAAAAGCAAACGCATTTGAATGTAAATAATTAATTTAAGAATTTGCCTTACATTGTTTAATGGTTGATGTTCTTGTAGTTTCTAGTTGTTGCTGCTGATATTGTTGTTGTTGTTGTATGTTATTAAGCTGCTCTTTAAAGTGCGGCTGCTTACGCGGCGTATGCGTAATATACTTGCTAAATTGTTTTAATTGACACTTGACAATTTTTACCGAAACAATAGCAAATTGTTGTTATGGTTCATCACACATACATACATAGTCACGCGCCATACGCACACACACACACACTGGCACACACATAGACACGCGCGCACTTACAAATACACACGCGGAGATTTATGTAACGTACAGCTAAACCGCTTGCATCGATGTATGCGAAATGTTTTACTTAATTTTTTGCTGTATTTGTTTCTTTTTTTATTTGGCGAGTTGGGCAAATTTTATGCCATTTTGCTGGCGTCTCTCGTTTGTCTAAGATTGTGTTTTTGTAATAGTATTTTCTTTTCTTTTTTCTTTATCCGCTTTATATTTTCTTTATTCTACCGATTTGAATCCGTCCAAACTTGCACGCTCTACTGTTCACGACGTACTGCGCTCAAGGTATTTACGTACGTCCGAGACAAAAGAGAGTCAAGCAGACTGCGAGAGAGAGAGAGAGAGAGAGAGAGAGAAGGCATCATAGATTGGCCGGGCTGTCCGTTGACAAGGGCAAGTGCGCTCTCTTTGGCTGTTGCTGTTATGGCAATGTTATCGCAAGCCATGATTAAAACATGGTGCACACAACGCTAGTGGGGAATTCCACATATACATATAAATCCATTTAAGAAACAGAAAAAGCCTTCTATTTGTATTATTTATATTGTAAAAGTATCGACACTAGCATCTGTTCACAATTTCTGTTGAAAGTGTTGCCTACTGTTAGGCACTGTAACAGCTGTTGATGTCGCTAACAGAGCGCTGTAAACTTCAAAACCACAAGCTGCTGTCAGTTGTAGTTGTTGCTGTTACAAGAACTTTCACTATCAACATTCGACATGTGCACACACACACGCACGCATACACGCACACTCGCACGCTCGCGCCCACTCGTAATGTACATGTTTTATACGTGTAGACAACAATTCTCTGTCCCTCTCTCTTCGCTGCACCGTTGTTGTTGCCTTTGAGTTTAGGTGATTGTTGTTGTAGCGTGCTGCGCACTCTCGCTGAGAAAAGCAGCAACTGTTAATGTTGCTGTTGTTGTTTCTTTTTTCTTTTGCTTTTTCTTTTTGTTGCTGTTGTTGTTGCTGTTTTTGCTGATAGGCCTTTTTGTCCCACTTGGGGGCTTGTTTTCAGTTTTCAATGTTAAGTGCGATAAAAGAGACAGCCAGAGAGAGAGAGCGAGTGCGAGTGAGAGAGAGTGCGATGTAATACGACGACAGGCAAAAGGACAGAAAGAAATGGAGCGATAAGGAAGGCCAAGCGCATGGAGTATTCCCCAATTGTTGGGCGATGTCTATGTAAATTCCTTGTGGCCGCCTACGCAAATGCTTGCCACATGGCTGATGGCAGAGATAGAAGGAAAGGACCAAGAAGAGCGAGCTTCTAATAGGACAGACAATCAGCGCACTGCAATGCAATTAATTATGCCTTTAGATTTTGTGCACTGTGCATAATATTGCGCCAGATTCGATTAGAGTGGCAGTTATTCATCAGATTTTTCCATCTGGCTTTTAAGCGCATCACAAGGAATATTTATGCGATACACAAAGAATTCTTAATTATTGTATTCGACATTTTTACTTAAACTCTTCGTTTAATTGCAAACAGCTGTTTTTGACGCCTCCATCTTTTGTCTTGTTCACTTCAACAGACAGGCAGACAGACAAACACTGACTGATACAACACCCACGCAAAGTATATGCATGCATATACGTGTGAAAGTGTGTGTGTTTGTGCGGTTGCACGTGTGCGTGAGCGCAAGTGTGAGAATATGTTATGTAAGCGTTTTGTTGCTCTTTATGATAAAATTTTTCGCTTTGGCCTTGCCTCTATATGCATGCTATACTCTTCCCGCGCGAGCATTACAACTCGCCCACGGCGCGTGTAACACTCGCGAAAGAGACAACAACAGCTGTAAGCCACAAGTGTATTGGATCTTCGGTAATCCGCCAATAATCATTATTTATTTTTGCTCTAACTTGTTGTTGTCGTTGCTGTTGCTGTTGTTGTTGTTGGCTTGGCGCGTGGCTGCGTTAATTGAACATTTTTGCCGTCGGTTGGGGGAACCTGTGGCATTGAGGCGTCTTCTCGCTGTTCTGTTCTGTTCGCTTAGTTTCGAGTTATGGCCGCAAACATAAAGATAGATAACGGGTCACACCCCTATTGGGGTACGGTTAATGAAGTAGGTCGACCTTTAGATAAATATGATACTATGGCTCTGACTAAGGCTGCCTGCAGTCCCAGTTGAACGAGCTGGAAATATATTGTGAACACGCAAAATGAGGTGTTTCCTTTTAAGTATTTAGTATTTACTAATTTTAATTACAAGAGGTATTTCAATTTGAACAGCTAAGCTAAATGATCTTTTCAATATATAAAATAACTGCACTGGTTTCGGTGATAATGTAAAATTACTTGTTACATTTTTTTTCTAAATGTAAGCTAATTTCAAATAATTGGGTGACAATTTGCACAATAGTATGTCTCAAATATCATTACGTTTATTTCAACAAAATAAATTGATCAGATAATACAATTTAGTCTCAGCGCTATAATTACATTATTTAAACTTTTGTTTTGCATATATCTTGAGGGAAAATTGGCTGGCTGATGAAATTTCAGACACCAAAAAATTGTTGTGCCATTTTTATTTAATACTAATAATTAAGATTAAATAGTCATTAAAAAATTCCCTTAAGAAAATTGGAGTGCATAATTGGTTAAACAAGTAAGAAAGCTACACTCGAGTGTGCTCGACTATGAGATACCCGCTACCCATTTTGAATAAAAGCAAAATACAGTATTATTCTCAAAATATACCAAGATAATATTCTAAAAAATACTTTTAAAAAGTATGCCAAAAGGTACATTAGGTATATTGATGTGGTACTTCATTCAAGATTAGTATATCTTGTAGTAGTAAAATATACCAACATTAATATTAGTATATATAGTGTAAAATATACCAGATTGTCAGCCAAAGCATTCTTCATAGATGATTTCCTCATATTAAGATATACAGTTGGGCTTGTAATGTACATTTTATTATTTCTGATATTACAGTTTGTAAGGATTCCTCACTTAAAAAATAAAAGTACATTCTAAATCCCTTTATCTATCGATATAATCATAGAATATTGAAGAATACCATTTATAAAATTTGAGGCTAATTACTGAAACAAACTAATTCGCTGGCATTGTTGTTTGTATCGATCGGTGAACTGCATTAAATATAATTAAACGATACGATATCTGTTGTCAGCCACAAGCTGCATGCCACATTGTTTGCTTATTCGGGTTATAATTAAGCGCTATTCAATAGGCCAATGCATATCCAAGCAATTTGCATTGGCCCACATTTGAAGCAATTATGGCACATTTGCATTGTAAATTGCATTTAAAAGCAGCAGTTAATTATAATTATTAAAATTGTGCAAGGCGAGCCGTAATGGGCGACGCGTCTGTTGCTCCCAATGGCTCAATAAGTCCCGATATATAAGTTTTCTGTGTATACATATGTATTGCAAATGGAACTGTTTTGGGTCAATGCGGAGTAGAAAAGCTAAACAAAAAAAAAAAGAAAGAAAAATAGAAGTAGGCAGGTGAACGCTCGAAAGAAGGCAACATTTTTTTATTGCTTAGCCATGAGTCGAACATTTAATCAAAACGAGAGCAACAGAGAAAGAAGAGCGAGTGAGAAAGCGAAAGAGAAAGAGAGAGTGCGAGTCACGCCCACCAACATACATACATATGTTCTGAATAGTATACAATTTTGTGGCACACACACACACACACACACATATATACACAAACATTCAAACGGAGTGCACGTCAAGCTGCCACTCAGTCAGTCATTCAGTCAGTCCGTCTGTCGTTGAGTCTTTAACTCAGTCGTCGTCGTCGTCGTCGTCATTGAGTAGTGAGTTGTGAAGGTTGCTTGCTTCGTTGATAAACAAGAATCGATAAAGCCAAACGAGATGTTTTGCCCCTCGTGTCAACAACAACAACAACAACAACAATAACAAACACTTTCCCACACTCCAGCCATGATTGAGATTGGGCTTTTGGCTCTGCTTATCAGCGACTGCATCGACAAAATTTGTACAATACAAAAGGATACGTGAAGGATGCGCTATTAATTCGCCTTCTTTGCTGTCTTCAATGCAGGACTTTCGGCACGTGTTAACGTTTTTTTCTGTCTCTCTCTCTCTCCATTTTCTAGACTACAATTGTTTTCCACACTTTCGATAGAACTTCACGTTTGCAAATGACATTTATAATCTATTTATTAAATTTATAGCGCTCGCAAATTTGACTCGCCACTTTATTCGCGTTTTCATATGAACTTTAACCCCAAAATTGACCCCCTTGAAATTGACATTTTAAAGAAGATCAATTTTCCGCGATGCGAAAATTATACTTTTAATTTATTTGGTATTTATGCAGAGTATTGGCATATCAATCAATCATACAGGTTGAAGCGTTTCATGTTTATAAATAAATATTCTATTAATATTATCTGATCCATCAGAGTATCCGAATATATTTGCAGCTTTAAGAACAGCCAACTAATTTATTACAAAAGGTATTCTTAATTTAACTAATATTATAATTTTATTATATTTTAAGACGAAATGAAATCCAGCAGGGAATTAGAATTTTAAATAATCTCATATACCTTAACATATAAGAAAATTCTTTCTGTACGACAGCATCAAAAACAATAAAACAAAACACAATGCCTAAATATTTTTAATTTTTAAATTCAAAGATTAACAAAACATTATATTTCAATTAAAAAAAATATGTATATATACATTTTATATGAAAAACATGTATTAAATTCGTTTTAATTAAAATGACTATTAATTATTATATGTTTAATATGTATTTGTAATGTTGGGTAGATGTATTTTAAATTGAAATTTAATTATTAATTCATCAAAACGTAACCAATAAAGTTCCATTTGTCAACTGCTTGAATCAATAGGATAATAGCAGAATTATAATTTGTAACGAAACCTAATTTCTTATACCCTTCTTAACCCACATAACAAATATAGGGCATAATTAATCTAAAGAAAATAGCCTTAAGTTCACCTCAAACCGCACTAATCGTCATAGAAGAAGCAAAGAAGGCGAAGAAGAAGAAGAAAATGAAGAAGAGTAAAGTCTCAAAGATACAATGATAACACAATGGATGCTTGTTGCCAGCTATTTATACTATAAATGGTTACAAGGACAACGCGATTATGAAAATCTGTGAATGAGTTCGCGGCTTGGGGCTCAACATCCATCCTCTCTCTCTCTCTCATCTCCGGCTGCTGTCAATTTGACCTTACTAAGCTCGCAGGCTGCCAAGCTTCATAGGCTTGGTGGGCTGTGCAAACAAAGCATAAACATTGACTAAGCTCTAAACAAAAGGAAAACAACAACGAGAACAACTACAGTCAGATAATGGACAGAAATTGTCATACTTTTTTTGTTGCCAGGAAGAAACTCTCTATTGTCTAATGCATGTAAATGCAACAATACTCGTAAGCGACTCGTAAATCCGTGTCTTCACTAAATCCAACTATGAACGAATACATATACTATATATACCAGATATTTCTTTTTTTATTCATATGAGTACTTTAGTATTTCTCATCTGGTAGTTCGTTTCAATTAGCGATTTCTTTCGCACAAGGTTAACTAATAAACGCTAAATTAGTCTGCTAAGTAGTCAGCATGTCGACAATTGCATACTCTCGTTTTTGGCTTAATTAAAGCATTAATATTAATCTACAGATTAAAATTTATCTTGTTGAAAATAACAGGGCATAGAGTAATATTAGTATTAAATTGTAATTTTAACATAAATAAATTAGTCTATATATTGCAGAGTATTAGTTATTCGCTCAGTTTTAACCAAGTGTGATAATAATTTATTGCACCAATATAAAAATACTAACACAAAAAATATGTTTTTTTCGTGTATCGAATAATAAACAAAAATTGAGTTTTATTTCATTATTATTGTGAATATTTTTAATTATTTTTGTATTTCGGTGATAAAATTGAATAATTTTATCTAAATTCAAACTAATCAATTATATTAAGGTACATAGTGATCAAAAGTACCAATGAACCAAAAATGTACCGAACTTATTGCAAATGTACCGAAATACGGTTCAAGCTTATGCTATGCTTATTTATGCTGTCTCAAAGCCCGGCAAAGTCTCTCATCTTCACTTTTTGCAAAACATCTATAAAGTCTATAAATAATAATATTAAATACTTACTGCAGAGTCAAACAGCTGCTAGCCATAAAAAAAAGTTAATTTAAATTAACGCTCAAGTGTGCACAGCTGTTGAAACAACAACTCGATAGAAGCATATAAAAAACGCGAGACAAACACGAATTCACACGTAAAAACATAACGTATATTACTTATACATTAGCATACTTTAACACTACACAATTACATAAAATTCTGTAGTTACTTACTACGTTCAAACTTAATAGTGGTTTTATAATAATGCAAAATATAACTATTAAATTATATTGCTGCTGTCACGAGAGCTAAACAACGCGCGCTTAACTTATGGTGGGGGAACTTCGATGTTGCTATCGATGCATCGATTTTTTTTATTGTACGATGTTTTTAAGCATCGATTCGTTGCACCCAAAATAAATGCACTATTACGTATTACGCGTACTGTAGAATTTAGAGTTTTGAAATAAGGTCTTCATATTGGTTATTTCAAAAACTTACATTAGAGTGGTTGTTTTAAAAAATATTGTTATTCGCAAGCTTTCTGCAAAAACATCGATATTTCTAGCCACCTCTTATAAATGATATTCCAGTGTTAGAAAACATGAAACGTTGATTTGGCAAATGTTTTGTTTTTTTAATTTCACACACAAAAATGGGATTTGCAGCTGAAATAATTCGCTTTCACATAAATTCTGCTAAATTATAATTTAATCATCTTAAGTATAGTTAAAGGATTTGCTGCAACTACAGCTCTGTGTGAGCATATTCCTCATGCGTGGAATCCTTATCCTTGGGCACGATATAAAGTCCCTCCGATGTGGTCCAACGTGTGCCATGTTGAGGACTGTGAAGTCCCACGATTTCCATTTGTCCGGATATGGGGCGGCCATAGGAGCGACCTGACATGCCCAAATACATGCCGGTATCAACATGTCGCAGGCGCACGTGCGCATCACGCATCCAGCTCTCGTTGGAGCAAATCACATCCCAATGATCGCCAGTATCGCCAACGCCATCGACGCCATAGGCTGAGACTTCCTGTTCACCGGAAAGCGGAGAGGAGAAATGATGCGAGTGCAGGTTCTTTTTGGTAGTCAAGTGCTCCAATCGGATGGTAGCGCCGCAAGCAATCGGTTCACCACGCTCGCACATTTTGTTATTCTGCCCCTTCACAGTCCAATGGCTGTTGACATCCTCTTTTTGCTCGACGCCAGTCACGGATTGTTGACCCGATCCAGAGCCGTATTTAACATCATGGGAATGCAGGCGGAACGAATAATCGGAATTGAGCAGTTTCAGTATTGAGCCACACGTCACAAAATTGGTCTGGGCAGCTGTTAATATTGGTAATTTGGTTATTGCAATTGATAGGAAATCGAAGGGCGGCAATTATGTCGTGGCCAATCACAGAAGACCACATAAACCATGCAGTAATTGAATCGAATAATATACGTACCGTTATTGCTGGGCAGACAGCTGATTAGTGCTAATGCCACGAAAAATAGTGTGTGTAGCATGCTGTCTTTATTCTTACGTTTACAATTAAGTACTTAATCTAATATAGAGTTTAATCCAAATCAAGCTTTCGGCAAAATCAGAGGCACACGCAAACAAATGAATTTGACAGCTGCTTGTAGCGTGACCGCAGTTTCAATTTCAAAAATATACCAAAAAGTTTAGCGGGTCGCCAAAAAAGTGGTGGTCATCTAGAGTTGTGCGAAATCGCCGCAATGTCTATCGGTTTTGGGAAAAAATTGAACAATGATTTTTGATTGTACAAAACTGTACAAAACACTAAAGAAAAATAATAATGATATTTTACCATGCAGCGAAAAATACTCGTCTTGCTTCATTTGTTTTAAAAAAATTTTAAAATTAATTAATTTTTTAAGAAGCTGGTAGAAATGGCGCCTGTTTCAAAAATTCCCCTATACCTAAAACAGTGCTGCCAGACAGCAATTTTGTCAGTGGTATATTTTTCATCATAAAACTTACGGTCACACTTCTACTGCTGGTTGCAAATAATTTTTTATTGTGAAAATTGTAGAAAAATTGCACTCAAACAGAAATTAATGGCACACAAGCGAGTGTTTATCTACCCTGCACTATTGGCGATATGTTATTTAGTTGGCGTGACATGGGTAAGTGTTGTAATCAGATGGTTGCCAACTACGACGCAACTCTAAATCATCAATACTCTGCTTTGTTTTTGTTTTCGACAACAAAAGGCTGAAGGTGCAACACAAACGCTGCCTTCGCTTGGCAGCAGCAACAACAACCACACAAGTCCACAAGGTGCGTCAGTTATACCACCAGCATTGAAAGCAACCGCAGCCGCCCCAGTGGCTTCAGCAACACCATCTACAAGCGCAGCGCCCAAGGGCAATGCGACCCACAGCAACAATGGTCCAGAATGGTTTGTAAAAAATAATTTTAAATTATTCATCTTACTGACGAATTTATCTTTGCAGTGCTTGTGCGGGCGCTCTGTTGCCTCAAGTGGACGCCAATGGCAAGGAGCTGCCCATATGCGCCGAGTGCAAATGTTCTCACGTAGCGCGCAACACGACGCTAATAAAGGTAAACTAATTAAATCTCCTCCACTTAAACTATAGTAATTCAGTTGACCTTGCTTGCAGGTCGTTGTCATCATTGTGATCTGGATCATATCCATTTTAGTGATATACATGCTCTTCCTCATGTGTTTGGAGCCGCTGCTTAATAAACGCGTCAAGGCAAACAATTATCAGGAGCACACCAATGAAGATGTACATAGTCCAAGACATTCAAAATATGCAGGCATTAAATATAGTCGACTAACTGCGGCCACAGATTTAGTCGACGATCAAGATGAGGATGATGACAGCATCAGCTTGGATGCTGTTGATGTTGCTGATGATGTGGCGCAGCTAGTTGACAATAAAGAAGCACTCAGCGTTTGATGCCATTTATTTGTCAAACGTTTTTTTTGTTGTGTGCTCAAAACTTATGTTAATTTTTGTTTTATTTTATGTTTATGTTACTAACACTAAACGCACGCAACAAAAAGCATTACTAACTAACGCTTAAATCGCCTTGCTGCTCGCTCCAACTAATTGTTTTGCTTCTCTCCTTTCTTATTGTGCTCCAGGATGAGCCATCACCGCCGATGCCCGTGGGCAGCAACAATCAGGAGCTAAGTGCCCGGGCTAATGTTCTAAATCGTGTGGGACATCAGCAGGACAAGTGGAAACGACAGGTGCGAGAGCAGCGCAGACACATCTACGATCGCCACACGATGCTTAATTGAGCGATATCAACAGATGGTGGGAAAGTGAGATAAAGTCGAGGGAAATGTTTGGGAGCCGTGGCGACTTAAGACAATGTATTCCGGCAACAATTTGCATTAAATAATTGTGTATTTTAATTCCGAGCTTTGCACTCTTTCGTTTTCGACTCGTTAATTGGATCAAAATTTACTTTAATATTATTAGCAACAATTTATAATTTAAATAAAAACACTTGTAACTAAATTACCGATAAGATACGGAAAATAAAACTCTTGAATTATTTTCCAAAACGAACCTTATGATTTTTATTGTTAATTTGTGTGATTTAAATTACAGCAATTTACTGTGTATTAAAATTCCTTAATTTGCTGACTGGATTAAAATTTAATTTGATATTTTTTTTTTTTGGAACTAATTTATAATTTATGCATGCCAATTTCTCCGTGGCTCTGATTGAATAAATCTTATGGCTTGGCCTTAAAATTCATACTAAATAAAGCATCGTCGAACTTTAATTTATAATTCTAAAACTTTGGCCAAAGCTAACATATTTATCATTTCCAATGGATTCCATATATACAGGAGAACAAAAAAACAATTTAATTACAGATTAGAAAAATGGTTAAAGAGTTTAATTTTCCAAAAGAACCTCCAGCTTTATTTGATAAATTGTGTCTTAAATTACATCGCTTGTGTTGGGAATAAATGCCCCTTTAGTAACCCTTGACGGTTTCGGCAAAAGTCCAGTTCTCCTCAACCTTGAAGGGACCCTTTATGCTGCAGTTCGCGGCGGTGCAAATGCCAACAGTGTAACGGGGCATGCTGCGTGTATCACGGTAGTACAACACCTTCATGGCCTCACGAATCTGTGTAAGAAAATTAAGATTAATTTCTCTATGCAATATGAATCGAGTTTAAGATTTCTTGGAATTACCAAATTAGTGGCCTCTTCGAAGGTAAAGTCACGATCCTTGGGCTTGCGTTCACGGACCAGTGGTAGGGCCAAATGACGTGCAAATCCAGTGGCAACCACATAGTCATCATAGGCGCGGCCACGCAAATCCACCGAGCCCAAGTACGGAGCACCGCCCTCATCGATGCCACCGACGACGACATCAATGTACAAGGGATTCATGCGCGACCGACGGTTGTAGAGCACTCGTGTCATCCAGGTGGCCATGGCTTTGGGCTTCATGACGACGCCATCGTTGCAACACTGATCCTCAATCATCTTCTGTTCAATATTGCGCATAATCGACTGTATATCAGCAAAATCCCCACTGCCGCCAATCAGAATCTTATCGTTGATCTTAAAAACCCGATCGATGTTCTGGTAACGAGCCAAGGAACCGTAGGAAACGAGTGTATCAGCAGCCACTAAGACGCCGCCGTCGAATTTGATGCCCAGCACCGAGGAGCCTGTAGTGATGGCAGCGCTGCAGGGAATGATTAACGATGAGTAATCTAGAGGACACCCTTCACCCTCAACTTACGTGCTGTGCTTGGTGCCATAAGGACCGCAAGTTGTCAATTCACGCGGCAGCTGAGCTGGTGCTCCATTGTTATAGCCTCCTCCAATGAAATTGTAGAACTGACCGGGTGCTGGTCCATTCTGCCACATTGGCTGTGCAAAGCTGTTGTTCATCATTGTGGAAAAACTTTAATACACCTTAAATCAAACTGGAATTTGTTAATTCTGCTTTGTTGCGAAAAAGAGTTGCAGAATGACAGGCACAAATAAAAAGCCGAACAGTTTCTTTTGATTAGCGTGACCGCACTTAGATTGATGCAATATACTAAAATATACCACTTCCTTGATTCTGGTAAATATACCAATATTATCACAGCTCGATAGATTTTCTTTACATCAACATTTCAGTGAATCTTTAAAATTCCGTTAATATTTATTTACGTGCATTGCACTTTATAAATATACTATTTGTTCCATTTCAATGCAAGCAATTCTTAAAGCTAATAATCTAGAAAGTTTTTCAACACTGTAAATGCATATCGATAGATTTGCTTATCGAAAGCGAAAATTAAATTGAGCACCCTTGTGGCAACTCTGTGCTTTCACAGGGTGACATTGGCTGCTCGCTACGCGGTAATTTCAAAACTAAAAGTTATGCTTTATATTTCCCATGCCGAAGAGGGTTACGAAATTAAAGTTAACAAAAATAAAAGTCACATCATTATAATTGAAGACACATGCCCATATTATTTATTAGATTTCTGGAGATAGTGTGATTCAAAAATATGATACAATATACAAATATATATAATTTTAATGCACACCATTCATAGGGGGAATGTATGTAATTTGTTGGATCTTATAGATCGCATAATACAGAATGAATATCAAATAAAGGGATTTTCTTTTTTCCAATATTAGACTCTCTAACTCTACTTACTCCTTCGCAACGTACACAAATATATAACAAATTTTTTACAAGCTACTGTCACGGCCAATTTCTTAGTGTCTCACTAAATTTAAAGCTTTTCTTAATCCTTACAGCAACAATAAACATTATCGCTTGAGCTGGCTGGCGTTGTGGGCGCGCTGCTCACGACCAACTTCCGTGGCTTACTATAGGAATGTGGACCACGCATAAACACATCGATGAGCTGGCAATGCGAACTGCAATGAAAGAGAGAGAGAGAGATAATTTAATAAAAATTAATTAACAATTTTGCAACAAACTGACCTCATGGTTACATCCAAGTCGGTGACCACTTCGCCATCACAATTCCAGCTGGAATATTCCGAGTTAATGCCATCACTGTTACTTTGAGCAATGGGTTGACGAGAGCCCGCAATGCTGTAATTCTCCTGCGGCGCATTCAGCGTGCGAAAGTTAAACTTGCGGGTGCGATAAACTTCCACAAAGGGTAGCGAGCGCTGAGAATTGAAATAAAATAAAATTTATTATAATTCGCAAAATATATAAATTAGTTTTTTAGAAAGCTTCACTTTTGAGTGGAAAGGGTAAAGTTTCGTCCGATGCAAGAAAGAACAAATAATTATTTTCAATCAATGTCATCTTTTTTATCTTTGTTTGTACAAAAGTTTAGGGAATGATTAACTTACGATCTTAGAATTTCAAATTTATTCCGAGCTCTTAAATATTAAGTAGCTTCCTAGTAGTTCATAATTTAAATAAGTAATTTTAATTATGTATAAGCCAATGGAATAAGACTATTACTGTCGGCAATTTTAGTTTTAGAACGACTCTAAAGTCGGTTATAATTAACAAAAAAGGGATAAGATATTTCATTCCAATGGCCTTTAGCAAAGGGTCTCTTAAAGTCAACATTCGAATGAAAACTTTCACTAGCTTTTAATTTCATTCTTAAATGTATTTTACTGCCGACTGACTAAAGTTGGTATTCAATAAATTAATTGATTGAAGATATACAAAATATTTAGTAGTTATTACAAAACGAAAGGGTCTAATATAGTCAATACTTGACTTAATTGCTTTGAATGAACTTTTCTAAAATGAGCTTGTAAGTCAACTAACGGTCAAATTAAAAACTGTGTCACTTACAATATCGCCCCCTCGACCCGCAGTGTTGAGCAAAAATCGCAAATTGTTGAGCAGTGTCGTCTTGCGCACCAGAATCAGGTCGAGGCAACCATCGCCCAGATGACTGTACCGGGAGATGCCATTGGGACTGCGGGCACAGGCGCATGTGATGTTGGCGCCGCAGATCATAAAGAAATTGCCACGTATGATCTTCCACTGCTCGCCACTGCGCAAACTGAGATCCGAGCCATAGGCAGCTGGAGTCGATTGTTGCAGGGGCAGCGTGCTGGGACGTGGACGAAGCAGAGCTGTCTCGCTGGCACTCAGCTGCAGTTCGTGGTTCAAGGACGCAGTTGGTGCCAGGGACTTTGGATGATGGTGCTGCTCCTTGTGCTCCTCCTCAGTGGGAAAGAGCGATGAGCGTTGCTCCTGCAATGAGCTGGCGATGCTGCAGCGCTGGCAATTCGCATAGCACACCGAGGGCGGTTCACTGCACACGCTGACCGGACTCTGCGGCGTCTCCGGTTCCAACGGCTCCTCAAGCAGGTGGAGCTCTGCATCGTAACCACGATTGCTAAGGAATGCCTTGACTCCGCTGTACTCATAACGCTTGGTGCCCATCCAGCGATACTGTTCGCTCTCAGCCGCCACATCTCCCAGGTATCCATAGCTCAGAACGCTCGCGCAAAAACGCAACAGAGATCGACTATTGCTCACGCTGCAGACATCGAGGCCACGCCGCTGGCCGAGCAGCACATGGATGGCCGCCGTACGCACATCCGCAGTGCCGTGCATGCTGTAGACAATGGTGTCGGTGCTGCCAGCGGGAATGACAGCTACTGGGAGGCTGGGTCGAGGTATGTAAGCGGGACGCTGTTCGTCCAGCTGCAGTTCTCGAATTCGTCGAAAGACGAGACCGTTGATGACTTCGGCGACGGTGCCATCGCCACCCACACAGCAGACGGCATCGTAGCAGCTCAGATCGTGAGTGAGCAAAATATCCCGAATCTGATTCGCTCGCTGCGTCGTGATGCAGGTGGCATCGATGCCCGCCAGCTGGAACAGCGGACGCACGTATCGCTCATAGGTCTGAGAGCCCGCCTTGCGTCCGCCATACGGATTGATGAAGACTAGCAGTCGGCGCACACGTTGTCCACTAGCTGGCGAGGATGCGAGGCGTGCCCGCAGCTGCACTTCCCACTGACGCACAATGTACGCATCCGCATTGTAGAACGTGATGCGTCGCAGCTGCCAGCGATTACAGTCCACCTTGGATTTGCTCAACCGCTCCGCATAGTTGATGGTCAGGAATTGTGCTGTCGGCTTGGCATCCGCTGGAGGCTCCTCCAGATCGGGTGGCTGCAGACTCGCCTGTTTGGTGTCACCCCGTCGCACGCTGATGATGTCGTCCATGTGCAGGATGTGGCTATGTTCACCATAGCTACAGGGAGGAGCATTGCTGCCCAGCTGTTGCTCTGTTGTAGGCACATCGTCGGGCAGCGGCGTCTTTACCGTCTCGTTGTGCGCCGCTGACTTTGTTGGCCGCTGCAGTCGCTCCCAAACCACTCGCTGGCCATGGAGCAACACTCGGTAACTCTTCTTCTTCAGCTGAAAGTTGTTGAGCAGCACATCCGTGGAGCAATCAGCGGAGGAGGCGCTGGCGGAGGCGGCAGCGGCAGCGGCGGCAGCTGAGACAGCGACTGCTGCCGACTTGCCAAATTCTGTGCTTTGCGTCATGTTCGGATCGCTTTGTGTCTGCAAGACAATGGAGAAGTGAGTGGTGAGTGAGAAGCTGGTGGAAAAAAACAGGTTTCCATTAGAAAACGTACTTCTAATCACTTAACTAAACCCTACAGCGTATACAACGGAGGAGGAGGAGGAGAGTGCTGAGCAGGGGGCGATTCGTCCATTGCAGTAAAATAAACGGTGTTACGACTTTTGCACCGTTCTCTCTACTTCGCATTTTTAAGAGCTTTCATACTCGCTATCGAAAGGTTAAAAGGGTGTATATAGTACAAGCTTTGTAAAAACACCTTAATTCTAAATATAATATTATGCCATGTAAAAATGGTCTAAATTAAGTTCAAGAATTTAGAAAATTCGAAGTGTAAGAATAAGCGCTAATACTTATTCATATTCTTAATGATTTAATTAATTAATTTAAATGATTTCGCAAGAAACAATTTTAGAATTTAAAAAACAAGTCTGTCACTTAATTTGAGTTTTTATTGAATATGGATTGCAGTATTTGGGTATTTCCAAGTCGAACCACGCTACTTTAGTTTTCTTACATGTTTTTAGTTTTTTTTTTTTAATGATTTACGTTAAAAGCAAAGTCTCTGTTGATGTCTACTCATCATAGATATTACACCTACGTATATATATATAAGTATGTATGTATATATATTATATATAGTAAATATATACAACAGCCATGAGCAATCAGTAAAGCTTCATTAAACGCCGGCAGATGCCATCGACACTGTTGTGAGTTCTCATTAACGTGAATATGCTAATTTGTTTTTCAGTTTCAGCCTGCTGGGCTTAAACTGATAGTGTCAAAGGTTGATGGCGAATTTCAAAGATTAGCAGAGGTCATCATTGTAAAGTCAGGAAGGGATCTGTGTTTTCAAAGATTGCCTTTAGGTGGCTGTGAGTAACTTTTCATAAGAAATTCATTCACAAGCAAAACTAAAGCGCTGCCAGCGAGCGCCAGCTACATCTTTTAAAATGTCTGCTTATCATATGATTATAATAACTATTATCAGAAATAGAAAAGAATTTTCATACTAGTGTTTAGAGAAATTGATGCACAAATGTAATATAAATGCAATGAGTCTATAACTTTTCAGAAGAAATGCATTCACAAGCAAAACTAAAAAGCTGCCAACGTGCGCTAGATGGCGCCATCTACAAACTCTAAAATGTCTGCTTATCATACTATGAATATAATTACCATTATCAGAAAAAGAATTTACATAACATTAGTATTTAGAGAAATTGTTATAAAAATATAATATGAAATTCATATTATGAATGCAGTGAGTATTATGCTAATTTAACGATTTTATTTCTATTAGTAATGCGTATATGCAATTGTTATTGTTGTCGACCACACTCGACTGTAGCTTTCTTACTTGTTTTCAATTGATTTCATTGAAAAGTTTTATTGAATTGCTCAAGAATCTTATGAATAAAAATTTCTATAATTTATTGCTCATTCAAATGCAATCATTATTAAGATTAATTTATTCACATTACTTAGTGAATTTCTGCATTCTTGCGAATATTGTTTTTCTGCAAAGATCATGTTCCATTATTCATGATTCATTAATGCACCTTATAGTGTTTGTTTTATAAAATACCTGTTTATAAAAACCGGAAAATTCAATAAGTATACCCCGAAAAAAATTCTCAGCTGATCTAAACATAAAATAATTAATTAATGTCAACTTTAGTCATTATTTTATAAACATTATTTTTAATTCGAGTCAATTATAAACTGTTTAAAATTTAAAGATTGCAAATAGCAGTAGAATATAAATAAGTTTAATATTTATAAAAGTAATAGTATTTATTTTTTTCTTCGTCAACTTTAATTCTTTAAGCTGTCTGGACAGAAGCTAAAAATAAAAGCAATATCATGATGATGAGCGTCGAAGTTTTCGACTAGACTGTTTATCATTAATAATTTATGTTTTCCAGTAGCGTCTATTCAGTCTTAAGTTATTCTCTCTACGCTTTAACTGTGTCAAAAAATTTCCGGTATTATGAGAAGATAATATTTTCATTTTACAGTCTTGACACTCCTAAATTTACTTAAGACATGCATCTAAGTTCTCTGGTCTCTGAAATCAACGTAATAAATAGCTTGGACTTCTTGCCATTTATGTTCGTCTATTATTATATATAAAACTTAGTCACATTGTGTTAGCATTTATCCTTGAGCTAAAGCAATAACAAATTGTATTTGCAATTATTAACAGCAAATTGCAAGACCATAAAACTCACACAGGCAACCCATAAATAAAATAAATATTTGACGTAGTTCCGTGTGATCTTCAAAAGGTTGCCCCGAAGAGTCAACGGAACATTAAAAGTTCAATCAACTTTTGTGTATTTCACTGTACTTCATCATCATACAGTTTTGTGCATTTGCCTTTCAGCTCATCTACGTGAGAAGAAGAAGAAGGCAGCGAGGGGAAATGCAATGAAAACCAGTTTATTAGCGACAGACACTCTGTAAACTCGTAGATGCGGAAAATGGGTAGCATTGACTGCAAGTTAGGGTATCTCATCGTCGTGCTGAGTTCTTAGTCTGCGTTTCGCATTGTTGATAAGCGGCCAAGCGAAGCGAGGCAACAAAATGACATTATAAATGTCGGCGAAATAATAATAATAAAAATACATATTCATGTGATAGCGAACTTGTGAGTAATTGCAATGAAACTTGAACTTTGAATAATTTGTGTTCCCTTTTTGCGAATCATTAGCGAAGTATAAATCTATTTTGATCGTTGATCTATATATCGCTGACAAAGATCTTCATTTGCTGGCTTTTAAATTGAACTGGTTTTCGAGACACTTAAAGCATCGCTAACCCGTTTTTGAGACACGTTGCAGAAAGTTGTCTCGCTCCCTCAACTGGGCTTGAATCTGTTCAGCAACTGAGACTGTGACTGCGACTTTGGAAGAACGAATTGTGTCACAAATACGTACATATATGCAAATGGCTAAGCAAACAAATATTTTCAAGTATTGTACACATAAATACCAAGTATTTGTTTAGTCGCATCGACTGATGAATAACAACTCAAGTGAATTTCAGCGACAAAAAGAACAAGTCAGCACGACTTCGCAACACTCGCTAGGCCAAAGCGAAATGAAATCGAATAAATAAAACAGCAAACAAGCTGTTCGAAACATTTGCGAACATCAAATAATCATAAAACTGGCAAATCTTTTTTCCAATTCTATTTCACACTTCTCGTTTCAAAGTCGGCAAAACTGGTTAGCTCACTGATGATAATCTATTATTTATAAATTAATAGTATCAGATTTTTATGTACACCGCTAGACAGAAGGCCAAAGTTCAAAGAGTCAATGATTATCACATACTTTTACAGTTTGTCTGACTGAGCGTAAACAATACAAAGTGCACTTATTTAAAATGTGGTCGACATTTCTGATTGCTAATTACAAAAACACACACACACAATAATTTTAGCATAGCACTTAAGATCACTCGACTCGCAGAAACTTGTTGAATACTGAATGCTTAAGCATTCTTTGCAAATTAGTTGAAGCTGGTAAATTCAGAATATATTGTGATTCATTGTTTTCTTTGCTAATTCAGAACACTGACAGAAAAATTGTTAATACAACTTCGAATTAAGATTTCTGTTTTTTGATGGAATTTATAAACAAATAAAATAGAAATAGCAAATTGATAATCAAACTTAGAATTCAATTTCTTTTGTGAATGAAATTTGTTAATAAATAAAAAAAAATAGTATAATTAGTAATAGGAAACTAAAACAAAAATATTTTTTTAAGAATTATGATATTTGTACTCAAAAGCAAAGTAAAAGAAAATTAAAAAAGCGAAGAAAAGTGAAGCGGAATACGATAATTCGATATCTAAACAACGTTTTATTATCGTGACTTGAGGCATGATTTTAATGTGCATTTGAAGCACGTTTCGCTTGAGGAAAATATTTGATATTACAATTTAAAAATACGACAAAATATTGAAAGAATTTGTAAAATATTCATAACTAACGTGATTTTTTATAATGGGATATTAAAGATATTTTGTACATGAATAAGCTTTACAGTAATGAAAAAAATAAGAATAAATTTATTGGAGGATACACATATTTACTTATTTCCAATCTCCAAATCAAAAATGCTGAATTAACCGGCAAAATTTAAAATTTCCATTCCTAATTTTTATGTTTGGTTTGATTTTAAAATGTTGTTGAACTTTGATTTAATTTAAATGCATATATAAATAAATTAAACTTTACAAATGAGCAAAAAAAAGTCAATAGCAAAAATTGTATCTTAAATGAAACAGAATTTCAACTATTTTTTTTTATTATTTTGGACCTTTTTCAGAGAAAATAGTTAAAGCCAAGCGGTCATTTATTCTCTCTGTTTACAGAGTATTCATCAGAGCAGAACTCACACAAAGTGCGTCTCATGCGTCGTATGCGCAATGTTCAAGGTTAAACTGCGACGACACCCAAAGTGGCAGCTTTTGCCTGTAGAATCGATTCGCGGCGAGGAAGCTGCGTTACAACAACAACAAGAACAACAACAACAACGACGACGAATACAACAATGATAATTATGGTGCCTCGAAAACGAGTTGCGTGCGGCTTTCTTGACCTTCGCCTTGAATCGCCGAGAGTATTTGGTGTGTATATTATTTTGTTCACATATGTGTGTGTTTTTCTGTTTATGAACTGCACGCTTCGAGTGTTAGACTATTACTAATGAATATTAGTCGGGTTTAGAAGGTCTCTCTGCTATATGCAACTCAGTCGACAGTTAACATACAAAACTAGTTTTTTATTATGTTTTGTATAATCGCTTTTTAGTCGCATTTCATTCACTATTTGGTGCTGCAGAGTTAACGATCTTGACATCGCCGAGGGACAACAAGAGAACGAGTCTTTCCAGATAAGGTGCATGATCTTCTCGAAGGTCGAATTGAATGCAAGGCGTATTAAAAGGGAAATAATTATCAAACTACAATACAATAGAGATACGATTAAAGAAGCCTAAAGTTGAACTCACAATTTCAAGTACCTTTCTCCAACTTTTTTATCTCAACAACCTCTGAAAACAGTTTACAATGAACTTGATTAACAATACTTTTCGCCTTCCAAGTTGTTTGCCTTAAATCATATTGAAAACAATTTAATTTGTCGGTGTATTTTCACTTTCAAGCATGTTGCTGTCACGCCCCTTATTCAACCATGCCAAAATTTAATTATAATTCAAATTAATAAGTTTTTGCACTGCAACCCGAAAACGAAACAAAAAATACTAAGATAAATTCAAATGATTCATTATGAAAAGTCGCGACACCACGAAATGATGACAGCCAAAACGGGGTATTTATTTATTTATTTATTTACGTACTTACTTATTTCTTTCAATTATAAATGAAATGACCGAAAATCCCTTCAAAGCAGAAATGAGATTCATAAAAAAGTCTTTTGGGCCGCACTTAATGCGCAAGCACAAACCCCAAAAACAAAACAATGGCAAAATAATTAAATAATCGCAATTGGAAGGGCGACGAAAAGTGAAACGGAATACGATAATTTGGCGTCAATACAACATTTTATTATCGTGACTTGGGGCATGATTTCAATGTACATTTGACGCACGTTTTGCATTAGGAATATATACGAGTTCTTCACTATTCGACTTTTCTCTATTTTAAAATATGCGAAACTGGTCAAATTCTTGTAATTATTAATGTATTATTTTATATTTTCTTTTAGGATACAAGAAATATATAAATTGTAATTTGGCTTGAATCAAAACATATTTTTCCTATATCAAATGGTTTTTGATCATAATAGACAATATAGAAAAATAGAAATATATTAATCTTTCTAAATTCTATATTGGTTAACCTAATTTTAATTAAAAGCACTACCCGTAGGGCTGAATTAATCATTTATTGACGCCAGAAAATGTTTGTAACAGAGAGAAAGAGTCACTCACTCGGACCCTATAAAGTATATCACATATGTTCGTATACCTAGATCACATGGAGTAAAAAAGGTAGTTTCAAAATTTTTTTTGTGACAAAACTTGATACCTCTCCCTGCAGATCAAGTTTATAGATATTTATCATACCCACTTTCGCCCACCCACCTATGTATATCGTATATTTAATGCTAAAGCCGCACACAATCGATAAATCCAAAGCGAATATCGGGTCTTAATTGCTTTGTTAAACAATTGCGTATATATATTTTGTATTCTATGGTATACTTTAAATGTATTAGTCTTGATAAGCGAAAAAGCTATAGGTATATTGTAGTATTTTTTCAGTATAATAATAACAATAATACTGTTTTACTTATATTAAAAATGGATAGCTAGCATCTTACATTTTACTTTAAAACATTTACTTTAATATAGAAATATTTTTGAGTCGATAGCCTTAGTAGCTAGCACTCCCTTCTTTTAGTTATAATATTATTTTGTATAATAATTAAACACGTAAATAATAATAATAATAGAAATATCATATATTATATGATTTACTTTAGTGTTGTTATTCTCCTATTTTAAATTTGCAAATCTGAATGTTTTGTTATAATACCTCTTCGCTTTGTCGCATAATAGATCACGCAATTCATTTTGTTGGATACAATCCGTACACGAATCATTAATGAGCTGTTAACAAGGCATCGGCGTCACAATCGTAATCGTGATCGTCACCGTCACACAACAAATCCCGCACATTCGAATCTCTATAATTATATAGCCATGTACGTAATTATAGCGAATCTATTGAAATTGTATTGCACTTAAACAAAAACATTGCAGTTCTTTTGTACTCAAGTTCCACAACGTTTGCTTATCAATTTCAATAGCAGCGGAGGCAGACCTCATTGTGCCATAAAACAATAAACAAAAAAAAACAGATAAGATATGTGCTGAGTAAAGATACCTAAAGTTCCTCACTCATAATGTGGGGAATACGTACGAGGAAGCTCGAATTACTAATAATGGGTTTATAGACTTTTGCCATTTCTGATATCCATGTAATTGATGAGATATTGCAATATCGCAACATTTCAATAAGAAAGTAAGCATGAGTCATGTAGTATTATTTGGCTATCAATAAACTTTTAATAACAACTCCTGCAGGTGTCTTTGATGTGAAGCGTGGCAGCTTTAAGTTTACCAAATAGATAGTACTTGCAGCTAGGCAATTTCTGGAACGGAAATTGTTGTTGCTAATAACGATAACCAGCTTTTTTAATAGATACGTTTAACGAACAACTCAGTTATTTAAAAGAAACTATTGAACTTCGAGGTATCAGTTATTGACAACTAATTAGAAAAGCTTTTAAAGGTATGATTATTTACAATTTTATTGTTCACAGTGATAATATTATAAGAAATAATGTTTTATATTTATATCTTTCTTTAAACTATGCGAAATTTACGAAAAGAGCATGATTTTAAATAATAAAGCAAAAACAAGCAAAATATAACATTTATAATTAAATATATTAATGAATTTAAAGAAATAAATGAATAAGAAACGTAAAATAATATTTTTGAAACTTGAAGTATTTCATAAATAATAAATTACCATATAAATTGTTAAAGCGGAAATCACAAAAATAGTATTTTATTTTTCTATAATTCTTACACATTGGTAAAAACATATTTTGTAACAAAAAATAACATATTTTTAGATGAAAGATTATAGAACAGTTTTAACAGGTTTTAAGTATAAAAGAGTTTCACTCCTGTCTTTCATAATGGGACTTTGAAATTTACCTATTCACCATTTCTATTTCTAATTTTATTTCCTGTGATAATTGCTATTTGTACATCAAAAGAAGTGAGAATGGAGCCCTGGTTTAATAGTTTGCTTATAAGCAAAAGCAGATGCACCCGTTACCTGTGTATTGATCGCATGTATGTACATACACAAACTAATATATGTACACAAGCCCACACAGAAAAACACGCACACACACACACAAAAGCAGGCGTTTGACCCGTTTAGCACCGAAGTAAAACAGCTGACCTTTGGGGTTTAATACGCGCAGCACATGAATTACCCACAAGCAAGGAATTTAGCTGCCATGAAACATAAAGTATGAAGACATTTTGAAAGATAAGGCAAGCTGGTTTGTGTTGTTGTTATTTGTAATGATAAATTGATTAGTAAACAAATGTTGCAACGAGTGAGAGAGAGCTTGAAAGAAAGAAAGCACACATAATTGCTGTGGATGCTTCACCTTTTTGTTTGCGCCCTTTGCCCTATAGATGCTTCAAAACCATTTTAAAACCAGAGAACAGCGCTAATAATAAATATGTACACATCAGAGCACCGTCAACCGCTGTCGCAGCAGGAAATATGTCGAAAAGAAGAGAAGGGGGCACCCGCATACACTCACATTACGCCAAGCGCCGTTATTAGAGCACAGCTGTGAGTCCACCAACACTACAGCTGTCATTGTGTATGTGTGTATGCATACACACGCATCAGCATGAATATTCTCAACTTGATATGCCTACGCATTGTCTGCTACAATTTCAATACATAAAATGAGTATGCATGTGTGTGTCTGTGTGTGTAAGTTAAGTACATGTGTACTTATTCTAATGTTAGATTTAAAACCGGCAATTGGATATGCTGAGATTCTAATTGGGCAAATTACCTTATATATGGTGTTTGTTTATCCATGCAATAACGGGTGCATTCAAGGTGCAGTTGCCTTTCACAATTGGTTAATTATGTTACTGTTGGCAAATCAAGAAAATTCGATACACATTGCAATTTTGCACAGATACACTCGCACACACAATGGCGCATACGAAAGCGCACTAACGGCAATTGGACATATGTGTATGTATGTATATGTATATATTTGTGCGGTCTCCAATTGCTGACTATTCGTACTCTAACTAACTGAACCACTCGACGACAACAACAAAGACAAGCATGAGATATTGGAATTGCATACGTAAATACAATATAACTCGGTGCACAAAAACAAAAACAAAGCCGTTAAAAGCGCGCACCACTGTGAACGCGCTCCGCACCCTCCAAAAGCAAACAAAATACTAAAAAGAAATGCGCAACAGTGTGACCATTTAACGGCAGCCCACAAATACTTCAAAAGCGTAGTTAGTATTATTGGCGTGTAAAACTACCGTCATTTTGTCAAGCAACATTTGTCTCAAACAAACGGAAATTCAAAAAGCATGCTTTTCGTCTAAACTAAAAACCCCAACATTATTTTTCAAGCATTTTTCGCCTTGCTGCTTTATCTAAATTTGCTTGCCATCCCCAAATATGTGTAAGTTATATAAATATATTTTCGTTATATTATATATTCATTGATATGCTTTTCGTACAGCTCAAACTCCCTGTGGAAAATGCACGGCATGTCCGTGCTCGACTGCCTCGAAAAAGGATAATCGTGCGGCCGAGCAGCAAAGACCGCCGCCCAAAATTGACTGCCAATGTGCCACTCGCCGCCAACAATCGCCCACAGCCCCAGTTCAAGCGCCACTGGCTGATACCATCACCTGCGTGCGACCAAAACCGGAGCCAGTGCGTCAAGTGCCGATGGAAGAGCGCTGCACATGCCGCATAAAGCCGGACCCGGTGCAGTGTGAATGCCCAGCACCAGCTCAACCACCCGAACGCACTGCGCAGGAGGAAAGAGCAGCTGCAGCTCCTCCGACACATCAGCAGGTTATATGCGGGCAACAGCCACAATCGCAATATCATCAACCGCCGCAATACACGCCAGTGGCAGCAGCACAGTGCGGACACTGTCGAGCTCAGAAGAAGAAAAAAGAAGTGCATCATACAGTGAAGAGAGAAACGTGGCAGTTTCAATCCACAAATAGGTTCTACAGCTATACAAGTTCGCAGCAGCTGGTGGAAAGAGAAATTACAACGCAGGTTCTACTGTTAGATGAAGCAACAGCGTCCCCAATATACGGCAGCCACACGTATTGGTGTTGTGGACTCTGGAAGCATAATCATAGCAGGCTTTTTTTAGGATGGCAAGTCACAACAAAAAAACATTTTAAATCTGTTAGCATTGAACTTCTCGGAATGAAATAGTATCCAAAAAAAATTTAATAAAAAAATGAATTACTGAATTTCTGAACTCGACAAAATTCAAGTGTTCTCTATTTCAATCCGTTTTACTCCACCAGTTAACCTTAGCAAATGGCGGAACAGAGCTCAAACGTTCGAATTGCCTCAGGCGCTGGAAAGTGCTCGTGCAATTCGCGATCTGATGACAAAGAGAGGTCAGGAGCTCAGAAATCGAGTTGTCTCTGTCCTCCACCGACACCAGCATCGGTGCCGGCGCCAGTTATGCATTGTGGAGGTCCCACGGGCGCAAATTGTGCAGTCAGAAATGGTCCGCCGCCTCAGCCCACTTATACAACACCCAAGCGGCAGGGACAGTGCAGCCATTGCAGGGGGAAGCAGGGAAAGAGACGCTGTAGCATTCAATGAAATCGCAGCAGGCGTTTAAGCAGGCAAGCTGCCCACCTATTTGAATTTTAATCTCGTTGCTCAAATCATTTCAAAATTCGTAAAGCGCTATACACAGTCAATACTTTCCAATCTCCAAAATGTCGAGCTGTCCATATTCGCAGGCGTCAAAGGCGGAACAACAACCGGAGCAGCAGCAACAGGCGGCCGCATGTCCGGCGCCTTCAGGTGGTGGATTGGGTGTGGCACCTAATCCCGATTGCAAATGCACACCGTTACCGGCAGTGCCATCACGACTGCAGCCCGAGATTATAAGAATTCCATGCTCGAGCACCGCAGGACAGGGAGCCAACAACGAGTATGGCTGCCGTCAACAGCGACGTTCAAAATGCTGCCTTCAATGAAGAAGTGATGGAACATTCGATAATGATTGGTGACAACAAGGAGTGAAATAATTATGGCTGCCAAACAGATAATCAGAGTGAAGGATCGATTTTTTTTTATGATGAGTATTATACAAAATCCAAGTGATCCAGATCTATTGTCAACAAAGCAGGCGCTTCACTTATTTTAACTTGACAAAACAGATTCATTTGAATTCAAAAAAATAACAATAACAAAAAACCAAAATATGGCTAGCACCAACAAAATTCACAGTTTTCTTCACGAACCACGACAATAAATTCTCATCTAAAAACGATGTATAAGTTGAATTAATTTAACATCTTTTTAAAGATTAGTTTTCAGCAGCAACACTTTGTAACTGTGAGACGAGTAACGTAGCAGCATGGGCCGAAAAATCAATGGAAGAAATTGTTTTGTCTCGCGTACGCCGTCGTTTGTTCGCTCTGAAGCACGGCGTAATACGAAATTACTTCCTCGACAATACTCTGGTACTGATATTAGCCAATGCTCTATACAGGATTCAGATTCAAGTAGCGTCTCTCATCCGCCCTCGTATATTCGCCCTGAAGCACGGCGTTTTCCGAATTTACCTCCTCGACAATACTCCGGTACTGATATCAGCCGATGTTGCCCACAAGATTCGGTTTTAAGTTGCTGTTGTCCTCCACGTCCAAAAAGGAATTGCAATCGTGGAAGACCTCGTCAAACCCGATGTGAGAGGCCTTTCGCACCTGCGGCTCAATGCGTCACAGAGCCCATTGAGGAGTGTGATGATCAATATATTTGTAACAGCCAACCCTGTACAAGCAATCCCATGGCTAATTTTGATTTGGATCGATTCGATCGCGATACTTGCCCGGGTGGCAGCGGATATGGACGTCGACGAAATGTCACCATACGGACATGCGTTGACTACGACTATGAGCCCGGTTGCCAACCTACGCCATCACGTGGATGTTCAGTTCGTCCTTCAACTGTATGTCGAAGGCCTGAACCTCCATCCTGCGATACGTCTGAATATGAAGATGAAGAATGCACCGAATATGTTCCATGCCCTTATCGTCGTTGTTAGCCAACATCATTTTAAAGCGGCGCTCAGTAATGATACATATATATGAAAATACTGCATAGCTTTCTCCAACGACAGTGTGATATCGATAGCGATTTGCAGCCAGTCCACCGACCTACACAATCGTAGGAGTTGAGAAAGGAAAGCTAAGTGTATAATTTGTGTGCTCCAACTAAATTATCTTCAAAGGTAATTCTGTAAGAAAGATCAGCAAAAAAAAATTGATGATGGCGATTATTATACAATTAATAAAATACTAAATCGCTTATATACTGTCGCTAGAACAACCTATCGGTAAGATAGATCAGCAAAAAAAAATTGATGATGGCGATTATTATACAATTAATAAAATACTAAATCGCTTATATACTGTCGCTAGAACAACCTATCGGTATTTACTTATCGACCAACCACCACAATCGCAATAGTCGAAAAAGAAGCGTGCAAGCAAACGGTGTGTTTTTTTGCTCCAACTTTTGTTTTCAAGTGAAATTCATTAAAACAGCAAAAGATACGAAATGGATGATGGAGATTATGATAACGACGAGTGAGTATTGCATATTAATTCCTGCATATTTGCTCGTATCTATTTAGCGGTTTACTTTACACTCCAGTGTTGGCGCCGACGATTTCGATGATGCTGACGACGACGTCGACGATGACATCGCCCAGGAGGAGGAAGTGGACAACATTGAAATCATAACACCCGGCACCGCTGGTGGCGGTGGCGTGCCCAAGTCCAAGCGCATCACTACCAAGTACATGACTAAATATGAGCGTGCGCGCGTCTTGGGAACAAGAGCGCTACAAATTGCCATGTGTGCGCCAATTATGGTTGAGTTGGATGGTGAAACAGATCCTCTACAGATTGCAATGAAGGAATTGAAGCAGAAGAAGATACCCATCATTATACGACGCTATCTGCCCGATCATTCATACGAAGACTGGAGCATAGACGAGCTGATCATGGTGGATAATTAAGTCAGATTTAGGAAACAGAAATAGCTATTAGACATTTAATTACTTCATTTGCAAATACAATTAAGATAAGCTCGCAAAACCACAAAATACTGCGCAATTTCAACTCCAAGCATAGCCTTCTCCACGCTGATAGCAAACGCGCTCTAGCAATCCCACGGCATGCTCGCCCGTCCTGCAGATGGATCCGACTACAGAGGGCAGTAGACCGCATTCCGACAGATTTTGTTCGCCAAACACCTGCTCGCCAGCAACTTGCGCTTCCTCGGGCGCTGATTCCAGTAGCTTCTGCGTGGCCTTGCTAAAGGACAAGGTATTCAAGCTGCTGGCCAAAGTGGCGCTGAACATTTGTCGCGTCTCACAAAGCAGCGCGGCAACGCTGGGCAGGAATGTGGGTAGCAGCAGTCCCTTGATGTCGATGCTGTGATAATCGACACCATCCAAACGCACTTTCTTCGAGCGTGGCACCAAGTGCTGCATGGTGGCCTTGGGAAAGGCGACCGAAGAGAGCAACGTTGGCGGCACGCCGGCCAAGCGACCAACGCTGGTAATGGTGCTCTTGGCATTGAGCAGATAACTGAAGAGTCCCTGACACTCGACGCCTTCGATGAGCAGCAGTGAATTGTCGCTGAAATCCTCACTCATCTCTGCCGCCTGCAGTTTGCGTGCATGCGTCGTTTGAATCCGCCGCAGCTCGCGCTCATCCACGCCTAAACTCTCCAGCCACTCATCATCGTCGTCTTCCTCATCTTGCTCCTTGCCAGCACCTGTTGTATCTGCTTCAGTTTTGGGCTTTGCTTCATTTGATGGTTCCTCTGTTAAACTTCCATTTAAACTACTGCTACCACCGTTGACATCCTTCTTCAGCGGCATGGTATACTCGATGCCCTCTTGTCGCAGTGCGTTCCGCATTCCTCGCGTAGATGGCGTCACCAGCGCATGCATCTCAGCACGTCCTCCACAACCAGCCGCACGAAATAGCACCGTAAACGAGTTGGCACACAAATAAAAGTAGGGACACTGCCGGGCACGCAACAGCTGGAAGAGACCACGAAAACTATAATCCCATTCCTCTGCAAGCGCTTTGCGTTCCCTGTCACCAATGGTGATGCCATTGTTCTCCTTGGCGCTGCGCGGAAACAGGGTGAGCCAAGGCAGATGCGGATGTTGCCAATAGTAGGTACACTGGTTGAAGCGTGTGGCATCTGAGATGTCCAAAGTACTGTCGCTGTGATTTGTATCGAAGCAGCGCACAAAGCTTGTGAGACCGCTAGCCAATTGAGAGGTCTTCAGTTGCGTGGCAGGCAGTTCGCTGGGACAGAAGAAACGTATTCGCGTCTTCAGGCACCAGTCCATAGGAAGATGCGTCGTATGCTTCTGTCGTGCGGCCAACGCAGCGTCATCCTCTTCGTCGGCTTGTGCGGCATGCTGTTGATGCAACAGCTTCGCAAAGGCCTGTGCATCGAACTTCTGTAGCACCAATTTGGCGGGTTGTGGACGTGTGGGTGTCTCACGCACAAAGCAATCCTGTGGCGGCGTTAAAGATGCGCTGCCAGTTGTTGTTGTTGTGGGATCGTCGATCTTTTGCTTCTTGGCGCCATCTATGGACCTGTAGATGCAGGTTTAATGCATTTAGCTAAACAGCTGATGAGGGAGACAACAAACTTACTTGGCAAATGGATTCTTGCGCTTCTGCGCTATTTTAGCTTCCAGCAGCTTGCACTTATCATTCTCATCTAGCTCGATTAGTTTATTATTGTTGTTATTGCTGCTTACACGTGCTGCCAATTGTTTCTTCTTCTGTTTAAGCCGCTGTAGCTTTATAAACTGCAAAGAGTTGTAATACATTAAAGTTAAGCATCTATTTGAAGTTTAAGATGGTTTCTGCCATACATCATCGGGTCGCGTCCATTTGGCACTTAAACTCGTCTCGCCGGACATCGTTGATAAAACATTAACTAATTAAATAAAATAAAACACAAGACAAAAGGCAGTTGCATCTGCCAAACTCCCGCGCAAAAGTAATATGCTTCAATGCTTGTGTTATTGTTGTTGTTTTGATTTCACATTGCGAAAATGCTTGTCCGATAGCCATTTCGATTAACAATCGAGACCATCAACTAACATTTGCAGAAATAACAGCAGTCAATCACATGTTAAATACTATAAACTCTGGTCACACTATTGTGTACGCTTTTGCGCTTGCTAAAATTAACATTGTCAGTGTTTATATTTATTTATTTTTTTTTATAAATAATGGATATAGGCAGCTTGAGTGAAGTTTGCCGCGTTTGTGCAAATAAAATAAAGGATAAGAAACGACAGCGCCACATATTTAACTATCTGCGCGGCAAACTTCTGCAAAATCTCAAGCTTATAACTGGAGTCAAGGTAATGAGCTTAGAGTAAAAATGCAATCTCCAAATAAAACAAGATTATTATTTTATGCTATTTTGTTTTAGCTGTTGCCAAATGAAAGTTTACCCAACTTTATATGCGAGCGTTGCAACTCTGAATTAGAGTTGGCAATCAAGTTTCGAGAGCGCTGCATCTTCTCACAGAATTATTTGGAGGACCTACTGAAGAAACAATACGAAGAGTTGTCGGCAAAAAATGAACTCTCTGAGGAGTTGATCGACGAAGCTGAACTGGAATACCAAGAAGAGCCTGTGGCCTTTGAGGAGGATAAGGTTTGGGAGGAGGAAAACTACACAGAAAAGTCCGATGATGATAATGTGAAACATATAAGTGAAGAAGCAGAAGAAATAGAGGAAGTATTCGAAATTGCAGAAGTAGAGCAAGAGGAACAGGAACAGCCAAAGAATAACAAAAGACACATGGTGTTGTTGCAAGAAAATCGCCCAACTAAGCGTCTGCGGAACTTCTTTATATGCGAGGAATGTGGCGGATTCTTCAATAAAGAAAAAGACTACAATAATCACATGAAAGGGCACATGGAGCACAAGGAGTCGCCACAGTTCTTTCCATGTTGCCAGTGCACGGCACACTTCTCAACAAAGACAATGCTAAAACAGCATCGACGTGACGTGCACAATGGAAATCGACTTTTCAAATGCGGCATTTGTGGCGAAGAATTTTTGGAGCACACTGCCAAGCAGCGACATGAGATGTTAGTATTTCTGCATTCTTCGAAAGACACAATTGCATTAATAGTCTTTTTTAAACTTTCCAACAGCGCGCACAGCAATGAGCGACCATATCCCTGCCTAGAATGTGAAGAGACTTTTACTAGCGTTGCCGAGCTGCGCTTACATTCCGCCACTCATTCTCTGCACACAACAAAGTAATATATTAGAAGAACTTTGCTATAAACTATAAATAACTATAAACTATTATATTGTAAACTTGTTCTGCTTTATAGAGAAATAAGAGTCGAAGACGAAACATTTCCATGTGTGCAGTGCGAGGAGAATTTCGACAGTGACGCAGAACTTCGAGAACATTTTGAAATACACTGCCAGGGCTTCTTTAGGTAATGAATTTAATTAAACTGATAAATCCAGTATTTAAACTGATATTCCTATATCTTATTTTGTCAGGTGTGAGCCCTGTAATGAGGAATTTGCAACCTACAATGAACTGAATAAACATTCAAGTACTTACGCACACCAATGCGCAGTTAGAGACGAGATGGAGATGCTGTATGCTGAGGACGAGAATGAGGAAGAACAGTATTTAGATTAATAAATTACAACGACGATAAGTCAAAACAAGTAACAATAATACTGCTCTCTTTTGTCCTTATTCAAAATGGGTAGCGGGTATTTCACAGTCGAGTACACTTAACTGTAAGAAACCCTGCGGGTAGCGGGTATAAATACTAATGTATATAATATGAAGTCAAAACTTTAGGGGGTTATCCCTTAACAGCAAAAGCCGCTAACAGAAGCTTTGTTTAACATTAATATTTAAGCTTTAACATTAAAGGAACAGATTACAGCGCCTGCGCCTGGAAGCGCATTCTTATCAATGTTTTATACATATGCATAGTATTTACTTATATGAGGGTCGAAAGCGTATGTTGCGTGTATTCGTTGTATTCAACTGGTTGTCACCACATCACAAAGCTGACTAGCTCAATATCGTTATACACACCGACAGTGGAAACTGTTACAGCTGCTGCTGTCGAAAAATCAATAGGAATTAAAACATCGACGTAAGCAAAGCGATATCAAGTTTATAAGTGCGCAATATGTTCGCCCAACCGAAAGGTAAGTTCAATAAAAGTACATTAAAGTGCCCAAAATATATATTATTAATTTTGTGCAGGAATTTGTTTGTTACTGGGATGTCTCTCTGTGCTTTTTGAAGCCTCTGTGGCCGTGCAGGGATTTCAGTCTAAGGATAGCGTCTTTGCCGATGTCCTGCTGTCTGAATTGTTGAATCGTATGGACAACGATATGCAGGTGGGCTACTATGATGTGGACAACGAGGGAGATTTGGAAGCAGCTGCTGCCGCTGCCGCCGCAGCTGATAAGGATAATGTGGATCTAGTGACGCGTTCGGAATACACCAGACTGTGCAATGGCGGTCGCGATTGTATGCTGCAATCGGCAAATAGCAACCCATCATTGCGGGATCAGGAGTTCATGCAGCACAGCTCGCTGTGGGGTCATCAGTATGTGACCGGCGGGATGGGCGAGGGTCAGAGTCGTTACAATACCATCGTGAAGACCGATGCCAGTTTGCCCGCCTATTGCAACCCACCAAATCCCTGCCCCGAGGGCTATGACATGGAGACTATGGGTGGCAATTGCATCAATGATTTCCAGAATACCGCAATCTATAGTCGTGAATTCCAGGCTGCCCAGGATTGCACCTGCGACAATGAGCATATGTTTGATTGTGCCGACCAGGAGAACGCAGCTGCCAACGAAGCTGACAACAGTGATATGAATGCTGCCGTCGAGAAGTTCCTCATGCAGCAGTTTGGCAACGACAATAATGTGCTGAGCAGTGCTAACGGAGTGGTTAAGAAGGCCGCTCACATGGCCGGACTACGTATGGATACTTTACCCAACCCATTCCTTCAGGTTGGCCCAGACGATCGTCTGCCTATTGCAGCCAAAAAAGGGCAATATGCTCTTCCACTAATCTATCTCCAGCTACAACATGTTTGACATTGCTTAAAATTAGCCAAAAAAAAGAAAAACCTAAACCACATATTGAATGTCTTTATTAGTTTTAGTCTGTCTAATTTGGGCATTTTTTGAAGACGTTATGTGTCTATTAAGTATTATCACAGTTTATTCTAAATGTTATCCCTCCCGCATAAGTACAGCTCATAGCAGCTTCCAAGTATCCATCAAAAATACATATGTGTCCACACCAATAAAGTTATTCAAAATAAACTAAGGCTTAAAGCCAAAAGAAAAGCAATAAGTCAAGGTTATGGTTATTTTGATATGGATAGGAAATACTATTAATTAATTTATCTCGAATCAAAAAAAAAAAAACATTATTAAGAATAATCAGAAGGAGTTTATTGTATCTCTCGTAAATTATTTAAACCAAACAAACCAAGAAACAATTATTCGAAATTAATCATCATGCGCATTTATTGCTAGTTTCAAAACAAGGGTTTACAAGATAATTGAGTTAATTAAAAACTATTAAGTACTATAGCAAGATTCACTGTTGTATGTAGTTACATGTATAAATAGGTCTCCTTTCAACTGCCGCACTTTCAAATCAGCTTTACATTGAGTATTATGTGTCAGCATTCACTGGTATTGTAGTTGGACAATCCCGTTAAATCGGGTCGCCAGCATCACAATTTCTTAAACCTAACCTAACAAATGATATATATTTATAGTACATAGAGTATGAACGATGTAGCCACGCTCCCTTGTAGGCGTGGCTAACACGCCACCATTCGATAACATCACTGGCAGTGTGGTTAGCTAAGCATAATATTCGTTGTGTATTGACAAGGATCCTGCAATGTCCTTTCTATACTTATTTACAAATAAGATTCTTCTTTTCATTACTTTTTTTTCTTGACTAAAAACTCGATTTGTGAATTCTAACCTAACTTAATGATTCGTTATCTGTTTCAACATATTCGGTTTACATGCGTCCCGTATTATTGCCAGTAGTATTCTGACCCCAGGACACTTGATGTGGATTCCGTGTGGTTAAGCGGAGAGAGTTTCCTTCGCCGTCTTCATCAATAACATGCTCGTAGCCCTGGTTAATAGTGCCGCCTCCATTAGAGCCATAGATTTGCTAGAATTTCAATTATATTTGAAATTTATATGCAAAGAATGGTATTTAGCATTTACCTCTGCGGGTCCTCCATTTACGTTAAACACATCCTTGATGCTGATGCCGGCATTCGAGACACGACCACTTCGCTGATTGGGTACTGCACCATTATTATTTACCTGACAAGAACGAAAAGTGAAAATGTAAATATGTGAGATAAGCAATAATCACTTTCGATTAACATATTAACATGTTAAATAAACTTTCTAAAGTGGCTATCTTTACTATCTAATATATATGATTTATACTATATTATAAAATCAGACATTGTCTTACTGGTAACGCAGTGGTGATGCCGTATTCGTTCTTGGCTCCCAAAGTCTGCATGGCCGACTTGCGTCTTTCCGCCATCACCGAGTTCTTGCGCACTTCCAAAGCTCGAATTGTCTCCGCTCGCATGGTCAGACGGCGGGTTAGTATTGGAGTCGCTGGATTGTTCTCAGCATCGGCGGTGAGCTTTAGGAAACGCTTCTTGAAGGCCACATCCAAGGTGCCAATTTGACGACGCGGCTGTCGAGCCTTCTCCAAATTCTGAATGGTCTTGCGCCGTGCAATGCGGTCGGGTCCTGACCCTGAATCATTATCATAATCTCCATCAATGCCTTGTAAACGTTGTAGATTCTTTACTATTTCCACAGCGTGCTATGAGAATACATTTGATAATATGAGTAAAATTTGTAGGAAAATATCGATGCTTTGACTTCACCTTATCTATAAGTTGATCCTGCGTTAGATCTTCCGATTTCTTTTTGCAGAAATTCAGTTCGGTGGAAGCCAAAATATGGGAGATGGTACCAAAGCGATGGAACAACATCGCCGTAAATTGTATGACCAAAATCAGGGCAAAGAAGAACACAAATACCAGACCAATGGGTTCCAATTGCAGATACTCCTTGGAGATGTGAACCTATTACAATTATCCATATATTAGTACAAAGCTATATTGAGTTCGGTTTCGATATTTGTTAGTAACATTTAACGATTGAAGGAGGTTCGGATATCGGATTGATTCTGGGGGCTTAAGGCAGAACATAGTACCAATTGTCGGTGATAGTGCTATGTTTATGTGTGATACCATACAAGTGTGTTATATGCTGGATATTTTCGATTTATTTTTGTTGTTTATTGATATGAAACATGCTTTGATCTTGATATAACTCCTGCATGAACATCCTGATTTTTTTGAGAAAGTTGTTTTTTTTTTTTTTTATGGCAACTGTTAGCGTCTGCTTCATGTAGTTGTTGTTGTTGTTTCGGATGATAAAGTTTTGTTGTTGTTTTTGTTGTAGTTGTTGTTTGGTGAAATGCCTGAACCATTAGGATGGGTGGTTGGTTTTCCATTAAGAGGATACACAAACAAAACGAAACGCCTTAGAAACATAGGTACATATATTATACATAATAGAGTATTAGAAACAGTCATTAGATATAATATGCATATGTATATGTAACTTTGATTGAACATGTGTGACGTGACATGTGTGAGCAAGAAGTAAAGAGAGCCAGAGAAAGAGCGAGGAATAGAAAGGGAGTGTGAGAGAAGTTAGAGGTTCCCTTAGGATAAGAGTTACACACACACACATATTGAGAAACACAGTACAGAACAGTTTTTGTTTGATTTTGATTTTGATATTGATATTTGGTAGTATTTGCGAGTAGAGTCCATAAACAGAGTTAGGAAATTGGTTTTGATTATTTAAAATTGATATTGTAGGAAATGTAATTTTGAACCTCAGATGTCTCTTCGATATACGTAATGTTCGTTTTGACGCCCAACGGCCAAACGATATGCAATTTATCCTTATTCAGTTGCAACAAGAACACAATCAACACGAACAAGGCGTTGGCCATGAAAAACGCAAACACCGACTTATTGCGCAGCTCTATCAGATCGGATGCAATGCGGGCCTGAAGATCCCGTTGAGATCGTAACCGATATGCATTTGTCGATATTTCAATATATGCATTTTTTGTATATGTTTTTGGTTTTTAGAAAGAGAGAGAAAAGAGAGAAATATGTTAGTGATGTTTGGAAGTGGCATTATTTACCTCCTGACTGGACTCGTCGTAGGTGATGTTCGTTCGCACGCCAAAGGGCCACTTGACATGGATGTTGTCCTTGTTCAACTGCAGCAGGAACACGATCAGCACGAACAGAGCATTTATCATGAAGAACGCGAACACAGATGAGTCGCGCAGCTCTTTGAGATCTTTCGCTATGCGGGCCTAAAAGAATGTTATCGAATATTTTGTTGGGATTGGCGACGATCCTTTGTTTCATTGGGGATTGCTTAAGATCCTTTTTGGCTAAGGTTTTTCGTTTCCGCTAATGTAAGAGCTGAAATTGTCTTTGACTTACCTGTTCCACGGGATCGTTGTCAATGGGATAGAGATACTGATCGATGAGATCCTTCCAGAACTGAATTTCCGAACTGGACAAAAAGTCCACTTCGCCCTTCCGCACATCGGGATCTTCAATCCAGTAGGGATTCGTAAGGAAGTCACGTTCCTGCTTGGGTTCTGCCGAAGTATCCGAATCCGATTCGTCTGATTCATCGCCAGATTTCTCAGCCACAGAGGACAACAAGTGATGATCCTTGGAGCCACTTGAAGTGGTGCGACGTCGATTGTGACGCGCATGATGACCATGTGGATCGACCGCGCTCTCAATGGTATCCATGCGTGTCTTAATGGTGTCCAGGGACTCGGCAATCGTGGTAAGCTGTTGCTTCTCATCAGAGGTCTTGCCATGTGTGCAGAAGACACAACGGAACAATCCGGCCAGTGAGAACTCAATGGAACCCTCCTCATCGTCGTTGTCGCCAATGCCGCTCTGGAGGAAGCTCAACATGCTCTTTTGCTTGACGCGTTTCTTGGCCTCCTCGGCCGCCTTCTTTTCGGCTTCTAATTCCTTCTTGGTCTTCTTGGCCACTACCTCGCGAGTGCCCCATGAGACGACATTCAAGTTGATGATGGAGTAGAGAATGAGCAGCAAGTACATAGAGGGTATAGACAGCAAATAGATTAAGCCGCATGTTATACACCAAAACTCTTGCGGATGCAAACATGCGGCTATGAAGAATGACCCCACCATCGATATCAAGAAGATGGCCGAGGGCGAACCTATGCCGTCCTCGCCCAACTGTAACGCAGTACCCACAATGACGGCCATCATAATCAGAGCATAGCAAGTGGACAGCACCTGGGCCACAAACAGCTGTATGTTGGACTTGCAGGTGAAACAGATCAACATGAAGCCCAATATGGGAACAATATTGTAGTGGAAGGATGTCCAGTTGTCAATACGAAAGGCGGCGACGAAAGCACCCACCAACATAAGGAAAATAGTGCCGGGTCCCAAGATGGTGCCACCCATTAACATCATTTGATAGAAAACGTACAGCAACGAAATGTTGTCATTGATCTTAATCGTGCGCTTCGCATCGCCCAGCAGATCCATGATGTTGGCAATGGTCGAGGGCACCCAGCGACGTCGCTGATTGTAGAATTCATTGAAACCCTCCGGGCAATGTGTGTAAGCATCCGAGGCAGCCGAATACTCGACACGATAGCCACGCTGCAACAGCAGTGTGCACAACCAACGATCTTCGCCCTGATCATACTGCACATAATGCCGCGCCTCGGTCGGTTTTGTAGTGTACTTCTTCATCACGTTGTCGTCCATCAGGGCTTTACCACGGAAGAGCGAGAAGCAGCCGGGGGAACAAAGCACACAGCCAATCATATGCTCGGTAGCCTTTTGCAGCCAATGACCGATTGCGTACTCGAAGAGCTGATACCACACCATTGGACCGGAGCCCACGGGATGAATGCGTCCACAGGCAGCGCCCAGATTGCGATTCTTCTTCATCAAATCAACTAGCAGAGTTACAGCATTGGGTTTGAAATCAATGTCGCCGTCGAGGGTCAGTAAATAAGTGTTCTCCGCAATGGCATCCTTGCGATCCACAGAGATGGGCAGCTCCATTAAACGATGACCCAGCAGATAGTACATATACATCACTTGGGACCAACGCTTGCGATGACGAATGCGATCCTTATCCTTCAGATGCGATATGAACTTGGTTTTGCCGGGCAAAGTCCAAACCAAACGACCGCCATAGGGAGTCGGGTATTTCTTGGGCGGACGCAGACGAATTGTGGTCTGATGTATTTCGGAGGCAGCTTCATCCATGGTGCCAATCAGCAGCTTGACGAAGCGATTGCACTGAATGTCATCATCACTGTGATCCGAGATCTCAAAGGCGTCGTCGAAGAAGATGTGGGCTGCAAAAAAAAAAAACGAGAGATTAAATATTGAGGTAAAAAATCGAGAGATAGTGGGGAACTTACTTTCAAATTCGTAGTAGTCCGGATCGAGGACACGCAGGTATTTCTGAGCCACACGACGAGCACATTGATCTTCGTCCATGCGCATAATACTCTTCAAGAACTCCATCATCTCGTCTTTTGTCTCGTGCCACATTGTGGCGCAAGTGTAGATGCGTGTAATGTTGTCCGATGACTTAATAGAGGGTTTGTTGGGAGCCGAAGAACGATCCGTGTGCACTGAAATGGTCTCGTAGTACTCGTCGCCCTTCTCCTTCTCAATTTCGGAAAGATCCTGAAAACGAAATCGAGATAATTATAGTGGGTAGTGCGGAAGATTACAATTACATTTTTTACGACTAAACCATTTGAACTAGGCATACATTATTATACTTATGATTTTAGGGGGTATAATTTAGAGGTAAAATTGACTCTATGACAATACCAATTAAATATAAGTTAAATAAGTTATTCTGTCTTCAACTTACTTCAGTTTTAACATCCGCTTGATCATCGCGACGTCTGTTCAACGCCATAGACTGATCGATGAGCAGGGCCGAGTACATGGGTCGAACGAAGAGTTTCTCCGTGGTGGCCAATCTCTCGCACTTGGGCGTCCAAATGTGCAGCGCAATCCAGGTCTGACTGAGTAACCACAATATCCAAGCCCAAGCCATTTGTTCCGTGACAAAGTTGTTGAATCGGAAGTTCGATGGACTCGTAAAGAACAGATAATCCGGTATAGTGCCATGGAAGAAGCAGGGATCATCAATGCGAATACCACAAGCGGAAATCAAGAAAGAAACCGCAATGGGACCCGTTAGACTGACGGGGAAGGCATAACTGAAGCCCTGAATAAGAATTTTGCAGGCAAACTTGCCAAAGATGTAGCACAGATAGGCGCCAAAGACTTGCAGGAGGAGCACATAGATCACACTGTTGTAAGAGGCATCCACATCGACAGTGTCAATGTTGGCCGACTCCAAGGTGTCAGGTAGGACACCACCCAGGCCGGGTGGCAGTTCGTAGACGACAATCTTGTGGGGACCAAAGGCTTCGCTGTAGAGGCCAAAGAGGTTGCTGGGCTCCTCGCCGTTGGCATAGTAGATAAGCATGGTGACGCAGAAGAATAGCAGAATCTTCCACACCGAGAGGAACATGTGACAAAAGTAACGGGTGGCATGCAACTCCTCCTTGATGCGACCCAGAGTGCGCATTAGGCCCAGTGGCGACTGAGCCGACACATAGTTCTCCCACCAGCCGCAGGAGATCATCACACAAGCCACCGGAATGACCCAGAGCTCACGACGATTCTCCAGCAGTGGCCAGATAACTAAACCGGTGACTTGCGCTGCAATTGCTGCCAGATCAATGATCACTTTGATGAAACGTTTGCCCTCCTTGGCAGTACGTGATAACAGACCAAAGATGCCGGGGATGACGCACAAACAGTTGGTCAACATGGCGCCTTGAATCGCATCTATCTGCGGCAGCACCACGAACATCAACAACGCTGTGCCCATCGCACTCATGCTCTCCATCAGCCAGATGAAGAGAAAGTGTCCCGTCTTGGGCACTTTAAAAGTCTTGAAGAAACATATGCGCACGGCTCGAATCAAGGCGCCAAACTCGGGCAGTGAATACGCTATCACCAGTGCCCAGATCCAGGCTATGCGCTCCTCCTCTGGCAGAACTACGACGAAGCTCTTATCACGACCCTGTCGAAGAATTTTTTGAATTAGCCTTACGAGGAATTTAGTTAGCATTTCCGATCTTACCAGATCCTTGTTGCAGTACTCAATCTTGCGATCCTTGCGCACCTGTGAGGCCATGAAGAGCACGGTGCCCTTGGCTATAACGCCACCGGTTAAAACTATGATAAACGTAAATATATAGGCAAAGATTTTTAAAATCTTGATGGTTAATTCTAGACACTCCTGGTTCGCCGTCGAACCCGTCTCAATCTTGATCGGCGGATCACGGAACACATCCCAGCCTTTTGTCTCCTGAATGGTGCGTTGGCTAAGAAGGTGAAAATAGATGCAATTAAATAATTAATTAGTTTTTAATATGCGACTAGTTTCTTTTCTAATCTAATTTAAGCTTAAGGTAATGGATTGAACTTTGAGGAAGGTGTAAAATATATTGATGGTTCGTTTCTCTTTTTGAGATCCCCTAAACTTTAATTTTACATAAAACTCACGATGTACAAAGTTTGTAATATAAAATCATTCTTTCATAAGTTAATATGACTATGAAATTATTAAAAGTTTAAGATAAATTTGAATAATACTTGTTTTTCTATTTGAAAAAAACAAAAGTATTTATACTTAAAAATGTATTCAAGTTAAGCAATCAATAAAATATCTAAAGGAGCGTGATATGTTCTTTTATCAATGATTTATTACTATAGATTATTACTATAGAAATTTAACTTAAATATTTTACTTTAAGAAGTATATTTTTTACTATTATTGTTTTTTTTTTCAAATTTTTACAGTATAGAAACGTCGTACGTTTTAGTATGATCAAGAATGTTGGTTGCTTTTTTTTTGTTTTTAAGTTCAAGATCAATAGAAAATTACTTGAAATATTCTCAAATTTGAGAATATTCATTGCACTTTGAGCAGAAGTAATTGCATCTTGTTCATTTGGCTGATCAACCTTCCCTTATTTATATGTTATACTAAATATATAGTATGTACTTAGTTTATAATAAGTAGTATGTTGCATGCTCTTTGCTTCCGTCATTTCAAAATGCTAAGAGTAGTTGCCATTGGAAGTAGAGCTAGCATAACCACACCTTGCAGTGTGTGGTATAATTGAAAGTGATTGTCAGACAGCAAAAATGAAAAACAAAACAGCAGCAGTTGCTCAAGATCTGAGAGTAATACGACAGAGTACAGAGACAATTACGAATTCAGCTGTGGGAATGGCAATTAACATGCTTTGGTTCAACTTAATTTTTGTTCCGGTTTGCCAAAGAAGCAGCAAGAGTGAAAGAGAGACATATATGGACCACCATCTTTGTGGCTTGTTTGGTGGCAAGAAAATTGCAGCCAGCAATTTGCATAAATTTTCATGATAGATTGGCCGCAGCATAGTTGCTGCAGTTGTACTAAGACATGTTGTTTTGTTTTTATTTGTTGTTGTTTTGTTGTTTTGTTGCTTCGAACTTACCTGCCGCCATAAATATCGTGTGTCAGCGGAGAGCTCTCGTCGTCGGTGAAGTTGTTGTCATCGCTATCGCCATGCTCGCCACCGGCTGGCGGAGCCATCGGGCGATGCCGCACCGCAGACATCTCCCACGGTTCTTGCTAGCGTGCCCCAGCCCCAAAGGCCCAAGCCAAGCTCAAGCGTTCCACGTCGCCCTCCTCTTGCTTGCCACGCGATGCTTCTCGGTCTTGGGATGAAAATGTAGCTGCAATGCAGAATGCGAGAAATGGAAATTAATTGTCCGCATTGTCGATAAGCCGGTTTTAATGTATACACAAATTTATGGCCCCACTTCGCTCAGCTCTCAAGTTAAAAGCCATCGTTTCTTTCAAGGACTCTCGTCCTTTGACCTGCCACATTCTCTAGGCGAGAAGTTAACCGGTTTGCAATTTAAATTTAAATGGCCAGCTCATGCATTGAAATGAATTTAAGTTGCCTCATCTTGTGGTTAATGACTCATCTGCAATTTTTCGTTTCTTTTCACGTCCAGACATCCATTAATTAACAAACTTTTCCTCACATATTGTTTAAACTTTTCACTTTCACTTCACGCGCAACTCTACTAAATGTTTGCCCAAATATGCGCTGCTTTATTAAATTAGCTTTAAATTTATTTATTTTTTGTTTTATCTAAAACTAAGGCAAACTAAGTGGAAAGCCTTCGGCATGGTTCAGTAATTTGAGATGAAAAAACGAATAAAACAATATAAGTTTTTCACCTCATTTATAAAATTATGAAAAAGAGAAGAAAAAACTATTTGACCAAAACAAGCTTTTTATTTTATTAAATGAAAAAAAAAACAATTTAGATCGTGCAATTTGTGTTTATAGAAGGTATTTATGATTGATAAGTTGAATAATTAATTGTGTTAGAAAATCGTGAGAGTTTAGTCTCTTAGACTTAAGACAAACAAACTTGATAATCAAGGAAATCATCAAAATATATTTGCGAATAATTAATTTATGAGCGTTTTGACAATGACAATTTAGTATTATTTAAAAAATTATGACATGTTATTAACTTTCTCAAACTAGAGATATAATTTAATTGGAATAAATGCTTTTCGGCATAAAAATCATGCTGAGCACAATAGATATTTTTGGTAGATCAATGAGGAAAGCTTATTGAAGAAGTTATAAAACAATGAGAAAACTGAATTTATGACTTGTGATTTAAATCTATGACGATCGAGGAAATTACTAAATAATAACTTTTGATAGACAATAGTAAGTTAGTATTATTTTAAATATTATGACATGTGAACTAATGACAGCAACTTCTTATGCATGTATGTATTTCATGTTTTTGTCTTCCTCGAAATAGTGAAATAATTTAATTTGAATAAGCGAATTTCGGCAAATACTGAATTATGTTGCATACAAATTCTATCAAGCTGAGCATTTGTTAGTTTCCAAAACACACATTGATAAGTCAGTTCAGTCAGTGCTCACGGAACTAAATCCGCTGTTCGTCATAGCTTGTCTAGTTTTATGGTAATATCGAATAGAGGTGCTCGTCGGGCAGGCCACCAAGTATTCACATTGCATTGTTGTGTGCAAAGACCTTGTGCTACATGTTGGCAGCAGCAACGAATCGCATTGGATTGCTATTGAAGTTGTAGAAACATTGGAAGGCGTGAAGAAATTAATAGGCATATGAGTAAAGCGAACCAATTGAAGCTGTGACTAAATAAATGGGAATTTTCTTTTGGGTATCAATTTCATTTACTTCACAATTTCAATACAAAATAAAAAACTTTTTAAGACCGCGAAAACATTTGAGAAGAAGTCGTGCTAACATCTTCTATCTGCATTATCTAAGGAGTAGAAAACTTCGGGAGATTTCCGCATCAATCGCCGCCTGGTTCGGTATTTAACAGTTGATCGGGATTCTTCATTATTCTTCTTTTTAGAGGGAAAACTGATACAATTGTCAACTGCTTTTAAGGAATATGGTTGAGGTGGACAAATTCTAGATTGAGCAACTGATTTGCGGAGACTTGTTAATGACGTAGACGACGATGACTGGGGAAGTGAAAGCTGATCAGTTATGGCCCTATAAAAACAACTATGTGGCCTTGGCTTCGCTTGTTTCGGATCTATAAATGGCAACATGTGACGCGGAGGCCGAAACTTTGGCTGCAAAACGAGGCTAAGTAGCTCATAGTTAGTTTTGTAAGCTCTTAAATATTTGGTCAGCTGCTCCTTAGTCATCTGCTTGATCTGTTCTGATGTAGTCCTCGGTGCTCTGTCGCTCTCTTTGAATGAATACTCCTCATAGCCCCTATCAAAGCACAGCTGGCGATTTTCTATTATGTCATTATTGGCCTTGTTCTTGGCAGCAGACTTTCTCTGTTTGATCATTTCTTTAATTTTACAAATTTTGAACCTAAATAATAAATGCCTAAAAAACTGGAATTGATTTTCCGAAAATTTAAAAGAGAAATGATTCCATTAAAGCAAAGCTAGTCAGATGCATAGAAAAATAGGGAACAAGGCTAACGGATGCTGTCGGGCTTTTGGGTTGAGTTGCCAGTCCGGACTCCGGAGACTGCGCAGTAACCGCAATGACGGCATGTTGTCATTATCAGCGTCATAGCCATATGATAGCAACCCCCAATAATAGTCTCAGCTGCTGCCGTTTTCCCTTGCTGCTGCTGCTGGCGTCGCATCCACCCTCAACGCATTGTGTGTGCGTGTGTGTGTGTCTTTTTTGGGGTGTGGAGAATAAGGGTAGATTTTGCCTACGTTTCAGGATGCTCTACTCGTTTAATAGCCTTGATGTGCGCGCCTCTTTTGCAGCTTATAAGCCCGATACAAATGTTGTATTTCAACAGGACCGTGTGGCCTAATGGATAAGGCGTCGGACTTCGAATCCGAAGATTGCAGGTTCGAGTCCTGTCACGGTCGCAGCTTCAAAGCAATTTTTTGCACATTTTTACGTTTTTAAAATTTCTTGTCGACTAAAACGCAAAAGCATTTATGAATTAACTCTGTATGCTGAATGTACCTTTTAATATTCTTTTTTTTTAATTTAGAGACAATAGAAACTTGTTTTCGTCTTGGCAATTTGATGTAGAAATATGCAATTGACTAGCCAAGAAAAAAAAACATAAAAAAGTGGCAATAATCATAAATTAAACTAAAATTTGCACACTCTGTAAATTGTGAAATGCAAAGGAAGGGTCGGACTAAAACAACAAAAAATAATTTGTATAATGAAAATATTATTGAATACCCAACTGGAGGGATTACTGTAGTTGAGTAGCAATTTGTGTTACTTTTGCAACATTAATTAGAGTATAATTTGATCCCTAACAGTTTACTCTTATAACTGTTATAGGGTAGCTTTGTGTCGAGTTTAATTCTCGCACATTCTTGGCTGGTTTCGTGCTGTCCGTCGATTCATTTTATAAGTCTGATGTTGTGTCTCTAAATGTCAGCTGCCCCTGAGATCGGACTTAGTCTTAGATTATGAGTCAAGTGCTAATATATTAAGTCGTTAATGAGCAGAATAAGTTCGACTTCATCGAGTTTCTCATGAAACAAGTTGGAGTTGAGTTTATCGCACATTCGATTGGAAATTGATTATTCATGTATTGTAGATTTTAGCACAACAATTCCACGTAGCTAACCCTAGTTAACCTCTAGTTGCAGCCCACGACAACATAAACTACGTGCTCTCCATACCAAATATGAACTGTGCGAAGAGATTTCAAAAAGAAAGAAACTGATTTCGTATGCATAGCAACACTCTGAAAAAAAACGTAGATCTCTCTACGAGTACATACAGCTAGAAAAGTCGAGTAGTAAAGGATTAAAAAGCAGCAGCAGCAAAAGGCATGACAAAACGCAGACAAATCAGACTTATAGATCTTTTTGATAAACGACCGGTTCTTGAGTGAAGTCGAGTAACAGGAAAATAAAAGCAAATATTCCGCAGATCAGACCTTGGGCTGGGCAACAGCGTGTCGTAAACTGGTCGTTTTTATTCTTTTCCTCTCATTTTCAAAGATACAATTGGCCACAATGAATTGTGTGGCCATAACAATGCCACAGCTGCAGGCACTTTACAACATTTTGTGTTTGGGGCCAAGAGTCGATTAAATTTGCTTCAAAATTTGCTGGTGCAACAGTCATACATGTGTATAAAAGGCTTATGCAGTGGGTGGTTAGGATATGCCTGAAAACCTGAAAAGTATGCGCAATTTATTGCAACATTTTCAAGCATTTGATTATTGTACTTAACTCGCGTCGAGACAATTAAAAATAGAAATACCAGCTGTGGAGGCATAAAGCCAACCAGCCAACGGCAGCGGGAAGACAAATAAAAAGTGAAAGTCAAACAAAATGCTATAATAAATGTGAGCTATGAATAAGCTGTAATGTGCAACTGTTGTTGTTGTTTCTGTTGTTGGTGCTGCAAATTGATTGCCACATTTAAGCCAAGTAGTCAAAACGGGAACGAACAAACTTATTGAACTGAACCAATCCAAAGCGAACCGTACCGAAGCGAATCGGAACGGATCGGATCGTATCGGAGCGAGTTGAATGGAAGTGGAATTGACCACGCCAAAAGCTGCTCGAGCAGTTCAACTTGTTTTTCGGTGGAGTACAGGAAAAGCGAGCGATCGATCGATCGACTTGAGAAACACTCGTATGCACAAAGCAACACAATAATCGCCACAATAAATGCGGACAGAATGGTGACATGGACAAAGCATAGACCGGGCATCGACTGGACTGGCGACTAGCAAAACTGGGTGTGGGTTCAATGGGCAAAACTGACTGTGGTTGCTCTGGCCAGCCGTATAAGGCATTGATTTATGTTTAGCCCTGAGCAAGAAGGCTTTGTCGGTGATCGACTATTAGTGATCAAATCATTTTAATTTTCCTGTTTTCAAATCGCCAAAGTCTGCAGTTCAATAAACCTCGACTTCCACTCGATTGTGCTGTCAATTGAACGTTCTTTTCAGGTACTTTTTGCCAACTCATTAAGTCAACTTTTTGTTTGCCAACCACATTACCGTTATGCACATGCAAACACACATACAAAACAGCAAGCAGGTAAATAAAAGTGCAAGAGCTTCTTCTGACTCACAACAAAAAAACACTGAAGAATCGTTCTCTTCACAACTGACTCGATGTGCATTCCTAACTTTATGCCCAACTCTAAACAAAAAAGGCCAAACTAGATAGATCTAGAGATAGTCGATTCATTGAGCCATCGTGATTCACAATATTCCACTTGATAATTTTTTTACATAATGCGTAACTTAATGCTGCGCTGACATTTAATTGAGGGTTTTTTTCGTTGACTCTTCTTTAACCCAGGTTGAGATATGAGTTGTCTGTGGCATGACGCGTTTTTTTGTATTTAGGGTTTGGTTTCATTTTGATTTTTTCTTTCGTTTTCTTAACTTCAGCGATGACTGTGCCTTGCAGCTTCGAGGACAAGTTCATTAATTCATATGAATACGAATACGAAAACGAATAGGAATACGAATACGAATATGATTGCAAATGCGCTAACGATGCTGTGACTATTTTTTATGGTTCTTAATGTTTGTTAATTTCGTGTCGAGTTTTAATAGTGACAACACGCCTTCGATATGTATAGATGCTGACTACAAGAACAACAGTTATTCGCGCTTAAACAAAGAGAAGGTAATACACAAAGAAAAAAAGGTAAATAAACATTGCTTATTTGCTAAAGTTGTTATTTGACAGCCGCTGAGCACAAAAAATATTGTACCCAAAATTTAAATGAGCCAAGACCACAACGCGAGAGAGAAAGAGAGACTGGAACTTCAACTAAGAGAGAGAGAGAGAGAGAGAGGCATGGCTTTTGGCTCAATCTCTTGACTTTTTTGTGGTGTGGGCGTTGAGGCGAATAAAATTGACGCTGATTGCAAATGCCAAGCAGATGAGCCAGCTAGAAATCAGCTGCAAAAAAGAAGACGCCAACTAATACTAATTGACATTTGTTAAGCCGGAGTTTGAGGAATTCGGGGATTGGGAATTTCACCTCCCAGCAACAAAGTTCCAGATTTGTCAGCACTCTGTGAAATGGCAAGAAAATGATTAGCTAATTCATTTTTGTTGCCTCCATTTTATAGAACAACTTATTTCTAGGGCGTGTGTGTTTGTATTTTTGCGTCTTTTCTTAATATAGTTTATCACATTTAGTCTGCATTAATTTGTTTTTGTGTGTTTTGGGAAACGGGTTTTTTTCGCTAAACAACGCAAAATGATATCGAGTCTGAAAAATACAATAAAAACAAATGCAAATGCAAAATAGCCTGTTTTATTTAGACGGAGTTTGCATGGCTTATAAAAAGCAAAAGTGTTGCTAAAGTCTTACACAAAACCCGTTAGCTAACAAAGAAAATGAGAAGAAGTGAAAGATACAACAAAAAACACAGAAAAAAAATGAAACAAATCGTCTACTGAAATGGAGACTGGGTCTGAGAATGAGATTTTGTTTTGTATTTTTCTTTTTTTTTTCGTTTCTGCAACGCGCATAACTTTCACACAGTAGTATCAAATTGTACCGTTTGATGCCACGGCTGACGACGACGACGATGGCGATGACGATGAAATGGCACAAAACAAAATAGAAATGAAAATGAAAAAGAAAAAGAAATGAGAAGAAAAAGCAAACGTTGAATGGCTAAGAGAAATTATGTTGGCCTAGCAGCAGCTTCAACAGATTCGTTGTCACAAAGTGAATGTTGTCGAGAGTTTAATAGAATTATGCAGCACATTTTCATAGATTTTCACTTGATCAACATTGACCGTTATTCCGTCGTAAGTGGTAGCATACGTATGTATATTTTATGTGCCATGCGATGGCCTTTGCACACTTTTCACTTTTCTGTGCTCAGTCACCACTTGAGAAATGCGTTTACTCATTTATTTCATAGCGCCTGCGTGGCTCACAAATTTTCAATATTATATTTAGCATTTGATTTCTTTTCATTAATTTGTTTCTTTTTTTCTGCTTCTTCTTCTTCTTTGACGTTGCTCGTTTTTGGCTTACTTATTATTCGTGTTGTTGTTGTTATTGCTGCATTAAACTTTTAGCCAGTTATACACACAAACACACACTTATACACCTATACAAACGCACACGCATGCGCGCACGTACCGTTTTTGAGACGAAGACGAAGGCAGCGACGAAGTAGACGAAGTCGATGTCGAAGACGCAGACGTGATTTTTACTTTCGGCCTTTTCCGCTGTCCGCACAAAGCTCTTTTCGAGTTCGTTGTCTTCGCCAAACTGAATTGAAGTCTTTCGTTTTTGCTTATTGGAAGTGGTCGCTGCTGTGGTTGCTTGGTCGCCGCTCTTTTCGCTGTTGCTGTTGCTGTTGCCATTGGTGACTGGAAGTGAATTTTTATGAGCGCGTTTTTTGTTGTTGTTTTTATTGAGATTCGGCTGGACTGCTTTGTTGTTGTTGCCCCATCAGCTCTTGTTGATGTGGCTTCGGCAACGAAAGCTAACGGTTAAACAGGCGATGGACTAGCCAAATACAATTACTTCTATTTCTTCTCTCAATATTTTTTATTTTCAGTTTTGAATAAGCTGCATTGGAAGTACCACACACATACATACATATAATTATTTCATACATGCATACGATCATACCAGGTTTTTTTGCGACAACTTTGTCGAGGTCGTCTGGTTTCTTGTTTTTCATTTCTACGATGCCGTTGTCTGTCGAGTCTTTCGCTGTTGCTCCAATATTCCAAATGGCAAGCAACTAAGAGAGCGTTGCAATTGGAAGTGCCAGCTGTTGGAGTCATTGGAAAAGTTGCTGCGCATGCGCAGCATCTGTAAGAAACAATAAATAACATTTGAGCTACATGATTATTAAAAATTAATTTACTTTTTTAATTGTAATCAATTTTATGATGCATTTATTTATCTTCAATCAATCATTTATTTGAATTATACTGAATAATAATACATATTTGTTTTTTAATTTATTAGCGCGTAATGGTTTAAGCATAACCGATAATGCATAAAAGTATGCAACATATTAAATCACTTTCAGTTTTGACACACAGATGGCGCTTTCCTCTTTTGCCTACCGTGTCGATAAACCAAGGTCTGTAGCATTGCAGGCCAGCTAGCAAATGAAATTGACACTGTTAGCAGCATTACAACTACGGTTTAATATGAAATCTGATTAAATATATGATAAAAAATAGGCCACTTAATTCTGTTTGCTCTCGAAAGCTCTATTTACAATATAGGTTATGACAACTTATTTAAATGCAATAATTAACATGAATAACATTAATTATATATGAACGTTTGCACTGATATAACAGTGTTTTAGCATATTCTAGTATATTTCTCAAAACATTGTGGTATATTGTGACACTGAAGCAACGGCCACACTGGCTTCAGTACAAGTTACTCACATTGCCTTAAAATTTTTGTATGTCGCGTTGTTCGGCTGTTGCTCGTGTAAAATTTGTTAAAATTACACAAACGCACACTCCGCAGCCGTAGAAACGATTCTTGATGTGAGTACAAAACAACACCAGAGCCAGCAACAATGGGAGCCTGTGTATGTCGCATGAATCCCGACAATGAGACCATGAGCGTCTCATCAGCGAGCGCCTCTCGTCCGGCCAGCGCAGGTGAGTGCCCTTTCCCCTCCTCTCTCGACTACCCACTTCCACACTCACCAACACTTATTAAATTGCATCCATTATCGATATGTATGATGTGTAATTTGTGTGCAATTGTCTAGGCATTCCAATGGGAGGTGCAACGCGCAAAAATCGCCCACTGTGCCATGAGACAATTAAATGGCGCTCCGATGTGCCATTAACTGAAGGCCAATTGCGCTCGAAGCGGGACGAGTTTTGGGACACGGCTCCCGCCTTTGATGGCCGCAAGGAGATTTGGGATGCACTCAGAGCCGCCACAAATGCAGCCGAGGGCCTTGATTTCCAAATGGCCCAAGCGATTTTGGATGGCGCCAATGTATCCGTGCCTAATGGGTAAGTCTCTATAGCTCACTCTTATCACCTGCAGGCCCAAAAGCAAACTCCTTTCAAAACAAACCAAAGCACAAACATCATGAACTTTAATGACGCGCGTGCAGCACTAAACGCTAATTACTTTTGACGCTTGAAACCGGGCCACACACAAAATCAATATTTTAGTGATTTCAGTTTTACTATAGTTTTAGTTTTAGGTGACCATAACTCCATTCAACCATCAATGCATATCCATAGCAATTTGTGTGGTTAAGTCCTTAACTTGCAAGCGAGAGTATCAGCAGTTTGATCAGATTTGTCACACATCGTGAATATTGCTTTTTAAAATCGATCTCTTCCATGTTGACAGCAAAGCTTGTGATACGTCATTAAATGCGTATCACGTTTATCCAATAACAACTTATTGTAATAACTTAACTTGAATGTAAACTTGCAATATGGTAAACAAAGGGAATAGTAAATAATTGGAATATACTCTATGTTCTCTTTACGATATTCTCGGTATTGTAAATCATACTCTAGGTTTATTTTGTTTAAAATTAATTGAGGCAGCTTTGCAGTTTATTTTCCAATAATAACATATTACAAATTGCACTTTACATGCTATGAACGAACAAAAGAAGTAGATTTTCTTAATTTAAAAATACTTTAATAATCTTTTCTTCGTAGAATACTATTTATTGTTTTTGATTTAAACAGCTTCCTAAAATGGCAGCTAGATTCAAATAACATCTTGTTTTTAATTACGAATATGGTATTATTTTCTACGATATTTTTTGTAATGCATATCGAACTCCCAGACTATTTTGTTTTATATTAACTTTTGCTTTCTATAATTGAAGTTACAGTTAGCTTGTAAAATGGAGATAATAAATAAAAAAATTGTGTAGAAAGTAAGGTATTTAAAATTATTCATTTATTAAAAAATTGAGGTGTAGGGCATACGCACTTCGAACAAATGGACTCCGTTGTGTTTCCGTATGCTTATTTGAAATCGATTTTTGACTGACGGCCAAACAATGCAGTCCATAATTCTCGCAATGTGTGATATTTTATTTAAATATAGCGCTGACCTTTCCACCACATCCGTTCACATTAGCTAAATGTTTTGGCCCGATGTCCTTGCGACGTGTCTGTGTATGTGTGTCTGCGCCATCGCATTCACAGTCACATTCATACTCATATTTATCAGTCGTTATCTGTCGACAGGCACAGCGACAACAACCTGTGCCAATATGTATTAGCTTTAGGGGCGCAGTATTGTCTAATGTTCTCTTTAGGCAGTTGGAGATAAGATAATGCACTGTCCGCACACTTGGTTACTGCTTGCTAATATTTAATGATCCACTCTTTTTGCAGGTACCTCACAGAGTGTTACGATGAGCTCGGTACACAGTATAAGGTGCCAATTTATTGTCTATCATATCCCATTAACATTGTGAAAGAGGAGAACGGACGCGATTCACCAGCTGAATACTCAGAGCCTGTGGATGGAGGCACCGAACTCATTCTCAAGCTGCGCATATCATCGACCATGACTGATGTTAAACTGCCGGTATACTCAAAGGATACAGTGGGACAGTGCAAGAAAAAGCTACAGGTGAGTTTCGCACATTCAAGAGCAACAATTGCGAACGGAATAAATGATGTATTAACTTTTTTAGGCCACGGAGGGTGTGGATGCATGTTGCCAACGTTGGTTCTACAGCGGCAAGCTGTTGGGGGACAAGGTGCCCATCGATGAGTGCAGCATACACCAAGGATACGTCGTACAGGTCATTGTTAATACGGAGCATTACAATCACGACAACAGCACGAGTATCGTTCACATGTCACTTGGGAGCTAGCAACGCACCAACTTTAGTAAACTAGTCAGCATAGGTAACAACAACAGCAACAAGTTATATCAACGGCAACAGCAGCAATTGTCAAGTGGCAGGAAAAGCATCATTTTTAACATCAAATGCAGAAGCAACAATTATAACAATATTAACAACAATGTCATATACTCAGGCAACAGCACAAGGAACTTTATTGTAAAGCACAAAGAGCCGCAGCAACAACAAATTCAACGACAGCAGCAGGAACAACAGCAACAGCTAACGTATTGCATTTATAAAAATGAAAAATTGCAACAAAACAAAAAAAATATTACTGCTGTCACTTGCACAATGCTGATTGTTGACAGACATTTTGTATTGTTTTTGTGGCTGCTCGCCCTGTTTGTTGCTGTGGTTATTGTTGCAATGCTTTTGTAATATACACATATACACTATTCAGAGCAAAAAAACAAATTAAACGAGGAATGCTTATAAATATAAATTTATTTATATATAAGAATATATATATATGTATGTGTATATATATATAGACATATATATGAATATATATTTTTTTGATAATAATTTAACAGTCCTTATAAAGCATTATTTATATATAAGCAAACGCTGTATTGAGGAAAGAGAATATTCAAAATACGCGCATGAAATTCACAGTTGGAAGGAAGTCAAATAAACAAATGTACATTATTTCATGGAATCAAAAAGAAAATACAGCAAAAACAAACAGATCTATAACATCAAAATAACAAGAAATGCATAATAATTACAAAACTGTTTATTAACTAATTATAAGCGAATCTTGCGAAAACATTTGTATGTGTTGTGTAAAAACATGAACAAACATAAAACAAGCAAACAAAGAACTGTAGTATTGGGTTGTAAATGAACAGCAACAAGCAAATTTTCAAAAATACTACATCAACTTTTGATACTGTAAATGAAAGCATAAATGTATAGGAAGAATGACAAGCACAAATTGAAACTGAATAACTTTTTGTAATCAAATACAACAAGAAACTGAAACTGAAATGGAAACGGAAACGAAATCGCAGAAAAAAAAAAATACAATTGTTAAACATTTTTCTTGCTCAACGTAGTTAACATAACAATAGAAGGATGTGATGATTGAAGGGAGAGAGAGGGAAACGTTAATATCGCATAGAGTAAACCCAAGTACCTTATAAATGTATATGATTTTGCTTATAGTTTTAAAGCCATAACAGAAATACAATGAAGTGCTTATTTATTTAAACAAAACAATTTCATTTTGTATGACTTACAAAAAAAAAAAAAACAAATTATTTATTGCAATATTGCGAAATGAATTAGAGGATAAAACGCAACAAATGGAATACGATTAATATTAGTTTTTATTGGTTCAACAATAATAAAACACTTACTTGTATTTAAATTTACGTGGCATACGGAATAAGAAGTTAACGCCAATTTTCATTACTCTTTTTTTTTTTAACAAACCTAAACATTTAATATGCAACAATATCAAGGGCGTTGTGGTTAAGGCACCAGCATGTCTTCAATGTGTTTCTGCCTTTTAACTATTTGTATGTGTTACATTTTTATGCTAATTTTTATTAAATTAAAATAATTGTATTATATGAGAATAAACAAGTAAATGCGAAACTAGGCACGAGCATCCATTTTCTGTAGAAGCGTCAGAAATGAAAAAGCTGTTGTGATAGTCTGTAAGAAATGACAGATTGTAAATGCTATTGTTAGGTGGAATATAAGAACTTACGCCTCTGAAGCGATCCACATTCAGATTGTATATTTTGCCAGCAGTCAGCTGAAACTGTCGCCGGGAATTCATCAAGAAGAACAAATATTCACTGCGCACTTGTCGCATGTGCAGATGCCAAGGACTGCGCCAGAGAGCATCTCCACAACGCTGACTATTCTGATAGACCAGGTCGGCAAAGTAGCAGATGATGAAGAGCTCATAGGCCACAAGCAGCAGATACTGACCCAACGAAACCATACGCATAAACGAATTGGCCGTTGTGCTTTTGGTCGAGACAAAGGCCACTAGGCACATGAGAAAGGTCACCTCGCCGATCTTGAATATCCAGATGGGATTATAGAAGTGTTCCCATTTGTAAAGAGTCGCTATGATATAATGATGTTGTTCCACGCAATCTTTGAAGCAATCTCTGAAGGCGCTTTTAAAGTCTCTAATATTACTCGACGTTTGCTGCTCTGTGAGTTTTTCCAGTGGAGTGTGAATCTCTTGGGAGTAGCTGAACTGATTCACCTCGGCATCTGCCACGGATTGCGCCTCTTTGAGTTCGCTGTGCACATAAATATATAATAAAAATGTTAACTCTTATTTATACTCTACCTCAGCTGTGCCAAAGTCGCACCCATTCTCAAATATGTTGTGGCCAACACATTCTTGAGGCTGCAATAGAGAATATCGTATTGGCCAGAGACGAGTATGCCCAAGACCATATGAAATCCACTAGAAGAGGCAAATGAAGCTGCCACTTGAATCTGTCCCATGGCCTGAAGAAAGAATATCACCTCATAGACAATCGGTTGCTGCGAAAGAGAACTTCTTAGAGAGCTTGATTTGATAATGAAATTTGATGAATTACGGTGTAATCGAAGGGATACCAACAAGCCAAGGGCAGACTGCCATCTCTGTAGACAATGGGCAGCACTAGCCAGAATATGGTGCCTATAAAGCAGCAGTAGACGTAGCTCTTGATCCACAGATTAGAATGACGCAATGCTCCCATGCTGGTCACATAGGTGAAACCGAGTGCTGAGCGCGTCTGATGTTTTCCATTGATAGAGCTGATGATCTCATTCAGCAGCTTGGGTCGAAAGCGTCGAAAGTACAATTTCATTAGGATGGACCAAATATAGATGATCGTTTGTATGAGGCAATTGACGAGAAATTCCAGATCCCCTTGGCCATAGTAGATGTAGATAGTGCACACGTATAATGCCGCCAGATGCACACAAACAAAGTAGTTGAACATCTCGTAGATCAAGTCAATCAAATTCATTAGATAGCTTAGAACATTGCCATTTGTGTCTAAGCTCCATGGATACATCGAAGCCACGCGCATTGTAGATCTTATAAATCCAAAGAGATCCCGACGTTTCCATTCTTCCTCAGAGTGCTCGACGCGTTTCATCCTTTTGCTCCAAATGTTTGCGGTGCTAGACTTGATTTGGATGCCTTTATATAGGATTTCAAGCAGAGCACAAATTATTAGTTAAGGGCTCGCTAAAGTTTTCCCTGTCCACAATATTGTTTAAATAATTTATACTTGATTGAGTCTGTAAAATATTTGGAGGGGTGTTAACTCCCCCCTGACAGGTTGATTAAACCTACCCCTTGACCAAAAGTATTTATTAAAATATAAATATGTTTATATTCATGATTTCAAGTTTATACAGACGTATCCTGCTTTCTAATACTCTTACATATTCTATATGTAAATTCGGCATAGAGAGACTCTAAAGTGTTTTCTTTATATCAACATTCCAGATTTCATCTTAAGTCGGTCATTTATAGTGACAAAATACCCTTACTTAATAAGTCGATAGAATATAACAAGATTTTTGCTTTGTCCTTTTTTTTTACTTTTAAATTATTTGATTATTATTGTTCTAATTTTTTATTGCTCTGTAGTTTTGTCATTGTTATTTAGAATAATTACATCCAAATTTCTATGATGTTTTGAATTTAGTCAGCTGTGTTATTTATTTGAATAATAAAACAATATAGAAAACATTTACAACCTATTTGCTATAACAAGATTTTTGCTTTGTCCTTTTTTTTTACTTTTAAATTATTTGATTATTATTGTTCTAATTTTTTATTGCTCTGTAGTTTTGTCATTGTTATTTAGAATAATTACATCCAAATTTCTATGATGTTTTGAATTTAGTCAGCTGTGTTATTTATTTGAATAATAAAACAATATAGAAAACATTTACAACCTATTTGCTATTTGCTTTTTACTCGCATTTCAAATTCATTTAGAGATTTCCACGCGCATCCATTTTCCTTAAGAGCGTAAGCACTGAAAATGCTGTGGTAATTATCTGTATAACAACAAAAAACATATACATATTTTATACATTTCAATTAAAGCCCATTTGAGCCACTTACGCTCCTAAAGCGTTCCACATTCAGATTGTATATCTTGCCAGCGGTTAGCTGAAAGTGTTTCTGTCCATTCATAATGAAGAAGAGGTAATGACTGCGCACCTGGCGCATACACAGTTGCCAAGGACTACGCCACAGAGCATCGCCACAACGCTGACTGTTCTGATAGACCAACTCGGCAAAATAGCAGATGACAAACATCTCAAAGAGCACCAACACCAAATATTGGCCTAGGATTACCATACGTATAAACGAATTGGCCGAAGTGCTCTTCGTCCAGACAAAGGCCACAAGGCACACCAAGAATGTCACCTCGCCCGTCTTGCAAAGCCAAATGGGATTAAAGAACCTTTCGATTTTCCTAAGAGCCGCGATAATAAACCGATGCTGAGCTATACAGCTTTTGAAAGCGCGATTGAATGAGGCGGAAAAGTCTGTAATATTATTTGCATCTCTTTCCCGAATGAGTTCTTCCAACGGAGTTCGCTCCTCTATTGCATAGCTGTATTGATTCAGCTCGGCATCGGCCACAGATTGTGCCTCTTGCAGTTTTCTGTGAAAAACGCTGAAATATAACATTTATTTTCATTTATTCGAAAGTCATTTGAACCTCAGTTCCGTGAGTGTAGCGCCGACTTCCAAGTAACTTGTGGCCAACACATTTTTCAGACTGCAAAATAAAATATCATATTGTCCCGATATTAGAATACCAATCACCATATACAATCCGCTGGCAGCCGTAAAGGCAGCGGATATTTGAATCTGTCCCATGCCCTGAAGAAAGAAAATGACTTCATAGACAATTGGTTGCTGGGAAAAATAAAGAAAAGTAAAAATTGTTTAATTTTGATTCAAGAGAAAACTTACCTTGTGGTCAATGGGATACCAGCAGGCCAGAGGCAGACTCTTATCCCTGTAGGCGATAGGGAGAGCTAGCCAGAACAGAGCAGCCACTTGGCAGCTATAGATCAGGCTTTTAGCCCAAATATTCGTATAACGCATTGGACCCTTCATGGTCACATAGGTGAATCCGCGAGCCGAGCGAATCTGATGTTTTTCATTCATGAAGCTAATGGTTTCATGCAAGAGTTTGGATTGAAATCGTCGAAAGTAAAGTTTCATGAAAATCGCCCATATATAGATGATCGTCTGAAGGAAACAATTGACGATAAACTCCAGATCTCCCTTGTCGTAATTGATTAAAATTGTGCAGATATATAGTATCGCAATATGGCCACAGACAAAGTAATTGAAGATTTCAAAGCACACATCGAGAAATTCTATTGAATACTTTAAAAATCCAGTTCTCTGATTGTCTGCATTCCATGGATACATGGATGCCACCCACATTGTGGCCCGTATAAATCCAAAAAGATCTCGACGCTTCCATTTTTCGTCCATGGATATATCTGAGTGCTTAACGCGATTCATTCTGAATGCTTGCGGCGAAAGACCCGAACTTGTCGCCCTTTTATAGCCTTCACACATAACTATGAATTATAGTTATATGTGGGTCGTGATGATGCCTCGTTTGACTAAACTTTTCATTGAACATGAATATGAATTTAATTTAAATAAATGATGAGCCCCGTCCCTTTATGATTTCCCCTTTTTGGTATACTCGTAATTGACGTCATTTACAATTACCTATTCAAATTATATATATTTTGTGTCAATCAAAACTTTTGCAAACAACGTTTAACTCTATTCAACGTTAATTCTATATCCTTGGTGGCATTGTGACATTTACCCAACCATTATTTTTATTTCATTTAATAAGAGAAATATTTATTTAGGTATTATTGACATTAATTTTTTCTTATCAACTTTTAATAGACTTTAAATATAAATCTAACATTTCTTCAGATACTAGCAACCATCTGAAGGTAAATCTTTGCAATATGGCAGAATTAATTCTAATTGTAAAATATTGTATAACTTAGTGTCACTTTTAAAATATAGTTTTTATACCCCCTAGAAGGGTATTTCCGGCGGGAAATGTATGTAACTGGCAGAAGGAGGCATCTTCGACCCTATAAAGTATATATATTCTTGATCAGCATCAACACTTGAGACGATCTAGCCATGTGTGTACATAACATAATATTATAGTAATACTTAGATAAACGTATATAACAGGAAAGAAAACTACTGTGGAATGTGTTCACTGTGATTATATTTTAACATTTATATATATATAAATATAATATATTATATTTTAAGTTTAGTATACTGAAAAAAAATAGAATATAGAAATGCTATATGTAATATATCAATAAACTACTACGTTCAAAATATACCATAGAGTACAAAATATACCAGATTGTTAACTAAGGTATTAGATTTTAAAGCAACTAAGAACCGACTGCAACAGTCTTTTAAAATTACTTTTTTAATAAGGTTTACAATTTTTATTTAATTATATCCAAACTTTAAGGAGTCAAAAACACTGTAGCTTTTATTCTATGTACCAAAAATCCGAAATTCTAAAACAATCTTGGTCTGCGTGTTCAACAAATTCCGTCAAAAAGTGTATCATACGGACAGACAGATAGAGAGAGGTCTTGGCGTTGATCTAGAATATATAGTGGATATATTGTGAATACAAAAATAATTCATATGACAAGAAAACGAATGCTGCAGTCGGCTCTTAGTTGCTGTGATTGAGAATCTGGTATATTCCGTACTCTATAGTGTATTTTGAGGGTAGAAGTATATCTATATACCACATATAGCTTTCGGTACATTAATTTTGTATATTTTAAGAATAACTCAAGGTTTTATTTTTATTAAAAATGAGTAGCTTTCATAGTTCTCAACTTTTTTCGAACTTCTTATAACAAGGAAATCTAGTTCGGGTATAGTTTATATTTCCTTTCAACTTTTGATGTGCAGTGTACATAATATGTTGTCTTATACATTATGGTATGTAATTTCTACTAAAAATCTTAAAAATTAAAAACAAATCAAACAAATCAAAACAAACAAAAATAACGAAGATTATACATTTTTGTTAAATAGCATTTCAATTGCATTATTCAAATAATGAATTGAAAGTTTTAATGACAAAACATATTTGTAATAACTTCCTACACTTACTTGTGATTGATAAGTTGTCGAATTGAAGTCTCACCTAAAATAAAGCACATATTATTACTCAAATATTTTTATAGTACCATAATTGCATTTTGTGAGCAGAGTTTACTAATAGTGATGTCGATGTAGCCTCGATTATTCTTGTGAAATTAGGCAATATTGCCCCAATGCTTGTGGCTCGTTGACTTACCACCATTCTTATACCATACTTGTCCAACTGTTGAGCTGCAGAGTTTGGCAATAATACGAATGCGGTGTGCAATCGATGGTGAAGTGGCAAAAAATGAGCTGCAATCATAATACGAGCACAACCTGAAAACGTTAAGTGCTTACTCTACATGTCGGGGCAGGACTATTAGATGCGAAGAAGGAGAAGAAATAAATACCCATGTGAGCATGGCGAGTTCGTGACTGCGATATTTAAGAGCAGTACTTCAGCTCAGACGCCGAACTGGAACTGGACACTCAAATGGACATACAATTGAGCAATATATCAGGCATGCAGTCAGTTGTTAAGAAGCTGGCGAAAAGCTGTGAGTGGGAGCTGTGAGAGGAATATGCGACAAGTTTCCGCTTCCTCATGTGCCATGTTGGTGATGCATGTTGCACAGAATAGAGACAATTTCCAACAAAGGGTTTGAAGTCGAGTGAATGGCTGGATATCAGCATGTGCATCTTCTGCTGGCTTTCAGCTGGACTCATCAATTTAATGTCAGTCATTGAATCACTGGGGACACTTGTGAAAATGCGATGTTGAAAAACGGGGAAGCTGGAAAATGTGAAATGCCAAATCCAAGGATGTTTGAAAGGACATGCGAATGTGATTTATTCATTCCTTAATATGCTGCGGCTTCTTTATTGTAATTACTGCAATGAGCGGCGATGCGGATACATCAATGGAATAGATAGGAAATGAAGCGTAAAGCGAACAAAACAAATGATTGGTTAATATGAGTGTGTACATCAGACATACATATAAAATACATATAGTACAAAATAAAATGAACGCATTGAACAATAATAATATTATGTGTATGTATATAGATAATCGATTATAGATAATCTCAATCGATGTTCAACTGGCGGAAGGTTCCCTCCATGCCAAAGAGATCATCGCTGGTCTTTGGTGCACCCGGGCGCAACGATTCGTTGGCCTTCTTGTCCTCCTGCTCCTGGAACCACTTGGTGTTATCGGCAAGCTTCTGTTTCCACCACTGGTTGAGCTCAACGATGGGACCCGCCTTGCCGCCGTACTCGTTGGGCAGCAGCTCACGTGGCACCACCTTGTAGAGGCTGTCCACATCGTTGTGGAAGGTGATGCGGCTGCGGATCTTCTCCTTGACGAATGGCTTCACAAAGTTGAAGATCGTGTCAACCAGTGGCGAGATGTTGATCACATGCACCTCCTTCACCTTGACAGGATACGCCTCCTGCACGGCGATCAAGAACTTCTTCACCACAGTAGGTGAGAATTTGGCAAAGTGAGAGGCGCTGGCCACGGCTGCGTCCAGAATGAACACATCGCCTGCAATGCCCACAGACTCCTCAGCGAGACGCACATCGCCAATCATGAGAGCCACCTTCATGGCATCCAGAATATGATGGGGCTGGAAATCGCAGTCGATGCCGCGAATGAATGTAATACGACGTCCATTGGGCGTGATACCCGGCAATGTGGGGGCAGTGCCTAAATAGGAAATAATTGCAATTCGTGAAATAGCCAGAGTGATAAAAAGTGACTCTAACTTACACATAGTCGAGCACAATGTTGAGCTCCGGGCGGTTGATGTCGCGATTGGCAAAGAACTCGGGAACAGCGTTGCGCATGGTATAGTACATGTCAAGCTTCTTCTTCACCTTCTCCAGACTGAATTTGCAGCCACGCAAGAAGGTCGTCAGACGCATATCGTCCATGTCCTTGGGCAGATGGGGCTGCGTCTCCAACCACTCGCGGATCAGCTTGATGTCACGCTCAATGTCTGCTGGATCCTCAGGCTCGCGCAACTCCTCGCGGATGCTCACGCGCTGTGCTGGTGTGGGATGAAGCATCATCATCTGATGGGGACAAAAATGAGAGAGAAAGGCAATTGTTAAAAGCTATTAAACTATTTCCTAAATGTTTGATAATTACACCAAAATTAAAATATTCAAGCAGAATTAAATCAATTTAAAATATAAATAATTCATCGTAAATAAAGTTGAAAGAAAAAAAAAGAGTGATTTCTGATTTTTTTAAAATTTAAATATTTAAACAGAATTAAATCAACTTCAAATATAAATAATTAATCATAAATAAATTAAAATATTGACTGTACTGTATGCAAAAATATTGAAATATAGTTTTAATACACGTGCAGTCCAGATAAAGTTGAAGCTTTTATTTTTTATCGTTACTTCAAAATGGGAGATGCAAACAGAGTCGAATATATCATAATTTTTGCTTTACTCTTTGTGCTATTATTCTTCATATCTTATTGTTTTCCCATTCTATTTTCTCTATTTTGTTTTCCCATCCTTCTTTAAGAGATATCGTATAATTTTGAGCAGGAGTGTATAAAGTGTATTGTATTGCTGTGAGAATATATTTATTTTTGTATTAGGAAACTAATTCTTATTTGAAACTATTCCTAACAATCACGTAAATTTATTTAAAATATAATACTCTTCAACTTTGTTTAAATTCTTTTCTTTCCCATATATTAAATTGCACTACAATAAAACTTGAATATTTATTGTGTTATAATATTCCCACGTATAAAATTGTTCGGTTAAAATAATTTATCTTGAGCAAACTAGAAGATAAACAGTGGAAATCATTTCTCATAGACAATATTCTTATTATAATTGCAATCTTCGAAATAACTTGAACAAAGAACTATAATTTGAAACACTTGTTAGACTTTAAATTGCTTGCGTTAAATCCATTTTAAGTGCATTTCGTCTTGGGTTAATTTAGCGAAGCTCCTCTGTCTAATTGTCAGTCATCTGCATAAGCTTTGATCAGATATTGTGGTAAATGATCTATTATTTATGTTTATGAAGTCGACTATGCCAAACCCAACTAAGTGCATCTATTTTATGGCCTTCCCCATCCCCCCGAATAAGTGACATCTCTCAGTTGGCCAATAGTTATTATTTTTTGACGTCTTATCTACTATCTTTCATTACCCAAAAACAAAAACCAGAAAAAAAAGAAACAATTTTTAATTGTACAACGCTGAAATGTCGACTCGAAGTCACACGCGACTGCGTCGTTTCATTAACATGGTCAGAGCCCCTTATATGAGTTCCTATTGCCGAAAACAATAATGTTGGCTGTACTTATTATCGTACTAGCCCCAGACCCAGACCCCAGAGTCACGCCCACTTGCGTAAGGCTTTTAGCTGGGGCCCAAATCAACCGCGAAGTGACCTCAAAATATCAAAAGTGTTCGGCGAAAAAAACAAAATAAAAGTAACAGCAATGAGCATATGAGTAAATGCAAAATAGGCAGGGAAATTTAAATAATTTAAAATATCAGTCGCAATAAATTAAGTAATGTGCAATTACGCAAAGCCCAGCTGAAAGAGAATGGTAAGAAACTGAAAGCTCAGCAAGTGAAGAGAGCCAAGAAAAGTGTTTTGTTTATGCTTTAGACTTTGGCTTGACTTTAAATATTGCTTCAGTAATCTATGTTGTGATCTTTGGCCCACTTACTTTGTTGACTTTGGCTTTGCCTATTTGCTGCTTTTGAAACTGATGTGGCAACTGATGGCAAACGCAATGTTGTGGCCACAATTCTCATTTCATAATTGCCAAAAGTTTTGGAAAGCGCAATCAGAGTTTAATTATATGTTGCACACACACACGTTATTAATAATGAAATTTGCAACACCTTTGCAATAGGCAAAAGCGTGGCAGGTCTCATTGAGGCCATGCAACATGTGGCCAGCAGTAGTTGCTGTTGCTGTTGTGGTGGCATATAGTGAGAGAACAACCTGCAACAGCAGCCGACAACAATTACAATCGCTTGCAGATCCAACTAATGTTGCATGCCTCTGTGGTTGTGACTGTGACTGCAGCATGGACAACACACAAATTGCGCTCTGCACACTCATGTGGCTTTGTTGTTCTTCTCGTTGTTGTTGTTGCTGTTGTTAATGGCCATTGCGTTTATTGCAAATGTTGCCTGCAACTACTTCAAATATTGCGAAAATCTTCGCGAAAAACCAAAAGGCGGTTAAAACAGAAACGGGTTTATTGCCTGCCTTTTGCTCTTAAGCTCCCTCTCTTTCACTCTGCTATTCCCATTCCCATTCCCTCTACCTCTACCTCTCCCTCTCCACTTCGCTCGACTCCAATCCACACATTATTGTTATGACTTTAATGTTGTTTGTGTTGCGGAATTTCGGCAGATTTGCGGACAGCGTTTTTCCACTTTAAGTGGATGAGGAAATGATTACTAAATAAGTTGTTTGTTTCTACAATTGTTGTTCTTGATAGTCAAATTGAAAGTGAAACTTTGGACTTTGTCAATTTAATTGACATTCATCTTTGACAGTTTTTCGTTGTGAGCACTCGCAATGGAATTTCAATTGTACGAATTGTTGTAAAGAATTTCTTCGTCGGTTATCATTTTGTTTTTTTTGTCATAAATTATGTTTGCTGCCTGCATATTATTACAATGGATCTTCGTCGGGCACAATTTATCTGCACACAATATTTTCGGATCACATTAACAATTGTTTTTGCACTCATTTAAATTCCATGCTGCAAAGGCGCATTCTTTGTTGACAATTGTCATAAAGTTCAATGAATTAAATGCAGAATTTCTGGACAAGCAACAGGTGTGTGTGTTTGTGTGTGTGTGAAAGTTTGTTGCCTGAGAACGGCAAGCTCACCTTGTTAAAGTTGTTGAGTGTTAATTTGGTTAGTGAAGATGAAGGTAATCCTTATAAGGTTGTTTTTTTGGAGGTTTGTGATTTGGTTATCCAATGGGCAGCGCAGGAGTGATGTGGATGAAATGTTCGCACTAGACACAACCGAAACGCTGAAGACGTTAACTAAATCTGAATGTCTGGAAACAAGTTACCGCGCATATAAATACTCAACGAGCCAGCGACTTCGGCCAGCTGACGAACGGCGACGCAACGAGGCAACGACAACGACAACGGCAACGGCAACGATTGCCACAACAACAAAACAGCAAACGGCAACGACTTGAGCAAAAGAAAACCGAAAGCCGTTAAACAGATCATGCCATGGAAATCGGTCAGAGAGAAAAATCCGCACGATACCAGCGACTGTCTGCGACTACGTCTACAGCTGCGTAAGTTTTTCACGGTTTCGTGGGGAGCAGGGGAGCAGACTTGAGGTTCCCGTGAAGAATAGAGTGGGACTGTGGAAGGGGAGGGGAAAGGGGGAAGGGCGGATGCGCTGTCATTTGCGCAAGAGAAGTTCAATGAGCGCACACCGGCCACAGACCTGCCAGACACGCTCCACTGCTAGCCATCCAGTCAGTCAGTCAGTCGAGCGAGCTGCAATCAAACAATGGTCAGAGTTCCAACGCTCGCTTAGTCGGGTTTCGCACCATTCTAACGCAAGGCGCCCGCCAAGTTCGTGCCTTAAGTCATTTGATTTTTTTGATTCTTTGCTTAGCGCAGGGGCGGTGCACTTGCATTGCCACGCCCCCCTGCAGTTTCGTCCGCTATTAGTCACACTATTAGAGCTGCGTGCAAGTTGCCAAAACACAACAATATAATGTTTTTTTGTTGGTTTTTCTATACTTTCCAACGGACAGAAGCTCATGCATCGACCGATGGCGAGAAGGGGTTTTCAGGGGGGTGTTGGCTAAGTATGGCGAAAACTATGCTGCACAACTGAATGTGTAGCAAAAGTCGGTAGCAATCGCCGTCCGACCGACACGCCTTGGCGTGCACATTGAATTTTTCACTCAAATCACTTTTGCCATAATTATTTCAGTTTTTCCTTTTTCGACATTTTTTCAATTTTTCAATTAAGCAATTTAGTACAGCAATCGGTAATATCTACTATGACTGTCTACTTGCAGTCTAAAAATATATACATATATATCTATGTATATAGGGGATTTTAAGCTCAAACATTGCAGCGAGTCGTTGAACTTGTACCACTGCCGTCAGTGGCATTTCCTCATTTTCATTCAAATGAAAAACGTTTTCCATAATGCACAGCGACCATAACTTTGCCTCGATTTCGTTTTTGCCTTTTTCATGTTTACCTTTACGTTTACGCTTGCTCTTGCGCTTAGGTTTCGTTTTGTTTTTATTGTTCCACATGTTGATTGCCAACGATTATTAAAGCTTACAATCTGCATTGCAGTTGGCAAGGGCCAAGAGACGAGAGAAGGAACAAATCATTAGATTGCATTTGATTGAACCAGCCGCTGCCCTTTTTTTGGGTTTGCATCAAAAATAAGTGGCACAACTATTAGAGGAGTTCATTATAGAGGGTCTTAGATTCTGAAATAAATTACTTGGGATATTTGTAATATATGGTTACATGATTTATTTAGTTTTGCTTCTGCAACCAAATTTAAAGATAAATATATATCTTTTCCAGTTGCATAGCTTTGTTAAAATGTTCTGCATATGATAACAAGCACCAGATTGATCTTGATCTATTTCAGACATATTTAAAACTCAAAAGATTCATTGTATGTTCAAAAGAATTATCTAGTCTGGAATCTTTTGTTAACAGCTTACATTGCATGTCTGCCTAATACTTAAGACATGTGAAATGATAGGAATCTTTAGACAATATATTATTATTATTATTTTAATTAGTATATGATAACTGGGTGTTCTGCAGATTAAACCGTTTATTAATTCCAATGAGTGCACAGGGGTCTTCACAATTGTTTAATTGGTTTGAATTATTTAATCTTTGAAGCGAATGAAATGTGCAGTTAAAAGAAATTCCAAGAACTGTGTTGTAGTTATAGAAAGTTATTTAATAAAGTAATAAAAACTGAGATATATTCAATATATGTACAGTATAAGTGTTTAATTATTTTTGTTCTTTTATTAATATTCATACTTTCGAATTAAGAGTTCAACAATGTTTTAATAGCCAAAAACGTGACAATCTGAGATATCTTTCGAGTTAACATAACCTTTACTCTCGCCAAAAAAATGATGTAATTCAATAAGCATCATTCGAGTGCCATAAAATGTGGCCAACAATAAAAGCCACACAATAATTAAATGCAATTTAATGTTCATGTAAAGTGATGGCAGATTGTTAAAATCTTCAAAAATACGACAATATAAAAGAAATTGACACAGAAGCTGTAGTCAAAAGTGACAAATCGAGGCAAGAGGCAAAAAATTCGCATAAATAAGAAATTAAATACGCAAAAAATGCTGAAGTAGTCCCCATCCAGTTTTTTGGGGTCTCTTGGGCAGTAACTACAGTAACAACTACTGCCAGTTGGCAGCAACAATGATAAAGACACGAAAACTAATTAAACAGTAGACTAATAAATTAAGCAGCTGCTGCCCATTATTTGGTTGCTACTTGTTGTTGTTATTGTTGTTGTTGTTGTTGCAAGTCAAGAAACTTTCATTGCCAGACGAAAGTCTATGCCATAAAGAAATTAACAGCAACTACTCGCATAGCGAGAGAGAAGAAAGGTGGTGACCGAAGTAGAAGTAGAAGTAGAAGAAGAAGTTGAAGCATAAGCAAAGTAGAAGTATGCAGAAGAGGAAGGTAACTTGTTGTTGCTAACACACCAGAATAACTACATATTTCGTATTTCCTGGCGCACAGTTTTAGTGTCAAGCACATGAAAGCTGTAAGAAGATATAAAATTCCAGCCCCAACCCTACACACACATACACATACACAGATACAGTTGTACAAGCGTGGCCGCATTTAGGCAAAGTGCGAGTTGGGTTTGAGTTCAACTCGGTTCAGTTCAGTTGCAGTCGGAGCTGGCTCCAAGTCGAAGTTGGAGCCGAAAAGTTGAGCAACTCGAGAAACCATAAACATAAAGCGCGCTTTCAAAATGTATCACTCTATCCATATGCCTGTGTGTGTGTGTGCGTCGATGTGTGTATGTGTGATTTTTAAATTACATTTTTGCCACATTTCGCTTAAAACACTCAACACACTTTAATTGCTTACTTCAATTGTTGTTGCCGTATCTGACTTGGCTAACAGTTGCCTTTTGTTGGCTTTTTAATGCGACTGCCAAAAATTTCAAAAATAAAAAAATGAAAAAATTATAACAACAACATATGAGGCAGAAGAAACAGAGTAACAAAAAATATGTAGACAACAACAAAATGACAGACTAGAAATCGGCATTAATAATTTACATTCAATTAAGAGCGCTTTGCGCATCTGCCAAAAGAAATAAAATAACTAGCTAAGCGAGAGGAAAAAAAAGGAAATATGAGTGAAATAAAAATATTTGGCATGCAGCGAGGCGTGTCAAATATTTGCACGTGTGGGCGTTTGATGAAGTTGACTGACGTCTATATCGTGATGGTCACGAACAGCCAGAGATGCACTTCAAAAGAAAAAATGAAAAAGCACAAAAAACAAACGAAATTTTAATATTTGATGCCACGCTTAAGTTGGAAAACAGAGGCAAATAACTCATCTCTGGGGCATAACTGGCAAAGTTATTAAGTCATTTTGCAGTAACTAATACCACTGAGGGATGCATACAGACACTTTACCCGATGATTCATAGCATAATGATGTTTTAACCGTCTGCAAATTGTATTTTCCACTGTGGAAAATGAATGCATTCAAGTTGAGCGTGAATCATCAATTACTGCCAGCCAAGCTTATGTACGATATATCTCTCTGTCTAAAGTATTTCCTTAAATCCACCAGTTTTTCACTCTTTGCTTTTTATCAAAATCATTTTGCAATGTATTTCAGAAATTGCATTGCATAAAAATTTCGGTATGCGTACCAAATAATATCTTGAATTGCACAGCTAACTTTTAATTACAATTGCAACGAAATTTATTCCAAATATTTATTTACGCACCCAATGAAAACATAATAACAATAGTTTTGCTTTTCTGCAAAGCATATGGACATTTGTAACTATAATTATAATCATATAAGTACTATTATAAAAACTACTTAGTTAAATGTTCACTAAGTCAGCAAGTCAGGCCACTTAGCTCATAAAAAAGTAGTTAAGATCTTTTACCTGTTCCGGATGACTTAGAAATCTACAAAAATGTGTAGATGTCCAAAGTTGGCTTTAATTTTGAGAAGAAGTGAAAAGAATAAATGGATTTTCTTTATATGGTTGACTATACGATTGCGTATGTTAAGTAATACTATAGCGAATTGAAATGCATAGACATGGTCATAAAAGCGAGTGAACTTATATTTCCAAGGAATTCGAAAACATGTAAGAAAGCTGCCTTCGAGTGTGCTGGATTAAAAATATTATATTTAGAGTATAAATACGAAAATATACCGAAGACTATAAATGGTATATCGATATAATAATCCATTCAAAATATACCACAGACCACAAAATATACCGATTGTCAACTAAAGAAACTTAGATCCGATAGCAAATAAGACTCATTTTTTTACCATACAAAAGTATTTCCTAAATAACTACTACTCACTCTTTTTATCTGATCGTAGACAAATTCAGAAATTATAAAGACTGTAGTTACTATTGCATGTAATTGTAAGTTTAGCTTGAAAACATTGGCTATTTAGTTGGAATGTCATAGTATATTGTTGTACCAATTATATTCGGTATATTTAATGAATAATACCGCACTGTTATGTTATTATTCAAAATGGGTAGCGAATGTAGCCTTCTTACTTTTCTGTTCTATAACATATTATATACGTATGATGTGTTGTTTGCCAATATAGTTTTTATTTTTTTTTTTGCAAAGAAAGCGACACTCATATGTCTTTTTGATAATTAATTATAGCACAAAGAATTTAAGTTTCCTCTATTAAATAAATATATTTTTTTAATGAAAAGTAATGCACAATATTAAACAAACATACTAACATTTTACTGCTCGATTTGTATAGAATTGTATTTTCAGGTGAATGCAAAATAATAACATGAAATGTAATTTTAATGCACAGGGTTAGGGTTATTTTGAAGCTCGTTACGGGGCTAACTTTGTGCCAACAATTTACGGTAGCATATTATTTTTTTAATGCTTCTTTTTAAAGTTCGTCCATTGCCCCATTTAGAAATACATTACACGATGACATGGACAGCAACTGCAACTGTTATAGAGTGCCTTTTAAAAATATAACACTACTCTGAGCAGCACCAAAAAGCTTTATGACTCTTCGCACTAAAATTGTAATATAAGATCCATTAAGGTGAGACACACAAGTAAAATTTTAAAATCTAAATATTTATGTCTATGTGTTTTATATCCGCTAGCCATAGAGTAGAAGGGTATTACAATGTTGTGCCTCCAGGAAATATATGTGTGTCCGATAAAGTATATATACCTTATTCTTGATCAGGGTCAACAGCCGAGACGACAATGGCATGTCCGTCTGTATGAACACCTAGATCTCAAAGAATATAATAGATATCAGATAATTTTGTCACGTTGCAACGCGTTGTAGAACTTATTTAACAAATACTTTTGTATGGCAAAAAACGCCCACTGCAATAGGGTCTTAGCAGCTTTGGCTGACAATCTGATATGTTTAGTACTCTATAGAATCAAATCAAATGGAGTCCCATATCAATGTACTAAATGTAGTCTTCGGCCTAGTTTGTTCTCTTTGAAATTGGGTAGCAGGTATCGCACAGTCGAGCATTCTCAACTGTATCTTTCTTACTTGATTTTAATGGATGGATAATGATTTTAATGGATGGTAGCAATCTTCATCGAACTTCAAATGTATTTAAAAAGAATGAAAATGTCGGTTTATTGTGGACCATGTAGCAACAACTCTTTAAGCTTAAGGTGCTCTGACTATGGACGCGATGAAGACCGTTATTTTTTTTTTCGATTCCAAAAATTTTGATGCACTGAATTTTGAATGCACTTATTACTTATTTATCTTTTTCTATACCCACAACTTATTTAAGAAAGGAAATCTTTTTTATGACATTTTAAGCACAAAATTTAAAGTTATGAATTTAATCTTTAAAAAATAGTAAAAACAAAAAATATTTAAAATGCAAATTTTATTCTAAAGAGAATGCAATTAAAATTACTCCGATATATTGTGTACTTTATGTGCAATCATTTCCACAAACATATCAGAGACGTTCACATTTATAGTTGAGAACAATTAGTTTAAGGTTGGTGTTCCGCAAGTTGAACTGGCAGAGCTGACATGTTTATAGTTCCCTATAATTTAAATCAGGTTCTATAACTTTATGGAGCTATTCTAAGAGGCAATATCTATCATTTTCATAAGGAACAAAATTTTTTTTTCAACCAATTACTTGTCTATCCCCCCTTCAACATAGAAAGTCGAACAAAAGTATGCGGGATTTGTTCTACACATTTATTTATTGAGTGTCTTGAGATTATAATCAAAGCTTTAAATTCAAAGTGGATAAATCAATTGAGATAAAGATTTGTGATAAATGGATAATTGATCATTAATTAGTTTAGTTGCTGCTGAAATACAATAACATGTTTATTCTATTGATGCCCGACTAATTGGATTATTAAGATTATGTGTTCGTATCTTATTATTGTTGCTTGCTGATTTGGTTTTTGCTGTGATGCTAATATAAAGCACAAAGTTTGACACAATTTGTTGATAAGCACAACATAGAATTCATTTTATAAAAATTTAATTTTATTGCAGTTGTCCTCCACATTGTCATGCTGGATTTTCACTTGAGCTGCACCAGCACCATGAAATAGGTGACAACAGCGCCGAGCACCTGGAAAGAAGAAAAAAAAAGTTTCGAATTTGCAAATTTATAAGCCATCGATGGATGGACGTAGTAGAGAGGGAAGGAGGTTTGAATCGCAACTCACCGAAGCAAATAAATCCAGCGAGACAGTAAAGAATTTTGCACCCGATATACTCATGGCCTTTTGGCACTGCTGGCAAACGATTTGCACGAAAGTTTTGGCCTCCTCAGAGCCATCGTACCAATGGCATGAGTAGGCAGCCTCCATGACAGATGAGCTCTGGTAGTTGTATGTGTGTGTGTGTGTGGGTCAGGTTAGTTGTTGCAAGTTTTGCAATCGAGCAATTTGCACTTACCTCCTCAATCAGACGATTGCCGAAAATGCAAAAGTGAAACACCTGGGCCAGCGCATAGCCGAGATATCCAATCACCGTGAAGGCATACACATTAACTCCATTGATTTTGGTTGCCTGATAGGCCAGCAGGGTCAGCATAATGGTCGAGATAAGCATGTGCAGTAGCAGAGCAGCTCCGTAAGTATCCCCAATGGCGGCGACCAACCTGTGTGTACACACACAAACACCCATACACACCCACACATATAAAGATGAGTTTAGTTCACAAAGGTCAAAGTGAGAGGTCAGGTCAACAAGTGCTATGCTGTGATGTGCTGTGCTGTACAGGTTTGTGTCGGCTTCAGTGTCGACTAGAAAATGTAAAAGGTTGATCAATAATAAATCAAACAAATAACTAAACCAATTGCAACCATACACAATTCCAAAGTCAGCACAAGGGAAAACCCAGGAAGGCAAACACAACGCCTCGGGAACAATCAATTGGTGAAATGAATAAATAAACAGCGAGGTTTCTTTAAAGCGTTCACAGAAAATGGAATAATTAACAACTGTTTAATGAGGGTAATGAGAGTAAATACGAGTATTGAAAACATTATTTTTAGAGAATATAACTAAATAATTAAATAGATAAATAGCTGTAACCAAAGCCTGATTTATATACTACAAAACTGCATCGGGTAAGGCTTGGAAATCTATATGTTGCTCGGAATCCAATATGCTAAAACTATTCTTAATTTTTAAGCAAATGTCTACTTGAAATTTATATCATATAGTAAAAAGAAATTTAAAATTATTAAAAATTTATATATTAAGTAAATGCATAATTTTATATTTAATACAAATTAATATTTAAATTAAGAGTATACATTTTCGAAAATGTGTGTATAAAGAATAAGCACAATTAAAGCTATGTTGAAATATCACAGAATTCCTCTTTCTTTTTGAAATTTATTAATAAGTGAACTATGTAAGAATTACTGAATTAATATTATAGACGTTTAACTAGAAATATTATTCTATGGAAGCAAAATAGTTCAGTTGCGGAATTTGATGCAATTAATAACTTATTTTAAAATAAAAAAAAACATTGATAATTTATATAATTTATAAAATGTGTTATGCATTTTAACTTTAAAAAGGGAATTTTTAATAGTGTGTGAAGTGTTTCATACAAAAATGTAATGTAAGAGAACGAAATTAATTAAACAAGCAAAAAATAATTGTGTTGCCAGCACATTTATTGTAACACACATAACAAAAGAATCTACATAGAATTTGCAAAGTTATGTGTGCTTTAATTTTACGAAATTGGCTTTCGATGCCAGCAGATTAGATGAAAATTGTATTGAGATGGGATTTGTTCTGTCCAGGCCTTGCAAATTTATTGCAATAGTTTTTGCATTTGCCTGAAGTCAAGTCCATATTTCATGGTTCAATTGTATTGATTAGAAACATCCACAGGACTTGGCACACTACAAATCCCAAAGCTCAGACTCAAGTGTTGTTGTCTGTATGTCTATGTCTATGTCGATGTCGATGTTGATGTCGATGCTGTAGTTGAAGCTGGCTTTAAATCTGAGCATTAGACTTACCGGACGACATGCTTGTGGCGCTCCACCCAATACTTGATGGCGCTGCGAACCATCATTTCCTGTTTTTTGGTGAGTCCGTTGGGATTAGCGGCGGGACCGCCGTTCGTGCCCCCGTTGAAGGACTGCAGCGTGGATGGCGCTCGAAACTGTGCGCCCCAATCGGCTTTGGTGCTGTATATCCCTGTCATGTCCATGTCGGCGGTGGGATCCTTTTCTGCAATTAAATTTAAGCTCGACATGCAATTAGTTGACTTACATCCAACCGGAAACCGAGCTTGTACGCACCCTCGTTGTGTATCAGCTCCGACTTGGAGTTGGCCGACAGCGAGCGGAAAAGTGCCGCTGAATTTGGTCTGTAGGTATCCAGAGATGCTGAGAGTTCCATTAGCGGTTTCATGATGCCTTTCAAATGCTGCAATTGTTCGCAGGCAAATATCAACCAGGAGCAGAACATCACATCGCACAGATTCGAGTGCACCATCGAGAAGAGCACGTAGTAGACCTGAAGCACAAAGCTGATCATGTAGAACATGCCATGGCCGGCATTCCATGGGTAAAACATCTTGATCGGTAGGCGTGGTATGTCAACCTTGATGGTCTCATTCGTGTTGTGGTCGATGGCAAACTTCACGCTCTCGCCAAAGAACGTAATCGTTGTCCAGGCGGTGGCCGAGGCGAAGGTCGTCAGCATGACCAGAAAGAAGAGTTTGCGCATCTTGGCCAGAGCTATGCCATGGTAACGGGCATCCGATTCGGCGAACAATGGATGCGAGTTTGCCTGATTCCAGATATTCAATGTCCTTCGAACAAAGAAATGCGCAATTAATGACAGCTTGTAATGCAATCCTATTTCTTACCTGTAAAAGTTCTTCTGATTGATGGCGAGGTAAACGAACTTCACAATGCAGTGAGTAAAAAACAATGTGGTAATTGTGTTGCCAGACAATTCATTGACCTCCTCCGCATTCATCGCCAGATTGACCAGAATCATTGAAATGTGCAGGACTATCACAAACATGTGCACCGATGAGTAAACTCTCTTCATGAAGAGACTGCCACCGGTAAAGCTGTGCATGAATAATCCCGAGTACCTCATCGCCCGTATGTTGGGCATCAGATCGGCCACCAGGCCCGTGTATTTGCCCGGTTGCATTGAAGATGTCATCTGTCCATTAAACAAAATCCGTAATAAAATTAATTGCTTTCCTTTTTTCTCTTTTTCTCTTTTCGCTTTTCTCGTTTGTAATTAGCTATGATTGGAAATGCCTTTAATACTGTTGACAAAACAACAACGAGATTCTTTTATTCACGAAAGCTGGGAACATGTCTGATATATGTTTCTAATTTATTGTCCTGACTCACAAGTTTCATTTAAATTAAATTCTAACTCATCTAATTTCATCTAATCTAACAGATATGTTATTTGTGGAAAATTATATTAAATTTATTTTGAATTTAACATATTGAAAATCCTACTAACTTTTTAATTAAAATTGTATTATTAAAATAATACTCATTAATTGATAACGATTTTTCCTACAGTTTTAAATAAATCTTTAAAAAAATTGTGTAACAATTGAAAATAAATTTTGGCGAACTCTTAAGAGCTAAAAAAAATAAGGATTATTTAAATCTGTACAAAATTAGTAATTACAAATATTTCTGCTAAATCTATAAAATATAATAAATTAAAAATTCTCCAACTCTTAGGAACATTTGCAATTTATTACCTCATCTATTTCACTTCTATTACAAATAAGCAAAATAACTACAATTTAAGTTTTTAGACTGTTCAAATTACAACATTATTTGTAGAAATTCACTAATTATAAATATTGTTGCCAAACATTTAAATTTACAAGTTTACAACTCTTGTAATGATGTTAAATTATTATATTGCCGCATTCAGCAGAAATATCACTTTGACTTTTACCTCGTCGACTGTTTTCAAAAGCACTCAAATGTAATGATTGATTCAAAAGTTTTCCACTTTATTTCGGATTTATCCTCAAATTGCGCACAGCTCACTGCACGGTTACGACGAATTAACAATCATTTTAGAACATTTAGAACTTTGTAAGTTTACGACTTTATAATTTCTGTCTCTGACAACTAATAAGTTGAAGTGGTGCAAAGTTTTTTATTTAATAATCGCCGCGAAGAGAAACGAGTTAACTTGCCGCCTTCGAGTCGCCGACATTAATGAAAATAGAAATCTTGGAACATTGAAACTACTGCTGAAATATCTATTTATCGGTTGTACATAGTTTCGTATGTAAAAATCTGAGTTCACTTTGAACCTAGACCTACAAGGCACTCGGAACGGAATTTGAAAATTCACACGCACCGCCTACGGCGTTGTCAAGGGCCAAGTACATAAGACAAGGACACGAAAACTCGTCTCTCTTCGGGGCAATCCCTGAGACTTTGACCGACCGTGCATGTTAATGAAAATCTATGGCCTACACTTGAAGCAAGAGCTAAGCTATATAGTTCAGAAGTCGCTTAAAAATTCAGTTTCTCATTCATATAATTTTAATGTTGAGGCACACGGCTGCAGAATTCCCACAATTAAATCGAACACCACCAAGTGGTATTTGTCATCAGCCACCCTTTACTTTTCTTTCATCGATGTGCGTGTACGTGGCGTATACATAATGTGCAATTGTAAATGAATGCCAATACCGGTTTTAGTTGACTTTGTTCCTTCATCTGTTTGCATTTTATGTTTATGCAAATCGAAAATGCAGCGATTATTATTGCTAAATGCCTGCGAGTGTGTGTTGGAATTAGAGAGCAAACAAAGTATAAATTGTTGACCTCAAAATGATTTAATTAGAAATGGAATTTGGAGTGGATTTACACAGAAAGAGCTCATTAATTTACATAGTTGTTGCTCCCAAAATCGATCTAGTCCACAACATTTTGTACACACAATCCGTGGGTGGCAATTTCAGCTAAAAGCTGTCTTTTAATTGCGAGCTTTATTTAGGTTTTATTTTATCGTAATATGGAGTGGTTCCGACTATTGAATATTTTTCAAGTGTATATATATTTTTTGTTGTAAACTAAGTCAAATCTTAAATTTAAAAAAAAAGTATTGTTAGTTATGTTAAGTTCTTAAGATAATAGAATTATGAGTCAACAATTCTTTGTTGTGATTCTCACCAACATTTAACAAAAATAATTAGTTCTAATAAACTCTTGAAATTAATTAAATAAAATTCTTTATACAATTTATTTATTTAGGATAGTTAAATTCATTCAATAAATAAGCTGAAAATGCAAAAGAGGGCAAAGACAGTTTGTGCAGCGATTTATTAAATATCGTTGCCCTACTTTGCGTTTACAGCTTATTTATAAAATAAATTAAAAGGCCTTTCAGTAATATAATATGCAAATACTTACGAATTATCTCAACCTAGAGGTATCATCAGTTAAACAATTGATTTGAATACTTAACATTTTAAACTACTATAAATAATAAATTTAGCACGAATCAAAGACACTTTAAAAATTCATTCGCTTGATATTGCGTATACGTTATATTTAGATATTTTGTTTAAATTTGTAAACTAATGAGGGACGAGTAAATCTACCATTTGATAAATTATTTCTGAATATTTTTGGAATTTTATTAATTATACCCTTTGCTTACCAGCACATTTTCAGGGTGTGAACTATTACAATTAAAAATTCAATTGAATTTCACACCATACTAAATATTTGTCCTCTTTTCAAGCAAGTTCCCAGCTGCGGTCTGTTAGTCGAGTTCTGTTCAGCTCATATATTATGCACGCACACATTCAAATATTTTTGTAAATGAATCTGTACATGCATGCGAATGTCGTTGTATGTGTGCGACAGTGACTAGAGTTTAATTTAATTTTAAATTGGCTTGACAAGTGCATTTAGCATTAAACCAAATTCGGTTAAACTGAAAAGAGTTTGTGTGTTGTTTTTTTTTTCTCGAATGTTTTTACAGCTGAAAATTAAATTGGACAGCTCGTTTCGTTATTTATTATGCAAATGAAGAGTCAGCCACGGGATGTGGTTTTCCATTCGTTATGACAATTATTTTAATTGCTATTTCAATTGAACTGTTGATATGCATCAAATGCAAAGCCACAATCAAAATACTCGTATGCACAAGTGTTTACAAAATACACGTACTTAATGTGTGAATTATAAACACATCATAATCACAAACTAATTCTTAAATTGAAAGGTAAATATTTGTAGACCATATTTGTGGGATGTACATTGTTCAACCAAAGCAAGACAATCAATTCAAGATATCCAAATTCAGTATATTTAGTATTAATAGAATAATATAAGCTAGTCACACAAAAATGTAACTTTGCAGACTTTCTTTAGCGATCGTCGAGAAGCAAAGATCAAACTCAAAAAACGTTTCATTTATCTTAACACGCGCATTCTTTTTATTTTACCATCTAGCATAACAAAAAATACAAACAGTTCTACAATCAATACTGTATTTATAAGCAATTTTACCAATATTACAATAAGATATTTCAACTGTTGTTGCTGTTTTTTCAAATCATAAAACTACAATAAAATAAAAAAGTAGATAACTCTATTCAAAAGATGTCTGCCAATTTTAATATTCACTTGAATTACCGAACTCCAAAACATACACTGCTTTATGAAAAAGAAAGCTTCTTTTAAGTACAGTCTTTTTATAGGAATTTTGCTGACCCCATTTCCGAATGTCAAAGTCACTCTTCAGTCTATTAACATTTGGCCAAGTTTCTTGCAGGCCTTTAATTTTATCAGCGGCCTTAAATTGTGCTTCCGAAACTGTTGTAAACTCATGCTCATACGTGCTTATGGTTTTTTTTTTGCGCCAGAATGTAGGCAATACTTTTTGTTTAGTCATATTTAACTTAATAAGATTAAATGAAGGCGATGTTTGTTGATGCAAAGAGACAACAAAAGCCGCAAAAATACAAAACAGCAATAATCAACTGCACACACTCACATACACACACACAACAATACCTCTAAAGTGACAACAACAAAAGCCACCACAGACTCAACCACAAAGGAACCACAATAAAAACACCAAAAATTATTTGCGTAATTCATCAAATCGCTCGTAAATTACGAAATCAATGCAATACATACACACTCACACATACACTCACAAGTGTGTGGTGGCAATTTTCACAAAGGTCTCCACGAAAAATTAGAAATCAATATCAAAAATCTATTAAATGACAAACAAAAACAGAAACAGAAACATCTACGGCCACTTTATGGCGCCACATGTGTAAAAACGTCTGCAGATCTCATTGTATATGTGTAGTATGTGTGTATGGGTGTACGTGTGTGCGAGTGTGTCCACATAAAATCAGAAATTATTCGCAAAACACTCTTACGTTACCGTTGCCTTACTTCGCCCGTGGAAGGCTCAAGCAAATTTATAACCCGAGCTAAGCAACAATAACAAACTGATTGAAAATACATGTAAGAATTTATCTGTCGCAATGGTGAGTGTGCGTGTGTATGTGTGATTCCATTAGAGACGCTAAAGAAATGTTGACACTGTCATAAGAAATGTGAGAAACAGATGAGAAATAAACCAAACAACACAAATGGCATAAAAAGCGCAAAATTTATTATTATTTATTTGGTAGGGCTGCGAAAGATTTCTTAAAATACAACACCAATATAATGGGAGATCATAAATTCTAGCTGTGTTATAGAATACGTATCTGTGTGAGTGTCAGCGCATAAGTGTGTGACTGTGACTCTGTGGATGTGTGTGTCATGCCTTTTGTTGTCGCTGACAGTCAGACCGACCGGAAGTGGAGGGAAGTGCCTTCATGGCTCCATGCCGAGACAGTGTCAAAAGTTTAACATTAGATTTATATGCCATTCATTGTTGTTGTTGTTGTTATTCTTGGTGCTGCTTACTTCTGATGCTGCTGCTGCTGCTGCTGTTGGTACGTCAAGGCATTCACTGCCCAGCATAAATCTTCCCTTTAGTGTGCATATGTGAGTAGAGGTGTGTCTCTGCATGAGCTTGTGTGTGTGTGTGTTTGAGTTCTTGGGTGTATAACCAGGTCAATGCTTTAGCCAAATGCTGCGACCAACTTCTTAACAACGAAGTTCCCATCCGCCATTCGCCATTACCATTACCATTACCCATACGCCCCGTGCCCCACAACATATGTACTGCATGTGTGTGTGCTACGTATGAGTGTGCTTCTTGCCTGCGTGACTGTGTGTGTGTGTGCTTCGTTGTTTGCCACAAAGTTGTCAACGCGGCAACTAAACGCGTTTTGGTCCTGCGGTTACCTATATAAGTAGATTATGGCAACTGTAGACGTTAGACGTTGTTCTTGTTCTTCTTATTGTTGTTGTTCCCCAGTTCTACTTTCGAAGTTGTTCAGCATTAAGTGCGCATGTCCTTTACAAGAGCGAAAGAGAGACACGGAAGAGTAAAACATATAAGAGCACAAGTGTTTTGCATATAAGAGAAAGAATTACCAGCTTAAGATGATGCCAGATTATTCGGAATTACATAAGCCAAGCCCAAACAGATTGAAGTCTAATCCTTAAACCTTTGGATTATGTATTAATTACAAAAATATAGAAAACTACACAGTTCAAAAGTATAGCTTATCTTCAAATTAAATAATGTTTTTTTTTTAGCTTTAAACAATTATCTTCTAAAATGCTTTTACACATTGAACTTCAAATAGTAGACAATATAATATAGAATGAACTAACAATGAAATTAAAAAGTTGATAGCTTATAATCAAAAATATATACTGATCATTTTTCATTTTTAATTAATTAAGTTAATATATATTTTTAAATTTATAATCAAAATATTATATGAATGTATACTTCCATATGTATGTATTTATTCATTTTTAAATCAATTTATTATAATTCTTATAAATGTGGCAGTTGTATTTTAACATCTAATAAATATTTTTATTATTATTTACCAACTATTATACCAACTATTAATTTTTTGTTTACTAATCAAACAAAAAGTTTTTATATATAATATATCATAAATAAAACTTGTAAGTAATTATGACTTTTGAAGCATGATTTTATATTTTCATTATGAAATGTTCTACATTATTAGAATCATTTTGATTAAATATTTATTAAACTCATAATCACTTTTCTCTTAGTATACATTTTCAACAGTCTGGCAACTCTGTGAACTACAAATATTCCTCACGTGCGTAGTGTTAAGATGACAAAAAAAGAACGGCATATGCAACAAGGGTCACGCTCTCACTTTCTGCTTCTCTCACGCTGCCAGGCTCTCTCTCTCGTTCTGTCTCTCTGCGCTCTCTTGTTTTGCACAGCTGCCAAATAAGAACAGCAAAGGCAGCAAGCAAAACAACAACAACAACAAAATATCAAGCAGCAGCAGAAGCAGCAGCAGCAGCAGCAGCAGCGACAGCAGCAACTGTTATAAGATCTCTGCGCTGCTTTCAAATAACTTCGATTTGAAGCCAGTCAAAAATGGTCCATCGACGTGACATGAACAGGCAGCAGCATCCGAATCCGCATTCGCAGCCGCAGCCCTTGTTGCTACCGTTGAACTGAACTCGCAAAACGTGCGCGCGTATGCGTGTGTGTAAGTGTATGTGTCTGTGTGATGCCAACAAAATCAGACCAAATGTGAAGTGTGCAGCAAGTCTTGAACCAAAATGAGTGCCGCCCAGCCCCGTTCGCTTCGCTCTGCGTGTGTGTGTGTGTGTGTGTGTGTGTGTGAGTGTGTTTGTGTATGTGGATGTCCTGCCGCTAGTTGGTGGTCAAAAGCACGCAGCAAAAAGATGTAACTGCTAAAATAGCAATGAGAAATTGTGCCAAATCACACACACACACACATACCGAGCCCAAAAAAAGGAAGAAATAAAAACAGCAAAGTCAAAAGAAATGGAATTTGAATAGTTAAGCAAGAAAAACTTGCTACAAATCTGCCTCAGTGTGTGTGTGCGTGTGTTTGTGAGCGAGTGAATGTGCGTGAGTGTGTGTGTGTGTGCACGGATTTATGCAGCGTTAGTTACATAAGTTATCATCATCATCAGCGGCAACGCAGACAGCAGACGAAGAGACCGTCAGATGGAGGGACAGACGGACAGACGGACGGACGGATGGAGGGACAGAGACAGAGACAGGGCAGACAGAACATCGTTAGCATCAACGCAGCCTGTTGGCGCGCATAAGTTGCCAGTTGATGTTGCCCTTGGCTTTGCATGCCGCTTCGGCATGCCACCAATAAGCAACAAGAACAGCTATGAAAATCGCATTAGTATCATCACTTCTCGACGGCAGCAGCAGCAATAATAATAATAACAACAGCAGAATCTGAAGCAGCAGAATCTGAAGCAGCAGAAGCAGAAGCAACGACAACAAATGTTACTCTCAGTTCAATTACCAAGGCAACAATCGTTTCAGTTACATTTTAATAACACACATACGCACTGTTGAACGTCTGAAATGCATATGTTTCCGTTTGCCTGTAGTGGCTGCCATTTCCCGTGTTATAATGCTCATTTTATTGTTATGATCTGAGCCCTGGCTGCCTTTTGTGTGAATTGTATTTATGCAAGGCTTTACGATAATTCTAGAACTTGACTGAATATAAATTTACAATACTTCTATGACAATAAGAATAAATGTATTCAACAGTAAATAAAACCGAATACATTACATAGTGAGAAATTTAGTATGAATATTATTTATTTTTCAATTACTATGTAATCCAATTTTATTGGTAATAGAAACGTTTATTCGAAAATGGAAATGAAGATATGCAAATACATAACATCTGTTTTAGACAATGATACTTTTAATAGCAAACATTTGAGTTATTTCGTTTAATTATATTTATCGAAAGCGTGCTATTTGTCTGTCTGTCCTTTTATCTATGTGAACATCTAAATATCAGAAACTGTAAGTGACGAGCTAAGTTAATATCTTTGACAACGCTTGTTATTGTTGAAAGCAGATCAAGTTTATTTTCGATTTTTTCGCATGCATTTTCGCGCAAGCAAATTGAAAAAAGGAATAACAGTAGTTGATATTAATAGCAACATTCTTTATGGTGCTCGAAAAGAAATATTTTATACGGCTAAAACCGATTGCTGCTGTCGGCTCTTTATTTAATTTCGTTGACAATGTAGTACCTTTTATACTTAATGGCATATTTACAGAAGATTATTATGTCGTTATACGAAATATAGATGTTAGTTATTTTCGGTATATTATTTCACTTTACTTTAAATAAAATACCGCTTTCCTCTTCTTTGCCTTATTTGAAAATAGGCTACTAACTCAAAGTCCAGCGGATTTAACTCTAAATTTTGTACTTGTTAAACTTTAGTATTTTCTCCTGATTTTACTCAATAACTACTACAAAATGAATATGCTGCGAAACGCAAAATACAATTAAAAGTTTTGCTCTACATTCCAAATATTTGTTGCTCATTTTTGAAAGCATTTAAAGTTATTCCACACAGAGTTTAGATTTCTGCAACAATTTTAAAGTTAAACGTAAACTCATATTTCAATATGTTGGTCTGTGGAATCTGCTGTTGTCGGATCGGCACTATCAAATTAGCTGCTCGAACACCAATAAGCTTCCAAATGACGCTGACGGCTGAGACTGACGTAGACTCTAAGGCTGAGGTTGAAGCTGATGTGGATGTTGATGTTGATGGCGACTCTGACTCTGACTCTGAGACTGTGATGGTGACGGTAACGGTAGCTGCTGCCCAGCCCAGGCAATTCCAGTGGTTGTTGAATTTTCCGCAATTTTCTCTGGTGAAGCTCATTAACAGCAACAACCGACAACAAACACCAGCTGTGCTATAGAAGTTTGATGGGTGTGTGGGCGTCTGAATGTGTGGGCGTCGGGGCATAAGGGGCATAGAGGGGCGTAGAGGGGCGTGCTTTAGTGTGTGGGCGTGACGATGCGCACATAACATTAAGTTAAAGTTAATTTCGAGCACAAAACATGAAGTGGAAATTAAACATGGTCCAGTGCAGCAAGGACTGAGAATTTCGACAGGGAAATGTTGATGGAAAATGGGCATTGAGGCGTGAAAAGCGCAGAATAAACGAAAATCGACAAAACACAAGCAAAATGCAATCAAAATTTAATTAAATTTGCATTAGCAGCAGCTCAAATGACAAATAATTTGATGGCCAAATCTATTTGTGTTATTCTTTAGCGATGTTAGCTAATTTTATAATTCTGTAGACGGACTAAAAGTGAGATAAACACATGTAACAACATCGTGTAACAACAACCACAGCAGTTATAAACCGACGTGCAACCTTTGACCCAACGAACATCCGCCAAAAAAACAGAAACAAAAACAAAAACTCGCATGCCAAGTGGCAGCAGCTGCGTTGTCACGTTTTGTTTTGTTATTTAACCATTAAAAAAAGGATATTATGTTGCTGCCAACATGAGCAGCGTCGACACCACCAACAACTGTAAACAGCACAAAGCAACAAATTTCAACAACGACAACAACAACAACAGCAACAACAAAAAGCAAAGCGAACGCGCTGCATAAAAACATAAACGTAAAAAAACGAGAAGAGGAGAGGAGAGAGAGAGAGAGAGAGAGAAAGAAACAAAAACAACAGCCAAATTCATAATGATGATGGATTAACTGTTTTGTTGCAAACTGTGGCAAGTGCGGCAAGTGTGGACTGAAAGGAGACCAACAGCGGAAACTAAAGTCACAACAGCAAAGGCAACATCATCGGCAACGACAGCAGCTGTGGTGCAAGTGGCAACTGGCAACTGGCAACTGAAAACTGGCATCTGACAGTGGCAAAGCAGCAAATGGCAAGAGCTCTGAGAGCAGAAGGTTGGTTCCTTTTCTTCATGTTCATTTTCTCTTTCCGTTTTTCCGTTTTGCACATTCTCTGATTTTCCTTGGCCCACTCTTTGCCATTATGTACATTATTTCTTTGGTTTCGCATCGACCAGCAGTCTGACCACAGACTTTGCATAAATCATTATTTATGCATTAATTATTAAAATGTATGCAACCAAAACAACACCAAAGCGAACCTCGATGCCAAAGACCACAGTCAGGTGCATAGGAAAAGAAAGCGAGAATGGCAATCATTAATCTTGGCCAACCTACGTGCTGTGTGCCGCATATCCTGTGCACAGGACAACGGACACTAAGATTATGCTTGTAATGCGGAAATGAGCTAGACTGCGACTAAGACACAAGCTACATGAAAAATTATGAGACTAAACCTTGTGTGAGGCACGTGGCGCAGTTTAACAATTGCCCAACATCCAACGATGCCATATTTTTTTTTTTGTTTCCGCTAAATTGAGCCATGAACTAATTATGCCTTCTTCTTAAGCAATAAGCTAACAAGATTTTTATATATGCATTGTAGCTACTGAATTTCCATCTTGAACTTTTTCCATTATGATTAGTAATATGGCGCAAACAACTTTCTCAAAGAAAGAAGGCATTCTTTGTGTATAAATTTATTCATATTTCTTACTTTGTATTTTATTTTGTGTTAATTAATTTTTGTTATTCCTTTCTTAAAGGTTAGCCGATGAACATCATCATTTATTAACCTAAAAGTATGCTACAATTTTATTAATTTCATTTATTAATAAGCAATTGGAACAGTAAAGCAAGTTAGTACCATACATAACACATTATGAGGAAACTTATTCCGATCCAACCTAAAGCTCATATCAGAAGGAAATATTTATCGTGAGTCAAATTTAACAAAATCGTCTTAGCGAAGCCTTGACGCTTTAGGTTAAAATTTAATGTAAAGAAATTAATTCATATGTCACAAACTGATGCGTCACATCTTTTAATAGCTAGTATACACAAAGTCATATAGATTGCGAATTAAATATATGTTTAATTATAATTGCTTATTACAAAACAATTATTAACTTTCCCTTGAATCGTTTCACCTCTTTATTTTTATTTATACCAAAATAATTGACAAATGCAGACTTAGAAATAATTTTTTGGTATATGTGTATTTTATGTATATTTAAAAACTAATATAAAATTAGGCCTTAACTTTAGGGTAAATTAGCAATGATTACATACATATGTATGTAAGTCTCTGGTTACGTTCAAAATATGTATATTTAAGACTAGCTTGAATTGTGTGTATTTTATGGTTATAACAAGTGGTAAAGTTACAGTTAGGTGTCCTCTACTGTGAGATACCCGCTACTCATTTAGAATAAAAGCAAAACAGTACGGAATTATTCTTAAAACAAACCAAATTGATATGTAATACATTTATATAGTACTATATTCTAAATATACCATAGAGTAGAAAATATACCGGATTAACCACCAAAGCATGTAAAGCCTCATTAGCCTCGTTTTTGGCCATACAAAAGTATTTATAAAATAACTACTACAATTTTTATCTGATCGCAACCAAATTTGTAGTAATTGAAATTATTATAGTTATTATTGTATGTACTAAAAATCTCTAGCTTCTAAATATCGCTTTATATTCAATTTTTTCGATTTTCTGGAGTGAAAGTGGGCGTGGCAAAAGCATTACAAGTGCTGTCGAAATAAAATGTATCCTTATAGTCTGTGAGATCTAGGTGTTCCCTCGGATATTGATATATCGTTTCAGTTGATCCAGAATATTCATGCTTTATGAAGTCGGCGATTAGTCCTTATGCCTGTTACATACGAGTATTCATACTACATTTCCTGCAGGCATACAGTTGTAATACCGTTCTACTTTATGGGTAGCGGGTATACAAACCTTGACCACTGTAATCAATGACAATGACAACGTAACTAAAGATAAGATAAAGTTTTAATTTTCATTTCTTCTAAAAGACGCTTTTACTATAATTGCATTATTTACAATAACATACTGTATACAACTGTAATGCTTACAATGTGTCCATGCCAATAATCACTTGCTTGTACGCTTTGGAAAAAGTTCTCTTGTTCATTTTTTGGCATAGCAAGGCAATCGAAACTTTCTTGGGGAGATTGTAGCAATAACTTTTCTAACATTTAAAATTTTTTGAAAATGCATGTTGAGCAGCTTATGCACTTGACTGGCAAAAGTTGTCCATACGCCGCGTTTGCTGAGCATTCAAATAATATAACACATTAAAACTAAAACAAAAAGGAAAGTAACGCAAAAGGAAAGGAAAAAAAAAGGAAAAGCAGACAAAACTAATAAAAACATGAGAGAAGTTGCTTCAATAAACAATTTAAGTAGATACAAACAGAGATCTGAAATTGCTATAACAATTTCGAGCACAAAAAGCCAACAATAAACAAAGAGAGAGGAAAAGGTTGCAACACAGTCTGGCGCATATACTTGAAACCGGAAACGGTGTGCACACATACATACCATAGATAAACACACGCACCCACTTACACACACACACACACACACACACACACACACACACACATGCAATGTGAATGCAACTGTTGGTTAAGTTTGCCAAGGATGCATGAAATAAAACTGCTGAACTGGGCATTGGCAAACAATTTCCACAGCTGTTGTTGTATCTGGTTATTGTTGTTATTGTATTTCGACTGGCTTTTCACCAGGGACCAACTCAAGCACTATGCGTGCTGCTTTGAAGATGAGTTTGCTTGGCTTCGTGCCCGGCATTAAATGAATTTCCCAATGAAGTCATCGTCAACCCTGCCCGATATCCTTTGTCTACCATTAAAGGAGAGTCTGTCTGTCTGTCTTTTGCGTGTTTGTTTTTTTAATACTCGTAGTTATCTCGTAAATAACAGTTCTTGTCTCTGTTTCCGTCTGTTTCGGTTTCGAGTTCTCTTCCTTGTTGTGTTTTTGTTTTACACTTATTATACGACAGCAGTCGAAATTAGAAATAGACATGCAAATTTCTTTGCTTTCTTCCATATTCAAATATACATATTAAAATACTTGCAATTACTGTTCAAATTAATGTGCTGGCCGTGCTTTATGAAAGTCTTTTAATTCTTTTAATAGTTAGGGATTTCTACTCCTATTTGAATTTGTTCAAAATTATAAATGCATTGAATACTTAATCATGCAGGATGTCTTTAATTTTTCTTTATGATTATGTCAACTAAATAAATATTTAATTAAATACATTAGACGACAAAAATGTATTTATAAAATATCAGCAATTAATGCTACAGCTTTTATTTATTTAAAGGCGAATATGACTTGTCAATAAAGAAAAAACTTGTTTTTTTATTTAAAATAATAAAAACTTTAAAAAATTTTGTATTTAATAGTTTTGCAAAATATAAATTAATGATTAAAATAAATATTTTCGAATTAATTTATATTTAAGACATATTCGGTAAATTATTAATAATTATCAAAGCTTCATTATTTAGCATATTAACAACAATTTGAGTGTCTAGAATCTGAACTTTCTAGTCTAGTATACAATAATCTTCAAGAATACTCGAATTACAAATTGTTGTTCTTGTTTACGACTCAGCTGCAAAGTCATCTGAGTAAACATATTATGTCCGATAAAAGTAGTGCAAAGCAAGCACTGCAAATCTGAGCAGCTCTTGTCTAAGCCGGTGTAATACTTATATTTCTGCATTTGGATTTAGTGTTGGGCTGTTTATGAACGAACGAACAAAAATGAATGAGTTTACCCTTCATCGTTTCATTTTTACTCAGTTATTCAATTTTGTTATCAGTTCGTTTTTGTTTAGTTGCTCAATTAAGATTTTTTGTTGGTTCCAAATAATAGAACATTTTTCTTTTGAAGAAAATAATTTTTTTAATAGAAAAGATCGTGTTTAAAATTATTAACCGGAGTAAAACAAGTAAAAAAGCTACAGTCGAGTGTGCTCGACTGTGAGATACCCGCTACCCATTTTGCGGTATTATTCTCAAAACATACCAATTATACTATAAAAATACTAAAAATATATTTTGGGGTATTATTATTAAAATATACTCAATATACTAAAAAATACTAAAAAATATACCAAATGGTATATTTGGTAAATCGATATAGTACCGCATTCAAAATATACCATAGACGGCACAATATACCAGATTGTCGGCCAAAGTAACTCAGACCCTAGTAAGTACGCGTTTTTGCGCATACAAAAGTATTTCTTTAATAACTTCGACAAGTTTTATCTGATCGCAACCAAATTTTCAGGAATCATAAATACTACAGTTAATATTATATATACCAAAATTCACAATTCTAGCTTTACAATTACGCTTGTTATTCGATTTTTTTGATTTGCAGGGGCGGAAGTAGGCGTGGAAAAAATTTGAAACAAATTTGTTCTGCGTGCAAACATAACAAATGCTGTCGAAAAAAAATTATAGCTTTATCTCATATAGTCTCTGAGATCTAGGTGTTCATACGGACAGACGGACAGACACACAGATGGACAGACGGACATGGCTAGATCGTCTCGGCTGTTGATGCTGATCAAGAATATATATACTTTATGGGGTCGGAAATGCTTCCTTCTACCTGTTACATACATTTCCTGCCGGCACAAAGTTATAATACCCTTCTACCCTATGGGTAGCGGATATAAAAATAAAAAACAAACTAAATATGAACGAAATCGAACGATGACCGAATGAATCGATAATCGGAATCTAATACGCTTATCGAGCGATAAACAAAATTTTTATAAAAATCGAGCGAACGAGTTGAACGAACTTAGTTCGCTGATTTAAAATCAACGAACGAACAACTAAATAAAACATTGTTTGAATTTGTTATGCAAAAATTGTTAAGCATTCAAATTTTTTCAAATCAAATAATCAAAACATTTCTATCGCTATAACATCAGTTAAATATTAGTTTCCGGAGTATAACAATAGTGATTTGTGTTTGCACACAATGAAGAGTATCAAGAGTACTCTACCAGTAAATTGCAATAAATTGCAGTGCAATTTAAAGAGTGATTCAGCTAAAAATGTACTGAAAAATGTAGTGAATTGGTTGTTTGTAGAACACGCGCCATGGTTCATTCATATTTTGCGACCATTAACTAAGACAAATGAATGAAGAGCGAACACGCATAACTAATTAGAGACACGTCAATGCCTCCGTTCTAGAAAGAGAGAGCGCAGGACAGAGAGGAGAAGGAGTGAGCAGAACACTGAATGTAACTAGGCAGGCTAATCCGAGTATTTAGCCAATTGAGTATCGCTTGCATGTGAGCGACCATTTTATGCATTATTAATGCAGCCAGCCTGTGAACTTGCCACAGCTGTCGTTGCGACAACGGCAACAACAGCGAATACAGAGAGCACCGTGACTACGGAGATAGTAATTAATGACCTTGAAGTTAACTTTGAAAATTGTTAATACGTCGTGGCTGAATACAAGGCGGAGAATTCTGCGCAAGGGTCAAAGTATCTGTCCCTGATAAGGGCGGCAATCAAAGCAATTAAAACAAAAGACACAAAGTGTCTTAAGTAGATGGCTCTTCTCTCCTCTTCTCTCTTATCTCTCCTCTTTTCCAACTTCACAGTCTCCTGCAGCATTTTAGCTAATTTTAGATGCAAGCGACAATAAGCTCAAAGCAAATGTTGAGCAATTAAAAAGGGTTGACAGATGTCAGTGTGGACGTGGCAAAAACAACAAAAACAATGCACAAAATTCAACAACAAAATGCGAAAATAAAATTCATCTAAAAAAAAAACTTTTCACAAAAGCCGGCGATGTTTTCCACTCTTTTTCAAGCCCACTTTGCATTTTTTTCGCTGTGTACCTCAAAATTGGCTTAATAGCCAAAGGCTTTGGCCAACTCACATACACACACATACACAAACATTGTTAGCTGTTGGCGGCAGGCATCGGCGCTGTCGTTAAAAGCTAGAAAAAACAAGAAAGAAAAGTTTTCAAAGTCTTGACGAAAAGCAAATACTCTTTACAACCCACATTGTATAATTTGGTAAAAAAAAAAAACATTTTAAAAATATAAAAAAAAAATTACAATCCTTCCATATAATTTACAGTTGATTAGTTAATTAAATAATTTTAATATTAAAGTAATTTTATGTTCTTTAAATTACCGTTTGCTAAAAATATCGTTGACAAAATAAAATTTTTTAAATATGATTTCTCTTTATTTCAAAAATAATTCCCGTGACAAATTTCTTCATTAAATTTGAATAATATATGTTACTTTTAAAACACGCGAAATAATTTACTCCAAAATACCAAAATAAACAGTCAGACAGTTTAAAAAATCCATTATTTATCTTAATAGGTTACACTTTTTATGACCAAACTAAAATACCCATTAGCCGGGATTCAAAATGAAAACAACAATGAAACTTTAGACAAAGTTTTGGCCCCGTTTTTATCGTAGTTATTGCTATTGTTTTTTTGTTGGTGGGTTGTTGTTGTTCTTGGCGATTTGTTGTTGGGTTGTTTGAGTTAATGGCTTTATGTATGTCAATAAAATCAATATTTGCTTTGCCTTTGCGACTAAACGTTCAATTAGCGCATCAATCAAAGCCTTATTAGATTAAATAGGGGCACATCCAATTGTTTAGTTTAAGCCTTGAGCTCCTCTCAAATGGCTTTAGTGGCCTTTTCCCAGGCTTCTACTTTGCTTTGGCAAATATTTGTCTAATTAGCAAATAAGTTAGACACACACACACACAGAAAGCACATACAACAAACTGAGCCCCCCAAAGAGAGGAAATTGAGCGTTAAATTGTGGGGATTGTATTATCTTAAGAAATTGACTTAAAGTCAAAGTCAGCGGGAAGTGAGTTTACTTTAGATACAAGCACAATAAATAAACCAGAGACGAGCAATGTACACAAAACGTCAAAGCTGGCTTTAAAACAGTCGCAATTTGCAGTCCCAACTCTATTACTCTGCTGTGTGTCCTTTGGCACAAAACCGTAATCGTAACGAATGAGTAGAAGAGTGGAAGAGAAGAGAACGAAGAGAAAGCCTAATTTGCTTTGATGAGTTCACTGCAAAGAGGCTCAATTTTCGGCTCAAATTGCAATGCATAGACAACCGGATAACCATTCTGGCATTGCACTTGCAACCGCAATACATGGCGTATGGCTAATCAAATTACAGGCGCCGTTGCACACACACGTACGCATAACCAGTGAGCCACACACACACACACAGGCACACAGACAGATTCGTTGGCAAACTGCATTAAGAACATCAGCCCCATTGCCAATCATTTATGCGTATTTAAAAGCATTAAGCTCTGTGCAGACACATTAATCATACGCCACATGGAACGTGCGACGTGACGGCGGCTGCTTATCGACTCTTCACACACACATACACACACGCACACAACATATTCCGTTGTCCTCTCCTATCATGCAGGACATTCGTTGTGCCTTGTTGACGGATTTACAATAGCAGCTGCTGCTGCTGCTGTTTCGTGTTTCGCGTTTCGTGTCGAACGTTCATCTGTTCATCTCTTATTCCAACAACCAATAACAACAATCCGCGCCACAAAGTTATGCAATTAAATCCGTATTTCGGCGTAAGTCAGCATGCTTGAGTGGCGTCTCAATTTCCTGGCATTACAGGATTTAAATTATGTTAGCGTTAATAAATTAAGTCAGATAGCACTTAATAGAACTCAATTCAACGAAAAGAGAAACGCTCATAAAACAAAAGATGTGCATTCATTTAAATTGTTTGCATTGCTCGGACTATAAATAAGGAAAAACATTTCCTGCATCTTTGAATAATATTTAAAAATTGTTTTATGCCAACACAATAGTCGACAATCGTTCCCAGCTTTGCACAAAAAAGAAATGAAAACCACACACACACGATTAAAAGGGCACACTAAAAACATTCCTACACCCCATGCAAAAAAAGTCATAAAGCATGAAATATTCTGCAGATTTCCAGCTATGATTGCCTTTATGGCACAATGGCATCTGCAGAATATTTTAATTAACACATCAACACATTTCGTATTTTATATTATACATTTTATAAACTGCCTTGAAAGAGTCTTCGTTTTTGTATTTTAATGCTATGAAATATTTGAATATTTTATTAAGTAAAATGGGCGAATGATGTTATTACATTTTATTTAATTAAACTTCTTTTAGTTCACATTTGTGAATATTGTATTTTATTACATTTACATTCATACAATTATTTATTGCTATTTTCAGTGAAGTGAACGAACTGAATAAGTTCACCTTCAGCGTTCTTTTTGTTTCTTTGTTCACTTTTGATATTTCGTTTGTTCTTGTTTACTTGTTCCATTTTCGAAAAGTCCTTCTATTCGAATTGATGTGACAACTCTTAATCTAAATCGAACGACTTAGATCACTAATCAAAAATGAACAAACGAACTTATTCAGTAAATTCCAGTTTTCTAAGTTTGACCCTCGGATATTATAATTTAATAATCAATAGTCATGCCATCGACCGAATGATGAACATCTTAATGCTAAGGGTAATCATTTGGCCATCTTTAGCCGCCTGAAATCGTTATTGACCTGTAAATCATTCGATTTCGTTAAGTGACCAATTTGAATGTCGCCCAAGCTGAAGCCCAAATGGACCCATCAACTGACATATCCTTTGCATACTCGTTCTTAATATGCTTGGTCATTGCCTGCTACTCAACTTATAAATAAAATACAAATTTGTTGCCATTTCGCTAAGCGGACTTTAGGGGATCAAAACGAAGACAACAAAAAAAACAAAAACGACTTCAGATAAGAATAGAGAAAAATACGTAATTTCAAATGGTTTACCGAAAAACCAAAACCAAAATCGAAACCAAATATTGCTATGCTTCAGCGCACTCTATGTGCGTGTGTGTGTGTGTGTGTGTGTGTGTGTGGAGGATATATGCAGCGGTTAGCATTAGGCATGCATCAGCACGCGGCAAGTTTGCGGATTTTGAGTATGCGGCATATAGGGGGATTTGGCTTCACCAGCGCGTTGGTCCCAAGACGCTGCTCAGCCAGGCGCAAACAAACACACAGACACAAAGAAAGTCCAAGCAGCGCCATGATGCCGCAGTACGTGCGACCAGGCGAGTTATTTATAGACTCATACACGCTTCTTATGTCTGCTCTACTCGCACTCACACTCGCACACATGCTGCCAGTGGGGAGTCTTATGAAAAGAGCTCATCTAAATCGCTTTGGGCCAGCAAATAGTTAAGTCGCCATTTGTACGAATATGTGCGAGTGTGTGCATGTATGTGTGTGTGTGTGTGTGTGCTCCATTTCACATTATTGCAGCACAACTAAGCATACTACTTATATACTTTGTCTTGCCAAAGATCTTGGCTTGGCTGGCCTTCTTTTCCCTCAGCTGAAACTAACAGCAACTCGCGGCTATTGGAGAGAAGGTTGGAGATGCTTCATCCGTTGCCGGTGCCGATTACATGCCCTGACTTGCCTTCTAATTAACCCTTTTATTAACAAGCTCTGACAATGTGTGTGTGTGTGTATGTGAGTGTGCGGAGTGCTCATGAGTTGGCATTATTTCAGCCAGGAAATATTCGTATGCCTTGCAAAACACAAGTCATACTCTTTTCGGGAGAAGCTTGCGAATAGAGAAGGAAATAAAATGCAAGCAAATGTGAATTTCCAGGATCAATACGTCGAACTTAATCCAAAGCGGAGCGATTATCGGAATAATCCTGTATTTCTTAACATAACAAATAACAATACTTAACTTCTTCAATCCCAAAAATCTTGAATCTTACTAATGACATAAATTTTCAATTTAGTTTACTTATATATTTAAGAATATTTATGAAATGCTTATCTTGGAATCGCTTAGAGTTAAGGGAAGATCCAGAGCTTTAGCAAGTTTCCACACAAAAGAAGATTCGCTTTACTCAATAATTTTGTTGACTAAATCAAGTATCTTAACCTGAAAAACGATAAATGTAACGATTTCAATCATTTTGGAGAGTATATTCCATATTTATATGAAATATAAAAATCAATTAAATTTTGAAATATTTTTTTTTATTATTTTTAGTGTTTTAATACTGCCAGAAATCAACAATTTTACAGATAAAGTAAATTGAAAGAACAATATTAGCCAAACTATTATACAATTAGTATAGCAGAGCAGAGTGAGCTAAACATGCTATGAATAACAGAAGAGTATTCAGATTTCACGGAGACCAAAAGACAAAACTCCGCGATGATGAGACAAAAAAAGTTGCGAGAGTTTGAGGTTCGCCGAATGGTTGCCAATTATGCGATGAGCTATTGATTTGATAAACAAAGGATAGACGGCGGTCGGTATCTCTCTCCCTCTCACAATCATTATCTTCCTCACACCAACACACTGACTAACAACACACACGTTGAACGGATAACGGGTAATGGATAAAAGCATGCCAAACATAGTTAGCTTGCAGTTAATTAAAAAGGCGACTTCTCACTCCCCAACCTTTTCCCGCGGCTGCTCCTCAAGAGGGTGATGATGATGAGGCTGACGTGCCATTGATTTACGTTCCCTCCTTCGATTTCGCTCCTTATCCTTATCGTATTTCTGAGTTATTCGGTTCCTTTGTTGAGCCATCTCCAGCTTGATGTCCACCCAATCGTACAGATAGTCGTAGAGCAGAAAGTGACTGCGAAAGAGTTTCTTAAACAGTTGACGCAAAAACACATAGTCTGGCTGCTCGGTAAAGTGCAGACCGCGACAGTATTTCATGTAAATGTGAAACTCTGACGGCACCCCAGCACATAGAGCACTTAATTCCAAAGTGGATTTGCTTTCGGCAATCTTCTCATACTTCTGTACACGTGTCTCTGCATTAAGTCCCTGCCAGGGCAGGCGACCACGCAAAAAGTAGAGCAGCAAGTAGCCCACAGATTCCAGGTCATCGCGACGTCCCTGCTCCGCAAAGTGGGCGTGCACCGAGGCGTAGCGAGCGGTGCCAACAAGCTCGTGTCGCTCATTGTAGGCGATGTGCTTGCGGATGCTGGGGCGATAGTAACGCTTGGCCAGGCCGAAATCAATCATGAAGACGCGAGTGCGCTGACTGCCCAGACCCATGAGGAAGTTCTCCGGCTTGATGTCGCGATGCAGCAGACAATTCATGTGCAAGTACTCGACACGTGCCAGTATCTGATCGGCCAGCATTAGTGTTGTCTTCAGGCTAAAACTGCGTGCACAAAAGTTCAACAAATCCTCCAGAGTGGGACCCAACAAGTCCACAACCAACACATTGTAGTTGCTCTCGGTGCCAAAGTAGCGGACGCGTGGAAATCCAATTCCACCCCGCAGTATATTATAGATCTTTCCCTCGCGCGGCAGCTGCGGATATCTGACATTGGTGCACTCCAACTTGACGGCAACCTCCTCGCCAGTCTGCACGCTGATGGCTCGATACAGTTCCCCAAAGGATCCACAGCCCAAGGGACTCAACAGTCGGTATCTGCCACCGACAATGCTATTGGGTGGCACCTGTTTGCCCAATTTACCCGGCGGTAGCTTAGCCTGCGATGCCTCCTGATGTCCTTGATCTCCGTGCAGCTCTCGATGCTGACGATGACGTCGCATTGCCTGCTGCTCAGATTGACAATCATTAGCGCATCGTTGCGCCATGCTTCAGCCTTCAGCTTTTGTGTTGGACTTGATGTTAAAGAAATGTATTGAATGTGTTGCTAGACATGACTAGCATGACTTGTTGTGTGGGGCAACTCCACAAAATATGTTACAATAATTGCGATGCTCGAAATTTCAATGCTACGTTGAGCAGTGAATCAAATTCTGTTGATGTGTATGTAAATGCAAATAAATACCACATCAAATATGAAATGTAATCAAAAACTATTCAATTAATTGATTTTTACTGGATTCGCAATTATTTGAAAATCTTTTTCAAATCAATCATTCAATTTGGCAATGCAAATTTAATTGAGCTTAAACTCCAAAACAACAAATCACATTTTAGCTAGTTTTTCGATTTTGTCTGTCATTCTTGAAAACGAAATGAACAAAAAATCAATTTCAACTTGCAATTCAAACAAATTAAATTTTAGTGAACATCAAATGGCATTTGTTAAATGGAATAACATTGAGCATCAGCTGCTAGTCCTTTAAATCATTTTCACACTCAGCTTGTGGATATTTGCCAATTTTGTAGTAAGCACACATTGTGTTACCCTGCACACAGTTGGCAAACAAAGAGTGTGCTTGATAAGTAAAGCAACTCTGGTAAAGAGAAAGGAAAATTGTCCAAAAAGGAATAGCTTGTCCTTTATTCTTAGTTTTTCTGTTAACAAGTGGTACCTCCTAGTCCGTCATTTGCTCTCCAATATTCTTCAGCTGACTAGTTTTCAATAACGTGCAGTGCAGCCGTCACTGCATCGCACACATCACTCATACGACCCGTCTTACTCGATTCGTTCCGTCTCTCGACTGCGCTTAAAAGTTGATTAATTTTTCAAATTGATTATGCAACCTGGCAGGTAGGACTTGCCTCGTGAACAAGCTGCACCTTATGGAGCTGCCACTCAATTGGCTTCACCTCCCGATTCCCTGCATGTTTTCTGCTTCCATTGCCTTTCCTTTTGCACTCGCAATTAAATTTATTTGCCATTTCGTGTGGCCCTGTTGGCCACATAATAACCCGCTCCACACTGTCGTTATTGCTGTTGCTCTTGTTGTTATTGTTGTTGTTGATGTTACAGCATTTGGATCGTCTTTTTCCCTTGCTGCTGCGCTGTGTCCATGTTCTCATAGGCCATGTTATGTGACATCCTGGCTGTTATCTCTGGGACATGTTCTTGGTAGTTTATTGTTGTTTTGCTTTTAAGTTTATTAGATTTATGACCAAACTATTATTAAATTGCCTTGCGAATGTGTATGTGTGTGTATGTGTGTATCTGTGTGGCACCAACGATTTACGATTATGCACAGACACAGCCAATAAGAGAGATCTACATGAACTTATTCGGTTCGTAAATTCGCATTAAAGAGCAAATGAAACACTTTAAATAATGTATTTTTAACAAGCCTAAGACAAATGAACTATCAAAATATGTAAAGTCAAGTACAAAAATTTATAGATATCCTACAAAAATGATTTAAAATTTAATTTTTTTGTAAAAAACATTTATTTAAAATAGTATTTCTGTTTCTATTCAATTTTATATTTAAATGTTATTAAATTTCTTATTAAACTAAATCAGTTCTGAACTACCAAAATGTTCGTAAAACACAAAAAATACATTTCAAATTTAATTAATAAATGTATTTTAAGTGTTTAAGATGAATAAACTGAGACATTCATATTTAATGCATAACTAATATAAAACCATAATTACAAATTATGAGCTACATAAATCTAAAGATAATGGTGGTGATAGTAAAGATAAAACTTAATCAGCTAGTAGTCCATAGTTTAATATTGGTAGAACGAATTAGGTAAACTAAGCCCTTTAAAAAGTGTTTGGCGATTACTAGCAACAATTTGGCAGCAGCGCCATCTAGTGTTCGATGTAAAAAGTTAACTCTGGGCTAAATATAAGGGATATCTTGACGTGGAATAAAGCAGGGTAAAATGAAATTGTTGAGCCAAGTTGAAAATCCTAAACGAATACAAAAACTTGACTTTGCAAATTTATAAGCAACTTAAAGAACTAAAGTCAATAGTCATTATATTACTCCCCCACTAAACGTCTCCCTTCCTTATGCTAAAACGGAAAGACGTATATTTAAGGACATTTGAAGGCATTTTATTGCGTTGACTTATTTAAATGCCAATTCATTGCTTTTACGCATATGAACACGTAACAAAGCTCCACAAATTAATTCGTTGCTTATAAAATGTAATAAATTAAAATAAACTGCCGCCTTGACAATTTTAATGCAAAATTTACTCGAAGCAACCCCAATCCGTTCTCCAATGTACATACATGCTTATAAATACATGTGAGTGTGTGTGTGTGCGTGGGGAGGGCTTATTTATGCGTGGGGCATAGAAAACCTCAGCGACAACAACAACAACAAAATACTTATTACAGCAATGACTGTACACATAAATAGGAGAACCTACTACTTTCTATGTATGAGAGTGTATATGTATGTCTATATATGCTGGCTGCTTAAGTATGTGTTTAGTTATAGTCACAAACAACGAACATGCTCGCTTTTATGAGCATTTTTAAGAGGCGCTTTATGAGCACTTTTCAGCTTATGGCGCATTAATTTTTATTAAAAATGCTGCGAGAACAAGAAAAGGATTAGTAGTTACATTCCCAGCTGCAGCAGAGCAGCCTCAACTTGCCCCCATTTGTGACTATAATAATTAGCTGCTGCTGGCTGCTGGCTGTTGGCTGCTAATGAAAGCAAAGTTGTTGACCAACTCTTGACAAGGAGTCTTTTGTGTGCTGTCATACCTTGTCATTGTTGTCACCTAGCTATCATTTAGCATTCCACCTCCAGCTAGTTGCTACAGTTGTCATTTTTCACGTTTCATGCAGTTTCGACAATTGAAAAGTTGTGTCCTGTCAAAGCTTATCGCTTCCGTTTGCCACTCGCTGAGCTGGGTTCAAAGCGAAAGAAAGAGAGCGAGAGAGCTGAGCTGATGCATTGTCAAAGGTTATGACCAAATTGCCGGCACATGTTTCGCATATTTCATAGTTGCCATCGCTATCGCCATCGCCAATGCCAATGCCATTGCCATTTGCTTTCTCCCGTTCCATTGTCAATTTATGCATGCAACTTTGTTATGGCCGCACACAGAAAGTTTCACCACAGAGACACACAAGCATGCCACATCATTTACATGCTGTCACCGAACGCACACACACTCATTTGATTGGCCAAAAAGTGTGCTCGAAGTGAAACTTTTGTCGCACACGTCGTATGAGTGATATACAGATGAAAATATCTTCTTGTATTGAGTTGTATCGAATTTATTTTCAATTTATCAGACAACCACGTTTGATAACTCTTCTCAAGCGAAACCTTTCACTTTTCTTAATTAAAACTACACCTCACTACAAATTAATCTTCTTGTGCTGTGGAAATGCGGGTTTCCAAGTACATCATATTTTTGATGTCGTTTCGAATTTATTTGTTTTATGGCTCTGCCATGTGTCTTCGCCACAAGGACAATCACACACATGCACGCTGTCCTACTTAGACATATGCAAACTGAGGCTTGTGGATGTGTTTGAATCGTGGTTTATGGTGCACAGATTTTGACCCCAGTCAAGCAAACTCTCAGACATTTTAACGAGCTCTGCGGCTTCAGCAGCAGCAGCTTCAGAGAATGTGCATGTGAATGTGAATGTGAATATGAATACGAGTGCGAGTGTGAGTGCCAGATAGCGAGTGTGAGTGTGAGTGTGAGTGTGAGTCGAGATGTAAATTAGTTGAACACCCACGAGCATGACTTGTTTAGGTTTCCAAATCATCTGCGTCTGCCACTTACGACTCAAGCAAGCCAGGCGGCGGCAGCTGCCAATTTGCAGCTCAACAATGTTGCCATAATAAAATTTATAATCATCATAGCTCACCCCAAGCATGCACAATGATAGGCAGGCATGACCTGATTATCCAAGAGACCGGGCTCAGGCGCTGACAATGTTGCCAACAAATTGCCAAAAGGCAAAAATTCCTACACAAAAAGTCATTAAAAGCGACATGCAAATGGTTGGGGGCCAAGGCAAATGAGAAGTCACCTCGATGCGATGCGATACGATGCGGGTAGAAAAAAAAACAAGCAACAAAAACACAAAAATAAAACTTGAAGGCGTTGCCCCCTTCCCCCGTCGAGTGACGGAGAGTTAAAGCAGAAATGATGTTTGAGCACAAACAACAAACAACTTTTGTACAAGTACTTGCAAATACATACTATACATATATATATTCATGATTCTCAAGGCTTCTCCTTTATCAATCATTTCGCTGGGAAAACGCAAATCCAGCGCAGTTCGGCTAAATTACATTTTTCTATTAATACCACACACAAAGCTGTCGCCTACACACAGACACACACACAGACACAGAGACAGCACATTTTTAAAGTTGCGCCTAAGACTGGGCTACACTTTAGCTCAATCGCTTAAATACTCGCAATACTCGTATTCAATTTGTAGAGCCATCGACATCAAGGCACGTACAACATCAACATAATTTTGACGCATTTCGGCAATTTGGACACGTTCAATGGCCGTGTCACGCCTTCGAGTCGCTAACCGCCTCAATCACGATGTTTTTTTTTCTCTATTCGCCTTTTCTTTTCATACCCGCTACCCATAGGATAGAAGGGTATGATAACTTTGTGCCTTTGTTCCTATGAACATCTAGATCTCAGAGACAATAAACTATAGAAACAATTTTCCTTGACAGCACTTGTTATGTTTGCACGCAGATTCAGTTTGTTTCAAATTTTCGCCACACCCACTTCCGCCCGCGTACATCGACAAAAATTGAATAACAATCGTAATTTTGAAGCAATAGTAGTAATATTTAGCACATATTTGGATGCGATCAGAGATAAATTGTAGAAGTTATTGAAAAAAATACTTCTGTATGGTAAATTACGAATGCTTATTATGGGTCTTAGTTGCTTTAGCTGACCATTTGGTATATTTTGCACTCTATGGTATATTTTAAATATTGTACAATGTCAATATACCAAACATAGTATTTGTAATATTATAATTACTACGTGTCTTAGTTACTTTATCTGAAAATCTGGTATATTTTGCACGCTATGGTATATTTTAAAAGTTGAACTAGACCAATATACCAAATATAGCATTCGCAATATTTTTTGCGTTTTTATGATATATTATTTTTAAGAATAAGCCGCACTGTTTTACTTTCATTCAAAATGGGTAGCGGGTATCTCACAGTCGAGCACACTAGACTGTAGCTTTCTAACTTGTTTCTTTTTTTGGCTATGCTTTTAAATTCTGTAAGCGTAACTAGAATTTAATTTCTTAGTCTCTGGCTTGCCAACGCACACGTACACTTATGGGGGCGTTAGACACGCCTACACATGGATAAACAAAACAAGTAAATGCATGCCGCATCGCAAGTTTGGCTACGGCAAACATAAGCGCTTTCATGTTAAGAACAGAAACTCAAGACATCTCGCAAATATCGCAAGGCGAGGCCATTGACAGCATCGAGGTGTGTAAAATGCAGGGTATCCGATTGCCTGCGTTGCATACTGATAAAGAGCAGAGCAACACGTATACTTAGTGCTTGAGTGAATAGGTTTTGGCTCTAGCCCATTCGCCTTGTGGTAAATACATGTATTTTGCATTAAGTATACGCACAGTTGCCTAGACAGCTCTATTACTTGAATTACTTTTTACTTTTGATTAGGGAATTCAAAGCGAGTCTTTAAATTATCGATTACCAAACGTGAGTAAGCTAAAAGATTGCAATTTGAAAACTTGCTCAAGCAATTCATTTGTTGTGAGAAAAGGAGGAATAATAAAATTGTAATACAAAATTGATTAAAAAACATGTAAAATATAAATTAAAACTTGTAAATATAATTACAAAAACGTTCAACTACCAATTTAATATTTAAAAAAGATTGCTTGCAAAATTTTAAAACAATCAAATATCAAAGAAAGCAAAATAATTGTTGTGAGCAACTTCTACAGAGAATTATTCAATTTCTGTTTAAATTCTTAAGGATATAAAAAAAATACGAATATTAATTAGAAATTTCAAAAAGAATTAGAAAATTATGAAATCAGTATTTAGAATATTTTTGATTAAAAAATAAATAAACAAATAGTGCCGAAGAAAGCTAAATATTTGTTGTGTGCAACTTCTGCAAATTTATAGGTAATACTAAAGGTATAAATGCTTAACAATATTAATTCTAAATTGCAAATAGAATATGAAAAATATTAAATAAGTTATAAAATATAAATTCGATGTTTAAAATATGTTTTTCCTTAAAAATTTAGATATTTATGATATACACAATATTTTGTCGTTATATTTAAAATAATAATGGTTTCTCTTAGGGCACAAAAAAGCGAAATCTATTTGTATACACAACTGTTGAATGACATTAAAGTTGCGTAAGAGTATTTAACTTTGGGCTCGAATGGCAACCCGATTATGGCAGCTTAAATTTTCTATGCCCTGTTCTGTTTTTGCATAATACATACAAGCTAGTGTGTGTGTGTGAGTAGCTATTTATGCGTGTAGGTGGAGTGTGTGGATGGTGAGTGGTGAGTGGTTGTGTATGCGAGTGTGAGTGTGGAAGGGTGTTTTTTCAAGTCGTTGGCGCTGTTATGTCAACGAAGACTGAGCGCGACCCTTTCCTTCTTAACATAGCTCTGGCTGGCATGGCTAAAAACGTTTTAAATTTCTGTTGCCATGTTTTTATCTCTATTTCTATGAGAATTCGCTGAAATATCTACTTAGGCACAAGCACGCCAGAGATATCATGTGTGTGTGTGTGTGCGTGTGTGTGCGTGGGTGTCAGTGTTGTCTGTTGTGGGGTGTGTGAGTGTGTGTATCAACTCGTGCGCAAAACAGTTTAAGAAAAAACTCATCTGTCTTGCATTTTAATGATTTAATTTTGCATAAGCTTATTTCACAACGCTTTCTTAGCCACGACCAGAGCATGTGTGTATATGCTTGTGTGTGTGTGTGTGTGTGTGTTGCTATCTGGTTTCTTTAGTCAGGCAAGTTGACAGCCACAGCTGTGCAGAGTTAAGTGACATTCCATTTGTTGACATTAGCACAAGCCTCGTTGATTTTGTGATATGGGCGCGGTCCCTGCTCCTTTAATAGAAGGCATTTCACCTTTCGTTACACCTACAAACACGTGCGTGTGTCTAACTGTATGGGTGTGTGTGTGTGTGTGTGTATAAATAGAAACGTAGGTGTTTACTATACATACACGTAGTATATGGAAACTTTTCGTCTCCCAGCTGATTTCGCAAAAGGGCAAAGTTTTGCGCTAGTGTTTGTCATAAGTTGCGATTTGTTGGCACTTTTCACTTTTGGCTTCATTTGCTTCATTATTTCACTTTCCGTTTGCAATTTCTCAAAGGATATGCGTAATTTCCGACCCGACCAGCGCAGACCTCATGCAAGGACATAACTTTAGCACAGCACGCAACTATAACTGTGACTGTGACTATAACTGTGAGAGCGACAGCAACAGCGACAATTATGCGCCCTTGGGTCTATTACTTGTCACATCTTCGACACGCAATCTCAAGTCGCACACTCTGTGTGTGTCACGCATTCCCAATCAATTCAACTCATCGACGAACAAAACTCTATTCTATTGATTTCAGTTTTTGTCACACATCTCACACTCACACTCACATTCACGTAATTCGCATTGCAATATGTTTGCCATAGCGATAAGTTGCCAGAGTTCCGAGTATTGTTCTATTTGAATTCCATAATACGTGCCATTTTGACATCTGTTAACCTGCCTGCCACGCTTCGACAGCACACGATTATTGGCCTAGTTTTCAGTTTAACGCTTCGCACTTGCAATTTGTAGCCCACACATCATTCTCACTCATCTCTCTCTCTCTCTCTCTCTCTCTCTTGTCTCTCTCTCTCTCTGGGGCACACGTAACCTTTTCATGGGTATTAACAAGCATACACACCGCCATGGCTGCTAATGACCTCCATGTCACAAAGTTGGCTTCCTTTTATGACTTGGCGCAAATTCCTCTGTCAGCTAACGGAATAATTGTGCTCAAACTATAGTTTCACTACAATCCGAAATTAGCATAATTATGAGAATGCCCGACAAATGCAAAAATAAAAGCCGTTAATACCACAATGCCCGCGCACATCGTTTATGTCGCTCTGAACTGAAATAGTTTCGCTTTTAGAAAATTTCATAAAGTATAAACGATAACATTTTCATACAGCTATAACAAGAAAACTAAAAACTAATATATAAATAAGAGAATGCAATTTAAAATTATTTTAAAAATTCAATATTTAAAGCGATCTTTAAATATTGTAGCAGGAATAACATGATCATTTAAATGCATACATTAACATAAAAGACATAACCTAATACGTAACATAATAATGTAATTAACATAATACTTAGCAGAGTAATGTAAATAACATAAGACTGTTAACATACAATAAAAGCGGCTGCTGAACGTTGCGAGTAACTAGGTCAAAGCGTGTGTATTTCTTTACCGTTACTTGAAATCGGGAGATACTAACAGAGTTTAAAATAATACATTTTGTGCATAATTCCTTCTAATATTATTCTTCATACATTATTTCGACCTTTTTCGTTTCTCCATTCTGCTACGAGCGACGAAACTAAAAGATTAAGAGGTGTCGCATAATTTTGCGAATTAATTGAAAAAAAGTATTTAAGAGCAACAAACCCCATGCATATTATTATTATTATGATTATGCATAACAGAATGTATATATTAGTATACAGCATTGATACAATTCAACACATTTAAATAAAAACAAAGTCGGGTGGCAGATGAAAAGATCAGATTAAGTTAATTAAAATATGTTTTCAACATTTTAAATTTATTTAAATTCAAATCCAAATTTGTTTTTTAATCAACTGCAGCAATAGTTAAATTGCACCAACACAGAATTTATTAGTTTCAATTACACAAAGAAAATAACTATTGGCAAAAATGAGTATTGCGATGCGATTGTAATTCAATATTCCTCTCTATATTTGTACCATAAATGAATGTTCATATTTTGATTTCAACTCTTTCGATTGGTGAGGTGGCAATGCAAACTTTTCCCCTCACAGGCGTTCGATTCGATTCGATTCGATTCGATTCGTGGAAGAGTCATAAAAACAAGCACAGTTCTTGCATGAATTCATTTCTGTAAATCGCAAATCGCCCAAAAAGAGTAAACGCTGCAGATGAAGCAGAAGCCGAAGCTGAGCATCCACATTGAGTTCTCCAAGTTCTTCAACTACCCCGGTTAACTCGTGCGGTTAAAGCTGCTTCCTTCCACTCAATTATATAAAGCTACAGCTGGTAAACACGGGGAAAAAAACTCAAAACGAAACGAAACGAGCGAAAACCACCAGCAAATATTATAAAAATATACAAACGCAGAAATTTCTTGAAATATTGGAAAAGTTTTAAGCGGTTGGGTGAAAAGTATTCGGTTAAGTAAATGTAAAGCAATGCGTTTAACTTTTCGTTTGTTTTTCCAGCGCCACTCGAGTGCAAGTCGAGCACGGGTCCATTTTGTATTCAACGGATGTCGAGGTGTTAAGTCCTCCCCACTGCTCACTGCTCAGCGCTCAGAAGGCGGTCCCAAAAACTATACGACATTTAAGTCGAGGATGAGTTGGAGTAATCAACCTGAATCATCGTGCGCCAAGGCACGTGCTAAAGTTTCCCCAGTGATAAACTGGCAGGGGGTAGCTCTATCATATTGCCCTCCCTCCGCCTCCCCCCTTCGCCCACACAACTCACTTCTCACCTTAGTGCGGCGCGGTAAGCCACGGCAAGTATTCGTGTATTTGCTAAACACTCAAGTCGGAGCGGGGGGAGGAGGAGGAGGAGGCACTTGAGCGGCCCACGAGAGAATCTTATGCAAAAAAGGGAGTAAAACGTTTTGTATCGCGGCAACAGCTGCTTCCTTATGAGTGTGGGCGGGTCTCTCTCTTTCCCCGTTCTGTTCTTTGCATTGTGCAAGCAAAATCAACGAAATCCAAACACATTGACAGTGCTTAAGTGTTTTGTCGTGGAGTAAAAAGCCCACGCCACACGCTGTCATCTGTAGGCGGTGTCAGCCGTACAGCAGGTGGTCCATAACACCGCACAGCAAATTACAATAATCAAAAGTTTTCACAAAAAAATTCAAATGTGGAGTAAATAACATTTGCATACGTACATATATTATACATTTATGTTACATCGGGACATGTGAATACCATTGATTTTTATACCCGAACTTGGTCGTAATTAATGTCATACTATATACATATAAAGAGTGCGTAAAGTTTGCATAAGTTTTGCGAATCGAAAAAGTTCTCTCAAATATTTCAGCTTTTAAAGAATGTTATTTCAGCTTCTTTTTCTTCTTCTTCATGGGTCCTTTTAGTGTCGCACAGTGTAATTGGTACAGCAATAGCCTCTCAGTTGACAAAACCCGAGTCAGCAGGATACATAAGGATATTCCACTGAATGATGCCTTTGCTTTGTGTAATCTCTCGTTCCACCTCCCTCCCTGCCCCCAAAGAGCAGTTGGCACAGCACGTGCCAGGTTCCTGTGTCTTGTCGTCTGTCGTGTAGTCACTATATATGTAGCTGTTACCGTTATGCAATGCTCCCCGTTGGGTCTCCACAGGCGTTTATTAGGAGCATATAATCGTAAAAAATTATCTTATATCAAACATGCACTAAGACATCAACTCAGATGTAGAGATTAGACACAGACACACTTGCATGTGTGTGTATGTATATGAAGAAGAAGTGATACAATTTCTCCCGCATTTGTAGTTGAAGTCATAAAATCGAGGGGGAAGAGACAATCCCCAGCCACGTATATTTCGCATCCACTTTGTCTCAGCAAATTGCGTTAAGCGCTTAACTAATTGCCCAGCTTTAATATCGACACAATTTAAATGTGGGCGTCGGATTAAAGTGCAATTTACTTTGCCTTGGCTTGATAAAGCAGCAATTGAAAGACCGTAATACTTTAAAGCTGATTATGCTGAGTCAGAAACCTTCTCTCCCAAGTTTAAAGCTGATTACAATTGTATCGTTTAGCTTTTGCCTGTGCGCTGGAGTCGCATAGCAAGCAGCTTAGGTGCAGTTTAGCATTTGATCAGGCAATCATTTTGGTCTCGCTGCTATGCTTGAGTTACATAGCAGGCAGCTTGACAATAGACTCGTCATTGAGCAACCACAATACTGCGACAAGGAAGAAGCTGTCTCATTTGAGTCAGCATCATATATATACTTGCTTCGCTTTTTTTGAATTGTAAATAGGAATTGCTCGAGTTGGGACTCTTATTAGCTTTGCTGGCAGCCGCAGGACGACACAGTACAGCAAAATCAATATCCTTTTTAGGGCACATCGCAATGGCAGCAAAAGTCACACATTTCATTTCCGTTACTGTCATCATCCTGTGCGCATTCGAACCGTAAATTTGCATAACGGGAGATCCCCTTACGGACGCAGCTCCCGGTTGCCACTTTTTACATATTACAAGCCAAAATAGTTTGCCACACACTCGCACACTGGCACACACACACACACACACACAGTGACAGAATGAAGGAGTCGTGCTGGCACTCTTTGATTTGCATGCGAAAAATGCGAACTAAGCCCTTTTGACAGCCGGCACAGCTGACAAGGAATCCTTCCCATACACCCAGCCATGCAAGTGCAGTCGGTCACAGCCAGTTGAATCCCTAATGCCGACAGAGGCGAGTCCTTAAGTCCAGAGACTGTCGTTGTCAAAAGCAATTGCAGGCGGAGGCTTACGCAATTAAAATCGGCAAAACTTTTAATTGATTGTCGACCGTTAAGTGCTTACAGCAGTACACAAAATGATGAAGCTCCCACGACAGGCAACAACAAAAATAACAACGGAATGGCGACAGGCAACAAACAAGCATTGAAGCGACTTGCTCTAAAAACAATAAATAAACCAATAAAATTTTAGTGGCGTGAAGCATAAAAAAAAAGTTGAACTCAAATAGAAACAACAAGCAAAACAAAGAGAAAAGAAGTAAGAAAACTTAGTTGAATACTGCTCGACTCAGACATACCACTTACTATTATACTTAGTTGTCAATTATACATTGAAATAGTTGATGAAATATTAAAAGTAAAAAGAAGAATACATTTTAACTGAAAGTCGTAATAATAAAAAACTACATTACAAAATTTAAAATAAAAAAATAAGCTACCTGTGTTTAGACAAAAGATATACCCCACCCTATCAATTCACAGAGTATAGGAAAAAAGAAACAGAGGCATAAAACAAAGCAAAAGCTGCCAGTGAAGACAGCAAAAGACTCACAGGCAGACAGGCCATAAAATGTTCAGCCTGGCATTGGGACGAGTCCTGAATGGATGAACAAGAAATTGTACTTGGACCTGAGCGAGTGTATGGGTGTAAACATTCTTGTATATTTGTTGTAAAAGCAGATAATGTGGATGGGGGAACAGGAATAAAGCAGAATAAGTAACCGTACGGCAATTGTCCGATTTTGGTTGTGATTCCATTGCTCTGGTTCAATGCTGAGTGGTTTCGAATGTTTGCTGAAAATATGCCGAAAATGAAAATGAAAAGAAAAGTGGAAAGTTTTCAATTGCCGGATTTATGGTCACACACACACATACACACATTTTCACACGGATACATTGAGGGCAGCTGCTTACATTCTTTCGGTGTTGTGGATATCAATCAATTGTGCCACGGGGCGTATGCGCAATGCAAAAAGGGAATGGCGTAAAGTGCTTCAGTTATAAAATATTTGTACAGAAAATGTAAAAGTGTAACACAAAAGCGAAAAGTAAAATGTTCAAATATAATTTTCCAGTTGTCTTGGTTGTTCTTCATTTACATTATTCAAATGAACTTCGTCCGCCATTGTTTGACCAGTTTCAGTCGCAAACGCACTTCTCGGGGTAAAAGTCAAGTAGCTAAAGCAATTGCTATCACCATCGCATTACCAGTTCCCAAAAGCCAAAGATTACTATACACACACAAAGTGTGAAAGAGAGATGCTGACATTATCCATAGGCATCGATGTCAAACATTGCGTCACTTCACCCCTTGTCCTTGTTTATGTTTACGAGAGTGTGTGCAAATAAAAACACAAAGGCAAAACCAGACATTTTGCGGCTCACTTCTTCCTTTACTGTTACTGTTCACGCATATGTGGAGCAGTTATCCACGCCCATAGCCATATCAAATCAAATCAAATAAGCAGCCTCTAGCTTCTGGCATCCTGGTAATTTCGCAGTAGGTGTAGCTCCTCCGTTTCCGTTGATGACGTATGCTTCAAGAGCTGCTCCAGCATGTGTTTTGTTGAGTTGAGTTGAGTTGTGTTGTGTTGGTAACCTTTGCTATAAATAGCCCACAGATTGTATAGGTGTCTGGCATTTTTTGGTGGCCATTCTCGCCTCATTCCCCCCCGCGGTTATTTAATTTAGGAAAAAGAACAATGAATTTAACCAAAGCCTGAGCCGTTAGTGACGATGATAGATGAAATTTTTGGCATTTTCTGTGGGCGGCTGGACTAATTAATTGTTTTGCGGTTACCCAAGGTTGCACTCTCTAATTTATTAGTAGATCGAATACACAAAATTAAAGAAACATTTTCGTGGTTGGTTTTTAAACGACACAAAAAAAAAACTCTAGTATTGCCATAAAAGTCTGCAAACTTTGCAGAACAATTTTAAGCGATATTCGATTAGCATTCTGCAAATCAAATCAAATCAAATTACTTTTATTCATTTCTTTTTCTTCTATAATTTTTTTGGTTGTGAAAAGTTTTCTAATTATAAGGCCACTTCGATAACATTTACATATAGCTGCAGACCCCAAAAAAAGCTGATAAAAATTGGCACTCATTTTTCACGCCTCGCTGCTTTGTTTGTGTTGTTTTTTTTTTTTATACTCCGTTGCCAAATGTAATGGTTAATAGGGTATGATAGCATTAGTAAAGTTTTCTCAACAAGTTATTTATAATAGATCTTTTATTTTAATGTGCTAAGCTTGCCATTGGTTCGAGGTATAAAAATCCATCCTAATGTCGTCAACATTTATAATACATTTCACACAGGGTGCTTTCCAATCGAGCAGTTTCTCTCCCATCGTATTTCTTTTCCAATATCGTTGAGGGGCGACACAGCGAAATAGGCAAAAAGAAAATAAGAACTCGGCCTGCATTGGGACCCAGAAATCAGCTTCCGTTGTTCAGCGGAAGTGAAATGTGAAATTTGAAATTTAATATGGGCAATATTGGCGTAATAGGGAGCAAGAGACAGCAGTGTTATATTTATGTTATTAAAATGAAATCATAAAATCAATGTGCAATATCCGCTGACACTTCAATAAATTTAATAAGCGCCACAAAACTGATTGATAACCCACACAAAAACAATTTCACAAAATAAGATACTCGATAATCATTATAAAAACGGACTTAACTTTGTTTTAGTAAAATTTGAGTGAACTTTAAAAATGCAATTATAGCTGGTTTGATTACCAAAATCAATTCAAGCAAAATAGCAATGATAATAAAAAGCAAAAACCGCAGATAAACGAATTCCGAATACTGATACAATGATACAACGATATGAATCAATCAAGTTTAATTTTTTTACACTAGATTCTACATTTGAAAGAAATTTAATAATTTGTAACCACACAAATACCAATATGAGAAGTGTGTAATATATTTTTGTAGAAATTTAACATATACCATTGCTCTTAAAATATGTTAGATAATATACCACAAAAATACTATACCGAAGGCCATATTAGGTATATCGATGATATTTCATCGAAATACATTCGAAATATAGTTAAAGATATACCAGATTGTCAACCAAAGTAGCTAAGTAATACAATAGTGGAAAAATCTGATTTGTAAAAAGAGAAACTTTAAGAACAGCATTATATAGTTCAGCAGAATATAATTAAATAAAGTTAAATGAAATCAGAGCTGTGCATTAAGAGTGTTTAGCATCAAAACTCTGTAGACAAACACACCTACTTTTAATATAATTACGTTGCTAAGTTAATTAAAAGCAGTGCAATGAAGTTAGTTAAAAAGTTTTGAATGTAAATATTAGAGCAAGAGCAAGAGCAAGCTCAGGTCTAAGATACTCGACAGCAGATTTCATTCGTTTTCATTTTAACTATGCAATACAGTTTAAAATTATGTTACATGTGTGTTGCAAAGTGAAATTTGGTATTAAAGTTACTAAAATTAAATAAACTTAAAATTTACAAACACGTTTTCCTCTATAATCTGTACTTAAACAAATTTCTTTCTTTACTTGCAGTCTCTTTTTAGACAACGACGAATCAAAAACTCTTATTATGCCTTGTTTTATTCAACAAAAACAACAACAACAACAACCACCACAAGAACAACTACAACGTGAAATCCACCTTTAATTATTGCAATAATAAAATCCATTTTACCTGGAATTTCTTCTCCACATTTCTATATCGTTAAATCTGTCAAGCTGGCGTCGTTAAAGAGAAATAACAATAATATAAGCAATTACAATAATAATATAATGTGGAGTAGTACAATATCGCCAACCAACTCTAAGAAACTATTAATCGGTAGCACACGAAGCGTTGATTATGTCGGTGATAGTGCGAAAACAACAACAACAACAACAACAATACCAACAGCAGCCAATATTAAAACAACGGGAACTGGAGCAGGAGCAGGCACAGGAGCAGCAACCAAAGGAGCAACGGCCAAAGGACAACAAAAAGGAGCAGCAAACACAACCACAGCGAATAGCACAACAAAAATCTCAATTGAAATGGAGCTACATATACAAAACAAGTGCATCTCGGCATAGCGTATCACTCTGGAGGGTGGTGCAGAGCCGCCATGGCTGCAGGGCCCCCTTAAAGCTGCATTTTTGGGGGCTACTGGCGTCGGCAAAACAAGCATATTACAGGTGAGCACAAAGCCCATAACATGGCACACACACTACAACAGTATTATGAATATTGTATACTTGATTCGGTATTCTCTCCTGATTGACTCGCGCTCTGATTGGCAATCAATCGTCAAAGAAGAACTATTTTTATGAAAGCTACTTTTTATACCCGCTACACAAATGGTAGAAGGGTGTTATAACATGACAGAATGTATACAGTATACGGTAACTTTCAGATCTCAGACTCTATAAGAGATAGAGATAAATATTTGTAATTGTTCAAAGCAAATCGAAAAAACGAATACAAAATTTGCAAGTCATACAAAAATAGTTTGAAATTACTATAGGTGGTTAATTGAGTTGGTGGACAATTGCATATATGTATATTCTGCAGTATATTTTGAGTATTTTATTGCATGCATACATATATCCATATCCATTCTACGTTCTATTTTAAGTGTTTTTGTTTATCAATTTTTTATATTTTTGTATTTTTTGGCATTTTAATACCATATACCTTTTGGTATATTTTGGTATTTTGTATTTGGTATATTTGTGTATGCTTTGATATTAATCTGGTATGCTTTATATTATTTAAAATGAGTAGCGAGTATCTCATAGTCGAGCACACTCGGTTGTGGCTTTCTTTTATTTTTGTTTGGTGATTTCCGATTCGATTGCAACTTTTGATCAACAATTTGTTTCAAATGTTTTCTGCAGCTCCTGAATATTTTCAATTTGTATGGCGGCAGTTGGATTTCTTAAACGAAAATAAATTTAATTTATTGCAGATTCAGAATGAACTGAACTGTATATTCTTTGGCTACAATTAATTAACTTCAAATCAGTTCGTTAAATTACCGTTGACCTATAAATTGATGTAATTAAGAGTTAACTGCTGACTGCTATATTCATATTTAATTTTTATTAAGGACTCGACTGTTTACATTGCAATTAAAATCAATTTACGACCGGGGATGTAAATCAACATAATCATCATCATCATCATCACTTTGCCGTCCGAAATTAAATGTCTAGTCGAATAAATAAATAAATGTTGCAACAATGTAAAAGTGTGCGCAATTGTATTCAGCTTTCAATTAACACAACTCGGATTTTATTCTCAGCACAGATGGTAAAAGGGCGCTGGCACGCCCCCTCGACGTGCCACAGTTGCACTTTTTGCATCCGACATGGCCTTAAATTATTAATAGCGTCCCATTGAAGCTAAAAAGTTTAGCAGCAGGTTGGCGTCAAACTTTTAATGGGCGTGCCCCTCAACAGCTGCCTCCCCTTTGTCCACGTTAATAACATTTGAGTGCGTACATAGCTTCAGAGCTTCGTTAATTTGATTTCCGCTTCGTCGACGCATCACAGCATCGTAGCACATCGCATCACATCTTTTGTGGTTTATCTTTTGTAATTAGACAATGGAACAGCGATGGCAAATGCGGCTCATGTGTGCCTTTCCTCATTTAAGAATAGGCGCACCTTCTTATACCCTTCTACCATGTGTGCAACACAGTTGGTTGGCAACTTTCCCATGACTTCATTGAAAATTAATGCAACTTCAAAATAAAGTTAAGTAACACCCACATGCAATACTTTCTGACACAATTGTAAACTTCTCTTAAAGTTAGGAAGGTAAAAAAAGTGACTTAAATAGGTTTTAAAGGTAGCTTTTAATTTATGGTTGTTCAAAGACTGAACGTCTTAAAAAGTTACACAATTGAAAAAAACGTATTTTCATGAAATTTACTTTTACATTTCATTAAAATATATACTATATGTAGGAGAGCAATGAGTATTATAGTTTTCCATAATTAAATTATTTTTTCGTTTTAGTTTTTTTTATTGACTCCTTCTTTTTTATTGACTCCACTTAATATATTTTAAGTGTATGTTTAGCTTCTAATGCTCTAAAGGTCATGAATTTAACATATAAAAATTGTTATTTTTCATTCTCAAAGGAAGAAACTAACACTAAGTACTCTATTGAAAATATTAATTAGATTAGATGATTTTTTTTTTTTGATTTTTTAATAGAGATAAAGTTTTTTGAATAAATTGCTATAAAAGTATTTTGGAATAAATTTATGTCTTCAATTTAGTGTATAATATAAAAAACCGATTAAAATTAATGTGTTAAAATACAGAATGTTCTGAGCAAAATAAATAAAATCAAACCAGTTCAATGCATTGCCATGCTATGAAGGAAATGCCTCTATTGATATCTGATGAAATCAGTAGGTTATGCAATTGGGTGGGAAGTATATATGCGTATTCGTTAAAGTAGCTAAATGTAGCTTGGCATTGTTGCTCCCCTGTGCAGAAACCAGTGAAGCTTTAGTTGCTCCGCAAATTCAATTAACTGCAATGGGCAGCTGGGAGTTTTGCCAGTTGCCATTCGCTATTCGCCATTTGGTATTTGTTGTTCGCCATTTGCCATTTTCCAGTTTGCAATTTGCTATTTGCTGCTCATGCTCACTCTTCATTATTTCGCTCTCTGCGTTTAATGTCCTAGTACAGCGGTCAATATCCAAGTGTATACATGTGTGTGTGTGTGTGTGTGTGTATGTGTTTGGCTGTTTGGATGTATGAGTGTATTAACTTGATTCGTGTTTATGCTTTTAGCTGCCTTTATGCCTCTTCCCGGCATTTAAGCACTGTGCCCACCGCCAGCCAGCCCAGCTTGGCTTTTATTGTGCGTAATGCGAGATTTTCGCATTTTTATGGTATTTTAAGCGCTGCAAAATCAATTACGTCCTGTTTAATGGTTATTTGTGGTCAACACACAGCTCGTGCTTGTGTTCGGGCTGCCGTATAAATTCCTAATGATCTAGCTAAAAACTGTATTAAATTCGATGATTACAACTGAAAGCTGGATGAGTGAGTGGCAGAATTTTCTTTAGAAATAATTAGATATTCGGTTATTTGATACTTTCCAATGCACAGCTTTGCATATCGCATAACGAACACTACTTAGTGCCCTGGCAAGCTCTTTCAACTGCTCATTACTCAGGGGGCAAGCTCATAATTTCAGCTTAATATGAGCAACTTCAAAAAAACGTGGCCCAAACGATGCCATTAACCCGCCAGCCGACAGCCTCCAGCCGCCAGCATTTTACTGGGCTCAGTTGCTTTACTCTCTCTCAGCCAGGTTATGCAATATTCGACTAAAAGCAAGCAGCAAAGTAGCAAAGCAGCAGGCAGCAGGCAAAGTAAATCGCAGTCAATGGAAAAAAAGACGCACACACCCAGAAATAAAGGACACGCTGGCAAAGCCATAAAATAAATTTTGGCCCCAAAAAAGTATCTTTTGAGCTTGGCCAAAAAAAGGAAAAAACAAAACCATTATGAACAAGAAAGAAAGATACAGTCGAGTGTACTCGACTGTGAGATACCGTTGCCCATTGTGTTAATATACCACAAAAATAGCACATATTTAGTATATTGAAATGCTATATTGGTATACTAAATACAAAATATTTCATAGAGTACAAAGCAAAGTTATAAAAAAGTTATAATAATATACCACAAAAATACTAAAAATACAACAAATGCTATATTTAGTATATTAAACGGCTATATTGGTATATTACATACAAAATATACCATAAAGTACACAGCAACGTTATAATTAATATTCCACAAAAATATTTAGTATATTGAAAGGTAATATTATTATACTACATACAAAATATACCACAGAGTTCGAATTAAAGTTTAAATTATATACCCAAAAAAATACTAAAAATATAACAAAGGCTATATTTGGTTATTGAACGGCTATATTGGTATACTACATACAAAATATACCAGAGAGTGCGAAGAAAACTTATAATACCCTTCTACCCTGTTGGCTGCGGGTATAATAAGCGCAAAGAATTTTCTGACTTTGCTAGATACCCTGTACGAATTGTTGTCTCAAATTCGCTGCCCATTTTGTTTGCCATTGCGAGCTTAGAGGGTGTTTGCGTGTGTATGTAGGTGCTTAGGGTGTTTCTTTGTGATCCGAGAGTATAAATACATGAGCCCAAAATGAGCGACAGGCTCAAAGGATATTTTACGTCTGATTGCATTTTAAAGTGATGCGTAGTTATTGGGCCTCGTCTGAAGGCATTCATCGAACAGATTGGCAATTGTCGAGTGTGTGGTGCGATAAGCACAGGCTATCCCTTGTCACATACACAGAGAGAGTGTCGCACAAATCGAAGAGATGCCGCCAAAACATTGGCTAATAATAAAGACGAAACCATTTGGGAGTTTTATCAGTGCGATTGCGATTACGACTGCGTTTGCGAGTGGGAAGCCACATCTTTCTTTTGGCGCTCATCTCATTTAAATGCAAATGCCGCATGCCAATCAGTTGCTACATTGTCGACTGAATGAAATCAAGTGCAATTTATGCTCGCTACGATTCAATTACCCGATGGCCAAGAGTCTTGGGGCGGGGGAGACGATCGCCGGAAGCGGAAGTGGCCAGCGAGCAACGAGCGAGCGAATGGCAGCGACATCTGCCTTGGCAGCTGCTTTAAAACGGAAATGCTTTTAGTGCTCTCGGGCCAAGTCGCTGAGCAGTTTTCAATTATATGCTGCACACACATAGGGAAAATATATGAGTGAGCATAGAGAGGAAGGTGCAGGCGTAAAAGCAGCGGCAGAAGCTGTTCGTGTGCAACGGAGCCAGCCGCATCTCTCGTCGCTTTTATGTGCCATCGCATATCATTGAGTTTTATTTTTATTGAACTGGTAATTGAATAAGAAATGACGTTGATGGCCTTCGCGACTCCTTCGCCCCGAACGGACGGAAGGTCGGACAGACGGGCAGACAGACAGAAGGACGGACTGACAGGCAAACGGACGGGCTTTTCTCCTTTTTATATGCGTCTGCTGAGCCATAAAGTGCGCAACATTATCCGACACATAAATAAATGCGCCACGACTCGCAACTCTGCATATTTGAGCACTTTTAGTTTAGTTTCCTTCGAAATTTACACAAATGGTTACGCCGGGCGTATGCGTAATTTTTATGACACTTTCATTGCACTGCGTTTGATTTGCTTTTTATTTCATTAGCCCCGCTTATTGGCAGCAACCGTCAGGAGCAAGCTTCGAACGACAGAAGATGCTCAAGATTTAATGTGTGGTCATGAATTTTAGGCTAATCTTCAGGTACTCGGGCCAAATACTAGTGCTCATAATGAATATTAGTTTATGAAATTGCTTCTTAACTTTGTAGCCTACATAGTTGAGTTTATAGATCATTTTTTATTCGAATTTCTATTTTTGTCAAACACAAAAAAATAAAATACCTGAATACCTGGTTTTTATGATACTTTGACTGCAGTTAATTTGATTTTTATTTCATTAGCTCAGCTTAATGAGGAAGTAATGTGTGGTCATGTAATTTAGGCTAGTCTGCCTTACTTTAAGTTAAAAAGAGATGAATAAAGCACTTAAAGTACAATGTAAGCTAAAAATAACGAGCGCAAGTACTACATATCTTAGTGCTCATAATGAAAATGAGTTTATGAAATTGCTTCTTCAGTTGTTAGCTATCGAAATTAAATTTATACATCATTAGTTTTCAAATTTAACTTTTTGACAACAGAAAATAAAACAATTTACGTATACGTGATTTCGATAATACTTCCATTGCAATTAATCTGATTGAAATTAAGAACTCATCATGAATATTGGTTTTTTTAATTTGCTTCTTATCCCCTGTTTCCCCACCCACTCAGTTTTTCACATTTTATCGAGATCCGTTTTGCTGTTTCCACACCAAAAACATAAGCATCGATGAATTTGGAGTTATATTAGACATCATAATTTTGTTTACAACGTAAATATGCCATATACATATTTAATTTGTAAATTAATAATAATAACCATGGTGTTTTTTTTAGATTTCAAACAATTAAATTTTTTATATTAACAAATTCGTGGCCATACTTTGAGTACTCTAATCCTTGTAATCATATTTCTGCCCACATCAACATGCTCGTAAATCTTAAATTTCCATAGCATACTTTTGTGCACTCGCATTTTTAATATGCTTAAAATTTGCATGAAATACATAAGCAGCCAACAACTGCGACCGCTAACAAAACACTTACGCACTTGTAAAATGTGTGCGTGCCTGAGCGTAAATCTGGATTTAAAAATGTACAGAGCAGACCATCGAGAAATCCCCAAACTCTGGTCGAATAAAGTAAAGAAGAAAAATAAATATGTACATGTAAAAAAAATAAGCCCAACCATATATTCGAAATATTTACTTAAAGCGGCAATAAAAAAAAAACAGAACATATTAAAATATTGTTATACTCTTTAAACGTTTATTGCAATTCTGAAAAATTGAAATAAGTTCTCAAATTGCGTTTTTTTTTTGTTGCAGCAATTTTTTTACCATGACTTCCCAAAGACTCATCAGACGACAACGCATCGGAAAATCTATAAAAACTGTTTGGTCTGCGATACATGCATACGGGAGCTGATGGTACTGGACGTTCCACCCCAGGTGAGTTGCCTACGGAAAATGCTCGGCTGCGCAACAATTTTCCAACTATTTTATAATTTAATTATAAACTATGCCACGACAGCGGTTTCAACTTTTTCCTATAATGCTTTTTGGAATTTTGCTCGTGTAGTAGGTTGATGGAAATACAAATTTATGCTTAAACAAGTTGTTTCGATACGGCTGCACAATTTTCCACTGCATTTCACCTGGCGCACAATTTATATTTTTACGAGCCTTTACGATAAGTTATGGGAACATCTGGCATAACATTTACCGTCGCAGCGTTGTATTTTATTTAATCATTTAAATGAATTTATGCAAAAATGCTTTGCAGACACGCGAAACGAGACACAGCTGCAATACGCGTGTAGCGCAGTTTGACACATGATGCATAAATATTCAGCAGCAGACGTCTTGCCTCTGATTTATATACCCTAAGACCATAATATCCTTGAAGACTGTGGAATGTTTGCAGCTCTCGCAAATTGGTTTTTAATGATTTGTTGATATACACATGCATCACCTTCTATCACTCTTTAATTCTGCCGATTTGTAAGTAGTGTAACACGCAGTCGACCATCGCGATTTCCACTGTTTCCGTTGGTCGCTCTGGCTTATGCCTGCTGTCGACTGTCTAGCGTTAAGATTGTGCTGCTGCGCTTTTATTACTGACATAGATTTCATATTTCTTAATAGAAAAGCTCCAGGCGCCGCAGCAAAACTGCTTGCCACAGCCCACTGCAAACAAAATGGCCGACACGTTTGCCCACAGGGCGTATACACTATGCTTTTCTGGCTATTTACCAACGAAATGGCTTGGAGTTTAGAGCATGCTTCATTTTCAGGCTCTGATCGTTTTCAATCCAATTTACGTTTTATATAAGCGTTCAATTATTTTGAAAAAGTGTTGAATAAGCAGAGTAACACTTTTCAGTTTTTTATCTTCATTTCAATTTTAGATTCGATTAAGTTTTTACAAATTCAATTAGTTTACCATAATTCACTATGTTTCTTCTGCGTCGATTCTCTAAGAAGCTTCTTCTCTTATCGAAATGATCGACTTATTATCGAATATCCAAATTCTCCTTCTCTTATCGATGCTATCGATTCTCTAATTTCAGCCTTTTTCTATCGATTCTTTCGTTAAGTGCGGTGCAACAATAACTTATTTGAAGTGTTGAGTAGTACGTAATGATTACTTAATTAAAGTGCTGTGAGATGTAAAAAGATGATAAATCGAAATAAAATTCTCAATGGCTTAAATATTTCAAACCTTCCTTCATATAGTAGAGCATCTGCTTATCGAGCAGTCTTTCTTTTCACTGCTGCTGTAAGATAATTTTACATCATATTTCAGTTGGCGTCGTTTACTTTATTAAATTCTCCGTTAAGAGCCATATAACGAGTGCGGGCGTATCATGATGCTCGGTTATTGCAATAATGTGCGTCGTGTGGGTTTATTTTTATTAATTTTTAATTGCCCCAAAATTGCAGCATTTGTTTTTGGGGTTCTTCGTTGCCTGCCATTTAAGAGCACTATTATTCGCATGAAAGCTCAATTATAGCCGGCTATAAACTTTGCGCCTGAGTGCCGCACTTTATATTCATGTATTTCCCCGTGTGCTACTACTATATACAATATATGTATGTGTGTGTGTGTGTGAAAGAGTGTTAGTGACAGTGTGTGTGGATGTGTGCATACAACTAAGCTGTGACCACTTTATTGTGCATATACATAGAGAAAGCCCGTGGCATTTTATGTGCACAAACTGAAGCTTAGTTCTACTTAGTATGGCAATGACAACCGATGCGTCGCTTCTGTGCCGCAATTAGCAAGCACTTTTTGGTAACCGCATATCAGAAATGTGAACCAAAAATGTTGGCCGAGTCCTGTGTTTGGTGTCCAGTTAAGACAAGTGATTCGGTGGTTTTGTTTTGTGGCTTGGCTTGGCTTGGGCTGGCTTGTGAATTTCTTTGCACTCCGTTTGCATCCCACAACGAATCGCATCGAGTTGAACATCATAAAATATTTATAGTAGTACAGACAGCCAAAGTTTCGACTTTTTTCATAGCTTTAGGGACTGCCTCCGGCTTTGACTTTGCATACAATGCCGCAACATGCCCACAAAAACGGAATAAAACGATGTCCTCGTACAGACAAGTTGTACGTGTTCGATGTCAAACCGAATGGTGAATACTCTTATAGACTTACAGTAAATATTTATACATAGCACAGTTTCCACACTCTATTTCATAACTGATTTCATCTCAGTATTCAGTGCAATATTATTTGTAATAATATAAAGTAAAGTAAAAGTAAAAGCAAATATATTTCGCAAACGAAAGACAGTTAAATTAAATATATTTCATAAAACTAATATGGCTTTTTTATTTTTCTGAAATTCAAATGAAATATATTCAAATAATTATTTTAATTTAAGAATTTTATTTTAAATTGTATATCCAATTACTTTCTTTGATTAAAAAAATATTGTTTTGCAACTACAGCGTTAAAACCATTATGCCCGCTCAGAAGTAAGCTAGAGTATCTCGACAAAGTCGCCAGGCACAACAAAAGCCAGGCAAATCAGTGAGCTATATATAAGGACATATCTGTATAGTCGCCTCGCTATAAATATCAACGTTTGCCACCAAAAAAAAAAAAAAAGAAAGATGTACAAGAAGAGAAAAGAAACAAAAGAAAAACCGTAAAAGTAGAACAAGAAATTTGTATTGAAAGAGTTGACAGGCAGGATAAAGCAGTCGACCAACCTCCATTGTCATATTAACTACAGTCAGTGAATGCAGCTGTCCTCAAATCCCCACCTCCTGCTTCTCCCCTCAGCAGTTGCATCCCCCCGGTGAACCGTTCATGTACCCTTCGCCTTTCAATGCCTTTCAATTTATTCATGTCCATTTTGGCGTGAATTTGTTGTTCATACCCTGTGCACAATATAATCACGAAAACGGGTTGTATACGCAATATTTAAAGCAAACACTAATTTATGAGAGATGTTTATATGATTAACTGTGTTGACCCTCTTACTCTTAAAAGTGGCTACAACAATTCGTTTCTGCATTCACATTTATTTATTAATAAAATAAAGCTCATCTTAAAACACCTGACACTTTAAAGGCTAAAGAGTATCTTCTCTATCGAAGCGCTCTCGAACCAAGCTTACTTGTTGAGTAAACGTGTTTTGTGCACTTTTCGTTGTCATTTTTTTGTCAGCCATTGTGTTGACCAAATAGCTGCCACTTTTTTCCCTCTCTGAGGTGAGGGCCAAAATAGTGGAGCTGTGACCCAGCAGCATCTCGGGGAGCTCGGCTCCGTTTATTGTGATAAATTTTTCATCGCGTCAAGTGCAATGCCTGCCAGTTATAACTCAAAGTCCGCTGTAATGATTTCCACTTGTGTGTGTGTGTTCGGCATTTTGTTCTCCAACAGATTTTCGCATACACAATCACACACACTTTTACACACTCATACACACACAAACTCAGGAGGCCACCTAGTCGGTCATTGTGTATTTTAAGTGACCAACACGACGAGCACAAGGACCACAACTTGAAATGACAATTTATAGAGTGCACACATCCAAGTGTTGAGTGGGAATAAATTTGTGTGTATTTGTGCCTGAGTGTGTGCGTGTGTGTGTGTGTGAGGGCCATTTTGTTTCATTTATTGAAGCGTTTTGTCCAACCCCAAAAAGTTATAAAATATAGCAACAAATTAATGAAAGTCACGATAAGCATTGTATAATACGCGACTCAATGCTTTTTATTCTTTGAGATTTAGTCGCTGTTTTATTGCCATAATATAATATGATTAACTAAAAGTTGTAGAGTGTATAACAAATGAAGCTAGTTCAGTGGAAAATACCCTTATATTAATACGAGTAATTTATCATTATTTTACTAATAAAATAGAAAATCGAAAAGATTTTAAAATTATATTCATTTAGTGTGAATTTATAGATATAAAATATATAAATATATATATATATATATAAATAGATATAAAACACTATTTAAAAATAAACATTACGTATAACAAGCTACATTATAATCAGAATATAGAAAACCATCTTAATTTATTTACATAATACAATTCAAATTAACATATTTTCCCCCCTTCAACACTAGTAATAAATTAATTATTTAATAAACTATGTCAGTACATAAATTTTCCTCTTTTAACAAGATCAGCCAAATAATTTAAGAGGGTTTTGTCAATCCAATTAGTAGATCTGCAATATAATTAATTAGTTTCATGCAATGTTTATACTACATTCACAAGATGGATCTCCAAGCTTCGTGTTTATCTTGTTGTTGAGCATTAGAAAAGCGGGAAAATTTGTTTTGCTGTCGCTGTCGCAGTTGCTGATGCACACCCCCAGGCTAAACAGTGGGCAAACAGCTGAAATAGCTGATAGCTGAAAGGCACGACAATCTCAGCATATATAGAGAGAGAGAGAGAGAAAGGAGCATAATATAAATACAAGAACAATTTCCGTGAAGCAGCAACAATTATAGCAAGAATCAGACAGCTGGACAGTTTGGACACATTGCCATTGGCTAACGAGCTGCTCGCATTTCCAGGCTAACACAGCCGTTAATTAACAAAACAGTAGCAACAGCAACAGCAACAGTAATAGCAATAACAACAACGACAACAATAATAGGCAGAGGAAAGCGCAAATTAAATGAAATTTAATCAAAAACGTAAATCTAGCTAACTTACTGCCCACGAAGACAACGACGACGACGACGACGGTGACAGAGACAGAGACAACGTCGACTGGCTGGCTGCCAGAATGACACAAGCAGACAAATAGCGTTAAATGGATGGTGCCAGGAGTTTCAAGTGTAACTTGACGAAGGAGGAGCGGGGAGCGAAGGGAAAGAGCTGAAGGACAGACGGAATGGTGCCAAGGCGCGCGTGGACTCTTAAGCTGTCCGCCAACATTTTTAATAGCAAGGTTGTGCTCTTCTATTTCTACATCTACTTCTATTTCGGCTTTGGTTTCTGTTTCTGTTTCTATTTTCTATTTTCTATTTTCTCTTGGCCAGCCGCCGCGCCGCAGCCTCCGCGTTGTCTGGCTTTTGTGTGCGCCTAAAATGCTGCAGCGAAAATTTAATTATAACGTTTATTATCTATACAGCTCCGTCGTTCTCTTGTTGTTTTCCCTCAGCCGCCAGTCGCTTATTACCCAAGTGCAGTGCATGTTACTTATAACAAAAGCAGAAAACAGTATCTCTTAATGCCACTTGGCAGAGACGAAAGCAAAAGCCAAAAGGCTTTTAACTCAATGTAAATGTAACTCAAGGGAAGCAAGAAGATGGCTGCAACAAACGAAGCACGCAACTGCCACATTTTTCAGTTACTTAGCTTTATAAGGCTAATGCATACCAACTGCACGTTATAACTTGTTACAACTTAATGCTTAAGCAGTAAATATGCTCAAGCTACTACGAGTGCCACATCTCAGCAAAAACTACTTGCAAAATTGTTTAAGTGGGGATGACAACAACTCTACCTAAGCAGAAGCAAAGCAATAGCAAAAGCAACAGCAACAGCAATAACATTAGCAGTTGAAACTTTGAATATGCGCACACTCGTGCACATTTGATTTGATTCATTTGCCAGCTTGGTGTCTTCAGTAATAGTTTCTTGGATCGCATTAGACATTAGTAAATTTATTCAAATGCAATATGTGATACACTCGTAGAATAATTTAGATGAGTATGAAGATAAATGCTTCCGAAAAAGTTACATTTTAAATTGCAATTATGTTTGCACAGAAAGAAAAAAGTGCTAAAATCAAGGATAAAGTCTAAAATCAAGATTGTTTGTATGTCGAAATTGAACCAAGAAGCTTTATTCTTCAATCAAGATCGAAAATCTACAAAATATCTAGATCATCCAATCTCGATATTCAATCTTTTTTCATGAATGGAAATATCTTTAAATTGCACTAAGAAGGCAAAATCTTAAAACATGATAAAACAATCTTTAAATTTAGATTGAATAAAATAAAAAATAAAAAAAAATTGATTGCGTGTTTTTATTTATATATATTTTTTTTCATTTTTTTTGAATATCGGCTTACCATTATAACACACTTACCACTTTTTTTATATACGATTCGACACTAAAGGAGAGAAACTCCAACATTTTAGGAAAAAAAACAATATTTTTTTACTCTAGTACTCTACTCGATATTTGCCATCTTTATCTCTTTGAAATAAAATTATTTTGAATCAATGTATTAATTTAAAAAAAAAAGATATTTATAATCCCAAATTGCAAATTTAGCATAAAAATCTTGAATTATCAAGCTACACATTTTATTTCAAGATTGTTCTCTTTAAGATCGAAAAAGTCTTATATCAAGATTTTTCAAAATAGATTTTTCCTCTCTCTGATGTTGTTTAGTTAACAAGAAAAAGTTGAATGGTGAGTTAATATTAATATAATATAACTAATAACCGTAAGGCCGAAATAACATTAATAAAAAGAAACCCCGCATTAAGATTTATTGAATGTTTAATAAAACTCTAAATAAAACCAATTCGCACCAAATCTTTCTCCGCAGTCGCAAAAATTGAATTATTATGACTTAGCTGAAGCTTCAAACTATTAATGGAATGTTCATAGTTTTTCAGCAAATTATTTAACAAATCGCATTGCAGATTTGCAAATAAATGTGCTTTTAGCAACAAATCCAAATATTACAATATTCAAATTTAGTTTCGGTTGTTGAATAATCTATTTAACAAACAACACTAAATGTGAAGTGTTTACAAAGTGACACATTTGCAAATTAATCTAACATTGGAAACAAATAGGAAAAATACAACATTTAAATTTACATTTGAAATTGATTTATAATAAAAAAGCTAAAGCCTCGGACTGAGAATGTTTTTGAACCAACCATTTTATTTATTTACAAATATATGTGCACTTGAGATTACACAATGCTGTCAAATAAATAACGAATAAAAAATAAATACAAATAAATACATCAGCAATACATTTAAGGGCCAAATAGAGCAGCGCTGTCGAAACCCATTAAGCTCGCCACATGAAGCACTAACCACAGACGCAGTCGCAGTTGCAGTCGCAGTGGCAGTAAATCAAAGCACCTCTGATACTGCATCTGTCATATTTACGAACGCAGCTAGCTGCCACGCCTCCCTGCCACACTCCCCTCAGCACGTAAAGCCATTACAGTGGCATCTAGGGGTCTCTGTGGCAGCTACAACTAATTATTATTTACTGCCAACTGTGGCTGCACGTATGTATGCGTGTAAAGAGACACGTGTTATAACCACAGAGCAGAGCAGCGCATCCCAGTGCAGTGTATTCAACTTTGCAATGGCATTAACATTTAATACTATAACGAGAATTGAGTTAAACAATAGTCATACCATTTTCCCGTTGCACAAACATTAATAAAAACCAGTAAGAAAACTACAGTCAATAGTGTCCGACTGTGAAATACCTGATAGCCACTTTGAATAAAATCAAAACAGAGCTGTATTATACTCAAAATATACCAAATACTATACACCGAAGGCAATATTTGCTATAATATTACTACATTCAAAATATATCATAGAGGTAAACATATAATATATCAGATTGTCAGCCAAAGCAGCTAAAACCCGATTGCACCTGGCGTAATTTGCCATACAAAAGTATTTCTTAAATAACTTTTACGATCGCAATAAATCAGAAATTATAAATACTATAATTTATATTGTCTATACTGACTCTACCTTCAAAATGACGCTTCTATTTCGATTTGTGTGGCAACAATTTGAAACAAACTTAAAAGTGCTGTCAAAAATTTTAGCTACAATGGATCACAGCTTATTTATAAAATAGTATGCGTGTCTCTGGAGCTTAAAATGTGGAAAATCCAACTTCTAAACATATAAAATACTATACATAAGGTAATAGATCAATAAGGATCCATTATTTTCCTAGCAAACTGATCTACGCACGGCTGCAAAGTTGCTGATTAAAAAAAAGCTGTTGTATTTTTTTCGTTATTTTTTTGTTATTCAATAATTGTATACAGTAAACAAAAAGTTAGAGAATACATGAATGAATGTTTTTTATGTTAAGACATTAAACTGAAATCCTGAGTTTAAATAAATTTAATGCATCTTTTAGATTGGCCAGTAGACAGATTCAAAGTTGTCGGTTTGTGGTGGTTAAAGTAAACTGTATATCTTCTATAGACTCTGAGATATATGTAGGTGCTGATCAAAAATATATATACTTTATGGGATGGGGTATAACGTAGCGGGTATAACAAAATAAAAATATGCTTTTACAAAAACCAAACAAAAAAAAAATAAAGTTTCATTTTTGCAAACGCAATACCAAAACGCATTTTTCTCTCGTTCTTCTATTTGCTTTTCATATGTGTGCCCAAATAATACGCAACAAAAATACAAACCAACGACAACGTTGACACACATAACACATACAAACTCTCAACTCACACACACACACACACACACATACATATACACACACACGCCATCGCTGATGAAAAACAAACACTCAACAAATTGGCATGGCAATCTTGCCAGAAGCGATTTCCGGCTGATAACTTTGCTGAATGGAATAATGGACATCCGCTGGGGTTGCGAACGGTGCACGCCTATGTTCTAGTATACGACATGGGCAATTTGGAAACGTTTCAGGTAGGCCACACATACATACATACCTTTTTTCTATATATATATATATATATATGTTCTTCTGTATATGCTCAGTACTGCCGCTCCATAAGAGATCAAATATTGGACAGTTTCAGTCATCGTGATTTTAGCATAATTGTGGTTGGCAATAAATTTGACAATGTGACTGAGGCGCAGGCCAACTCGCAGGTGCGTATACTTAATATTTCATACTATTGCCGACACAATTACTAAGCGGGTAAAATAATATTATCAATGAAAAGCAACGATATGAATTATACTTTAAACTGTTACGTTACGAATACTTGTTATCAGCACAATGCATGGAACTGATAAAAAACAATTAATTTTTTAATGGATTGTAATCTCAAACTTTATTGACGAAATTTGCAACTGATTTGTATTTTGCCAAAGTTGTATAATATATATAAAGTTATAAATTTGCAAAAATAGAATTCTGCGTAGCTGTCTCATGAAGAATTAAACTTACAGAGAAGTTTATATGCACTTCACTAGAATATGTGAAGGGATATTTATAAAAAAAAAACTGTACTGGACTTCTTTGACTTTTCTACTTAAACAGATAAAATTAGTGATAAAAAAAAACAATGTAAGGCATGTAGAGGAACAAGTTTATGTATAATTTGTGTTAATTAAAATGTGCTAACTAAATTCACAAACCAAATAGTTCAAATTATTTATTATAATGAATAATTTTCTGTGCTGTTTTGACAAAAATTTAAGAGTTGAAATACTTACAGTGAAATACTTCAATAAATTTAAAATTAAAAAAAATGATAATTTTTGGAGCAGTTAACTTTAATATGCAGTGATTTTATGAGGCTCTAAAGCAACTAATAGTATTATTTATTTTATTTATTATATTAAATCTAGTATTTAACTAATAGTATATTTCTTTACATATTCATGAACAAAACTTGGCAGACAGCGATAAATGAGAATGAATTTATTAGGTACAAAAATTTAGTATGAAATAAAATCAACTAAACATAATTAGTTTATTCAAAAAATGCAAGCGCAAACAAAATGAATTGCTTAAATTTGGAATTTTAGCAGTGTAAAGCAAAACTTGTTTTGATTGAAATGCAATTGTGTGCAATTATGCAATGCGATAATTGATTCCACTAAATAAATAATCGCTTTTTCCGTTTGCTGTCGTGCAGGAACTCAAGGACATTTCCACGCTTGTGCGTAAACATTGGCGTTGTGGATATGTGGAGTGCTCGGCGCAGTGAGTAGCAACGATTATGCAAACATTCACACAAATACATATGTATTTGGGAGTGACTATCGATATTATCGTTTCACATTCGCATTTGCAGATACAACTATAAAATCGGAGACGTTTTTCGTGAGCTAATGGGATGCAGTAGCGGAGGCGTCACTGGGACGACGGGTGGAGGAGGTCTCGTTGGCACTGAGTTCTCACAATCAACTAGGAATAAAGGACGCTGTACAATACTCTAGCAAATGCTGCATAAGTTTTTAAAGCAAACATTTTGATCTCTCGCGCGCAGACAGCAGAAGCAGAAGAAGAAGAAGACGATGGGGAGCATCGCTGGCAAACATTTTCAGTTGTTCAGTTGTTCAGCTGTTGAACTGGGACAATGGGGCGTATGCGTATTCTCCAACGGCAACAATGTTGTATCCCCTGCGAACGCTTGCTGATGCATATTTTAGCATATACTTGTACTTATAAGTATACATGCATACACACACACATACACACTACACACACGTACATACAACATACATACATACTATTACATATTATATTTAGTAGTCGACACACTTTGCTGGTTGGCTCTCAGACCTTTCATCTACTACCGCTCGCTGCTTCTTATTCTCACTCGCATTCTCATTTTCTATTCGCCTTCGTCTCCATCTTTGTCTCCCTTGTTGGTCATTTTCGTTTGCTGCTTTTGTTTGGCATTATTAGAACATTTAGCTCGTCGCTTTCTTTGAGCCATTGCACAGCAGACAACACACACAGCAGCAACATTTTTTGGCTAGCAGCTAACTTTTTATGTATTCGCATTCGCATTTGCAATTCAATGCCTCAAAACGCTGCTCAACGCTGCAGCTATGAATATGCAAAGACAACAGCAAGTTAAATGAAGAAAATGCATAAGACATTTTCAACAATGCTGCCAATGGAACATTTTTAATTTTTTTTTCTATTTACATTTGTCGTTTTTCGATTTCGTTTTCGTTTTTTATTTGTAAGTAATAGGCAATTAATCCCACCATAATTTACAATACATTTTATGAATGAACAAATAAACTTGTTATTAACAAACGTAGAGAAACAAAAACCAAATTCCATTAGTATTTACGGTATAACGGTACTTATACGGTAGCTATCTTTAAGAGATAATCTAGTTATATATACATACATATATAAAAGATTCATTAACGTTGTGATCATTTCAAGAATTAGTTGTTAAGCAGGTGTGACGCAATCGGAACGCCAGTTGAGGTCAAGTAAAATTATATAGCCCTTTAATGGTTACGAAGTATATGATACCTATTTTTAAGCTTAGCCAGAAAGAAGACAGAAGGGCTCGACAAATAAACGACAACTAATGAGTAATGCAATGATGCTGTGGAAATTGTTTAAACGCAGCAATCCATTCAAGAAAAACTGCCCAAAAGCCTGAATTATATCAACTAAATAATACTTTGGAAGAACGTTGAAACTTTAATTTCTTTTAAAACGTAGGCCACAATAGAAAATTCTTAGATAACAAACTGGAATTGTTGCTTTTAAACAATTTCTATGCCATACAAATCGGGATAACGAATATATTGCATTAAATAAAGCCTTAAAACAATGCAACCCCAGATGTTATTCATAATAATTAAAATGAAAATGGATAAATATTATAGTTAAGATTATTAAGAGAATTATTTGAGTAAGCGCACAAAAATAAAAACAATTGTGTTATTATTTTTAGTGTTCTTTGAAAATATTGAACAAACAAATACAACAAAAATACTTTTTATCCAAATTCGGATTTGCATAATTTGTAGAGTTGAAGAAAAACACCTAGACTATGATAGAGACTAGATCATTAGATATGTGACATACAGACAGATATGTTTCCATAGTAAAATGCTGACGTACACACTTTAAATAGAACTTAACAATACTTTTACACTATTTTCACAACAAAAACAACAACAACAACAACAAATCTACGTAACTCTATACCGAACTCTTTCTTTACCTCAAACAACACTCGAAAGATAAGCAATCAAGTCTGACTTTGTACATAGAGATTTCAAGAACTTTACTAAACTGCAAAGCTCTAAAAATAAACACGTATGTATAATCAACAAGAACAACAGCAACAACAACAGCAATATGTGTATATTTATGAACAAGAAAACCATCATAAACATTCCTAGACATACATATGCTATAGACAACTGGGCTGACTGCCAAAATTCAAGTTGAGTGCTCAGATTAGGTCTCGCGGTTAATCAAACTAATTAAATCAGCATTCATTACAATTTCTCAAGTGGAAACGTAAATTTTTGGAATTTATTAAAGGGTAAATAAAATGCATAGGCAATAATAATAATTCAATTAAAAATCGCAAGAATATTTAATATACACATTATACATACAAAAATATATATTGTTGAACATAACATTAAATATCAAATTGTAGCCTTGGGGCTTTGATAACAATATACTTAATCATAATAATAATAAAGACGGAAATATAAATATAGAAATTTTAGAAATGTGCAGCCAAATTTGTTGACTTGTTGATGAAGTGTGTTCATTAGATTCCAAAAAAATAAAACAACAAAAAACAAAAGATGAAATTTCATAATTCAAAAGCAAAAGCAAATTAACTCTCAAAATCCTGAAAGTCTTATTTCCATCGCGATGTATGAAAGCATACATTAATACATGCATACATTCGTACATTCTTACATAGACACACACATATATGCTGTATTTGTATTGTATATATGTATTAGAGACTACGTGTATATGTGTTTGGTTCGAGTTTTCTTTTATGATTTTGAACATTTACGGATTCGTCAAAATGGCTGTTAATTTTTGGAAAAAAGAAAAGAATAATTAAATAATGCTAAATGCTCAAAACAATACACAATAATAAACAAAAAAAAACACAAAATAAATTAAACGAAACACAAAATTTGCTGTTGAATTATATTTAAGCAACGCGTTGCCTGCAACAGTAAAACTAAAATAAATAATATATTTGTAGTTATGTATTTGAAAAGTAAACAAACGTATTTATAAATCAAATGCAATATGCTTCAACCGCTTATTGTTTGTTCATCGCGTTACAACAACAAAAATGGGATTATTCAAAACATTAAGATTAAGTAACAGCAATTAACCTTAAGAACGTACTTATTATAGTATAAATACATAAATATACATACATAATATAGATGATCTCTTTTTTTAAAATGAAAAGCAAACAGCGCAAATGCAATAGTGAAAAGAACATATTAAGTATACGTACAGATGTACTTATTATTGATATTGACATGAGCTACCCCACATTAAAATGAGAACAAAAAACACCGCAACTAACTATTAAGCAATGCAAAACGAAGCCTCAACATTAATGAAATCATTATACTAGTACTAATACTAATTAGTGTATGTACTCATATAACATTATTGTGCCACATATGTATATTGTGTACGAACATTGGGCAATCTGTTTGCGCAATCCAACACACAAAAGTATGTAACGACTAATCCGTTAGCCATGTAGAGAATGTTTTTGGATAACCCGCAAGCAACAGTAATAAATGAAAATAATAGAATAAAGTGATACAAAAAAAACTGTCTTTAACTTCATTAACAATTGAACGGCAATCGTAAGTATTTTTCTTTGGAAAAATAACGAACGAAATATTTAAAAAATAAATTAAAAAACTATAAAAAGTGTTGGACTTAAATAAAAATTCATTATGCATTAGATATTTTAATTTATTTACTTTATTTTACAGCAAACGTTAATACAAAGAAAAATATAAAATAAACAAATAAAAATTTAGTGATTTATTTTATAATAATTCCGCAAGAACTAACGCAAGACTCTTTAGATTCGACGAACATAATAGTACATAGAAATACCAAATACAGACTTCGGTATATTTCAGTATTTTTCGGTACATTAATTGAAAATGGGTAGCTGGTATCTTTATTTATTTTTTAATAGCTAAAAAATACTAAAGATAATCCTTCAATTATTTTAATTTTTTAATTTTACACAATTTTAACCTTACTATAAAATACAATTTTTAATTAAATATAAACAAAAATACTCAATAATTCCAGTCTGTGAATTTATATTACACAAAAATTCAAAATTTCTCGACAAAACAACTTGCTCTCAGTACTTTGAAAGCGTGCTAATCCTAATCTTGTGAAACAATAAAAAAGAAATCTGCCATCTAATTTCGATGTTTGTTTAATCATAAACATTAGCGAGTAGAAATTGCACTTCGTCCAGAAAGACGTAGAACAATAATAAGCTGATAAGCATTTTGCAAGCCAGTGAAGAAAACGCATATATATTTTTTCGACAATTTAGATTTTTATTTCGCTTAGACTAAAAACAAAAATTGTATAGGATAGAGCTTCCAACATTATTTAAAAATAAGCACAATCAAATTTGGGCATATAAATCTTTTCATATATTAAATTAATCATTGTTTTTGTTTTAGAGTACATTAATGTACATATGTAACGTATGTACATGTCATAGCATTTAGGCGTATAATTATATCATTTCTACAATTAAGTCTTTTCAACAAAACAATTCTTTTATTTTGTTTACAGCAGCGTCGCACACGATTTAAAACGTAGTCTATAGTCTATATAACTTAAACATAAGAATGTTGTAATGAATAAAATGATAAACTAAGAATTAGCTGAAGAGCTCATCAGGATCAGAGCAGATGGGACATAGCCAAGGGTGCCATGAGTAATAATTGCAGTTCATTAAATAAAACAGAATCAAAACCTATTACGATATGCCAAATTGATGTCGGTCGACTGAAGCATTTCACTATCACTGCGGCTGTTCGCTACTGCTGCTGAAGGTGCGACTGCGGCTCAAGCGTCGCGTGGCCGCCGCCATAGCCGCCAGTTCGCTGTGTCCATCGATCAGGTGGTCAGGTAGTTTCAGGATCTCGTGCAGTTGCTGCTTCAACTGTTTGGTCTGCGGCCTCTGTGATGGTTGTGGGGAAAGCATTCGTTGCAACAACTCGTATTGCTCCGGATACTGAGTGCCAAAGTCAGCCGGATACTGGCCATCTCTCAAGGCCCGGAGCGTTTTGATGCGCTCCATTTCGGTGCAGAAGTAAACATGCAGTTCGAAAAAGATTAGGCCAAGCGAGTAGATGTCCACTTTGTAGTCGTAATGCTGACCTCGCAATTGCTCCGGGGACATATACAAATGTGTGCCCACCTGTTGCGTGTGGCGCACACTGGAAGGCAGTCCGGGATGATCGCCGCTTTCGCCGGGGGTGTTGGGTATATCCACAGTATCGGTGACGAGTCCAAAGTCACCAATCTTAATTTGGCCATCCTGTGAGAAGAATATGTTGCTGGGCTTCAGGTCGCGATGTATCAGGCCCTTGAGATGCACATAGTCCACAGCATCCACGATCTGGTGAAATATGTGGGCAATGTGCGAAGCACGCGCATCCGTGCGATTGTCGCGCAACCAATCACGCAAACTCTCTTTGCGACACAGTTGCATCTGTATGTAGAGGTAGACCTTGTTGGGCTTAACAGCTAATCCATTTTGAATTGCGGCACTTGGCATGGCTGGTGGTTGGCTATTAATTGGTTGATTGTGAGTGTAGGGCAAGGCCAATGTCAAAGGTTTGCGCCGCGGCGCCGCATCTGCCGAATCGTCATCCGAGTCGGTGCTATTGCTTTTGGAGCGAATTGATTCGATTTGAAATGAATTGGATAATTGATGGTGTTGCGAGTAATTGATGTTCTTCAAATCAAACGATGCTGAATGTATATCGATAGACACGGAGTTACGTTGCTTTGAGCGCTGCGCATCATTCTGCGGTGTGTGTGACTCTCCCCCCTCCGTATCGTCCTCTTTGGCGTGCAAGGCAGCCGACTGGGATTCACTGCGAAACTGAATAAACGATTCATCGTCGTCATCATCGTAGTTATTCAATGCCTTATTATCGTGACCGTAACTATTGGCGGTGCTGTTGGCTGTATCCGAGACCCAAGACAACAACTGATGACGCTTATTCTGTGTGTGCTCCAGCATCGATGGAAGCGTGCTGCCATCGGGCGTTTCAATCTGGATCGATGTGGAGAGTTCATGCGCCAGCAGCTTGCGATCCTCCTCTTCCTGCCAACCCACAGGCGGTGTCTCTACCCATGACTACAATACACAATTATGACATATTAAATAAAAGCATACTGATTTCAACTGATTTCGGATTCTTACATGAAAATAGCGCACAATATTGTGATGCTCGCAACTAGCCAAGGTTCTCGCCTCTCGCAGCACACGTTGCCGCGACGACTCCTTGTTGGGCAGCGTAATGCGTTTGATGGCATAGCGATTCTCGTCGAGCTTATTCTTGGCCTCGAAGACAACGCCAAAGCCGCCACGGCCAAGGCACTGCATCAGGTCGAAGTCCGTTTGGAAGCGCGAGGTAAAGTGTTCTCCAGAATGCGTCGTCGATTCCGAAATGGAGCGCTTAGTGTTGGCGCTGCCTGAGCCTAGTGCAGGGGAAAAAGCCAAACGATTGCCGCGTAGCTGATGATGAGCCGATGACATTGGCACAACAGGACCCAGCAGCGCTTGCGTGGATGCTTCCGTTGCCTCGATGGCCGTTTGGACTGGAACATGCCGCTCAATGACTAGGTACTCGCGCTCCACCCGCTGATTGCGATGACCCATGAACATGTTCAGCAGTACGGCCGAAGTAAACGCAATAACCACAATTTCCTTCCACCAGAACCAGAGCGAAAGTATGACAACTTTGACGGGTGCATCGATGTCATCCAAGCTGAAGCTAAGATCATCATTAATGCTATGATTCCCACCAGCTGCTGTCTCGTTGCCGTCGGCAGCTGATTCAATGGCAGGCACATCGCTGGGCGTTTCATTGGCACCGCATTCCCTGCCACCCCCTGATTGCTGCCACTTTGGATCTGTGTAGAAGTAGAAGCCGTTGCCATTCACAAACTCCGAAGCATTAAGCACCGATTGTGCCGCTATAGCAACGTTCTGATCATCATATGGCACTAGTTGACTATTTTCCTCATCATTTTCGCCAATCACCACGGGATCCCGATCGCCTTGGAATATCACCAATGAATTGCTGCTGGCTGCAACTGGTCGCCAGGGTATTTTGGGCATGAGATTTGTGTCACCGCTCAGCTGCAGAAATTGCTGTGTCTTATCCATGATCTCTTGGCGCAGACGTATTGATTCCTGTATATACAATTGCTTATCGTACATGCCCAGATAGATGGAGGGTGCGCTTATTGGCTGTTTGGGCTGCTCCCCGGGTTGCAGATCATCCTGCTCCCACAGCCACTGCGCCGAGCTGAACAGATCAATGGACTGCAGCTGATCGGCTTCGTTTGTATGCCAAGCGCTGACAATCGGATGGTTAAACTGCAAGGCACGAACAATTAATAATCATAAGATATTTTAATGTTTTCACCCACTCACCGTGTGCTTCCAGAGCATGAGATGTGGTTCGCTCTTGCTGAAGGCACAGATAATACCCTCGGGCACTATAACCCTAATGTCCACATCCAGCACAGCCAATTCGATGTCGCTCCGCGGCTGCAACTGACAGTCGGCAGCACGCATCACATCCAACTCGTGCTGTCCCACGCTAAAGTTCCAGCGCTCGACGCCTGTGCGCGATTCCACGGCACGCACTGTTTGCGTCTGGCGTCGCACGACAACCACATCGTCCACCAGAGAATCATGTGGCAGAATGTAACCATCTTTGTCCCTCAATTGCTCGTCGTCGTCGTGCTCCTGCTGCTGCTGTTGTTGATCGTTTGTATCAAGTTCCTCGATTGTATCTTTAATGGCGCCATCGCGATCACTTGTGGCATTTATGCAACCATTGATGGAGCATTCGTAAAGCAGTTGCCCTGTACGCACAGAGACACCATAGTTGCGAGTCTCCTTGCCGCCCGATATCACCAGATCGTCACTAAATTTGGCACTCGAGCTGAGCAAATGCTCAGCAGTTATTGGTATCGGATCGATGGAGTCGCCATCAAACTTGTAGATGCCGCCGCTTAGTGATGGAATCATGCGCACAAACTGTCCGTTACTGGTCAGCTCCAGGCGATGAATGCTCGACGAGATGAGTGGCCCGGGTCCAGTTTCAATGCTCCAGCGCATCTTGCCCGAATTGGCAATGTCCAAGGCACTGAGACGTCCATCTAGTGTCGTTACGTATAGCAATCTATGGGAAATAAATAAAACAAAAAAAAGGAGGTGTGTCAATCAGGCTCAGCACAAATCAATGCAAGAAATCAGGTTAGACACAACACCATAACCATGACCATGATCAATAATACTTCGCTTATCAGTGAATGCCGTCGACATAGTCTTCACGTCATTCGATTGCTGGAGTAGACGACGCTAATGAACTACAACAAGAACTATATTTAGTTGAATGCATCATCACAACACACGAAACACTATCAACATTTACGACCCTCTGCGTTGTCAGCGGTTTAATTGTGACCCAGCATATAATTTTCACAATTTCTTATGATAATTTCTCAGCCCAAAAAAATTAACAGAGATATGACGAGTTTATTAATAAACCCGAACAAATTTGCTTATTCATAGAAACAAGGTTTAGTATATACGTATCAATCACGATTTTTGGAATTAATAAAAAAAATTAGAGAGCTAAATTACAAGATATCTCATATCATATTTTGATTATTTTTCTTTTTGTCCTTGTAGTCAAAAGGGGCTGGTGTGCAAACTTAAGCAGGTACGAAAATTACGTTGGAGTGTACTTGACTGACAGATAGAGTTGGCCGATTAGAGCAGTTTTAGAGCTGTCCTGCAACTCAGCAAAAAAATTTAAATTCTACAAAATTGGAAACTTCCAGAACTTAGAATTTAATTTGTATGATTTATTGAATGTATATAAATTAAAGCTGAAATTTAATTGTTCCGATTTTATGACATTATATGTAATGAAAAAATTCATTTTGAAAAACTATTCCATTAACCTGCTTAGCAAAAAAAAAGGGTTTTTATTATACAGCAATTTTTAGTCAATTTAACTAAATACGGGTATCATAAAAAGTTTTTTTTTAGTTTTACAATATAGAAATATATATGTACATTAAATATGGCAATGCATTCAAAAAATTGTTTTATTAACATTTACAAAAGTTATTCGAAAGCAACCGTTTTTAAGCTTTCATCGTGTAAAATAAGACTCATTACAAAGCAGGGACACGCACATAAGCACAAACTCATAAGCAGCGACGCAACTGCGACGCAAACGGCGCACCAATGATAAAAGCACACATCAGTGCTGCAACTATCGACGGCAGCTGGCAGTGGGAAAGAGAGAAGATCTCGGAGGTAAGCAAGCAAGCATTAACAGCTGATTTCGCTGCCTTATGTAAGAAAAAACGCGCGCAAGCTCAGAGACAAGTAAATAATCAACAAGTTGTTCGGCCTCTCACACCAAACAAACAAAACACACACACACTCATCAACAGCAACATCTGTGCATATCGTGTGTAAGTGTGCCGGTTGAAGATGGCGCCGAAGCAACTCAACGACCCAGAAGCGAAGAAGACCAAAGCAGAAATGCCAAGAATGGTGAAATTCGAAATTGGTTTAAGTAATACAAATAGTGTCATGGAAAACCTAAATATAAATATGTTTGTAGTTAAGCCAAACGAATTTGAAATTCAAATAGAATTTTTACGCATTCCCCTCATATGTGATTATTTGTTGTTATTGGTTCATTCAATTGTCTACAGACATGGAAAAAGTTTGCACATGACTCACTCACCGTTTCTGTTTTTTTGATAAGCGCGAACAAGTTTCAGTTTTCAGTTTATACTTGGCACCTTTAGGCATTCTTCTTCTTATTCTGCACTCTGCGTTAATAACACATTTGGCAAAAAGAAAAGTAGTTTCAAACAATACACTTGGAAATTTCAAAGATTGATCGATTTATATAATTCACACAATAAAAAATTTCAGAATTGTGCTTATATCACACATTAAAACACTTTGAAAACTTCCCAACAGTACTATTTAATTAAAGCAAACTATTTGTTTAACTGGCTTTGTGTGTTTTCAATTGCATTCAATTATTGGAAGCGAACTTTCTAGAACACTTTTCACACGTGCAATACTATTGCATGTTCTTACATACACACACACATGCATATTGCTTGAAAGTGGGAATGAACCAATGCTTCTTCTTCCTAGACTTACCTACGTCCTATGCGTCGCTCCTGCTGATCCACACAATAAGGAATGGCTGCTGGGGGAACAGCATGCTGTAGATTTGACGACTCGCTTGTGGATTCCGTTTGAGCAGCCGCCACAACCACAATGGATGTGATCATAGTATAAAGGATTAGGTGACGGCGACTTAATTTGATGCCTTTCAAATCATTTTTTATGCCCATTATACGTGCGTGACGTATATATGAAGTTTTGTTTTGTGTGCTTATTTACGAGAGGCGGCAGCGCGGGGGAATGTTTTAATTAGCTATTAATTATTGGTTTTAGTGACCACGACGTCGGCGGCGGCCGCGACGACGGCGCTGGATAGTTTATTTTGGTAACAACAGCAGCAGCAGGAGCGCCCATCAATACTAAGGCACATTGCTGCATTACTTGGAACACAAAGACAAAATAAGAACGCGATTTATACAAATTGCAATAAGAAATTTTCTTTAGGACTATCACAACACACTGCGTGGTACAAATTTCGCAACAGCGGTGTAAATATTGCTAGTAGTGTGACTGCGTGCTTAGTGACAAAGAAAATACTAATCAACCCCAAAAATAAATACCATTTTAGTTTGAAGAAATACCGCTTAATCTTTGGTAATTTTCAATTGATTTTTTAAGATACATTATTTTGGAATGACACATTACTAAGATTAATCATTATTTTGATATGTACCGTAAACACAGAATACATTTTTGTCGGGTGCCATAATAGAATTTTCCAAAATTTCCCAACTGGTAGATATTGTATCTTAGTATAAGCCATTGTTAGAGACAAGTTGTTAAAAACATCATTTTATTTCAATGTTTAAAAAAAATAATTGCACAAAAACTATAATAATTGTCATTAATGCAACTACTCGATACTATCTCGATATGTCGTTTTGAATTCCTAAATATACCTAAAATGTACTTTCCGGTATTTTATACAATTTCAAACAATCACAGGGGCGCTTCTGACTCACAGTCTGGCAACGTCAAATCGGTTAGATTGGCGCAAAAATTAAAGTTGCTTAAAAAACATGACGAAATAACCGAATACGATTTCAGTCAGCGATGCAATATCAAATTTCATAAGAAAATGCTGTGTTTCATTTGTTTTTTTTTTTACTTTATTCATACGATGCACCCAGTTTAGACCTTCTTAAGTTTGTTTTTCATTTTAACATTTTGTATAGTTAACGCTAACAAAATATACATATACATATTAATAAAATATATATACATATATAATGCAAAATATATTTAGCATCTAGCCAAGGTATGTTGTAATCGAAAAATATTTGTTAGAATCGTCAATAAATCTACTTTTTGGATTAAAGAAAACATTAAATTATGTTTACAAACATACGCTTCTTGGTTTTTAAGGTAGTACGATAAATGTAAATTAAATTAATTATTTGCAAAACTAAAACTTGAACTGTTTCTTATTGTTGTTTTCATTTGTATGTAGTTGTAGTAGAGGAATTACAAATAAATTGCATGTTAAAATAATAAATATATAATTAAACAATAAAACAATGCTTTGCACAAAACGCCGCACGACAACTCAATAAACTCAATAGTCCGTAGTGTTAAATCAAAATATAAACAAAACCGTATGCGATGCTGTCGAATGTAATGAATGAATATCAAAACTAAAACAAAATAAATGATGTTGTGATTACATGAATTTGCTTGGGTTTGTTGTTGTTGGTGTTGTTGTAGTTACTCTGATTTAACTTGCTAGTTAGTAATCCTCAATTGCTATAATCTGCGGTGGTTTTGGGTTGCCGACAGTTGTTGTTGTCGTCCCCGCTGCTGCCAATGATCCCGCTGCTGAGTTATCGATAGTTGCAGTCGCAGTCGCTGCTGACGTCGTCGTCGGCGCTGCTGCTGCTGTTGTTGTCGCTTGTGTGTCCGGCGTCTGTGCGGCTAATTGTCACTTTGAATTACCAGCGCCACCGCCAACATTGCTGGAAGCGCCCGCAGGTTGATTGACACGCTGATAGCGGGGCTTATTGCGCGTGAATGGCAAATACTTGTACTTGATCATATGTTTGATCTGTCGCTTCATTGTGATGCAGAACAGTGTGATAAAGTACATGACCAGTATGGGCCAAAATACGGGCACATTGAAGAAGTCAAAGAACGTGCAGAATAATCCAATCGCTGTGCTCTTCGCTACTGACAGCCAGAACTTGAATTCGGGCAGCCGACGGATGAATGGACGAAACTCCTCATTGCTATGCGTCGGTAAATTGGGTCCCTCGTCCTCGTCGTCCACCGAATAAGGATCGAATTCAGGATCGATTTTTGGCGTAAGAAATGCAATAAACAGATTCAGGTGATAGATGCCCAGAGCGTAGCAGACAATGTACCAGCCCTGATAGATGAAGATGCGCAAAACGAAGAGAAACAACAGAAAGCCGGCAAATACCCAACGCATTCGTGTATGCGGCGTGGAGCGATCAAGTGTAGATTGGTATGTCTGTAAGTCAATGAAATCGATCAGCAATGCTATTGAAATGCATTTGCAATCTTAATCACTCACCTGTGATAAACGCAGAAAGAACTTTTTAACGCCACCTCCGCCACTCGACGACGACGTCGACGCGGTGCCGCTGTCTTCGTTCATCATTGTTGTTGTTGTTGGTACAGCGTGTCTAAACTAAGCGCCTCTGCAATCCCTCCAAATAACCCCACAAACCAATAAACCGCTCTTTCGTCGTTTCTCTCTCTATCTCTCTTTCGTTCTTGTTGCTGCGCTCTGCTGCTGTTGTTGTTTTGTGACTATGACTGTTGCTGTTCTTGAAATGTCGTCGTCAGCTATTGATTTAGATGTAAATAACAGAAGCAAACACAAAATGGGCAAGAAGCACACGTTGAACGTTAAAATTATTTCATTGCCTTGTTGATTGGTCAGACGTTCTCCACCGCCTGATCGACCTTCTTCCTCTTGCTCATAGAAAATGCTCGTTTCGCTTCGTGTCGACTGTGTATTTCAAATAGCAACGCCTACTTCTGTCCGCTATTATTCGCGCTGTAGTGTTTGAACAAGTGTCCCGTTGCTCGTAAATATTAACTGACTAATAATTTAGATTATATTTATTGTGTCGGCATCGGTAATTTATTGTTCTTTTTTCACGCACAGTTCACCACGTCATTATGTCAAATAAGGTGAACCCTCTCTCTCGCTCGCTCTCGCCGAGCATCTGTCAAAGTAGTGTGTTGCAAAGCGCAAAATTACAGTGTTGAAAAACATTGTGGGGTTAACAGCAGTGATGCACAAATAATCGAAAACAATATTTAACAGGTCGATAAGAATTGTATTTTTTTGTTTACTATTAACGGCAATTTACCGAGTAGAAATCATATCCATATTTATTTCATGTGAATTTTATACAACAAAAAATACATTAACGTTTAGCTTTCATCTTAGTGTGTATCATCATTTCCAGTTTCGCCATCTGACTCCGATTGTTTGTCTTCTTTGGCATCCTTTATGCAGGCCCTAATAATTCCAAGGAAACTGCCGGCAATTTCTTCCTTTTTAAATCGATTGGCAAGCCGCTCGAGCTCTCCTTTCTCATCCTCCGCATAGTTGAGCCCACCATAGGCAAGACTTTTCTTCGAATCCTGCATATAGTCAATCGTAAAACTCGCACCGACCGGCATGTTGAGCACCAGTTTGTGGACTTGCTCTCGTCGCATTATTAAGCGTACTTTGTTTGTTGTTTTATGCTTTAGAATCTTTACTTCGCCTACACCTAAAATATGCATTTGAAAAGTAAAGAACATTAGATTCATAACATGGATTTAATGGGTTTGCTAATAGACTAACCTCGCTCCTTCCATAACTTATTTGCCGCATCGTAGCGATAAAGCATTGTTCGCTGGCAAAACAATTGGTTCTCGTCTTCCTCGCCAGTGCTGACGACAATCTCGTCGGGCAGAGCAATGATGGGTTCATAGTGTGGATCATAATTCTCATCGTTGGTGGTATCGCCTGTATTTGAGGAGTCAGCTTCTCCATCATTTTGCGATTGTATGGACGTCGAAGGATTCTTAAAGTGCTTAAAATCATTCTGATGTGTCAGACCATAGAAGCCACCAGTTTCAGACTTTTGGAAACCAATCGGTTGACTGCCACTGCCTCCTTTGGCTGCCAAACTGGCAAAATCCACACCTCCCCGCGATGCTATCTCCAAGAAATTTGGCGTCGACGGCGCCTCCTTCAGTGTATTATCTTTGTTGTTAGTTTCTTGTTTTTTGGGTTCTGTGTCTGCCGTGGTAGCGGCACCCTTTGCCGCCAAGCCGCCGAATGAGAAACTGTTGCTAGTGTTACTACCAAAGGTGTTATTGCTCGTCAATATTGAAGAACCAAAGATAGACTTGACGCCCTCATCTGGTTTGGCGGTAACTGCAGTCGGTGGATTTACTGGGTTGCCAAATATCGATACTTTTGGGGAATCGGACGATTTGTCGGCTGCAATGGAGCCACCAAATATTGACCCCTGCGGCTTGGCAGGATTGCTGCTGCCACTGAATAGCGACTGGCCGAAGACTGATTTGTCTGTAAAAATGATTATTCATAGTTAGAAGATATAAACGAACGGGTTAGTAAAACTGTAGTATAGACGGAAGTTAGTAATTCTGTACTGAAATACACTATTTTAAAATGTTTTCAAGAACTTGTCACTTTTCAATAAATTCACAACAAATAAAGTTCATAATAAAAACAAAATTATCATTGAAAACCAGTTTAAATCTTATTTCCAAATCAAAAATCCCAAATTTCTTTAGATTGATCGACATCGCTTAATGATATAACTTTTGAAATATTATTTTAGTTTGCCTTCTTTGCTGTGTAAATTTGTAAATTTTTGCAAGTTTCTAAGATTTGACGTTCCTTCCTAAGATTGCAGCCCTCTAAGCTAAATGTTCACTTACCAGAGTGACCAAAAAGAAAGCCACCTTTTGGTGGTTCTTCTGGCTTGGAGAAGGAGCCAACTGTGGCCGTTGAGTTGGCTGAGACAGCAGTGCTGAAGCCACCAAAGCTGCCGAAATTACTGTTTGTGGTGTTGGCCTCTAATGTGCTGGCCTTAAGCAGAGTTCGATTGGGTGGTGCCAATATGCCCTGTGCCTTTGGTGGTGGCAACTTTAGGGCGGGCAACGTTAACGGCAACGACTTGACAACGTCCTTATTCTCGGTCGGCACAGTTGCTGTCCAGACAAATTTGTCCTCATCGCAGCCACGGCACCCACTGCATTTCGTTTCAGCCACGAGGAATTCGGGATTAAGTTGCAGCTTATCGGCCAATGTCTGGGTCTCATTTGAAATGCCAGCGGATGTGCTGGAACTTGGCTGTTGGGGACTCTGAATATCAACGGGCTGCGCAACTGCGGTGCCATTGAGAGCGCTCTTCACTGCACTGAGGAAAGCCTGCACAATCTCGGCGGTTTTGAAGCGCAAGGCGAAACGTTCCAAGACGGATTCCCCTTCGCTGAAATCAAAGGCGGCAAACAACAGAGATTTCTCGTCCTTCGGCTTGTAGACAACGCTCGCATTGAGCACATGATTTAGGCAGAGCTTCAACACTTGCTCGCGACGCATAACCACACGCAAATTCTTTGTCTCCTTGTGACGCAGAATCTTCACGAGACCCAAGCCGCGTTCCTTCCATTCCGTATTGTCGGCCAGCCGATAAAGCTTAGCGCGCTGCGAGTAGAGCACCTCCTCATCCTCCTCGCCCGTTTTGACATCAATCTGCAATAAATTTCAGATGTTAAATGCGCATTCGTAATTCGGGTTGTTTATCAAAATTTTACCTTATCCGGCAGGGGAATGACGGGTGCAAAATAAGCACCATTCTCCTCCTCCTCGACGTGGCTGTCATCGTCATCGCCAGCACCGCCACCTGGACTCTTGGGCTGCACTGGCTGCGCTTTGGGCATGCTAAAGCTGAATGTGTTCGAGGTCAAACTGGCTGCAGGTGTTGTCGACGCATTAAAGTTGAAGCTGCTGGAACCAAAGATTGGGGCATCGCCTTTTTCCTTGGTTTCATTGATTTTAAAATTGAATGTCTCGCTGCCAATAGCTGGAGTTGGAGCAACAATTGGAGCTGTAGTTGGTGCAACAACAGGAGCTGCAGTGGCGGCTGCAGCTGGTGCTCCAAAACCAAATGAAAACTTAGTTGTGGGTGCTGGGAAGGTAATGCCTCCGCTGGTGTCCAATGTATTCTCCTTCTTGGGGACAGTGTCGTCTTTGGGCGCCTGGCAAGCCAAACAGTAAAGCTGGCCACCATCATTGTTGGTATAGCAATCTTTACAGGACCAGCTGCCGGCCTTTGGCTTGAATAAATCACCAAAATTGGATAAAGGTGCTGCACCTGCTGCTGGCGGGACTACTGGGGCAAAGCTAACCGCTGGCTTAGCATTGTTATTGGCCACTGGCGGCTCGACTTTCTTCTCCGCTGCTGGAGCTCCGAAAGTAAATCCACCTCCTCCTACAGTTGAGCTGTTGGTTGTAGCTGCTGTTGCTGCTGGGAATCCAAAACTGAATTTGCCAGCGCTGCTGCTCAAATTCAAAGCGCCGCTTTGATCCAGCGTGGCTGCCTTGGGTGGAACTGTTGCATCCTTGGGCGCCTCACAGGCCAGGCAATAGAGCTGCGTGGCTGTATTATTGGTGTAGCAACCTTCGCAGGTCCAGCTGCCCGCCTTGGGCTTGAAGGCATCGCCAAAGCCCTTCGTAACCGGTTTTTCCTCTGGCTTATCCTTGTTGTTTTCCGGTTGTGTCACCTCCTTGGAGTTTTGCGACATCGCCGCTTGAGCCTTGAGCACCGTATCATAGAATTGTTTGCATGTCGCGGCGGTCTTGAAGCGCACACACAGCATCTCCAGCGACAGCTCCTCATCGGCAAAATCTTGGCCAGCCCATGTGAGCGAAGTCTCCGAATTCTTGGCATAGGTGAAGACAGTGGTGGGCAACAGACGCTGATTGCAGCACAACTTAAAGATCTGCTCGCGACGCATCAGCAGACGCACCTGAGTAGGATCGTCTTTCTGTTGCAGCACCTTCATCACTCCCAGTCCGCGCTCCTTCCACTCGTTGTTCTCCTTGTCGAAGCGCAACAGTTTCGCGCGATACTCGAACAGCACAACTTCATTCTCCTCACCCGTGACAACCTTCACCAGCTCAGGCAACGGTATGACTGGCTCGAAGTGTGCGGTGGGCACATACTCCTCCACAGCCTCAGCTTCGGCTTCAGCTGCTTTCACTGCTGCTGTCTGTGATTGCAAGGTGCTATCGGTGATGTTGCTGCTGCTTAGATTGCTGCCAAAGTTGAAGGCTGTGGTGTAGCCAGCATTGCTGGTGTTCGTGCTGGTGTCCGGAGCTGCCAGACTGCCAAAGGACAAGTTCGGCTTGGCAGCGTTGCCAATGCCGCCAAAGCTAAAGTTGGCAAACGGTGCAGTTGACACTTTGCTGCTTGTAGTTGTTGTTGTTGCTGTTGTTGAGCTGCTGCTGCTGCTCGAGGAGCCAATGGTCAAATTGCCAAAAAGCGACTTGGACACCAAAGAAGCGGCGGCATCGTTGTTGTTGTTTGTGCCAGCCACAATGCTCTTCGGCGGGTCTATGCTCTTCTGTTGCGTATTTGGCGCTGGCGTGCTCGTCACAAAACCGAGACTTGGCTTGGCAGGCACGGTCAACTTGGCCTCCGCTGTCTTGGCATTTTTCGCAGCCTCCTCGAAGGCTGTCTTGAAGCGCTGTGCAGTCTCTGGCAACTTGAAGCGCACTAGGAACTTCTCCAGCTGCAATTTCTCGTCGGCAAAATCGTTGGCACCCCACAAAAAGGATTTACCCTCCTTGTCCTGCTCTGGTGTAGTCAACTGCATGGTTGCCGTAATTTTGTGATTGGCACAAATCTTGTGCGTCTGTTCGCGACGCATCAGAATACGTGTGCTGCCGGTGGCCTGGTTCTTCAATATCTTGATTTCACCAATGCCACGCTCCTTCCACTCGTGATCCACATGGCGAAACAGTTTGGCGCGATGACTGAAGCTCACCACCTCATCCTCCTCGCCAGTGCGCACTTCCACCTCGTCGGGCAGCGGTATAATGCCTTGGAAATCGGGACGCGGATCATAGTCTAGTTCGGCGGATGCATCCTGGCCAGCGCTCTGATTGTGATCGCTCTCGTTGTGCACACTGGTGGACGCTGCAGCTGCTGCCTCGGCAGCTAGTTCCTTTTGCTTCTCTGCTGCCGCCTGCGCCACTTGTGTCTTGAACGAGAATGTGGAGTTGGAGCTCGTGGTGCCGAAGCCCTGGAAGATGCTGCTCGTATCATTAGCCACCTTGTTGTTGTTGTTTAGACTGAATTTAAAGTCGTTGCTGGCCAAAACTGGCTGCGGCGGTTCTGCAGGCTGTACCAGACTGGGTTTAATGTGCTGCGCTGGAATGGTGACGCTCAACGTGGGCTGGGCAGCGGCCACTGCTGGCTTGGGCAGCGGATCGGAGCTGGTGATGACCACATTGGCGGGTGGCTCCTTTTCAACCGGTTGATTGTTGAGCGCGCGATTGAAGATCGCTGGCGGTGGTGCAGCCGCAGTTGGTGGCACAATTGGTGGTGCAACAATTGGAGCTGCCACTGCAGCAGGAGCCGGAGCAGCAACTACAGCTGGAGGTGGTACAGTGATGGGCTTGTGAGTCACCAAAGGTGTCTGTTGAATCACAGCGGGCAGTTGCGGCGGAACCTGGGGCACAACCGGAGCTGGCGTCGTCTGAATGGGCGACGGAACAAAAGGCGAACCATTGAAGAAGTTGGCGCCAGGATTTAGCTGCAAGTTGGATTGCGCTGGAGGCTGGTTGATGGACATTATTGGTGGCTGGGGCTGCGACACTTGTGGCATCACGAGACTCGGTGGTGGCACCGTCATGCCATAATTGAGGCCATCCATAAATGGTGCGGTGCCTGCGTTGGGGAACATGTTAGGGGGCATGTTATAATTGCCAGCTCCACGTTGTCCTATACAAACAGAAAACATTTACTTTAATTGAAGTACTCATATTATGGAATTAAAACGACTATTGCCTAAATTTCTTAGCAATTTTAAGGGCTATCCATTTTCAATTAAATCATACATATGTATATATACCGCAAAAATTCTAGAATATACCAACGGCTATATTTGGTACATTGATTTAATACTACATTTGAAATATACCATAGTACAAAATATACCAGATTGTCAGCCAAATCATATCGAAAGTAGACATTTTTTCCCATACATTTAATAAATTTCTTAAATTACTTCTAAAATTTTTATCTATTAAAAATTTTGCCAAATTTATCGAGAGTGCCAAATTCGTTTTAGCTTAAAAATTGCTATTTAATCTTTTTTTTGATTTATTGGGCGGAAGTGGGCGTGGCATAAATTTAAAACAAACTTGATTTGCGCGCAAAAATAAAAAGTCTTATTTCTTATAGTCTCTGAGACGGACATCGGCTGTTGACGTTTATGAAGAATGTATATAATTTAGGGGGTCGGAGATGACTCCTGCCTATTACACACATTTTATACAGTCACAAAGTTACAATACTATTATAGTATTTCTTTAATTGTTTCAAAGATTTTAAAATCAATCACTGATCAAACCAAATTGCTTTCTCATAATACAGTAAAGATTTTACAAATACTTTTTTTAAATGCTCTTCATTTGTTGACCGACTGAACTGTAGCTCACAGTCAAAAATGTAAATGCTTGGAGACTGCCATTTTTATAGGACACACATTATTCAACTTGTTCCATGCTCAAGTAGAGCATAAGTTTTAGGTTCTCAGATTTTGTTAGCTTTAAATTCACTACAATTATTAAAGATTTCCAAATGATTGACGATTCTCAAAATTGTAATTTTTGGCTATTTAGTTTTTAATTTTAATTGACTAATAAATTCTTAAACCCCTCCTGAGCGATTCCCAAATTGTTAACTTGGCATGAGTAAGGTTCGAGAGACCTTCTGCCGCTTAAATACGTTTTCTGTTAGCAAAAAGTTAATATTAGGTTGTTTGATAATGACATACCGGTTTTTACATTCAAATTTCGCGCTTCGCTTGTGAAGTCAAATATAATCGTATCTGGCAATGCTATATATCGTTTGAAAGGTATTGGTATCACCTTTAAAATGACATATAGTTTGTTTACATGAGCTTCTACGTTAAAAAATTACAATCGATTGAAATGGATTTCCCAAACGCAGAAACTCGGGCAATTTTGAAATTTGATTTCGCACAGGGAAAAACTGCTGCGGAATCTCGCAGACAGATTATTGCTGTCTTAGGAGATAACAAACTTTCGATTCAAACCGCCGAACAGCGGTTTAGGCGATTCCGAAGTGGCAATTTTGATATCGAAACACCCACGCGCCTTCCGGACGACCAGTGACCGTTGATACGGATAAAATCATGGAAATAGTGGATCGAGATCGTCATTTGACTATTAGAACCATCGCAGAGGAGCTGCAACTAAGCACGGAAACCGTCCATAGGCATTTAAAGTCGAAAAATTTACCAAAAAAGCTCGATGTATGGGTGCCTTATAAGTTATCCCAAAAAAAACTTTTTCGACCGTGTATCAATCTGCGAATCTTTCTTGCACCGTTTTCTGGATCGGTTAGTCACTGGTGATGAAAAATGGATCACATACATATGACAATATAAAGCGTAAAAGATCCTGGTCGAAGCACGGTGAGTCGTCGTAAACGGTGGCAAAGTCAGGACTGACAGTTCAACAGGTGTTGCTGAGTGTATGGTGGGATATCAGAGAAATTATCCATTATGAAGTGTTGCCCTATGGCCAAACCATCAATTCTGACCTCTACTGTGAACAACTGGAGCGATTGAAGATTGCACTTGAACAGAAGCGGCCAGCCATGGTGAATCGTAAGGGCGTTGTGTTCCATCATGACAACGCCAGGCCCCATACACCTTTGGTGACGCGTCACAAGCTACGGGAGCTTGGTTGGGAAGTGTTAATGCATCCACCTTATAGTCCGGACATTGCCCCAAGCGATTACCATCTGTTTTTGGCCATGCAAAGTTTTTTCGATGGACAAAAATTGAGTTCAAGGGAGTATTGTGAAAATCGAATCGCCGAGTTTTTTGCAAGTAGGGACAAGGACTTCTTTAGGAGAGGCATATACAAGTTACCATCAAAATGGCAGAAAATCATCGAAGAGAACGGTACATATAGCACTTAAATCGGACAATGCTAACTATTTTAAAATCGTCGTCAAAAATCAATAAAAAACCGGTATGTCATTACCAAACAACCTAATATATTAAAATGAAATTTGAGTAAAGATGATTAAACACAGCTACTATAAATAATCGACTATTATACAGCAGTTATTTTATACGAAAATTGAATATTAAATGCATTCGTCTATATATTGGAAATATATTTATGATCTGACCGTTAAGAAATTTCGACAATAATTTGAAATACAAAACAAGTAAGAAAGCTAAAGTCGAGTGTGCTCGGACGGACGGACAGACTCACAGACACACAGACGGACATGGCTAGATCGTCTCGGCTGTTGACGCTGATCAAGAATATATATACTTTATAGGGTCGGATATGCCTCCTTCTACCTTTTACATACATTTCCTGCCGGCACAAAGTTATAATACCCTTCTACCCTATGGGTAGCGGGTATAATTAGACTAGGAACCTTAAGGGAAAATAATATTTTTCCATTTTTATAATGTATGATTCTACTTTATGGGATTCTAAATTTGTTAAATTTTGGTTTGGACAAAAGTCCTTTGAAAAAGTCAAAAAGAAAATTCGAGTTCTATAATATAAATTCTTTCTGCACTCTCATTAGATAGAGCCAACTTATACTGTTATCCATTCTAAGCAGTACTCTATAATTTAATGCTAAAATACAAATAAGTAATAACAGATTGTTGTTCTTACCGTAGAAGTTGGGTGCCTGTGGATTGCGCATGAACTGCGCTTGGCTCGCATAATAGTTGTACATCTGGTTCTGGTTGAACAAGGGATTGGGCGGAATCGCCGCTGCAGCTGGTGAATAGAAGCGATCGTTCATAAAATTTGTCTGCTGTGCATCCTCCATGTTGAAGAATTCCTCCAGCCCGAGAGCAGCTGCCGCATCGACATCACGAGTGGGCGTATCACGACTGGCAGTGCTGCCAATTTTTAGCTTCTTGAGCAATTCTTCGATGGAGCTCAACTTGTCGGTCAGCCCTTTGATGTCTTGTCGCAAACCGTCGATGCCAACTCCAACATCCTCCTTGAGCACACATAACTGTTTGCTCATCTGCTTGACGGCCTGGTCCAGCTCATTATTGAAGCTCTGCTGCTGCAATTGCAGCTGCTGCTGTTGGAGTTGCTGCTCGTGGCGCTTTGAGCGATTTAATGTGACCGCTGCCGCAGCGTAGTAATCATCCTCGGCATCCTCGTAGGTGCTGGAATTATTGTGGCGATCGTTTGATGTAAAACTCTCGTCGCCAACCATGAGCGATTTGAGTTCACGCTGCACCACAGCTTGCAGCGGATGATCCGCTTGATTGGCCAACAATTGTGTCGCCTGACGCAAACACTCGCCACGACGCTCTTGAAAGTTTTGGCGCGAGATGCGTGATGCACGATTCGAGTCGGCCATTTGGCGATAGGCTTCGGCTTGCAGATAAATCGCTGTGGGCAGCTGCAGGCCACGAATCTCGGTTAGGAATTCCTCGTAGAGACCATTGTTGAAGAGGCGACTGCTCAAATAGCTCACAGCATCCTCTGCCAGCTGCTGCGTCTGCAGCCAAATGTCGCTGGCCTGAATCTGTTCGTATTTAAAGTATCTGTAGAATGGCTCGAGCTGCTGATGACTGTGACGACGCATCATATTAATGCCAAGCTTGTTAAGTGCCTCGATGCGTGCATCCATTTTGTTGGTATCGGCGCGACTAGCTAGCAACTTGGCCACCTGAAAAACGGCAATGATCTCGGCCTGGGGGCCGGCAACGCCGCGTAACGCTTCAATGCCGCGCTTAAGTTTCTCGCGCTGTTCCATGCGATTGCTGGCCTCGCTCAGCTGCGAGTTCAACTGCAAACGTTGGACAATGCTCCACCAGTTGCATTGCTCTGGGGTGACCAGTTCATCGCGTCCCATCAGATTGGCATATGGCAACATATGTGGTCTGGCTGTGGCCTTAACATTGCCGGCATGAAGGCTGGCGTAGGTTTCGTGCAGCACTTGCAACTTGCGCTGCGCCTGCAACACAACGAAGTAGAGAAAGACCTCGACGTCCACTTGGCACAGCGAATCAATGCCGCAATAGGTCAAACCAAGTTTGCACTCGTGTCGCAAATTCTTGAGGAAACGCACACGCGGCGCCTCCGCCAAATTGTCGCCACACAGCGCCAAATACACATGCAACTCCAGCGTGTGGGGCTCCAGCAATAAAGCCTCATGCTCATAGCCCTCGATCTCGGCAATTGATGGACATTCGTACAGCGGCTGCTGTAGCCGTTGATTGCGCACCAGAAACGATGTTGACTCCTTCAGCTTGTGCTCTGCATGCGTGTAGAGCTGTTGGTACAGCTGCGAGCGCCACTGATTGTCCGCACAGTATTGCCGGGCCGCCGCAAGCAGCTCATCGATACCGGACCAAAGCCCGGGCGTTGCTTGTTGCTGCTGGTGCTTTTCCTTCCACAGCTCGGCGTCCTGGGGTTTCTGGAGACAACCGTAGAGTGTGCGTCCCAACTGCGCGCAACGAAAGGCGCTCTGACAACGCCACAGTTGCAACAGCTTCAGCTGTTCGGCGCTGCAATGACGCTGCCAATAGGCATCCTTGTCCTTGTGCTGCGCGTTCACTTGATAGCCCAGCAGCAACAGCGGCAATGCCGAACGCACTGTTTGCGACCACTTGTTCTTCTTACCCAGCAACTCGCGTTTGAATAGCAACGAGGCGGCATGCAACAGCAGCTGTCCGGCATAATGATCCAGACAGCATTGATGGAACTCTCGACTATCGTTGGCCGTCAACTGCTCGACAAGCAGACTGAACTTGTGTATGCTCTGATCCAGTTTAAAGAGCTGACCAATACTCTCCGACAGACTACTGGTGGCCTCCGACTGCAGACTGAGCTGAATGAGGCGATCCAGGGTGAGCAGCATTAACTGCCAATAGGACCAATCTCTGGCGCTCTCTTTGCTCTGTTCGCGCCTTTGCAGCGCCTTCCAAACTACATCATACCAATCGCTAGCTTCACACTGAGCCGGCTTGGCGAATTCCACTTTGTGGGCATAGTTGAAGGCCTCGTCGTAGCGTTTTGTCTCCAACAAATGACGCAACAGACGCACATGCAACTTCATGTCGTGGGGACGCTGCAATAGCTCCTTTTGGATGAGCATTTCAATGGAGTTCTCCTGCTCCGCACCATCGATTTTGCCCTCGGCACGCAGACGCAATGTAAAGAGCCCCTCACTGTCCTTCAGATCATCGATTGTGCTGCTCTGCTCTAGCCAATAGGCGGCTCTTTCGGCTGTGCAGAGTGCGGTGTTCTTGCACAGCAATTCGCAAGCATCCTTGATGACTTCCGGTTGTTTGGGAAACAGCTGAACCGAACGTTGATAGTGCTCCAAAGCTTTGGCATTATCCGGCTTTGCGAGAAGTCGATAACATTTGGCTAAGAGAGCGTGTACGCTGGCCTCCTCATTGATCTTGAGGTAGGGAATCAAGTAGTCGATGGCCTTGCCATATTCGTGTATCTTCGTGTACAGCCGTGCTATGGAAAACCCTTTAATATCGCGCTGCATGCAAAAAAGAAATGGAAATAAGTATCAAACATAACCTCAAAGAAAAGCACAACATTTGCAGACATTGTTTATACTAAATAATGCACAGCACGCAATTAGTCAAAACATTGCATTGCGAATTGTTGTTGTACCAAAGCAACAACAACAGTAACAACAAAAAGCGCGCATTTGTTTTATCTTCTAGCGGCTTCTTTATATACACGCCAGAAAGACGCCGACTCACACATACACACACACACTAAGGCGCAATGCACTCATACAGCTCTTTTGCTCACTCATACACACACACTTGAATGGCGGGCGACCATTTATTTCGCAAGCGTCGCTGAAAAATTTCGATGCACGTTCGAGGAGATCGGGATGCATTACGTTTGCATGCAATATTCGCATAATGCTTACCTCAGGTCCAAGCGGCAATTTACTTAATATTTTGTGGACATGCTCGTCCACTTGCTTGCGATTTGTAAACATATTTAATTAAGTGTCACTTTATGTTTTTAGTTCTTTTGCAAAATTATTCAACTTTTTCTTGGTGCAGAAATGTGATTCTGTTGTCTTTTTCTTGCGACACTGAAAATGATTTTACACGTCTTCACATACGTCGCGTAAAAATTTTTGCTAGGTGAATTATCAGTTAATTCAAATGTCGTACGTAAATCTCGACTTTTAATAATGGAATTATACTTTTCTCGCCTACTAACACCAAGAATAACTTTTTTAGCGCGCACACGGCGCTGAAATTTATGAGTAAGTGTGACCGCTTCTTCAAATTAAAAGTGCACTTACTTTAATTCGAAAATATACCACTTTCGCATTTAAAGGTAACGGTAGTATATTAATTGGCAAATTTTGTCCAATCCGGTCGGTACAATTTTTAATTGATATTGTATTAGCTTTTCTCTGCTCCAGAATGTGTAACATTCAAAGTGATTTAAAACTACGTTTTTATTAATAATGTACTATATATTTTCCAATAAATTGGTCACACATTTTCGAAAATGCCATTTTATATCGATAAGGTCTATCGAAATTTTCATACAAACGGGATGGCACTGTCGTAAAATTAGAAGTTTTCAATATATTTAATTTGCGAAATTTCTACAAATAGTTTAACAATATGCATCTTGACTACCAATATTGGATAATCCTTGTGACTATCGATGAATGAATTTATTTACAATAGTGGCCAAAGACGATAAATTCTTTAGTTGGAATCGCAATGTTTCTGTGTGCGTAAATAATTGTAAGAAAAAAATTGTTTGCTCAATTTTAAGCGCTAGAAAATCCCAAATAGTTGCTCATTAAACAAATGTTTGATAGCACTACAACGCGAGCTCTGTTTATATTCGTCGTACAAATAAAAAATGCAAACTTTTTGTGAATAGTTAAAATTCAACAGTTTTGAAAGTGCTGCAAATTGCCAATAGTTTGACAAGCACTGCGGTTCGAAAAACAGTTTCAGACGCCGTCGTCATGTTGATGCGAACCGATTACAATAGCTTATTCGAAAAAACATATCGATAGGTTTGCGTAAGCGCAGCCAACTTAACATAAAATGTAGTTGCGAAGAAGTAGAAAAATCGTATATATGAACAAGGAGTAAAAATCGAAAATAAACATAGAATACATGCAAATGCACGATTATAATACGCGAAACAAGTGGAGCCAATCAAGCGGAAAATTGTAAATAAAATTAAAGTCATTAAAAAGCAAACACACAACCACAACAGCAGCATTTACGGCGTTGCATCAGCATGTCGGATTCCGGCGACTGCAGCGATGCAGAAGAGATGAATCAGCCGTCTTGCAGCAGGAATAATAATAATAATAATGCGTCGAATGAGCGCGAGAAACGTAATCGACGCATCATCATGCGCATCGAAGTGAACGATGCCGATGACACGGATTCCTTCTCGAGCAACAGTGACAGTGAAACCACTAGCAACTCCCCTTCTCCCTCTGCTGCTGCCCCATCCGTGAGCGTCGATGTTGTTGACCTTGCGTCGCGGCCATCATGCGCATCAATGTATCAACAGCAGCAGCAACGTCGCAGCAATCGCTTGAACGCTCGGGAGGATGTCACTTCCAATGGGGCGACGAGAAGATCGGCACGACAAGTAAGACGACGTCGCCAGTTGGACAACGATGATGCGCAGAATGGCGTCTCTAGCGGCAGCGAAGTAAGTACCATGACTGCTAATAAGATTCAGCAAAGTGGATAAAGCATATATATTCTTATTGTCGTGTTTGTTCATCATAGAGACAATAGATGAAACTATAATTTTTGTGGAAAAAACTTGTTAAGTTTTCACGGAGTTTAAGTTTGCCACTACCCGCTCCAATATACAATATTTGAGTTAAAGTATTAAATTTTGGAGCATTCACCAACAACAATCATTCGAAGATTTCTGAAAATTTGCTAACTGTCGTTCAACAAATTTACAGCAGCTTTGTGTAATGCTAAAATTTAATAGTTTTTTTTAAATTATTTATTTTGTTACTGGTTAGGTGAACAGTCTTTAAAAAGAACTTTAGTGGCAATATTAATACTATCTTGGAAACAATTCATTTTTAATACTAATACATTCGGTTTTCAGCATCCATCGAATAAAAAATTAATAACTAAAATAGAGAATTACAAAAACTTCACTACATAATAAAGACGAATTATTAAGGACTCATTTTAAATAGTCTAGGCCAAAATTAAAAAAACTCCCTATCGGGCGTATAATATGTACTATCAAAGTAACAGCCCTATAGCTCTTACCACAATTACTCAGTACAGTATTGAATTATATGCTTATCTTTCTTTGTTTGTCTTGCTTATTTCATTGACTATTGCAATAGTTGACTAATTAAATATTTTTCTATTTATTTATCCCTTAGATTGAAGAGCGCAACACGCGAACGCGCCGCTTGAGAGTGAACGTATCGGAGGACGAAGCCCAAAGCGATACAAAGAAGTCAAGAACAACAGCAGCGGAAGATCTCGATGCCGGCGCCAATTCGGATAGCAGCAACAGCAGCAGCAATGAGCTGCTCGAGAAATGCCCCATCTGCCTGCTCACATTTCGCCAGCAGGAGATCGGCAAACCGGGCACTTGCGAGCACTTGTATTGCGCCGTCTGTATCGAGGCGTGGGCTAAGAATGTCAAGACCTGCCCCATTGACCGCATCGAATTCGATCGCATCATTGTGCTCGACAATTACGAGCGTCGTCAAGTGGTGCGCGAGATACGGGTCGATTTAACAAGTTCACACAAAGAGCTTATTCTCGACGAGGACGATGAGGATGGCGCTGCCGCTGATGGGGGTGAGGAGGTCACAAATTGTGAGATATGTAATCGGCCGGATCGTGAAGATATTATGCTGTTGTGCGACAGTTGTAATCAGGGATATCACATGGATTGCTTGGATCCGCCGCTATTCCTAATACCCGAAGGTTCCTGGTACTGTGACAACTGCATTGACTCCCAGGACGAGAACGATGACGAAGCGCTCGAGTTGGCTGAGGATCTGCACACACTCTACGAGGACTTGCGTGGCATGGGGCTGCCCGACACACGGTTGCGTGTGCGTCAAGTGCAACAACCGCGCATATTGCGCACACGGCAGAACGAACGCATTCGCGCCGCCGTCTTGCGGCACACACGCACCAGCTCCTCCAACACCTCCACCACGACCACAACAACGACGACCACAAGACGCAATCGCAGCAGCACGACAACGCGCACCACACGCACGACTAGCAGCAGCACCACAACGCGCACCAGACGTGGCACACAGCAGAGACGCTCGCGACGACGCACACGACATCGCACCTTCGTGGTGGAGTATGATCTCAACAATTTCGATGAGAAGTTTGCGGCCAAGACGAGCAAAAAGGTCATACGACGTCGCCGCAAACGCAAATCCACGCGACGCAGTCGCTCCACAGCAGCAGCCGCTGCCAGCGATGGAGTGCGAATGACGGCCAGCAGAAGGCTGGCGGAGCAGCTGGGTGTTAAGCTGGACGCGGCTCATGGCTCGCATTTGGGTGGTGGCAATGCCTCGAGCTTTTCGCTCTTTGGCGGGGCCAACGATTTGGAATACTTTTCGGACAGTGACGAGGGAGCCGTCGGCGGCAATTTGGCAAGTGGCGGCGGCGGCGCAGCAACTGCTGTGCAATCTGCGGGACGTATTGCTGGCTTGGGCTCGCAACGCAATCGCAAAGCTTTGCTGATGGGAAAATCCCGAACATCGACGGCGACAGCAACGGCAGCAGCTGGCGATGTGCTGAGCAGTATTTTGGATATGCAGGATCGTTGGCATGGCGCCACACGCAATCTGAGCAAGGTGCACATCAATGCCGATGGCAGTCTTAATCTGCCGCCACAACGCAACACCTCAGCAACGGCGGCGAGTAAAGCGAGCAGCAGCGAGATTACAGAGGCGCCGCTGTATCAACGCGGCGGCGCTGGACCTAATTTCGGACGAGGCGGTGGAGGAGGTGGCAACTACAATAATCGCTACAGTGGCGGCGGTGGTAACAACAATAGAAACAATTATCAAGGTGGTGGTGGAGGAGGAGGTGGCGGAAGTGGAGGAAATGCAGCAAGTGGCAATCAGTATCAGCGGCACTCTGGCGATAACAGCTCCAATAATGCCTCCTCAACCGGTAACACAAACTTTACGCCCTTCAACATACGCTTTAACACGCCCAACCAACAGCAGCAACAGCAACAAAATCAACAACAGCAGCAACAACAACAGCAACAGCAACGTAATCAGCATGCAACCCGCCAATCCCCGTTTAACTCGACCGCCAGCTCAGTGCACAGCAGCTTCCCACAGCAGCCACAACGTCAGCCACTCTTTGGTGGTCTGCCGGCGCCCATCAATGCGCCAGTGTCGCTGGCGCCCCGCATCTCGATGCCAGCGGTGTTATCGGTGCCACCGCCACCGGCGCCGCCGCCCAATCTCTCCTGGAACAGTTCGCTGTTTAAATTGAATGCGGACTATGCGAACAAAACTACAGCGGATAAGGACGACGAGGATGACGACGACAACTGTCCAAATTTCTCGATATATTCGCAAGAATCGCAAGCAGTCGCTACAGAAATGTTTGCACCACAAACGGCTGCGAAAAGCGCCGACAAGGTATGTCCCCATCATCCTTTGTAGCACTATGAAAAATGGCAAGCTGTCCGAAAGTAAATTGGGTGGGGTTAAAGAGCTAGACTAGAGAGCGAGAGCTAGAGGAAGAGCAAGACCATAGATCGCTGTTCTACCATTCCTCAGTTAGCTTAAAGCGCATCCTTCTTGGCATACTAACCGTGATTTGTTATTTCTTCTTTCTTTCAATTTCACCAACTATATTTTCCACTTACCTCAGGATGACGACGAAATGAATGAAGATTTAGTTCAATTAGACGATGACGATGACATACCACTGCCTCCCGAGCCGCCAGCGCAAGTCGATAAACCCGCCACTGCAAGTGGAAACGACACCGCTGGCAGCGATCTCTACGAGCCAGAGAATCCCACAGATGAGCCCGATGACGATGACGCCGACGAGGGCAATGATGATGAACAGCAGGGTGCTGTTGCTGCCAAAGAGGCAGACAAAGGTGAAAAAGGTGACAACGAGGCAATGACTGCAGCTGCCAAAGAAACCGCCGCCACGGCCGCTGATGATGATGATCAGACGAAGACGCGCAGTACGCCAAGTCCCACGCCCAAGGATGCACGCACTGCGGATCGAGGTAAAGGCGTCTTGGAGCTGTACGATGATAGCGATTGGGAGGAACTCGAGATCGATAGACCTAAGGAGTTTGAAAAGGCGCTCGCTGAGGAGTCAACAACTCCAAAGCGACCAGCGAACGAACCTGCTGCCAATGAAGAAGATACTGCGGCTGGAGGTGCAGTCGTATCAACATCAGCGAAGAATTCAAGCAGCGAATCTGATCCCGATCGTTCCTATACACCGTGTCTGGATGAGAAGACGCTGGAAGAAGAGGCGGCTGCCGCAGGGCAGCAGCAAGAAAAGCGCGATGAGAGTCAGCAAGGCGATGCTAAGAAGAGCGATGCGAAAAAGTCCTTGGCGGACAAGGATAAAGAGAAGGAAAAGGACGCCGATGAGCAGCAGAAGCGTGCCGATGGCATTGGCGCCGAACTCATCTCCGAGGACGAGAACTTGACGAACGAGCATGAAGCCAAACGACGCAGTCGCAGTCGAAGTCGCAGCAGGAGTCGCAGTCGGCACCGCGGCAATGACGCCTCGAAATCGAAGAGGAGCTCAAAGCGCGGTGGCAAGGAGAATGCTGAGACGTTTAAAAAGGTAGGCAAGCGGCGGAAGGATCGCAACTATCGTGGCGACAAGCAGCAGGATCGCAGCCGCTCCCGCCGACGCTCGGGCGGCTCACGCAGCTGCAGTCGCAGCCGCAGTCGAACGCCTCGCAGCCGATCGCCGCGCAGTCGCAGTCCACAGCAGCACCAACGTAGTCGCAGTCTCAGCAAGCGTCGACGCCACAGTCGCTCTAAGTCGTACTCGCGCTCCCGCAGCAACTCGGGTGGACGACAGCGATCCACGTACCGTGGACGTGACTTTGCCACCCGTGGTGGCGGATTTGTGCGCGGTCGTGGTGGCGCTCGTTACAGCTATCGCAATCAGCCGTATCAGAGTCGCAGCAGCTATCAGCAATCCTCCTATTCACAGCAGCCACAGTCGCAGTCCTATTCGCAATCCTACTCCAATCAGGGACAGCAACAGGGTCAATACAGCAACTCCCAACAGCAGCAGCAGCAGTTCTATCAGCGTCCCAAGCGCCGCGAGCTGCCGCGCTACGATGTGCGCAACGTGGTCAGCGCCTCGCGTCACCAGCAAAAGGATCGCTATGGACGCGATGCGACGCGTGGCGCACGCAGTCGCTCCCTGAGCTTTGAACGTCGCCAGGCATCGCGCAGTTACTCGCGCAGCTCGTCGCGCTCGCCCAGCGTACGCTCTGCATCTCCAAAACGTTTCCGCAGTTTCAGCATATCGCCCTCTCCTCCCGCCGCTGGTTTAGCTGGCCATCATCATCCGCATCAGCATCATCACCAGGAGGCGGGCATGCGCCGTCGCTCCGTATCGCCCATTGGGCGACGCTTTAATCGTTCGCCATCGACGTCGCAACCACCGGCTTTGGCCATGCACCAGCTGCATCCACGCAGCAACAGCGGCATCTCATTGCGCTCACGTTCACGAACGCCAGCACGCATAAATGGTGGACGCAATCTGTCGGGCGGTGGCGCAGTGGGCGGGGGCAAGCATTCGCCGGCGTATTCGCCTCGGTATACGCCGCGCTTGAGTCGCAGTCGCAGTCGCTCAAAGTCGCCGCGCAAGAAGAAGAAAAAGAAGGGCGACAAGAAGAAGAAGAGCAAGAAGCGTGCCGCCAGCAGCAGCCCGGTGGGACGTCATCGACGCATCTCACGGCAGCGCGATCCCTTCGACGATGACGACGACGATTTCCTCGCACCGCAGGTGAGCAAGAAATCAAAGAAATCGCTGGTGGGCATGGGCGCAACACACTGGTCGCCATCGCCTACGCCCAGTTTATCGGGAGAGCCGCATATGAATTTCATGGGCGGCGACAAGCCCGGCTCGTGGACACCGCCATTGGGAACGCCAAGAGGCGGCGCACCTGGAGCTCACTATGGGGCGGAGATCTCGTCGCGACGCAGCTTGACGCCCGTGCTGGGCAAGAAGGTGAAGACGAAGCGCGGGGACAAGAGCAAGAAGAAAAAGAAGCCGTTGGAGAAGCGCAAGGAGAAGAAACGCAAGCGCCACACAATGACACCTGAACCGATGCCATCAAAGGAGGTCTTTGCCTCGGGCAACAACATACTCGTTAGTGTTAGCTTCAACAAGGAGGCGACGAACAGCAATACTGCCTTGGCTGGCACGGCACAACAGCAGCCACAACAGACGGTGGTCACACTGCCACCGACACGGGATGAGTTCCTCATTAATCGGCGCACCAGCATCGATCGGCTCAACACCAACAACAGTAGCAGCAACAACAACAGCAGCAGTGCGAGCAATAGCAAAAAATCGAAACGTAAACGCAAGAAACTCGATGCGAAACCGGTGGCCATCATCGATCTGGAGCGTTCGCCATTCCAAGTGCATCAGGAGCCCGCCGACGTTATTGTGCTCACTGACAGCGAGGATGCCAACGAGACGCAGCTGCACTTGCGACGCGAGCGACGACGCAGCAGCGCCGCCTCGACGGCAACTGATCAGCATCAGTTGATGCGCGAGAACGGGCAGCTTGAGAAGACGCCGCCAGCGGATTGCCTGGAGACCATCATGGAGACGTCGTACGAAACGTTGACGCAGACAACGGGACCAAAGACGCCGCCGGAACCGCATCTGGTCAAGTTCAATTTACCCGCCAAAAAGCAGCACAAGGTGCGCAACAATCCGTTGCATGACGATGCCGACGATATACACTCGGCCGATGACATGGACACCGGCTGTTCCATGCGGAATGCCGTCGACAGCGAGCCCCAGCAGCCGCATGTTAACGATGGCCTAATCTCAGCGCAAAAAATTGGACCCAATACGCCGCCAGAGTCGGGCCCCTGTTCGCCGGATGCCTACGATCCGTTTGAGCCGACAAAGTCCCCGTCATTGTCGCCACGTTCGCCAACGCCGACGCCAGCGCAAGGTCTCGAGCCGTTGGGCGGTGCTGGCAGCAGTGCCAGTGGGGACAAGATCGAGGCACAGCAGCAACAACAGCAGCAGCAGCACAACAACAGCGATGAGCTGGATGTGAGTGTAAGCAACACATCGAATTTGTCCAGCGCCAGCAATCCGAGCAATACGCAAGCGAATGCGAATTCGAGTGGTGTCATCAATCCCGTCGATCTGGTGATGGCGCTGATGAGCAAACCGAACAGTGGCAGCCTGCAGCAGGAGTTGGGCAACAAGTCCTGCGATGTTAGCGCCTCTGTTGCCTCCACTCAGTATCTCAACAGCACCACGCTGAGCAGCACGTTGGCGGTATCGTCGTCCGCGTGTGTGGCTGCTGATGACAAACCACCTGCGGATAACTCAAACACCATCACTGTGCTCTCGAATGTGCTGCTCTCGAGCAGCACCGTTGTGTCCTCCTCATCCTCCGCGCAGCATATACCCGTCATATCAAGTCCACCAGCGAGCACGCTCAGCCGCAAGCTGCCCAAGACGGCCGGCGGCAGCGTGGCCAGCAGCAGCAGCGGCATGGCAACGAGTAGCGCCACATTGCGCAACGGCAACACGGCTGCAACTGGTGGAGGTGGCGCAGCTGGATTGGATGACTCTTTCAACATGGACATTGAGAGTCCTTACTCACCGGGCTCGGCAGACTATGAGGATTTGTTTGAGCCGCCACCAGATGGTAATGCTGCGGGCGCCATCAGGCGCTCCAAGGGCAGCGGCAAAGCGGAGATGTTCGACAATCTGTTTGGCAGCAGTTCGCCTGTGGGACAAACGCGACACTCGTCGCGTTTCAATAATGCTGGTGGCCGAAAGCAGCAGCGGGGCAACAACAGCAAAGCCGAGCGTAAATCGAAAGCTAAAGGTGGGTGACTCTGTTAATTAATCTTTTTGATTTCGAGATACAGGAGAAATGCCAAGAACCATTCTAGCACTTTGTTAAACCCAATTTTAATTTGCTTAAAGGCAGCTCTGTTCACTTGTTTGCCATTTTTCTCCCATTTCCAATATTTGATCGCATTTTAAATAACAATCAATTCTCATTGCGATTGCAGGCGGCAAAGCGACTGAGGACCATGGCAAACTATACGATGATGTGCCCAGTTCAGCCGTAGATTTGCAAAACAAGGATAGGGTGAGTAAATCACATATACAAACATCCAATATGTTTAATTTCTATTGAACTAAATTATGAGCAAAAAATGAATTATTTCCGTGAAAGTTTAGTAAATTTGCATACACGAATCGATAATGGTTTAAAAGCGCCTCTTAACTCCTATTGTTTGGGCTTTGCGTAATTAAGAAAGTACTTTATTAATATGTATGTATAATCCCAACTTTAATGGGACCCTTACGAATTTGAATATAACCTAAAACTTTACGTTCTAATAAAGTTAAAAAAGCAACTCTTAATAATACATAAATAATTGATAATAAACTTCCAATTAAAGATATAATTAGTTCTATATAAAACAAGTATTTGAAAAAATACTTATACTTACTCTAAATTTATTGAAAAATAGGTCACTTGACTAAAAGTGTACCGCAAATATATTAAAATATACCAAAGGCTATATTTGGTATATCGGTAGTACTTACAAATTTTGTTTTTTAAATTGTCAATAATACAATTTCATTAAAAATTGTAATTGTTTATATATCACAAAGTGATATTTTCAAAGCATATTTTAATAAATTTCGTTCTTTCACAGTTTTTGTGCAAGTTGAATCGCCAAGAACGCGTTGTGGAGGAAGTGAAACTGGTATTAAAACCGCATTTCAACAAAAAGGTGATTACAAAGGAGGATTACAAGGATATTATGCGACGCGCTGTACCCAAAGTAAGCGAACTCATCAATCCGCTTCCATTTAGCAAATTGACTAATTCATTTTCTATTGTATCTTTCAGATTTGTCACAGTCGCTCTGGTGAAATCAATCCACATAAAATCAAAAATCTAATTGATGCGTATGTCAAGAAATTCCGCGCTAAGCACAAGAAGTTGAGTGTGCTGAATACGGGACAAGTGAGCAGCGCCGTCAAGTGTGCCGCATATTTAAAGAAGCTATAAGCAAACGAAGGGCGAAGGTGGGGGGCGGTAGGTAGACAAATATTGATTTGATCCCAATGACGTTGTTATTAATGCGTATTTTTTTGTGTTTCCTCATGACAGCGTTTTCTTAACAAATCACGCAACATCGTTTAACGGCCGCATGCATTCCTACGCCTCCATCAATCACATCAATCGCCACCCGTAAGCGCAAATACATAGAAAACAGATACAGAAAAGAAGAATTGTCTTTGCTATTGAAGTTTAGTTCTTAAGTCAATTTTAGGTTACATTACGAATGATTTTAGTATTTAAGCCAATTCAGAAGTGAAAATAGGTCATAAGCAGTAAAAGTCTTTATCAACTCCCTTCTCCTTCTTTGCTTTTTTCGTTTCTTTTAGCCCACCAGAATTACGCAAACAGTTCAATTAAATATAACTCATGGAAATTAGTTGATTAGTTTTGTTTATTCATATATGGCTTTTATAATGATTATAATACTGTTTTGCAAGAATGAAGAAATGTAAGTAGAAGTTAGGCTGGCGGGCAAAACAAAATACACAATGTATTTTAGCTCTGATAAGTTAATCAAATCGATTACAATTAAATTATTACTTCACCCAATACATACATATGTATCGCCACACACTCACACACCTTCACCTATGTATGCTTTAGTTGAGATGCAGCAGATGATATTTTAACATATTACATTTATTATTATCTCTATTGACCAATTTTGAAATTTGTGTTAAATATTTTACGCATAACTACCGTCAACTCCTCAAGTAGATGACATACTTAGGTGTATTTTATTCGCAACGGAATAATAAATGTATATTGTTAAATCAACCAACCAATATGAATGTAATTATGTATCCAGCATAAATGTATATTATAATAAATATATTGATTTAATATATAATATAAATGTACTAGAATGAAACTCTTGATTCTTCATAGTTTGTCAATCATAACTTTTAAATAAAGAGTGCATAACTATAACTTAACATTAAATCAAAACAATACATTTTGTTTTTTCTTTGTTTTTCGGAAATTGTGGATGTTAATATGCCATTTTCGAATTTTTCAATTATTATCTTTTGAAAAATTACAAATATTGAACATTTTACGCTCAAAGATTAAGTTATCTTATGAAATCGGTGGATTGGTTATGAAGGCTCTTAAGCTCTGACTACGAAGTGTTTTTTAGATAATCCCTTAAATTGACGTCTGACTGCAGCACAATTCTCGTATAAATAATCGGACAAAATTCCTCTTTTGTTGAAAAGGATAAATGCTGTGAACACATTGTTTAAGTGAATCGACATTAACTTGATTCAATTTAAAAAGATTCTTAACTTTTGCTAAATATAAATTTCAGCTAAATCAGTCTGATTGGGCTACAAATTAATGGCAGATATATGAATGAAATATTATAATACTATTGAAGCTAAGTATATAAATCTAAGCTATAATGATCTATGAATCGTCGAGCATTGTGCGAGTTTCATTCCATCTTTTTTGGAATTTACCAAAATCCGGAAGATTTACCGCCAGGAGGATTCTTTACTTTAATGCTGGATCGCACTCCCGAGTTATCGAGTTCCTCTGTAATAAATAAATTTAATGAACTCAGATAAACGTGGGATTGTTGTTTTACGCTGTAGCTCACCGCTAATTGAAAATGATGATTCCTGCAAATCACGCTTGCCATCGACACGGCCGCGATTTGAGGGAGTGCTGCAAATAGAACCCTCTCCTGGCATCGGTAAATTGCCAGCGATCATTGCTGAGATGGGCTCATGTGCCGGTATTTGAATGTCTAGCTCTGCAAACTTTTTACTCAAGCCACCATTATGATATTCCTCTTGAGGTGGCTCCTCAGTTGGCTGCACTTTTCCCTCGATAATGTCATAGACAAACGGCGGACGCACTGCCATCGGTATAAAGCGACCAAATCCTTCGGCTACACGCACCACGCCATTCTCCGCACTGACGCGTCCACGCACCAGGACACATTCCGGAACACCGTGCACAGTCATGCCCTCGAAAATATTGTAGTCGCTAGCATGGTGATGGGTTGCTTTGGAAATGGTGCGTGTGGCCTGCGGATTCCATATGACAAGATCAGCATCCGAGCCAACCGCTGGAAAAAATTAAAGACATAGGAAATTATCATAAATGTGACTGTTTTATTGTTGTGTGTGTGTTATAATGATAGAAGTATAAGTAAAGTGAATTAAACATTCTAATAGAAGATAATATTTCTATCATTTTATTGTAGTTTAGTGTAAAATAGTGAAATAATAAGATATATTTCAATCAAATCTCTAAATAGGAATATATATTGAAGTTTAGAAGTATGTAATGTATTAAACAAGAATTTAAAATTTTATGGTGGTAATCACAACATCGAACTTAGTTATACGATTTAATCGAATCCATCTGTCTGTCAGTTCAAACACTGCGACATAACATATATTATAACTTTGTGCCGGCAGGAAATGTAAGTAACAGAAATAAGGAGGCTCTATAAAATATCCAACTGAGTCGATCCATGTGCGTCTGTCCGTCTGTCTGTCTGTCCGTATGAACACCTAGATCTCAGATTCTAAAAGAGATAGAGCTATCAATTTTTTTCGACTGTAGATTTCTTACTTGTTTTTTAATGTGATGTTAGAAAATTTCAATTAAATATTGTCTTCAGCACATAAAATTGGGTTAAAATCAGAAAATACATATTATATAATATATTGATTTTATGTATGTTGGATAAAAACACTATTTACTTTACATAATTCTATTCTTCAAAACTAACTTCAATGCTAGGAGTTTTCAGACATCAAAGTAATTTTATAATTTAAAATGATTTCCATACGTACCAATGCGTCCTTTTTGTGGATAAATATTAAAGATTTTAGCTGCATTTGTGCTGGTCACTGCAACGAATCTGCATGGATCGAGCAGTCCTTGATGTACTCCTTTCTCCCACATCAGCGACATGCGATCCTCGGCGCCATTAACGCCATTTGGAATTTTGGTAAAATCCCCTGAACCAGCTTCCTTTTGGCTTTTGTTAAAAGTGCAGTTATCGCTGCCAGTAACTTGCAAATCATCACTGTACAAAAGAATTAAATTGTTCTTCACAAACTGTAGAGTTAAACTAAAAATAATACTTACTAAGCCAAGGATTTCATAAGTTGCCTGGGTGTTTCGGGAGACATGCGAATGGGTGGGCTGGTAATAAAATAGATACGCTCCGATTTGCGCACTCCATTCATGCTAAGTCCAATGGATCTGGCCAAGGTCTCGCCAAAGACACAATAGCCACTGCGACGAGCACGACCCAGAATTTCAGCAGAGGATTTGCTGGTAACACCGGCCACATACAATGGTGTTTTCATCTAAATATGAATTTGAAAACTTGGTTATTGGTATTCCTTGAATTATTTATATAAACAGCATTGTGGAAAGTCGAAGTTAAATTAATAATGCGATGCTTTAAGCCAAGTTGCATCAGATACTTTCATGTCTGCAAGTGATTTAACAATAAAATCTACTTAAAACTGGCCATTATTATTTAAATAATAATTAAAAAGATAGCAATTGTCGAACCTTCACTAATAATAATAGTTAATTTCCTTAAAACAACATTTTTATTTGAGAGTTTAATCAATTTTAACTGTAAACCTTAATTTTTATATATGTACATATATATGAATGCAGTTGACGACTGACACTATTCCAAATACACTATTCCGTTGTACAAATATTTCTTCGGTAAATATGATACAAAACCTAAGCGGGTCTCTAGCAAAATTTTCTTCTAAGATTGGTTAATATGATTTCATGCTATACGATTTTACACACTTTGCTATGTCTTCTTTAAAGCGATCAAAATTTCAAACGCTCTATCTACTTGGGTTTAATTGTACTTCCAAATCCTTTACACAATACCAACTCACCTGATGAGCCAAAGTGCAGGCACGAAAAACAGCCTCCGCCTCAACTTCTTCCTGGCGGGAGAGTTCATGACCCTCAGGTCCGCGAATACCTTCGGCTAATAAATTCTTCGTGTTCTTAGCGATAATCTCGCCATTCTCAGCATGAACCTATGGATAATAAATTTAAATCAATCAAGTTTATAAGGTCATATGTATTTTTAAAACCTTACCATTGCCACACCATTCAGGCTTCGAATCTTTTCGAGCACATCTAAGAGTTCCGAATCGTTCAACATGTAGACTCCTTTGTCCGCCATGAACATCTTAAGCGAGTTGACGCCCAGTTCCTTGCATAGTATGGCAACCTCTTCAGACACAGACTTAGACCACCAGGTGATGCCCACATGGAGACCATAATCACAGCAGACTTTAGGATCTGCCCAGCTGCGCCACTTGTCATAGGCCTCCACCAAGGACTCATGTTTCTTGGGCAGCACACAGTCAACTAATAAAAAAGAATGTTTCCCAATATTTAGAGGCTCATAAAAAAGGGTACAGTAAAATAAGTTTAATAAAATATTCTGGGAAGTGTTTATTACTGGTAAGTTAAAAAAATGTTTGTACAATTTAAATTAAATAAACTAATAATAACAATTAAATAATAACTATTAAAATGTAAACCCTTATAAATAAGATTTTTCTTTACTAAGATAGCAATTTAAAAAATCACACAAAAAGATTATTGATTGGCTTTGTAGAAAAAATCAATTTCATTTCAATCTTAGATTATCACTTACTTATCATAGTTGTGCCTCCGGCAACAGCCGCTTTGGTGCCGCGGTAAAAGCTGTCGAACAATTATATGAAATGAATACAATGCCAGGAATTGGCGAGGGTGAAATACTTACTCATCCACAGCGACAGTGTCACCCACAGGGCGTTGCATATGTGTATGAGGGTCAATACCCCCCGGCAAAATCAACCGTCCTGTTGCATCGATGGTGCGCACACCTCCGGGAATTGTAATCTCACTTGCCGGTCCCACAAATCTGCAAACAGTTTTGTTAAAGTGTTTTCACTCAACACTAATAATTTTCGTACTTAATAATGCCATCCTCAATGTACACGTCTGCCTTGAAGCTTCTGTCGTGATTCACAATTTCGCCGTTTCGAATGTAAACTCGATTCTGGGCGCTCTGCAAATGAATGGGCACTTTTTTAACGGGTTTCGGGCTCTCTGACATGGTTGGATCTCTGTTTTGAGGAAGTTGCATTGGCACAGCTTAAATTATTAATGAACTTTAGATAAATAGATTTATTGAATTGACACAAACCCTTGTTTTTTCAGTTTCGTAAATCCGTGACTGTTAATGAACCGTTTAGTTGTAAAGACTTGAACTGTGTGGGGCTCGACCCTAAAGCGATTTGAAAGCAACCCTTAACCACACCTCGATTAAAGCATCTCTTCAATACCCTCTGCGCATGTTATCCACACAGTAGAGTATGACAAAGTTTAGGAATCGAATTACAATTTTCTGCAAATAATGTTTTTTATTGCATGCTACAACATTTTTAATTATTAATTTCTATTTATTGAATAGTTTTTTAATCTATGTATATAATAATATGCATACATTAAAAGGCATAATAAATATGTTACCATATTTTAAATATGTTTTAAAATTTTGGCTATTTAATTAATGTCGCGCCCAACATCTCATAAATATTAATTATCGAAAATTCTACTCTATTTCGTTATCGATATACACAATATTTACATTATCGATACAAATATCACTTAAAGTAAAAATATGTTTTTATGAACTTTACTTCGCAGTGGACTTTACTAAGAAATCTTAATATAACATCATATATAATATTAAATATTGTAGGTCATGAATACATAGTTTATTTGATTGATAATCAACTCAACTATCGATAACAAAGCGTGAGCACATTTGTATTTAAAGCGCAGCGATATTTGCCATTATCGATGTGAGTTTTACCAGGTAGCGTTGATGTTTATACAATTTGCTGGCTGAATTATGGATATTGGGGAACTCTTGGCATTTAAGGTAAGTAGTTATAACAAATGATATGAAAACCATTAAGAGTATTCATTATTGGCATCAATGGCAACAGCCCGAGCAGACACCAAAGCGACCGCATGAGGACGACGATGATTTCGCGCTGCCGGAGCCGGCGAGTGATATTGGAAAACGGGGCGGCGGCATCGATGAAAAGTCAAAGCGAATGCGTCGCATTGCGGACGCCAAGGAAACGGCCAACTACAGAAAGTCACATGACAGCAATGCGACTGGAGCGGGATCAGCCAATGGCAGTGCATTTGAGTTTGATCCCGAGCTCACAGAGGAGGAGCGTCTAAATATCTTAAAGTATGTTGAGAGCGAGGAAGCAGAGGGCGATGTGCTGGACGAACAAGGTCTGAAGAAGCTAATACTGGTGTTTGAGAAGCGCAATCTCAAGAACCAAGAGATGCGCATCAAATTCTCAGACAATCCCGAGAAATTCATGGACTCCGAGCTGGACTTACACACAGTCATTCAGGAACTAAAAGCTGTAGCCACAGTGCCAGATTTATACCCGCTGCTCGTGGAGCTGCATGGCCTCCACAGTCTACTGGAGTTGCTAGCACATCAAAACACAGATATCGCAGTTGCCGTCGTTGATCTGCTCCAAGAGGTAACTGATGTGGATATTCTGGGTGAAAGCAATGAGGGTGCCGAGTCCTTGATCGACGCGTTGCGCAAGGAACAAATATGTGCACTACTAGTGCAGAATCTTGAGCGGCTCAACGAACAGGTAAAAGAGGAAGCCGATGGTGTGCACAATACGCTGGCGATTGTCGAGAATCTAACGGAGATTGACGGGGAGTTTGTGCGCGAAGCAGCGATACAAGGTCTGCTGGCCTGGATACTAAAGCGTCTCAAAGGCAAATCGCCCTTTGATCCCAACAAACTGTATTGCAGTGAAATATTGTCCATCCTGATACAGACAGAGAACGATAATCGTTTGTTGCTCGGAACACTGGATGGCGTCGATGTATTACTGCAACAGTTGGCTGTCTACAAGCGTCACGATCCCGCCAGTAATGAGGAGCAAGAGTACATGTCCAATTTGTTCAATTGCATGTGCTCGGCGCTGATGGCGCGCGAGAATCGCGATCGCTTCCTCAACGGCGAGGGATTGCAGCTGATGAATCTGATGCTCAGAGAAAAGAAGATGTCACGCAATGGTTCCCTCAAGGTGTTGGATCATGCCATGGCCGGCCAGGATGGACGTGAGAATTGCAATAAGTTCGTCGAGATTCTGGGACTGCGCACCATTTTTCCACTATTCATGAAGACGCCCAAGCGTAACAAGCAGCGATTACTTTCAGTGGATGAGCATGAGGAGCATGTCTGCTCGGTGATTGCATCGATGTTGCGCAACTGCAAGGGCACGCAAAGGCAACGCATGCTGACCAAGTTCACGGAGAACGATCATGAGAAAGTCGATCGGCTGCTCGAGCTGCATCTTAAGTACTTGGCCAAAGTGGAAGCCATTGACAGAGAGATTGATCAGCAGCCAAAAGTAAGTTGAAATAGTATTCGACTAAATAGGAATGTATATATAGACATTTTTGTTGCAGGATGCGGGCATCGATGAAGACGAGGAAGCGGAGAATAATTATATAAAACGCTTGACTGGCGGTCTGTTTACGCTGCAGCGCATCGACTACATCTTGCTGGAGGTCAGCGCCACCACAGAAACAGTCAAGCAGCGAGTGCTACAAATTCTTAATTTGCGCAGCGCATCCATGAAAACCATCAGAAGCATTATGCGTGGTGAGTAGTTGATTTTTTTTTTTTATTAGTATTAGATCTGTGCAATAATAGATTTCTTCAAATTTCAGAGTACGCTGGAAATCTGGGCGATGGCGACACCGACTGGCGGGAACAGGAACAGACACATATTCTATCTCTAGTCGATCGTTTTTGAGGCAATAACCCAACAACCCAACTTTCCCTACCACACGCAAATAGATAAATAAATTCGCACGTCCATCAAATTTGGATTATTTCAAACAGAACTTTAGTTTTAGTTTATTGGTAATTTTGGTCAGTTTCTATGGAAAAGGGATCGAGGATCTAAGATCCTATTGGCGAATTTGACGTACATCTGGGGAATTCATGTTCTTGTATAGAAAATGCATTTACTCTTTCTTTGAATCATCTTTGCATTCTCTGGGGAAAAAATATTAATTATTGAAATTTGAAACAGAAATTGGAATCGATGCTAAAAAATGTTTTTGTAATAAATACAAGATAAAGAAGCTGAAAAGCATTAAAAGCAATTTCTACAGTTTGTTGATGTTGTGGTTGAATTTTTAATTTAAAGCAAACTAACTTAAAATAGCATAATACACTTTTCGTCTTACCACTTTTCAAGCAGTTTGCATTTCAATAAATTAAATGAGTTTTTGCAATAATCACGTTGACATTAGACCAGTTTTTGTTTGTTTCAGTTTTGGACTTTTACTAGTTATTATTTTCGTGCTAATAACAATAAATTTGTTTTTTACGCTTACAATGTTTCACAGGTGCAAAAAACTCTCAACTCTTAGGATTATTCGAAATTATAATATTTAGTTAATATGTAACACACTCTGGTTTGACCAAAGACAAAAAATATACTACAATCATGGTGTTACTCCATTCACAAAAAAGGTCAATAAAATTTTTGCAAAAATGTTCAATTCTTTGAAAGCGAATACGAATATCTCTCTCTAACTACGAAGCGATGAGTTTTAGTTGTAGTTGTAGTTTATGTAAATTGTATCTAACTTGTTGAGTAAATGTTTTTGTGTTCTATGTATTGGGCTCTAATATGGTTGACTTAGCCATTTATCGAGTTTGATGTTGTTCTGTTATTATTATTGATCTACTTCTGTGCATCGGGTATCTCGAAGTTCACATCCATATTCATCTCACGCGCAAGCTTGACAATTTGTGCCAAGTGGACAGCCATATCGGCAGCCTTATCCAAATCATCACGAGCCAGAATTTTCAAACCCGACGAACGAATCAGATCGCGGGCTTCCTTCACTTTGGTGCCCTGCAAACGAATAATAGTTTCATATATTTAAGTAAATTTACAAAATGATCTTTAATTATTAGCTGACTCACCTGCAGACGCACAACAATGGGCAAGTTCAGGTTCAGATCCTTGGCGGCAGCAATAATACCCTCGGCAATGACATCGCAACGCATAATGCCGCCGAAAATGTTGACCAATAAGCACATTACTTTCTTGTCAGAGGTAATGATCTTGAAAGCAGCCTTCACAGCCTCTGCGGTGGCACCACCGCCCACATCAAGGAAATTGGCTGGCTCGCCGCCGTATAACTTGATGATATCCATGGTGGCCATAGCCAGACCAGCGCCGTTCACCATGCACCCAATGGTGCCATCGAGAGCAATGTAATTCAAATTGTATTTGGCTGCCTCAACCTCTTTGGGATCCTCTTGGGTCCAGTCCCGCATGCTAAACAGCTCCTTTTGACGGAACTCGGCATTATCGTCGAAACGCAGCTTGGCATCGAGGGCAAAGACTATAAAACAAGGCAAAACATAATAACATGTCAAAAATAATGTCTTTCAATTGTTAATGCAGTACTTACAGCCTTTAAAGATTCAACAAACATCAACAGAGATAGCATTAGTTTGAACACATGAATACAAAAAAGTTAAGCAAAACAATGGATGAGATGAAGAGTTAGTTCATTAGTTAAACGACAATGAAGAGTTAGTTTGATTTGTTATAACGATGAGATTGCAGCAACAATTGCAACTTACAGCCAGACATGGCATCCTCGGCATAGGGATTGATCTCAACCAGAAGAGCATCCTTCTCCACAAACAGCTTGTACATGTTGAGCAGCATTTGAATGTGCTCATCGGCATTATCGTTCAGTCCAACTTTTTCGACTATTCTCGCCGCCTGTTCCTTAGTGAGACCGCTGGCAATATCGATGGGTTCGTAGATGATGGCATCGGGACTAGATGCGGCCACTTCCTCAATGTCAACACCGCCCTCCTTGGATGCAATCAAAACTGGACCCTGCACAAGAAAACAAACAAAAAAAGTAAATAATGTGCTTTATCAATGAGTCGTTTTACTCACGTTGAAAGCACGCTCCATCATGACGGCAAAGTAGAACTCGCGACGTGGGAATTTACGCTCGGCAACCATGACCTTCTTACAAAGTCGACCGGCAGCGCCAGTTTGCTTGGTAATCAGCAGCTGATCGATCATCTTGCCGGCGAGATCTTCTGCCGTCTCCGGACTGGAATAGAGGACAAAAGCAGGTCATTAAGGTAGTAATAAATTTCAAAATAATTTCGACTCACTTGTAGACAACGCGGACACCGCCCTTGAGTCCATTTTTGAAGGTTCCCTTGCCACGTCCACCGGCAAGAACCTGCGCCTTCAGCACCAGATTATCTGTTTTCAACTTTGTAGCAATCTCGCCGGCTTCCTTGCCATTCTTTGCGACGGCAAATCTGCAAAACACCAATTGAGTCATCGTTTAATAATTTGCGAAGCAATTTTAAAGTCCATTTGGATTTTTATGACCCACTGAACCGCAATACCAAGAGTTTATGACTGATAAAGCGGCACAGCGTCAGCAACATGTTATCAAATCCAGCACACAATCCAAAGTCTTTTTTGGCACATCAGCTGAGTGAGCGAATTTCGTTAAAGTTAATCATTTCATTTAAACGCTAGCAATCTATTCTAATTTTATACAGACGAGCTCATTAATGTCTGGGTTCCGTTTAGTAAAAATGTTATCTGGATTAACACCCATTTAACCCTTGAAACAGGTAAAACTTTCTTAAATCAATAAATATTTATTAATATATTATTAATATAAATTTCCATTTTCTATTGTGGTGCGATGGAACTAATGATAAGGTTTTTTAAAAACAGGTTATTAATCTATTTGTACTTATTTGTTTTATTTAGAAAGTGACAATTTGTTGGAAAGCTTTTTTCTAAAATTTAACCGATAATGGTTTACAAAACTTTCATAAAAATTCAATTAATCAAAATTGATTCAATGATGAATTTGTCCACACTTGAGAAAAATTCTAAATATAACAATTAATAAATACTCAGAAGTTGGAAACCTAGATCTCACACTTTTTACATAAATATGTATTTACTGAGATTTATTTCTTTAAAGTTCATCTTTCGGTTCGTAATTATATAAAAAACATAAAAGATTATGTATATTAGTTTTGTATTAATTATAATTATAAACAAAATCCTATTTGAACCATCGCTTATACTGGAGCATAAGAAACCTGCCTCAAATATTCTATCATTATATCTCATTGAGATAAATAAAATATATATACATATTTCAACTTGTCTAGCATATATGCCATTTGATTATAAATGATCTACGACAACACCTTTGCTCCCTACAATCTAGAATATATACATACATATGTACATATATAGTTTACTTTAAAGACAGACCGTTATCAGCGCTATCATCAGCTGTTTGTTGATCTGTACATGCAGCAAAATTAATGCAAATCAATTCCGGATTTGTTTACACATACTTTTGCTATTCAAAGTCCAATAAGAAGACATTGGTTGAACTTTGGACTCTGTGGATTCGATGTGAACTTACCGGGGAGTTGGGATGTTGCTTTCGTTAAGCAAAGTGTATGAGACATGTTCTTGCACATTGAGGTTTCTCGTCTGCTGCAGTCCAATGGGAGCGTAGCTGAGGATCTGTTAACAAAAAATTCCAATTATCGAAAAAGTCACGAGCTTCGAAAAAATAAAATCAAAAACAAAACAAATGACGCATAGCATATGTATGTAGTATACATTTGTTGGAGTGGGTCACAAAAAACGAAACGAGATTTGCAATCGAAGCGTCGCCATAACGGTGTTTTAACCGAGATGATAATCAAATCTAATTCGCGTAGATTTGGTTGGTTTAATTAGTGGGCTCGACAGCAACAGTTGACATTGCCATCCCATTGATAAAAGAAACCCACATAGCCGCTATTTGGCGGCTTTCAAGGTCTTATTTTTATCATCTCACATTGACAAGAATTGCGTCACACACACATACACAATTGATATTCATATGTACGCTTGTATGTGTTTCTGTAGAGTACAACAAAACGGATCGAAAATATCGCCGCTAGTCAGGTGGCTACTCTCTCTCTTTCTAATGAGTGAGCGAACGAGAGGCGCAACCTTGTCACATTGTTGTTGCCGTCTGCAGCTTTTTGCAATTATGTAAAATGTACGACTAATTTTCATGCATTTTTGAAACGTTGCACTGCGCTTACCTTTGCAACTGCCTTGGGTCTTACTGATTCGATGAGTGTACTGCCAGTACGTGCCAAAAACGAAGCCATTTTGGACTGTAATGTATCAAACTAATCTGAAATTTGCTGGAACTTATTTTCCACACACAAATAAATTCATACTCACTCACTTGCCAGCTAAAATACAATTGTCAAATTGTTATCGATTTTTTTATGTTTAGTATTTTTGTGCGGTCGCACAGTTTCAAACAGCTGACTGAGATTGTTATCGATACACGAGTAAGAACAATCGATAGAGTGGCTTCTGTTCTTTGCGTGCTATAACGACGGTTGGCTTAGAGTAAAAAAGAAGCCAAAAATTAATGAGTCACAAAATTAAAAGAAAAGTTTGAACGGACATAAATATCAATAAAAGAAATCATATTCATAAAATCATGTGCCCCTATCGTAATATAACATCGATATATATCGATTGAGACCAAATATTTATGGTTTCAAAAGCGCGGAAAAGTACCGTTTCTCCGTATTTTGGATACACGCGTTTTTACGTTTGGACAAAAATGGCTCGTCAACACAAAAATTCACAATTTCCGCTATTTAACTCGCATTTTGTTCCACAAATGTGGTTGAATGTACCAAGTACAACTTATGGCGGATACAGTTATCAACAATGTTTTGATCAAGCGAATTATAATTTATTGATGAATTCCATTTTGATGCAACAGCATGAAAATCAGCAGCTTCGAACCAAACTTCAAATTGTCGAAAAAAAATTGCTTTCGGAGATGTCGTTAAAGATTCACGAAATGCCGAACTGTGGTACTGAATGCGCTAAAAAGTTGCAGGAGAAAAATGAGAAAATCTCCATCTTAGAAGAAGAATTAACTAAGGTAAACATTTTATATATGTACATATATCGACAACATATTAACTTAATAATTGTAACAGATGATCGACAAATTTGGAAAGCTGGTCAAAAAAGATAGTGAGCTGCTGTTGGAAAACGTCAAGTGCATTCACGAACCAGAAGAAATCACGAATTTGAAACAAAAATTATCGGAGGTAATTTATTATGAGAATTTGTTATTTAAGTGAAAATGTTTATTTTATATTTCCCTATTATTTGATTCATATGGAATAGCTGATCATTAATATTGAAAATGAGCGTGAGGTGAATTCGGTAAACGCTAAACGCCTCTTGGAAAAAGAAGAAGAAATGAGCAATTTGGAAGCTGAATTAGCAGAGGTAATTTTTCAGGAGAATTTGTGTTATATTTATTAATTAATTTATTTTTTATGATATAGATGAAATATAAAATTGAAAAGGAGAGTGAATTAAAGAAAGAAAATACCATCCGTCTGCAAGAAAAGGAAGAGGAAATCGCCAATTTGGATCAACAATTATCGGAAGTAATTTTCGAAAAAAAATTTCCATATATCTTATCCCAGTTTGTTAAAAATTCGAAATTTTATTTATGCGTTTCTTTATGTATGAAATAGATTACGATTAGCATTGAAAAAGAGAGGGATATGAACAGAGAGGAACACACCAAATACCTTCATGAACAGGAAGAAGAAATAGCTAAATTAAAACAGGAATTATCAAAGGTAAATCTAAATTATTTATACTCATTTCCTATTTAGGAGAAGTAACGGAAAAGGCGAAGAAATTTAAAAGAACAATTATTAAAGGTAATTCTTAAATTTAAACAACCCTAAACAAAAACGATAAAGACAAACTTAGTTTAAAATCAGGTAAAGTTACTATTGATGGAACTGTTTTTAAAGATGTGACTGTTATTTGAACATAGTCGATCGTATCTTTCATTGCTTGTTATTTTTCAGCTCTCATCATATGTACAAGAACTCAATCGTCAGGTTCATGAGCGAAATGCTAAATTAAACGCCTTCAGTGTGATCAATGACATGCTTGTGTCCTCAATTGAATCACGCGATAAAACGATTGTTCAATATAAGAAAAAAACTGCAGAAAAACACAAAGGACACCTCGTCGTCTGATGTTGATTCGCTGCTTGGAAATCTTTCACCTTTACAGACCTCTTCGCCAGTTTTAAATGCAGTAAAGAATATCGAAAATTCCGGCTATAATCCGTTGCCTGAAACTCTTTCGACTCCCGAAGAATCGAATAGTCCAACACCATCAAATGCTTTACAGAATAATAAGGCGAAGAGCTCAACATCCAAATTGGATCCACGACCAAAGGAATTCGTGACTCCATCAATGCAGAGTTCTTTGAAGTCATGGAATGGTGCGCATAAGTGGCGTTTTGCCAAAAGAGCGGTGTTTGACATTGCAACACCTGAAGCTGGGAACACAACGGGTAAGACCCATGTCTGTTTATTGTTTATTCAATTAACCGAAATATTTTTAGAGTCCTGGACTTGCTTGCATTGTGATAAAAACACTCATCCCCTGAAATTTGTATCTTATACGGAGTACCGTCAACATTTAATTGAAATTCACAACGAGGTTTTAGATCCGGCCTTATGTGTAAAGTGTGGTTGGCGTTCCAGTAATGGGCTTGATCTCGACTTCCACATGTATAAGCAGCACCAAATCCCTTCGTTGTTTTATTCATTTTCAAAGAACGATTTTTCAACATCCCTCTTGGCAAAATAATTTCAAGTCATATCCTATGATATTATTTTCTTTATAACGATAACTTGAATTAGGTATTAACTTTAAGAAATATTTGAATACCAACTCAGGTTTACATACTACTTTTCTTATTATAATTAAACCTTAAGACTATTGAAGAAATGATATTAGTAACAATAAAGATAATTTCCATTGCGTTTAGGTTGATTTATTAAGAAAAAGAATTAATACCGAAGCAAATATTGATATATTCTAAATCGAATTAAGTTGCATTCAAAATTGAATCTCAAAAATTTAAGAAATATTGAAAAATGCATTCGAACATAATTTGAATCAATGACTTTTGCTTTCAGTTATAAAGCGTATCAATTTGTTTTTCCCCTTTTTTATTTTTTTTTTTTTTGGATTTTACATTGCTTGTTATGGTTGGACATACAAAAAAAAAATTACATCATCACATACATTAAACATACATACAATAAATTAGTTTATAATTACTACCATTTTTGAATAAAGATTTGTTATTAATTTATACTCGAATCTTGAATACTTTTCATCGTACGCTGTAAGAAAACAATCTAAAATGTAATCAGACTGTTTAATGTACAGCGTACAATTAATATAAACATTGAAAGAGATACGAAAATTGCACAATCGCTTCAATTAATTTTTTCGCTTAGCACTGACAATATTAAATCAGCCGCGGCATTGATTTGGTGCAAGCAAAGTATTAACTAAAGCGAATACATTTTCATTGAACCAAAATTACACATGTCTCAAATGTATATTTTGTAGCCTGTCCTGCACAGAGAAAAGTCGGTAGTTATATACATGAGCATGGGCAAAGATGGTTCAGAAGAAACGAAAGGAATATACGGTTTATAACATGGCAATGTTTTAGTTGCGTTTGCATTTTTCATTAAGCTCTGTGCCCAAATCCTAATGAAAAATACTAGGGAAAATACATGTTTGAATAACTCAATTTTGATGGCACATTGAATTTTCGATCACTGTTTTTGGGATAGCAGCAAAAACAATGCATCCAAAACGAAATGTACCTCAAAAGGAGAGTTATTTCAGGAGATAGTTGAATCACATAGAACATATAAGAAAGACAATCACAATAAATATACATTTATATATAGTACAGGGGACAAACACATAACGATACGAACATAAAACACATTAAAATTAAACGTTTAACTTATGAATTTCGCTTTTTTCTAAAAAGACAGCATGCCATTCTCCGTGAATAATTGTAAAAATTTTGTACAAGCTCGATGCCTGGTGCCAGACCGACTATTTCAATTCCAACTCCAACTCAAACTTCCTGCGTAGCTCCTCTCTCAGTGATATTCCATATTTTGTTCGATCATCTGCAACACACGCTGCCGTCCGATTTTGTTCCAGAATACATATGGCTCTGGTGAGCCCGTCACACTACGTGGCCCGCTTTAAAACACAAACGGAGAATATATATAATTAATCGGTAGATATGGAAGGAGCTTTTGCTTACTTCTGGAAGCAATCGAAGCGTACAACGCCATTCTCATTAATCAGACATGAGTGTATATCAATAACGGTAAGATGACGTCCCTCGCTGCGTATAAACTTGTTAAAACGCAACACCTTCTCGCATGTCTGCTTGTCGTGGCAATAGTTGGCCAGCGGTGCTAGCGTGGTCAGCACAGGCACAAATCTGCGATTGTGCATCTCCTTGATTAGCTGACGGAAATCATGCTCGATTTGCACCAGCGGCTTGCCGCGCATTATGTCAACGGAACCGATGTTAACAATGATTTGTGTCATCTCATGCAGTTCCACGTGCTGCAGCCGCTGTCGAGCGGCATTTATGGTTTGTCCCGAGATGCACAGACCAGACTGTAGCACCTTCTCATCTATGGTCGAAGCGAAACGAGACGAGGTGAGATGTGAACTTCTATTGCACTCGAATCTACTTACACTTCTTGAAGCGACATTTTAGCTCCATGCGCGCCAAGTACAAGAAGAAATCATCGCCCAGCAATGGAAAATCTAAGAGATATGCATCATAGTCCGAGTTGATGGTGAACATGGAGTCATGTTGCGATGGACATGACAATGTTGTTGGCGTGGGCGTAAATTCATGACGTCGCTTATGTGTATATTCTCCAATCTGATGGTGTTGTAGCTGTTCAGGCGGTTGTGGTGCTATTTGTAACTGTGCAGGATCCGAACGTATGCAGGGAAATTGATTGTTGTTGTTCTGAGCTGCTAACTGTGTTAGCTGATACTGATTGTTGCTGCAATTGGAAAATTAATTCGTTATACAATATAAGATTAATATATAAATTAGGTTGCCTTACAGATGCTTCCAGTTGTCCTGATAGACACAAAATGGCGTCATTGCAGCCGTGGCCAGTTGCTGCTCTGGCGCTATTTTGACAGCTGGCGGCTTCTCACAGATATTGAGATTATAATTGCATTTCTCATTTTGCGGACTGCGTCGTCTATATTGGGAACGCCACAAACGTGGCGGTTCCTGCATGGCTGAGATGTGATTGTTGTTTTTACTGTTGCCATTTTCACGCTGTCGCTGATTCACCACCATGTCGTGCAGGTGACGTGTGTCCTCCGTGGGCTTGATATTAAAGACTCGCTTGCCGGACACGCAGCACTCAGCTGTGACGTACGGTATGGTGAGCAGAAAGTCGGTGATGTTATCGCGTAGCGGAAATGTATTGCCCGTCATATTTCGATATTCATCTGTGTGAATGGTCGAAATATTAATAGTTTAACGAAGTAATTAATATAAAAAAAATAGTACGTTATCGATATATACATTTTTAAGATAAGCAACCACGCGCCAAATCGACTCACCTAATCATGATCGAAAACTAATCGATAAGACTAATCGACTTAAACTACCGCAATGTATTATCTACTAATTGAACTTTGGTTTAATAAAAGGTGGAAAAACATGCATGCATGCAAAAAGGAATTCATTCTTTTAACTTAAAAATATTTCTTCAATTTTACCAGCAAGGTTTCTCTGTTTCTATTTGATTGATTCCTCGTTTTTGCACTTACTTTTGATGCTCGATATCGTGACTCCATTCTGGGCATTGGCCATTAATATGGCGCGTATTTCAGCATCGATATCGGGATACTCATCGCGCACCCCAATATACGAATCATCCAAAATGGTCATGTTGCTGCAGCTGGTGGAATTTTTCGAGTTAAATTTCGATATCAATGTCGACGAAAAGAGCGTGGCCACAAATTGTAGCTGCTGCTCCTGGACCACGACTTCCTCTTGACTGATAAGCTTTACTAGCTCCCGTTGCTGAAGCTGTGCGGCTTTTTTGTTGTAAATCTTTTTAAATTTCTGCCAGTTAATACTTTTCGCTCGCAACGTGGAGCAGTCTTGTTTGAAAAGCTGCAGCTGCTTGTGCCACTGATGGAAACACGTGGTCAGCTTTTTTCGGATAGCCGTCAGGCGATCGGGGTAAGTGCTCGGCACGCTGTTAAATTCACTTCTGAATGTCGCCATCGTTTTGACGAAAATGAGAGTTCGCTTATTTCATTTTCTTTCTCTTCCAATGTCTCCAATGCCATTCATCTATGTATTGGAAGCTTTGGAGACCTTTCCCCATTGCCAATGCCTCCTTCATTCATCTTAGTGAGCGCATAAATGTGTATGTGTGTGTGTGTGTGTGTACTGTAATAGTTTGATAGACATTGATCAATGCCGTTATGACGAATGCAATAGCAAACAAAAAATAAAATAATGCTCATTAGCTTAGAACATTTTAACAGCAAAGGGTGTTTAGTAATGAATAAATAATTTTTACCATATCAACTCTTAAATACAAGTTATGCACTTAATATTATAACAAAATGAAATGCAATTGCACAAGGCATTTCGTCACAAAAACAAAATTCTATCTTTCGGCATAGGCATTTCTATAAGGAGTTTTCGATAAGCGAAGAGATAAAAATTTAATTGCTGCACTACGTTGTTTTCGGCATTTTCTCTATTCAAAAAAGAAAGTAAACAAATTCTTCACATTGCAATTGAATTTTAGTTTAGGTTCAAACGCTTAATGCACGATAAGACGTATAATTAAATGCAATTACCACCTGGCGGAGTCATTTACAGCTGTGGATTACATTTAATGGCCAAGATCAAATGATTTTCGTTTTGGCTAATAAGTAATTACGACATAAGTTAACTCAAGCAGCTCCATCGAGAATTACCACGTGCAAAGGCAATCTTGAAATTGACTACCGAATAAAAAGATGCTTCAACTCCCCAGTTGATTACCGAACAATTTCACCTGCCAAATGGAAGCAGACTCACTTGAGGGTTAGGCCGGCGCACATTGATGAATGGGATAACATGAAACACCCTCTCGATAATCACGAACGAATCAGGAAAAAGGAAATACAACAGACAGACGTTGTGAGCTGAGCTTTAAGCTCCTTTCGGCCAAATCTCTTAATTGCAGAGGAAACACAGAACGTAATGCGCAAGATGAAACACGTTCACCCATGTTTATTTGTTCATTTCTGCCCTTCAGTAGCAGACTTATATTTGCAATTGTAATCCTGAGTTTCCCAATAACTTGATGAAGGGAACTGCTGTTTCATGACTTATCAACGTTTCACCCTAACATCCAAAAGCTTATTTTCCACTCGAGAAGGTTTTTGCTGTAATATATTATATGTATTTGAATATCATTTTTGGCATAAATAATTTAAAATCAAGAAAATAAACTAAATATCGCGAAAATAAATTGTAAATGTTAGTTTATGGTATTGAAAGTATTTTATTTTAATTTATTTATTAAACATCAAATTTAAGAAAATATCTGATACATTTTTTAATATTTAAGTGAATACTTTTATTTTGGCATAATTATATTGTAGTTATGTAATTATATTGTAATTATGTAATTATATTGTAATTAATTAATAAAATTCTAGAAAAGAAAATTAATAATAAAAAATTAGATCAGATATAATTTAATATTGATTTAAAATTTCTAATTTTTGTTAAACATATTTGGCAAAATTAAGTGAGGAATTACTACATAAAATTAATATTATGCAGGTCATTATATTATACTTTTGTTCATAAACGTATATACATAAAAATAAATTTACTATTGTGGAGGAAAAAAAATAATAAATAAAAATCACATAAATCTAACATATGTCAATTACGTAATTTTTGCATATCAAAGATCTTATACCAATTTTGCAATGATCTCTCGCCTACTGTCTTCATTATCATTGAAATTCTGCTCCGATTGAAGAATCGTGTCTGCTGATTTGTTTCGACTGACAGATTTGCGGGTGTGCGTGGAGACTTGACAATTCTCGGTCTCCGTTCTCCGCCCAGAATTGTGGGGCCGTCTCACATACCTCGCATAAATTATGAAGCTATCCAACTAGTTGCTTGACAAGCTATGTGCCAAGAGGGCGGTATATTAACAGCATTTTTCAATGCATTACATTTCACAACATAAACTGGCTGGCATTGCTCGAGCAATTACTCTAATCAATTTATGTATAATCGAAATTTGTTGTGGGTGTCCACCTGCTAATTTGTTGATAGCTTCAAATCACAGCTATGAAACATGCTTGGAATGCTGCTGTATGAAATCCTAGATTTCCTTTCAACTTTTGTCGGCAACAGGTAAACACAATTTTCTCGTGTTTTCCATAAAGAAAGAAAACATAAGATAGAGCACGCCTTAGACGTGCTCAATTCTAAACGTTATTAGTTTATTGAAATTGAACGTGACAATCTGGTCGATTTTACAAACAAATGTGTGAATTTTACGTTACATTACATTATGTTATATATTTATTCCTTATCTATACGTTATCGTAAGGTAATTGAAATGTGTGACATTACTTAACTGAAAGAAAAACTGATATTTACAAACAAAATTCTTAGAATCTAATATTATATAATTTTTCAAAATTATGTTATTCTTTGCATCTATAAATCAATAATAATATTTTTAAATCACTTAGGTTGTCGTATTTAAATAAGATAAAAATATTATGTTCTGCAGTTTTTAGTTTAGTTAATTGATAACGTATAGATAAAGAATAAATATATAAAATAATGTAATGTAACGTAAAATTCACACATTTGTTTGCATTCTTACATATATTTCTCTAAAACTAATATTTTTCAAATGACTTTTAATAATTATTGAAAATAATCTCTTCCAATATTTTGTTTTCATCCTACTTTTTTTTAATAATATGTTACATAAAGTAGTATCAGTTGTTTTAAAAATTAGTTTTGAATTAACTGTTAAACCAATTTTAATATTTAAAACCCTTGAAAAATTTCATAAGCTTAAGGCGTTAAAGTATCTTGAGTATTTTTTAATTATTTTCCAAAGGATTAATTTCATCTGGAAACAACTTCTTCGTGTCTCTCTGTTCGATCACTTTTTTTCCTTAATTATTCTTATCCGTTTACGCTCATTCTTAGCAACTGGTCCAACATCTGTTACAATTCTGTATGGAGAGCTAATCAGGCCAGAAACGAACTGAAATACGTGTAATTAGAGCCCTTTTGTGGTCCCATGCTTGTGAGTAAGTTTGTGTTTGTGAGTTGGAAATGGCAAATCACTTGAGATAAATCGTTAAACACGAATCGATGTTTTGTATGTGAGTAAGTATATGTGTGCGTATGTGGGGTCTGTAATTAACTGAATGCTTACGATTGTTATTTTGCTAGAGTGGCAAATTAGCTAGGTACAGATTTTATTATCCGAACTACAATTGAAATACTTAAAGTTAACCGATGTTAATTAATAATATCATATAATACATACATACATGTGAAATCGTCTTTAATAATAATACTTTATTCATTTTAAATTGTGCACTACGTTCAATTCCCTTTATTCCCCCAACACAAAATCTCTCATTTTACATACGATATTGCGATACGATATTCGAGCAAGCAAAGGCAATTTCTTTGTATACGCAAAGACAGCGCAGTGAGAGAAGCGAACCAAATGCAATTACATTTTGTTTGACTTTGTTATTTTACACTCGCTCGTAAACACACAGCCTCACACACACACAACACCAACTCGTACGTGCACACTTTGCAAAGGCACACAATAACAACGCCACTGTTATCGCTTGCAATTGCAGCTGCACGGTCAATGCAAGAGAAACAACGCACAGTGGGTCGATCACGCAAAGCTGGCAAGCTCACAGGAACAATTATTAGATTGTTGTTATTTAATAGTAAAGGCAATCCTAGATTACCTTAATATAAATTATTATTATTTTTTGTAATGATCTGCATAGGAAAACCATTTTTATTGATTTAAATTATCAAGTTAACATTTAGTTGGTAAGATATTAGAGTTCACGTAATACCAAAATAATTTTAAGCCTTGTATTTATTGCAGGGTTGTATTAAAATACATTAGACGTCAATGGTAAACAATTTGTTGTTAGCTCTGGGAAGAATTTCGTGAAGAACGCTGCAAAATTATCCACTGTGCGTTGCGCTCTCCGAACTGTGCGGGCGGTTTGTCTGCTCTCTCTTGCTCTCTCAGGTCAAGACTGTGTATGAGACACTGCGTCGCTGTTTTAAGCCGAGCCGGTTTTTCAGTTGTTTTCTGACTGTGTTGAACGAACGTTGTGCGAGCGGAGCAACGAATAAAAACGGCGTCAACGCCGCAATAAATGGCGCGCGTTTGTGTTTTTTTACGTATCGACTAACAATAGTTCTATTAACAAATAATAATGATAATAATTCGAATATGCACATGCTATTTTAAATAACAACGACAACAACAACAAATGTGAGTGTATGTGTGAGAGTGCAGTTAATAAAAGTGCATTGTAAACAACAGCAAATAAGAATCAAAACGTAAAAGAAAACGTCAAAACGTCAAAATGACGCGCGAAGAAGAGGAAGAAGTGCGCTTGTTGCTCTCGCGTCACCAGGAGCGCATAATGCTAGATCTGGGCAGCACTGATCTACTCGCGGTGCTCGTCAAAAACTCTGTGCTCAGCCAATCCGAGGAGGATCTATTGCTGAAGCCAACAACAACATTGGGTGCTGTTGCTGCTGCCGAACCGGACAGTGCGCCCTCTAGCGTGGGTGCGCTGACAAAACGAAAGCTGAGCGCTGTCGCCAGCAGCAGCAGTGGCAGTGGCAGCGGGGGCAGTGCCAGTGTCAGCGGTGTAGGCGTGGGCGGTGATTATAGCTCAAGTTTAGCGGGCTCCTCGCGAAGTGCCAGTGTCAACGGTGATCATGCGCAGAGCGACAATCGGTCGCTAACGCCCTCTGTTGGGGGCAATCTGAACGATGCCGACATATTGCGTTTGCAATGCGCCAATCTTATAGATATAATTGCGAAGAGCGGCTTTGAGAAATTCAAACAGTTTTGCTATGCTATCGAGTGCGAGTGTCCACAGCTCATTGAGGATTTAATAAACGATCGTCTAAAAAGTGGTAAGTAACTGAAAAAAAATTGCTATCAAAACCTAAATCGAGTGACAAAAAACCTGTTCTGGCAGTTGGCAGTTTAAGAATCGCGATATCGCCTCTAAATTATGCGCGTAATTGTGCTCGATCGGTTCTTAAATTTCTCGCCGTTTGCTAATTGGAATTTTGCATAGAGCACATATAGAGTGTTCAGTTACAGACAGACGTCGTGGGCGTGACCGTTTACAGAGGCGCGACTGTAATAATGGCCATTATCTGTGATTATAAGCTTTAGCTTTAGACAATCTTTATGATGTGAGACAGGTGACATTTGTCACTGTTTTATGGAGTTTTGTAAGAGTGTCGCATAACTGTATGAAAATGGCAACAATGCGTTAATTTGCTGAACTGATTTGAATAAAGTCTTGGAAGGAAGTAATTAGTTAAATCTTTTCTATTTTTATTGTTTCTATTAAATTTGCATAAAATAAAATATACAATTTTTGTTTGGTTATCTATGATAAAAATGTGTTTATGCATATTTATTAGTAGCTAAAACTTGTGACGTCATGTGCAGAAAGCGAAAAAGAGAGCTCAACCTTATTTGCATAACATGTATAAAGATAAAATGACCCAAAGGAAGAGTTTTTGAGTATAATCGATTCTTATTATAATACATAATTGATGCTTTGAAAGTCTCTTATCTTGTATCTGTTTTAAATTGTTTTTCCACTGTTGATTAAGATGCTATTGATCTAGTTAAATGTTTCCATCTTAATTGCATTTTATTGTATACAATTTACTTATGAAAAGAGTATTGGAAAGGCGAATAAATATATCATTACATTTTTTTTACTACAAATATAAGCGTGCTGGGACGTGGGAGTTGTTGTGGACCCTGGTAGTAATTGAGTATTAATGATATTTATATGCCCCATAACTTTTACTTCAAGTACTTTTTACGATCCGACTAACGGTATTTGTAGCTGAGTAGTTAAGCCGGTAGCTGAGTACCTGACGTAACTAGAGGTTTGAGAGAGTAGTTTGTACGCTGTAAAAGTTCTCGAGAATTGTTATCAGTCAATGTTTGCGTTGAAAATCAAATGAAAAACAATTTGTGTTTGGCCCAGCCTTCGGATGTTTCCCTTTTAGTTGTTGTGATAAGCAGAGTCAACTTGTTTTTGTAAGAAATGATAACAATTTTAGGGTTCCCACAACAGATTTGTGTGTACTGTAATAACAAGGGACGCTAAGTTAGAGTGATAGCTAATGACTTTTCCCTTTTCTTTTTATAAAAAATAACTATCAGCAATTCAGTGAACACTTTAAGATAATCGCATTTTTTGAGGTTGACGTTTCAATACATAAGCAATACATATAATATATAATATTTATGAATATTTTATCATTTGACTTGTGAATAAATGGAAATGAATTTTACAAGATTTCATTATTATGAAAAAATGTTTGGAAAAGATTTCACAATAGATTATAACTTAGAACTTTTTAATAGTAATTTACGTCTAGGTCATAAATATTCATATGACTTGCGAATCTTATCTGATTTCCCCATCTTGTTCTTCATCAAATCCCCCATGATTATAAGTGTTCATCAAAAATTCGCACAGCTGTTGAAAGAACATCCACGCGCTGATTCATTGATTCATTGACCCACAACTTATAGTTCATGCCAGCAACCAAGCAACCAAACAATGCCAGACAGACCGTAGTACATGTTCGCTTCATGTAAATCTCTCTAGCTCTCCAGACTTGTAAATTACCCCAACGTTGACAGGGAACAGGCAGAAGGTAGAAGAGAAGAATTGAACAACACAACAGAACCAAAATAAGAACAGAATCGAATTGAGAGCGAATTGCGCAGCTAGAAAAATAATAAAAACATTCTCGTTGCCAGTCAAGCAAAATACAAACTATTGTTGTTATTCTTCTAGTTGTTGTTGTTTTCATTTTAGAGTTGTTGTTGCTTTTGTAGTTGAGCATATGTATTTTCCTAATGAAAAAGCTGTTGGCTCGAACAGAAAACAAAATAATCATACTACATACGTACTATAGATACGAATCCAAAAAAAGAATTAAACTAAACAAGAGCAAAAAATTACAAAGAGTCGGCTGGGGCATTATGATCGACTTTATGATACCCTGGAGTAAAATAAATGAAATTTTCGCGTCATTCATTACAAATATGCTGTATTATAAAAGAGAATATATTTTTAGTATAACATGTTTTTTAAATTCAAAATATGCTTTAAATTTAAATCACAAAAATATTTAGAATTTTTTTCGAAGTATGATTTTTATTTATTAAACTAATCATAAGTGGCGATTAGTTACAAATATAAATGAAATAATAGGATAAATCCAGCAAAATATTGACACGAATATTTTTTGCTATTTAACTAAGTTTAGAAAAACATTTGTACTAAAACTACTATAAAGCAGCAATATAAAGTGATCCTTTTACCTAGGACCGCAAAAGTTAAACATGGAAATTCCCTTTTTATCCAATTTGGGGCTACTGAGTATTCAAAGTGGCAACAACAAGAAAACGGCCCATGGCCAATGTATTGTACATAAGGCACTCGATCACGTTTTACGATTCTGGCCACGATTACAAGAAACGCGTTACGCGTGGTCCAATGTCCATGGGGCCAACATGCATGTGCCTATGTGTGTGTGTGTGTGTGTGTGTGAGTCTGTCTATGTGTGTGTAACTCCGTTTGTACAACTGCCACAGGGTTTCTTTTTATTTTGTTGTTTACTGTTCTTCTCTTACATTTTGTTGTTGTATTTCATCTATACTATACACGTCTGACTGCTGGCCTTCATCATTATGATCAGCAGCTCAGCATCATAATCATAATGTCCAAGGGGTTGACGTTTTGCTTTTACTGCCTTCCTCTCTTTCTTTCGCTATGTTTTGTGTTCTGACTCGCTCACTCCGTCTATCTCAGGCTTATATGTAAAGAGTTTTGTTTGCTAATTTCTTGTACGTGCTGTTCTTGTTTGCTATTGCGCCGACGCTCTCTTCTTTTTCTTTTCACGTTCTTCTTCATTATCATCATCACTGCGCTCAGGTAGACGACTGTAGATGATGCACAGCCAGTCCCAATTCAGTCGCCAGTTCCCTGTCCCCTGTTCGAAAATTACAATTATTTACAGCGCGTAATGTTTGTGGCTGCGCAGTTTTCGTCTCTCTCTTGCTTCCTAGCTCTGACTGTGCTCAATCTGCGGCGCTCCCTTTTGGCACTGTCTTTTGCCTTTGATAATTTATGCAGCATAATCTGCTCGATGACGTTTATCGTTTGCCATTCCCCTTGCTCGTTTTGCCATTCGCCCCCCACTTGCCAAACGACCGCCCGCTTAACGTTCCCTTTTGGTTTTGTGTGCCGCTCTTATCGCTCTTGTTCTTGGCTTCTTCTTTGTGGTGTGTCTGCTGCTGGAAGAGACGTTTCCTTTTATGTTTATTTGTTGATGTCTTTGATTTCGCTTTTTTCTTCATTTCTTTTTATTTTTTATGCGCACTCGTATTTATTCTACCTCAACACAACGTCATCATGATGTTCACGTTCACCTTTGCTTTTGTTTCTGCTGCGCATGCGCATCCTGTTTTTGTTGTTGCTGTTGCTGCTGCCGTCGCAGTCGCAGTCACCGTCACAGTTGCTGCCGTCCGAGTCCTACTTACTTCTTGTTTTCGCTCCAAGTCACTGTCTCATTCTCTCTCTCTCTCTTTCTGGCTTAAGTAGGTTTTCATGACGCGTTCTCGTTGCATGATTACTGTGGGGTTTTTTGATTTTCCATCGATGTAGCTTCGTTCCAGTTACGAACTCAGGATGTGTCTGGCGCCATTAAAAGATTGGCTTTATGTTCACTGACCAGTCCAACTAGTAGGTCGACAGATCTCTTTTTCTCTCTCTTTATTATCTTCACCATTTTGCAACATAGTGAATTGTGTTGTCTCGTAAAAAAAACTTAAGAACCGGGTTGGGTTTTCTTTTTTTATGAAACTACTTCGATATGGCATTTTTATAGTTCTTATCCATTTGGAAAAGAATTGTACTAGATTGTGTTATGTTTTGAGATTAAATCCACACCATAGAGACCACCAAAATAGCTACAGCTTGCCTCTGTGTGGCAAGTAGATCAGTTATATAATTAATTGACATTCTCCCTGATTACAACTTAACTTCATTAGGAAGTCGCAACCAAAAGCATTATTAATTTCGGTCGAAGTCAAAGGCGCAGGCAAAGCCTATTTTTGCCTATACACATTTTCTGGGTACAAAATTGTCGGCAGTAACTTCCAATTTCTGGCGATCTCTTAAGCCGCTTACCCACACAACTGTCACGCTATCGGCGTGGCCCCAGCTCCCTTCAGGTAACTTGTTTGCGTCTCTTTTACCGATTCGTCGTTTCTACGCTCTTTCTTTACAATATGCAGCACACACACTCACAATCCGCCCGGAAAGGTGTGACTCATGCTAAGTAACGTTTCGGCTCTTCGCTTGTATGGTTAAAGCCGTTCTCCAACACTGACTCAACGTTCACTTGCATCCAGACTGGCGTCTGTGCCATGCAACTGTTTTGTGGCTGTGTTTCTTTTTTGTTTTGTATACCCTGTAAGCATTAAAAATGGGCAACAAAAGGGAATTTGAATTTTGATGACAATGCTTAAACAACAATTTTTTATTTAATACGTATAATATAAATATAAATAAAATGAAGGTTTCAAAATCGAATTACTAAGCAAAATAATAATACAAAAAATAAAAATAAACAAATATTCTTCTCAATAAATGGAAAAATAAAGAATTATGAATATGGAAAACCATACTTTTCAGTTTTAAGATAAAACAAATATTTTTATCAGTAAATGAATGAAATAATAAAGAATTATAAATAAGAAAAACCATACTTTTTAATTTTAACTAAGGGGCTTACAAAATAAATACGAATTTGTAACGCTTTGCAAATTATAATAAGGTTCTTCTAATAGTATATTAATATAAAATTTCATTTGTAATGAGTTTTAAAAGCACGGTAGAATGTCACATTAAAATATATATTAATGCATACTTAAGATTTTACTGAGTATCTTGCTGTTTATCATCTGGCTATTGCATGATTCTTACTTGTTAAATTGGTTGTTTCTGTCTGCTGGTGCAGCTGATAAACTTGGCGCAGTCGTTAGCCTTTTGCCAGTTGGCTGAAGTTGAAGTTGCAGAGCCGTCAGATTCAGATTTCCAGCCGCTTTTAACTGTTTCGGTTTCCAACGAATAACAGCAGCAACATCAACAACAACAAAAACAACAACAACAATAGCATCTACATCAACAATAACAAATCCGTTGTGTTTACTGCATTTTGACCTGTGGAGAACAAACGAAGTTGAATGCAGAAAAACTAAGAAACTCATCTGGAGATTCTCTCTCTCTTAGCATGGCGTGTAAAAGCATCATTCTGACGTCTTGAAATTGTATCTTAACTTTTGTTCTCATTCTCTGTATTTCATTACATGATCTTTCTGTTATTTTTACAAGTCATTAGCTTTAATTTACACACACACACACACACATACTCATGGCTAGTTTCATTCATAGTTTGGATGCCGGCGTTCTGCCTCATAAAGTGCAGCTGACTGAACTTAAAGATACAAATATTGCAGTACAGCTTTGCTTTGGTTTCAGTTTCGGTTTCGGTTTTGCTTTCCTGATCGATCGTTGTTGATCACTCGTTACGGCTGCCCAGCTCCACTCCACTCCACAACACTCCCCAACCCTTTTATTTTGGGCATAATTATAATTCATTTATCGTTTGCCGGTCGATGCCTCTCCAGTTTTGTTAACTTCGACTCAAGTTGGCTGCGTTTGGCGATCTTGATGTCTCTCTTTCTTGTTGTAAATGATGATTGATTAGTTTGATCGAATGAACTGACCCTCAGTGTATCACCAAATTGTAAATTGATCAAATGTTTGATTTAACGCTTCGTTGAGCATCAAGTTTGTGGAAAATCAGAAAATCGGCTAATGAACATTTTTAGGCTCTCATTTTTAAATTAGAAATGGTCTTTCGATATATATAATAATATATTAAAAATATAATGTATAAGCTACAGTTCATTAATTTCAAAGATTAGATTTCATTATCAAAATATATAATGTTTTCAATGGTACTCGCACTTTAATCATTTAAATTTGATTTGCTCACTAATTAAATATTCTTTTTGGTCTTTCCACTTCAATAAATTATTAATTGATTTGTTTTCATAGCATTTCATAGTAATGCAGACACAAATTTTGCTACGCCAAATTCATAAATTTTAATGTCTGGGCGTTTAATTGACTTGACCTTCGTCTAATGATTTATTCAGATTCCAGTTAATGATACGTATCTGGCTTACAGTAGTCAAATTCAAATGTCTGTTGTGACTGGTTGACATTGTACATTTTCCCTCTCTCGACTCGGCGATTTTGTTGATTTTCGCCACACTTTTCGCCAGTTTAGTTTGATGTTGACCCTCTTTACTGTCATTATCCTCTTGTGTTTGGGGTTTCAAAGGCCAACAATGATTGCATTTTGGTATTGTTTTTTTTTGGTTGTAATTGAAAAAAGAAAGTTTGCAAACGAAAAATTAGACTTTTTTCATCTTAAGTTGAAATTACGAAAAGCGAGTAACATTATGCTCATTGTCTGGGTCCAAGATGGTCTTTTATTGCGTGTTTTACTTGGTCAAATGTTGCTCCATTTACCGCAGACGTCAACGTAAGAAAATCGCCTAATAATGATCCTCAAGCACAGGGGAAAGTGCATGTAGTAATTTGAAAATAATTGGAGTGACTTAAGACTGAAAGTGGACCAACTTTGTTTTTTTTCTCTGAAGCTATTCTAAATGACTTCAGGGAGGTCCGAAAGTTGTTTTTGTTTAGATGTGTAAAATTGAGAGAAAGAAGTGGATGAAAATCTATACATAATATTATAATCTTAAAATTCTTTCACTATTGTTTTTAAAACTTGATCGTGTTTGTTCTTGTTGCTATAAATAAAATACAAAGAAATTTATCAGCCTTAAGGCGAATCTTTGTTACGTAAATATGCGGTTTTATTTTATGATAACTGTGTGCAAACTGGTTCGATAGCATCATATAACATCACATTTAGATTTCTTATTAGAGTAGTAATCTAAAGTGAATTTGGAATTCGATATTGGCACTCAAACTTAATAAACAGCAATAGTAAATAAAAATATCGACTACTTTTTGATATAAAACTAATTAAGAAAAGTAAACAAAATGCTTTTATTAAACAAAACAAAAAACTTTATGCTGATGGGGAAAACAATTAAGTTCATGTTCAATTCAAATGGACCGCACAAGAAAGTAAAACGATCTCGTTATCTAGAATTTATTTACTTTTAATGAAATCAAAACACAAACAGAACATGGCTTCTGTCGTTTGCTGTGATTCCCGGGATGTTGTGTTGTTAGGTTAGTTAGAAAAACAAAGGGCGCCAGCGGGTTTAACTTTTGTAGGGAGAAAAGTGAGCCATTGGCCAGCTGGTTGTGCGTGAATGTGTGTGGTCAATGTTATTCTGCATTTTTTTTCCTGATCTGACTTGGATTGACATGACAGCTGCCGCCTCGAGCGACTCTTGTCATATGAGAAATGTTGTATTAGAATTTGTAGAAGGAAGCGCACATGTCACTCTCCATGATGCAAAGTCTGATGATGAATGCTTAGACATGAATCTTCGAGAGAACTCGTAGTTTTTTAGCTGAGCTCTGTGAAAATCGCAAATGAAGAATTTCTTAAAAATTGGCAAAGCTTTGTTTATTTACCCTACAAAATAACACAAACAATCTCAACTATGCACTCACAATGTTGTCGTTAAATTCACAAAAAAAAAAACAAAGATTTTATAATCTTCCATAGCATCTTCTTTTTCATTTCACGACCTGCTAATAATACCCTCTTTGTGTAAGGATATAAAATATAATTAAATTTGAGGCGCAGCGCTGAACATGCGCAAACCCAGCCATAAATCAGACATGATTATCAATCAATATGAAGTGAAAATAAGTTGAAACGACTTGAAAACTCGAGTTTGCAAACTACTTAATTTTGCTGCTGCTGCTAATCGAAATCGAACGATCTAAAGAACATTTATCTTATTCCCGAGAAGGCGTCTCAACAACTTGGGCTATAAATTTCTATAATATGCAGCGATTTAAAATTTATAGAAAAATTCAAATGATGGCAATGAATACTCCTCATACTCATCTTTATATGTATGAATTTATGGATGTAATCGGGGTGGGGCTAGGTAGAGGGCGCCAGTGTGCAAGCAGCTTCCGGCAAATCGTTGGCTCCTGGTATGTTCTGGTTTGTCTCTGGTCTTTTTGCTCTGCTCTGGTCATACTTGTACACATGTGTATGTATGTGTGTGTACGACGTGCGCTGTTTATCTCAATCATCGACAGCAATTCCAGCATGTCCATGGCAATCAGGGGACCACTGGACATTGGACGAAGGGGAAAGAGGGACCTCCTTGTGTCTCGCACTCTCTCTTTCTATCCGCCTGTTCTGGTTTATGCTTTTAATGAAATTTCTTAATTGAAGCTGCCGTTCAGTTTGCCGCTCGGTAAAAATAACAGCAGACATGCTTTTTGTGTTGTTGTTGTTGTTGCTGTTCGCTGTTCTTCTTGATTTGATCTATATTAATCAAGATCAGGCTGGCGTCTTCTACATATGTATATATACTATACGTTGAGCATTGTAGAAAGCGAATGTTTTAGCTCCAGACGAACATTTTTTTTTTGCACATTTGACGATGATTAAATTACTCAGATTTTAATGTTATTTTTAAACACAGTATTGTGGATTTTTGAGCACTGCGATTTATTTCGGACATGAACTCAGCTTATGCAAATTTATGGCCAGTTGATTGTTGGCTATTTAAATAGATAAATAAAAATTTGCAGCATGAGTGCCAACAGCTGCTTAGAAATTCATTTTTCAAGCTGCTCGCAAATATGCATATTCACATCTCGTTAATAGGAGTATTAGTTTTAGCGTTTGATTTATGCCTTCTAATGTATGCATTGTCAGCGTGCTTCAAAGTTCAAGTTGTAGTATTCTATCGAGAAGGTTTATCACTAACTATCTTGGTACGGAAGTTTTATGTCTTTATTATGCTTTAAGCTATTGAGCGTAAATACTTGATTATCTTACGATTGAATACGATTGAGTTTATCTTTATATTGATAGATGATTATTTCGCTTTATTTATGGAGGAGTTAGAATGAGTAAGATAATCGAAAATTAAAGCAAATTGGTGTCTGATACAAAAATACCGGATATTTGCTTTTAACTATTTATTATTTTTATAAAGTTTTTGTTTGTGAGTAGAGAAATTTAAACTTTTTATACTTTGTCTATGCTATTGATTAATCAAATTGAAATGCAAACTGTATATGCTTCATTCTTAAATGAATGCAAATGCCAAATTTCACTGCTCTAACTTTAATATTCTCTAAGATATCGACACTTGTATGAGCGGACAGACAGACAGTCAGACGGAAGCATTGATTGATCAAATTGAAATGCAAACTAAATATACTTGAATCCTAAATAATGCCAAAATTTAACCGCTCTAACTTTAATATTCTCTAAGATATCGACACTTGTATGAGCGGACAGACAGATAGTCAGACGGAAGCATTGATTGATCAAATTGAAAAGCAAACTAAATATACTTCAATCCTAATTAATCCAGATGCCAAAATTTAATTGCTCTTATTTTAGTATTATCTAAGATGTCGACACTCGTATGAGCGGACAGACAGGCATACAGACAGGCATTGATAAAAAAGATAGCATGAATGGGGTTAGATATGATGCCCAATGTCTATCGCAAACTCTTTCACAAAGTTATCATGCTCTTAAATACTCTGCGAGAGCGAGATTAACAATTGACTAAATTGTTTTGTGTTAACAAAGGAACAAGCCCATTTTAGTAACTTAATTAGTGAGCCAGCTACCTTCGGATTGTCAGCCTGTCTGTCCGTCTGTCTGTCTGTCTGCCTACGTACACGAGCTCAACGCATCGTTGCGTCAAATGCGATTGCCCAATGACTACACGCATGTTATGTTAGCTGTCTCTCATTGCGCACCTGTGCCACAATCATCGTAGTCACAACCACAGAGGTCAATCCGCAATCCGCACACACAAGCACGCTGATTGGATGCCATTAGACGATGCGGCTTTCACATTGTATATTGTAAATAGATTACAATAAATTGAGTTGAGTTGAGTTGAGTTGAGTTCAATTGAAATTGAATTGGAAATGGTAAACGTAAACGTAAACGCAATACAATGGCAAATTAGATCTCTTATTGTCGTTTAGCGCAGAGGAGTGTCATTCGCATCCACATTCACATTCACGTTGGCGTTGGCATCTGACGTTATAATACGTCGGTAAAGTAGACGAGGTCGTCAGTAGCGGTAGCAGCAGAGCAGCCCTTGTTGGGGTCTCTGTTGACTGAAATATGGCGTTGATATCCGCTTAGCTATTTGTAATCAACTGGCGTCATCGTCATCGTCATCATGTGTGATATTCAAAGCCTGCACGCATCCACGCCTTTGGCTCAGACTTTTAGAGGCGGGAGGTAAGGTCGGAAGGTTGTTTTTGCTTTGTCAATAACATATTTCGCTGCTTGCACGTGCCGGGGGAAACGGAAATGCAGAAACGCAAATACAGACGCCGGAAAACTTGTGCTCATCCGCTCAGACCGCATGCATTTTTGGGGCGGATGCCGCTGGCTGTGCAATTATTGATGCAATTTTATGCACACACACTCACCCCACACACACACACACACACGCAATAATAACACAGACAATGGGAAAGTGCGTTTGCTTTGAGGCTAACCCTCAACTTTTGGGTTCCTGTGGGAAAATGCAATTTCTCGTCGTTCACAGAATTATTTATTTATTGCGTGTCGCTTGACGTCTCGCAATTGATAATTTAATTTTGCACAATTATTATAAATTATTTCGTCTGCGCTCCTCTCTTCAGCATTGTTATACTTATTTGCCCAATTGGTCGTCTCTGAGCAGAACACTTTCAGAGCAGAGCAGAGCAGACTACAACACTCGACTGCAGTTCGTCTGCAGTCTGTCTATGGAGGCGAGAGAATTTATTGCCATTATCTGGGCAAATTTATGAACAGAAGTTACAAATGGCCATTGTTGACAATTGTTGAATTGTTGGACAAATATGCATTCACCTCGATTAATATGTTTATTTATGAATGTCATTGCCAATAATGTCGATTTGCAGAGTTCAAAGCTAAGTGCGAGAGATAAAAATCTATGGAAAACAGTGGTTAAAAATTGTATTGGAAAGTTTATTGGATTTATCGCAGTTTGATAATTAATAATTGGTTTTAAATTGTTTGTATTCATCAGTTAATAACATTAATCTGAGAAATAGATTATTTATTCTCATTTATTCATTTTTTTTAAGTTGAAAAAAATAATAATAATAATATACCAGCAATTATTACACACAAACGTGCCTTGACATATCCAATATTTATGTATAACCAAAGCACAATTAAATGTTTTTTGGCCCACGGCTCACAAAAAGAACCCACGCGTGGTTGTCATATTAGCGAGTTTCCACTGTAAATCATCTACTTCCGACCCAAAGTGACCTGCCTCATTTGTGAGTTGCATTTCACGCCTCCCACGTGCATATTAGTTTCAAAATGAAAATCAAAACGAAAATGAAAATGAAAACGAAGTTAATTTGGAGTCGATGTCTTGGCCATATTTGCTGCGTTAACTACTGGTCATAAGATTAAATGACCACATTGTGATTGGCAGCTGTAAAGAGGTTCATTAAGGCGCTAATAACAAGATATGCAACAACTCTACTCTATAAATGGGAAATGCGAGCATGTTGCGTGCTGTGCAGGAAACGCCTCCGCTTCACGCTCCCCTCGCCATGGCCCTGCTGCCCACTCGCTGCAGCTCCGTGTTAACAAGCTTAACATTTAAGTCATCAATTCGCTGTAAATATGCAAGCAATTAGAGGACAAGAAAAACAACTGTAACAAGAACAAGGAATGTTTTATTGAGAGTGCTCGACTTCAGATTACCCTGAGTAGCGAAGCTTTTCATATGTAACATAATTTATTAATTTATTTATCTGTAAAAATTGTTCTTGTTACTTGTTTAAAATTGTCAACACATTTTAAACGTGTTGTAGTGATATCAAGTAAATTTGAAATAGTGGTTTTTGCGATATCGATAACATCGATAAATTGATTAGATATTAAGTACATAGATTTGGCCACTGTGTCTGAATCGATAAATTTGGTCACACTGCCTAGAAAAAATGGCGGCCGGCAAAAGCCTCATTGGTATTTTTGAACATACATATACATTGCCAGAGATGCTCTTTTTAATACTGTAGAAATGATGGAGAAAACAAACATTATTTATTTATACAAGATGCTTCCCTTTGCCTGTTGCTTAGAGGGTATGACACGCTTGAACTGCAGTTGCTGACATTTGGCGTCTAGTTGCGGCCACATAACTAAGGCTCAGACAGAAAACTAATGAAATAAATTACCGACTAAGTGCAGCAGCGACGCGGGCTATATAAATTGTGTTTCTCTCAGCAAATGTAGCGTGAAATCACAGCGCAAGAGAAACAACAACAATAAATATACTATACACGCTAAAGTGTTGCATAAATTAATAAATTTTTATTTTTGTAAGGGAAGCTCTTGCTCCCCGCTAAATTTGCATATCAACGGGCGTGGAATTCAAAACAAAACAACAAAAGCAACAACAACAAATACGAATACGACAATGAAAAGTGCAGCTAAAGCAAGAAGGAAATTGCTATAAATTACATGCACCGCATTTTCATGGCTCAGTTGATTTCAAAAATACTCGCTGCACTATAAAATTGATGAGCAAAGGCCCTGGAAAGGTCTGTCAAGGGGCACATCAGAATAGGGAAAGAACACGTTGTGTAAGAATGATAAAAACTGTGAATGTGCAACACATCGAATTTTAAAGATGGATAGTTTAGTGCATTTTATATACTATTTAAGGCGAAAGAAATTAAACAACTATACGATATATTAAAATGGTTTTAATATATGTTAAAGATAAGGATTTTCTCTAAAATGTGCATAGCTCATTATGTTTGGACTTAATGTGAATTAAATAACATTGGATGATTTGAGTGCTTTTGAACAACTTTAGGAGTATGTGATTGTTGTATACTCCCTATTCGAGCTTTGTATGAATAGACTGTCATTGTTTAGCTATTAATAGTCTCACTTAACTAACCAGCTAAGTAAACTGAAATTTGTAGATACACACATTTTTTTAATGTCAAACAAGGTATCTTTTTGATGAATAGTTCGATTTACTCTCATCTCGAAATTTATAAATATTTTAATTGGTTTTAAATTTAATGATAAAGTGCATTCGTAAACAAATTACCTTCATAATTAGAAACTTATTGTGCGCACCTTTTAGTATATATTATATATATTTATTATTAATATGTTTTGCTTTTGATTTCCAACAATAGCCTCAAGAAAGTAATAAATGATAAATTGCACTCGCAATTAAATTATCTTCATAATTGAAAACTTATTGAGCGCTCTTTTTAGTAGATATTTAATTTAATTATTATTATTTACTTTTGATTTCCAACAATTCTGTATAGCCTCTAAAAGGGTATCTGCAAGTCGACTTTGTGTATTTATCCATCTATATTTAGCACATATGTATTATTAACTATCCATGCTGATTACGAGCATTTGGCTTTGAGCCGTTTCCTCGCCACTCTTTCCCGCTCCAATTCTATACCTGATACTTGTCACTCTTTTTGCATATCTTGATGAATGCTTTTAGCTTTTCCCCTCACCAGAACGAGCTCTGTCGCTCTCCACGCTTTGAAACGCAACTGCTGTGGCACATCATGCAAATTACAAATAACTCAGAAGAATGCCGCTCCGCCCTCGTGTCACTTCTGTCAAGAGGCAGCAGAAGCAGCAGCAGCAACAGATGTGCAGCTGATTGAGCGTCATCTTTGTTGCTGTCGGGACACGCCTCATCTCGGGCCTCATCAGCGAGATGAAAAGGGTTGGAGGAACTGTAGCCACCGAAGCAGCCGCAGCCGAAGCCGCTGCCGTGTCTTGGTTGTTATCGCCACATTGCAGACGGCAACAGGGCGGCTACTTGACTTCCACCTTCCGCTGTGTGGCACCTTCGTTTAACATAATTTGTGGCCGCCAGTCATGTTTTTACGACACCCGCTGTAAGTGGCAGCATAGCACTGTGTGCTTTGATTTTCAATACAAAATCGTTTGGTCAGCTCGACTCTTTCAAGCTGTCTTTAAGCTCTTTTACCTTTCGCTCATCAATGTCCTCCCTTGTCTGCGCCCAACTTGCAACATGCATCTCCACTCCTTTGTGCTATCTGCGAGTGTCCAATCAAACACATGTCAAATGTTTGTTGTTGCCCATTCCCTGTTCCCTGTTGCCTGTTGGCGGCGTTGTTGTTGTTGCTGATGCTGATATTGCCTGTCGCCGCTGTCGTTGTTGCACTCGCAATTGCTGCAGTTTGCTGTCGCTCTATCTGGGGTTCGCCTGCATAATCATGACTTCGATTCACTTTCGCTGCGTCATGTAAATGCACTCACCATCTAGTATCTGTATTTATGTGAGTGAGTCTCGCTTGTATTTAACAACGTCAGCTGCTCGTAGACCCAAACAGCCAAACAATCCAACAGCCAAGCAGCCAAACAGCCAGTGGCCATTTCCATGTCCACATATGGGCGCGCTTAGCTCGTGTGGGCGCCTCTCGCGAATAACACCAAAACATTGGCATGGGCGCAAGCCAACGCCAAAAAAAACTGACTGGCAAATACTTGTACAAAAGCAAAAGCAACAACAACAGCAACAGCAACAAAGCTAAGCCAAATCTGAATACATATCCAAATCTGTAACCATCGATTCTCTTCCACATCGACATCGTTTGGGTTGTCATCGTGGACATACACATGTAGTTTGGCACCCACACTTGTTTTGCATATTCGCCACATATTCGATATCGTTGTCTACGTCGAATTCGCGTCGAATGGCAACTGACAGAGCCAAAGCTAAGCGGCCATGCATTTGAGAGCTCCACTCGGCGTCATCGCCAGGTCAACGTCAATGTGCATTGCGTAGTAGTCTTTATTTAGGCACAGTGGTACAGGTGTTGCTGAAAATGAATATAATATTATACTACATGAAAACCTAAATGTAGTTCATAAATAAATTGCACAAAATAAAAACTAAAATTTCAAAATTTTGATTTAATCAATAAATAAAAAATGTAAATAATAAATAATAAATAAATTGAAAAATATATAATTCAAATTAAGAAACAGAATACATGATTTTAATGCGAGAAAACATAATGCTATAAATGATCATATATTTTATTCGTATTTATTCTAAATTAAATATACGAAATTCTTATTTCTTATAACAACTTCTTATAAAACTAATTTTACAAAAATATTAATAGCAACTTTTAAAAATTTTGTTCACAAAAATGAAACCAAATTTGAAATATATAAAAACATAATAAATTAATAGTTCAGCTAATATTTCAATTATTTGTATAAATTGGAAGTGACTATTATCTTGAATCATAAAATATATTAATTTGAGCAAAAATATTCACAATGTATATTTGTATGAATATTTATTCGTATATTTCATTCAATGTATTTTAAATTAATTAATAAAAAATATATAATAATCAAAATTATTTTTATTAATGCTAATAGTCGAATTATTTAACTAAATTGCCAGACTTTTAGCTTATACTTTAAATTACATATAATTTGATACAAATATCTAATGTATCGATTAATTCGCATGCTCTATTGAATGTAATCGTAATTATTCAACCCTAAAAAACTGATGAATAAATAACATTTTAGTTAAAATTGAATAATTCAAAAGGCAATCAAGCTACCAACATTCAATTCAATTAAGTGTTATTTAAATTGTGCAAATTGTACATAATTGAATAATTGAGTTAAACACAAATTTAAAAAAAAATCAGCAAGCATAACGAGCATTCGGACCACGGTGCAGACAGCCGGCGGCAGTAAACTTATTAAATCTCAATATTTTTTCGGCTTGAAGTTAACTGACGGAAATTCAGTTATTGAAAGTTGACTAAAAATGATAGATGACTTTTAAAACTCAATTTGTAACATGTGAAAATTCAGAAATGCCAGTCAAATGCATTTTGTTTGAGAGGAGAATGAAACACGAAACAGCAGAAAATAGACGCTTTAAGATACATTCTCGTCTATGGCTGACAGGCAACAAATTAAGTGCTATCACAATGGAAACTGGCAGCTTTCAGGTTGCAACTACACTCGTTTAACAAATGGCCTGAGAGTAAAAGAAGAAAACAAACCGGAAACGGAAATGTGCTCACGCCCGCACCTTTTGCGGCCACAAACACAACATTTTGTTTAGTTTGCAATTGTGTTTTGCCGGGTTGCCCGAACTGCCGTATTCATGTTCGTCCTGTTGTTGGTCCTTGCACGCGGTTAAAGTCGAAGCTTCCGCGCACGTGAGAGATAAAAATCCGGTTCATGTGGCCAGGACCACAAAAGGCGACGTGGAAATGAATTAACATTTTGCATGTTGGCAAAAAACTAAAGCAAAAAAAAAAAAGATACTAAGTGCGGGCAGGATAAGCGCACATCCAGGCAACATCCTGTTGTGCAACGTTTGCTACTTTTCGGCCAAAATAGTATTTTAGTCTCTTGCTCTTTCTCATTCCTTTGTGGCATCGGAAGAAGCAGCAGAAGCCACATAAAACATTCGCAGGCTCCACTCCACTTTAGTCCAGTTAAGTCGACTCAGCTTCACTCCAGTTCACTCCATTCCACTCCACTCCGCCCGCCTCGTTTGCATTCATCTGGGTGGGTTAACGCCTTTTTGGCTTTAATGGTGCAACTTTAGTGCTTAAGTGGTATAAATTGCAGTGGACTGCAGTTAGTTTTGCGCAGATGCATATCGTTTTTTGGTAGTACAGTTGGCGTAGTTGGAGTCGGCACAAAGTGCCTTGTGGTTCGTGTGCTACTGAGAAGTCAGTTTTGTGCGCTTTCCCCAACTCTCTTCTCTCCACTCTGCACTTCATCCATAATTTATTACGAACCACACGACATACACGCCTAAGTATCTATGTATGCGAGCAGTTTACTTCTCTAACAATGCATTTTGGCTACGTGCAAAGTCTGACACTCAAAGTAACCAATATTTAAATATGTATCTTACGCCCAGCATCGACTTTGGCTTCAGCTTTAGCTTCAGCTGCAGCTTAGCGAAGGCTTTTAATAATATTAGCATTAAGTCGATAAGCGACTTGTTAAGCATGTATAACAGACAATTTTTGTTTTTATTACGGGAACTTGTTCGTTGACTTCTTTATTTCTGTATAATACACAAAATGAATCAGATCAAAATAGACAATCTATTTCATTTATGTGTTTAATGATTGAACTTTAATTGTGTGTACACTTATTTTCAATCATTTAAATGGTAGAATATTATGATCATTAATTAAACTTTACAAGAGTTTTTAATTACAATAAATTATTTTTACTTAAACGAATAAATACTTAAATACTTACTTCTAAATTGGCATTTGCTGTTTACTATAATGAATATTAATAATTTTATTTTTTTTTCTGTTAAATGTCTTTTACATTTTATTAACAAATCATTTTTTATGAATACAACAAAATAACTCTGTAAAATTTTTTTAGATTTTAGAAAGTCTAAAAAAAAATAATTACATTTCGATATTAAAAGAAGTATTTTAAAACATACCAAGTTACACAATTTTATTGAATGTTAAAAATTCTAAAAAATTAGTATTCCCTATATAGGAAGATGTAGACCATGAAATGTATATTTCATTTATTACCCAAATGAATTGCAGTATTTTTTAAGTTGACGTGCCGTGAGAAAAGAATTCTTTCGAGTCGGGAGAAATAGTTAAGAAAGTTTTGGTGTTTCACATATAAATCATATGAGTGTTACGAAATCAATCAAACTGAACTTCAAAGTGCAGAGACCCCGCATCCGAGAAGCAGAAAAAGACCCAGAGAGAGAAAGAGAGAGAGAGGGAGGGAGACGGAGCAAAAGTTTGCCGTAACATTAGACACAAATTTGTAGAATTGGGGAAACCACCACACAAAATGCACTCACTAACAAAACGCGCACAAATGGAGAGCGTAATTATTATTAATTTGTCAAGTATGTAAAACAGATGCCCTATGCACCAATGGGCCCAGCGGGTTGCACGATGCTCGAGTTGGAGTTCGATCGCGAGGGGGAGGGGAGAGACGACAGTTGCACTTAGAGACTGAATGCGGGCGCAGCATGAAATGTTTCGCTCTTTTTTCGGGCTGGCCTGGAAAATAATGTTGCTGCTGCTATTTTGTTGCAGCCACGCGCCAGTTTGCGGGGGGGGGGAGGTAGGAAGGAAGAGGAGGAAGTTGGAGCTGGACGAAGAAGGGAGTGGGGAAAATACACAGCAGCAGGGGAAAATGCACAGCCAGCAGACAATTTTCAATGCAAATCAAAAATCTGCCCTGCCGAGACGAGATGATAGAAGGGGAGACGGAAGCGGAGAGCAATGTAGACAAGTGCAGACAATTCCCGAGAGACGTTGTGTATATATAAAAATATATATCCGTCCGTACCAAATTTGTCGGCAACTCAGCCTCAGCCTCAGCCTTTGGGCTCCGCATTTGCCGCTGTCTCTGTCTATTTTTATATCCATTAAATGCATTTTGTGCACATTTCGAAATCGTGGCACATTTACATTTCTGTTTCGATCTTGTTGCTTTGCTCTAGCTTTTTTCTTTTTTTGCTTTTTGCTTTTCCTCTCTCCGTTTTGGGGGCTTCGCTTCCAATCCAATTGTGTTTTGATTTCGTTTTACCATGAGCAGACAGTTTTTTTGTTTGAATGGAATCTAGATGAAAAGTTGACTTGATTTAGCAAAAGTTCATTTGCAGTTGCAGTTTGCAATCTGTGTGTTTATTTATTTATGGTCTGACATTCCTTTGAAGTTTTGACGAACAACTTACAATGCAACAAAAGGTGGGATCAACTGCATAGATTGAAGATTGAACAGAAAGCAGAAAACAGCTCATTAGTCTACATAATTTTTGCCTGCAACTAACGAGTATTTATGTTTGTCATACTTAAATGACAATGACAGAAATTCATAGCGCATTCTTGGATTAATTTGCGATAACAAAATACCGGTCTGAAATAATTGAACGCTTAAACATAACAAGATCTTTTGTTTTACATTCTTTTTACTGTAATTTCCGTCACAAAGATAGAGAGAAAATTGTTAGATTACAATTTCCCTTAATAATAAAGAATTGCTTATTAATGAAATCCAAACAAAAACATTGCAGATTCTTTAAGAAAAGATATTTGATTACTATCAATTGGAAATTTGATTGCAATTTTACATATTACTAAAGAGAATGTTGGACTAAAATAGTTCTCATAAACATGATGCAACTTTGATTAGTTTCAAATATTCTCAAAAAAAAAAAAATATAATTTCATTGCTATTATCCTATTTTATTTAATGAGTCTACTGCAATATTTTAAGATTAATTTTTGAATAAAGAGACTCTCTCAAATTTATGCAATTTGAACAGAACATTTGCTAATATATGAATTGAATTTTGGTTTACAATAGTTATCATAAATAATCCTTTTGTACCATTAAAGAAATCATTACTACAAAGAAATTTCTTTTCTATAATCCAATTAAGTCAATTTTATATTCCTTTTTTTTGCTAATAAATTCCCTAATGACTTGTGTTCTCTAAATGCAAAAGATAATCTCAAAGTTGATACCAATTATGCGATCTAAAGCCACAATTTATCAGATCCGCTTTTATGCTTATCAACCCGATTAAACTGAGAGCTATTTTAAGAACTTTGCTCCGCTTTAATCCAATTGTGGTGCAAACTCCATGAATTGCAAGCGCAATTGGTGCCATTGTCCTTGTGCACTTTAGCGTGTTATTTGCCAGGTTGCCAAGTTGGCAAGTTGGCAACTTTGTTGTTTTGGCCAGAAGCAAGTGCGAGATGTGCTTGTGCCGCACACGTAGTCATTGTTTTCGAGTCGAGCACATATTGTATATAAGAGAGTATTTTTAGCACGAAATGTAAATAAATTTGCATAGCTGGGGTCAGAGACAGAGAAGAAGAGCTTGGCAGCGAAGAGCATTAAAGGATTACAAGGCATTTTGCGAGTGCTAAAGCCGAAGAGGCCAACAATGGTTTCACATAATCCTGTTAGTTTATTTGCGAGTTGCAATGTCAAGTGAGGACACACAATATGGTAAGCAGCCATGCAGACAATGGCAACGAGGATCCTAGACAATGGAAATGAAGATGAAGAAGTCGTATGAGTACAAAATGTGTCATGTGTCTAAAGGAAAACTCATTAAAAATGTGAAAGGTACAAAGCATACAATTTTGCACTACTGTTCATTGATAAGCCACAATCATGCTGAGAAAGGTGAAAGCATATTTGCCACTCGCATTTAACATTCAGAGAGGTCCAGAGGTCCATTAATCTTTGGGCATTGTTCTAGTGGTCTGGTGTCATAGTTATAAATTATGCAGCACGTCCAGTCGATGACTGGCTGGCTTCTGGCTTCTGGCTGTCTGCAGGCTGCTGGCCACTTTAAAATCGATGCCATGCATATCGAGTGACCAAAACATAGAGTGAGAGAGAGAGGGAGACTAACCACCACGTTGTGAGTGTGTGCTCCTCTACTCTACGACGAGTGCAAAAATGCAACCAAGCGGAAAATCAAATAAAACGTCATCGTTGCCCGACGCGTCGCCCGTCAAGCTGAGTGTCACCGAGCGAGCAAGCGAGCGAGTGAAGGGCCAAAGCCGCCACTTTGCCCAGTTTACCAGGCAGTCTCTCTGTCAGTGGCCCACCCGGCTGCCTTTTTTTACTCTATGTGCGTTGGTGGTTGTCCATAGCCAGTTGCTTGTTGCCCATTGCCGTTGCCCTTGCCACTGTCAGACCACGAGCTGGCCCACGTTGTGTGTTCAAGTGTCAATTGGTTTACTCCGTGGCCACTTTGTCGAGTGCCCACTGTAGCCAGACGCAACAAACGACAGCAACATCAGCGTGTGTTTCTTTTGGAGTGCGCTTTAAAAAAGGAAAAAACTCAAAAAAAAAGAACTCGCTGCATTCGAAGCTGAGTGGCTCTGCTGCACTTCATTGCATCGGGGCAAGAACTTTGAACAGTTGGTTAATATGCATAAATAACATGAATAAAACGCCGACTTTCCTGCTTGAGGTTTTGCGGCAGTAATTGGATAAGTAGGAAGCGTATTAAATGTTTAGACTCACCAAAGATATTCTCCTACAGCGGCTTTCCGTTTCAATATAAATCTAGGAACTTTATTAAGGCGGAAAAATTCATAGAATTACTGCAATTGCTTTCATACTTTGCATTTAATAAAATGTAGTATTTTATTTGTTATCGTCTCGGTTTTACATTTCGGTTTTAATCTATCGATCACTCGATAGACGAGGTCTGAAACATATGATTAATCGATATAACAATATTAAATACCTTTCAAGAGATTTCAAAAGCCACATGATTTATTGTTTTTACCAAAATCTGAAAAGAACTCTTTTTGAATTCTCTGATTATTTCTTAAACGAACCGTTATGTTTATTGTTATTGTATTAAAATCATTAACAAATACTTCACTGAAACATTTGAATGCAAAATGTTAACGCACAAAAAAAAACTTAAGCACATTAAAGCTTTATTTTCAACACTTCAAAACAAAATAAAAAAAATAAGTGGATTAAAGCTTAAAGTCTGCTTTAATCGGATTACAAGATTGTGTCAATATGGTATTAAAATATATTTATAAAACTAAAGTTTGAAATATTTATTTAATGCGGATATATTACATCAGACGAAGCCTGTTACATGAGCTCTTCGGCATCGAATGCGTTTTTTAAAACCCCATTTTTCAAACAATTACGAAAAGCACTTTTTATTTTTAGATTCAGCTGCATTTGTTTATTGAATCTCAGACTCAAGTGGCTTCAAGTAGTTTATGGCATTTCGATGCAGTTGCATTGCATTATTCTCATCTTTGAGTGTCGAAAAGCCACTTAATCGACTGTGGATCGTTTCAAGAACTTTTAAGATAAACTGGGTCAATTGCTCGGGTTTGAAGAATTCAAAAGTTATGTTTATGTTAGACGAAGAACTTAAAGAGCATGGCCAGGTAAAAATATGTGTAAGAAAAGCAATCAGCTGCCATGGCCAGAATGCGTTAACACTAACCTAATTTTCAAAAGCGTTGCCCACATTTCTAATGCATTTGTTTTTGTTTATTTTCAGGTATGTATTGGCCTCTCTTCAGTTGGGTGGGTGTGTTGTTTATGTACGAGTTCAATCAGCATAAATATCTGGCTGAGGCAGCTACAAAATGTCAACAACTCTATCAAATTGATCAACACGACAGCGACGCAAACTGCAAAGTTATGTGCCCCTCAACCGCAAATTGCCAGCTCAAAATCTGTCAACAACGAACCGCGAATGCGATGTCGACTTCGACATCGACTTCGTCTTTGAGTCCAGCTACTTTGTACACTGTGGTTCACCTGTTACCTGTTGCCCAGTCTTCGAGTGGCTTAACAAGTTTTCAATTTGTAAGCGCGCGTGCTTTGAATACTGTTCAAGCAATACAATATGGCAGGCGCCCCGCCACGCCCGTTCTCTCCCGCCTCCCCGAAACCAAATTCAACTCAAAGAGCGTCGCGTCCAATCTTGAGTCCGACTCGAGTCCGGGCCAAGTGAGGCACGCGCGCATGCGCATTTTGTACAAATATGGCAGGAGGCCAAACCGCAAGACAGGCAACATTTTTTCATTACGCACATGATCGCGGCAACAATAACAATGAAGTAAGAGAGTTGCAGTGCTCGACTGTGAGATACCCGCTACCCGCTTTTGAATCAAATCAATCAATCAAAATCAAAACGGTTTTATTCTTAAAATATACCAAATTAATATACCTCAAAAATAGTAAATAAATATACCGAAGACGAAATTTGGTATATTTATATAGAACTATATTCAAAATATACCAGAGTGTGAAATATGCAGCTGTGAACTTTGAAATAGCAGTGCTAGCGACCTAACAGCATAAAGTATTTAATTTTAAATAATTAAACACTCTTTTCAATTTGGCTACCAGATTGTCACCCACAGCAACTAAGACCAATAGTAAGTAGATGTTTTTGCCCATACAAAAGTACTTCTTAAATATCTTTTACAAATAGTTTTTCGATTTTTGTTAATTTTGGGGGGAAGTCAGTGTGGCAAAAATTTTAAGCAAACTTGATCTGCGTGCTAACGTAACAAGTGCTGTCGAAAAAATTATAGCTCTATCTTTTATAGCTTCTAAGATCTAGGTGTTCATATGGACAGACGGACAGACATACAGACGGACAGACGGACATGACTCATCTTCTCAGCTGTCGACGCTTATCAAGAATATATATACTTTATGGGGAGATGCCTCCTTCTACCTGTTACATACATTTCCTGCCAGCACAAAGTTATAATACCCTTCTTCCCAATGGGTAGCGGGTATAAAAATATACATATATACATAACATATAATATGTGTAACTTGGACTTGTTCCTGGTCAGTTTCGAGTATTTAGCGGCAAACAGATACTCAATTATACGTATCTGTATATTTTGCTGTGGCTTTACATTTGCATGAATCGCGCTTAATAAAAGTTTATTTAATGATCGGTTTCGTTTTGATGCCCAAAGAATTGACAATGCCCCGGCGATGGAATAAAAATGTGAATGTGCCTTATAAATTACAGGGTAGAGAGCTCATTGGAAATTCCTCAGTTGTAAATTGTTACAACAAATAAAATTGTTAAATAAATGTGGATTTGAAAGCGGAGCTTGGTTGATTTATCCTCCAAGTGTTTGTCAATTCGATTATTTTCGATCTACAAAACTATAAAATCGCTTTTCACCACAAAATTCTGAAAAATAGCAAAACAATTTGAATAATTCGCAATCGTCGTCATAATGCCATAAAAGCGAGCAATAAATTTGCATACCAGCAATTTATGCATTTATCATTTGTCATTTTATATTCACAGAGCAGCACAAACAGAAGTCAATTCAAAAGTTTTAAATTGTTTCATTATTTAGATACTTCTGTAAGTTTGTTCTGGCACCTTTTGTTTATTTGTTTATTTTTTTTTGTAAATGACGGCACGAGAATCAAAGTCCGAAAAAAACCTCCAACAATCATTTTCATACAATATTTTTATGCCCATTGTTTATTGTATTTTTTTTTTGTTGCTGGCATATTATTGTTATTATGATTTGCATAGTTGGTGGAGTGCAAGAGCTATTTCCATTTTAATTCAGCATTTATTTACGACTTATTTACTGTTTGTTGTAGAGCTTCTATTATTTAATGATTGCTATTGTAGTTCTTTGACAGGTTTCTTCATTATCTGCTTCGTATTCTTGTTTTTGTTTTTTGCGCTGCACGTGTTTTCCGACTTTAATAGAAATGGTACAAAAAAACTAGCTAAATATTCTCAGTTGTGGGCTGCAGAGTTGCCAATTTGGCGCTGTGGCTTTGAAGTCAAATAATGATGGCTCAAATGGTCGTAGCTTAAGGCGGGAGTTTATTCAAAGTACATTGGAGTTTAAACCGCAACAATTTGCTATAAATAGGGAACAGTTTAAGCAATTCCTTAAGGCATAGAGTAGAAATCAGTAACAATTACACTACTTTCCATGTTACTTATTAAACTCTTGAGAAGTAAACGCTTAAAAGTAATTTTGTTTACAAATTATATGTTGAGGAAAGACTTCAATGATTGATAGATTGCCTACTTTATTTAAGTGAAAAAATAATGTATTCTTTCCAAACTAATTATAGAGAACTTTAAACCTCATTGATTCTGTTTCACACATTTGATTCGTCCCAGTTTGCAAGCCATAAACATTCGACATTTTCCCATAACTAATAACTATATCAACAATGTTGGAATGTCGCATTATACAATTATTAAGGTGGGATTACATTACACGGATCGTTTACAAATTGTTAAATAACAAATTGCAGTGGCCAAAGAGAGGCAACAACTCGACATAAACAACTGAGCACGTTAATAAATCATTTTTGTCCAAAATGAGAGATTCCCTTTTCGCCAATGAGCTGCGCGTGCGACCATTTTCGGTCAAAACCAATCGATCAATTGGCCAACTACGGCCTGCCAATTGGTCAAGTTACCAACTTGCCGAGCTGCCAAATATGCCAAAATGCAGGTGGCAAAATTAGACAAAAACACAACGCCAAAAATGCCAAACAACAAAAAGCCAAAAACAAAATAAAAAAAACAAAATGCTTAAATATTTTTCTTAAATGTTGCGCAAAATGCAATAACAGTTTTTTTCCCAATCAGTTTTTCTCCATCCATTTTGAACTTGTATTTAGTGTTGTGAGTTTATGGAGAGACACAAAACTGATAGCGTCAGCAATTTGTTTGCTGCGTATGCGTGATATTTTTTTCATAAACGATATTTATACAGCCACACCACACAGAACTCGGATTGTGTGCCAGATTTTTGTTTATATTCGTATTGTTGGCCAAAATAATTGAAAAGTCGGCGCCATAGAGTCTTGCCAAAAAATGTATTGGACAACAAAAGCGTTGAAAAAAATATTTATATGGTCAATGAACGCTGCATTTGTGGTCAGCCATGTGAGAGAAAAATAAACCAATAAGAAAGTTACAGTCGAGTACGCTCGACTGACAGACACCCGCTACTCATTTTTAATAAAAGCAAAATAGTGCAGTATTATTCTAAAAACATACGAAATATACCAAAATATATTAGTATATACCGATGGCTACACTTAGTATATCCATTTTACGTTCATAATGTACCATAGAGTACAAAATATACTGGATTATCAACCCAAGCGATTTAGACCCGACAGCAGGCTTATTTAAAAAAATATTTCTGAATTGATTTACAATTGTAATTTTAATTTATCCGATCACAACTAAATTTCGGGAATCATAACTACTATAGTAATTATTATAGTATTACCTTAATTAAATTGCAAAGTATTAATATACATTTTGCAAAATTATTAGCCATCAAAAATATTATAAACTTTTATAGTTTAATCATTTTATCCACATTTGAATCTCGTATATATTTTTTTGCTTGTTGTTGATTTAGTATTATTTAGTATTATTATTATTATAAGTATTATTATTTCGTTATATTCCCCTTTTATAATATTTATATGAATATTACGAAAATGTAAAACTTTCAGATTTGTAAAACATTTTTATAGTATTCATTAATCATTTAATCATTGGAATGCTAAGCGATTTGCTTTCTTTGGTCTGTTACTTAACACTGGTGTTTTATACTCCCCTTTTAATAAATTTTATTAGTAACAGCGCATAAACAAATTTGCAGAAAATCAAATTTGAAATTTATTCGGTTTGGCTTGGATTTACTTTGATTTTTGTCTGACTACGAAAGTGAATAAACAAATCAAATTTGTCTTCATTTTGTGTCTAACCGACTGCTGGCGAGTGACATCATCAACAATGTTTTGTTTATACCAATTTTGATTGAAGTGAAAAACTCATTTGGCCCCTTTGCAAATTATTCACCTGGCTGGCGGCAGCATTTGACGTTTGTTCAGGTGCAACGATGCAAAGCATTTTTTGTATTTTTTACGCCATACGATACAAGTTCATTATATTACATTTTTCATAAAATTTATCACACCCGCGCCGGCGTGTGATTCGAATAATTGCTTTACAATTTGCCGTAGCTGTTGAGTGGTTAATAACAAAAAGATAATAAAAAAATTAAAAAATAATAATATCACGCCTTTGGCATACAAATTGCTTGATGTATTATATTACACGTTCGAATTTACGGTTCAACCATACTTTTGCAAGACTTCAGGTGTGGCTGATATACATATCAATTCCCTGCTCTTGAGTTATGTGTATATGAACAAAAAGAGGCCTGCGGCACTTAGAACTAACATGTCAGTAATGCACACATACAAATATATTATATAACTACTTACAAACATGAATTGTTAAGCGATATTTCAAAAGTGTAACTGGCTGCATTTTAAAATTTCCAATCACGTTCTGAATTTTTGTGCCTTTCGTGTGATCATTATTTATCTTTGGCATTATCTCTTTGTATACCTTTTTGCAAAATATAATTGCGTAATGATCGCATTGATTACCTCAAAAGTCGGAATTATATATTCTTAAGAAAATCGCAATTTGTTTTCATCAATATTAAATTCGCAATATGTTTATTATTAAATTTATTTGTTCAATGTAGTGAGATGTCATTTGTGGTTTCTTTTTTTTAATCAGTATATATAATATTTCTCAAAACTTTAAATTTTATTAATCGTTAAAGATCTACGCTAAGTAAATGTTTTTATGAAGCAAAAATATTGTTATGCATATATTTATACCTGAAACCGATAGGCTAGTTACTATTTAAGAAGTTAGTATTTAAGAAATATGTTACTTTTGTATAACAAATTACGCCTACTGCAATCGGTTCTACTTTCGCTGACTATTTGGTATATTTTTACCATATATGGTATATTTGGAATGTTGTACTTCATCGGTATACCAAATATGACCTTCGGTATATTTTGTGCGGAATATTATTTGGTATATTTTATTTACTGATTTGATTGCTTTTATTTTAAATGAGTAGCAGGTATCTTACAGTCCAGCATACTTGTCTGTAGCTTTTTTACTTGATTTGATTTTGTTTGCTATTTTTTATTAAAGTTATTAGTTAAAATTAGAAAAAAATCAACATTTAAACTTTATTCGAAAATATTTGTGTGTTTGATTAAAAATTTATCCAACTATTAGTTTATGTAAAATTTATGCACAAATTGTACTCGTTTATTCAGATGTTGACACTCCTAAAACACTCACGTGAATATGGGCTCGTCATCCATGAGTATTCGGTGGCCTAATGTGCATCTTTGGCGGCTTCGGCTTGCCACAGAGCTCTTGGGGCCATCTCAAACTCATCGTTAAATTTCAAAATTTATTGTAATTTGTGAAGGGCATAAAAAATTTGACACTTTCGCGTCAAAAGTTTTTATGGCGCCCGCTGCAAAGTCACAAAGTCTTGTATTTTTTTCAGTTTTTGTGCTTTTGTGTGTAAGCTCAGACACGAAATTGAAAACTTGTCATTCCTGTTCAATGCTCAAGACTGCCGGGTCATTATGTGAGCTTGAGAGCTTACGTGATTTCTTGAGAATTGTCTGAGTTCAGCATTAGCAGACATCCGTTTGCAATACATCGATCATATAATTTGTTAAACTTGCCTTAATGAGCCGGCATTTGATTTTAAACTTTTTAACCAAATAAACAAAAAACAGAAAAACACATACATATGTATGTAATTTGTATTCGTATTTGTATTTGTATTCTTGCCGAAAGAGAGCATTCGAATACAAGAATTGGAGAATAAAAGTATTAAGATTGTATATGGGCACGCGCAGTTCGCTGTTGTTGTGTTGTTGTGAAGAACCCATGTAAAAAAATCTTAACACATAACAAAACACCTCATAAATTTTATGAGAGCTCTGCCGAGCGCTCCACTCATTAGCAGGGCAACAACAAGAGCTTTGAAGAAAAATATAAAACAGAACAAAACAACAGAGATTCAAATACAAGCTCAAGAATCAATTCCAAATCCAAACTCAGCCAAGCCTCTCAAATTTAAGTCTGCGACTTTAACAGCCGCTTTTTTGAGTCGTGGACTCGGTCTTGGTCTTAGTCTTGGATCTCGGGTCTTTGGTCTCCGTTGCCGTTTCGGTCTGCTGCGATTTTATTTCTTTTGAGCCATAAATGTGAACATTTGTAAATATATACAACGTATGTCTGTGTACATAATAGTTCAACATGTCTTTTAGCTTTTGTGACCCGCTGTACACCATAAAAACGTGTCATTCGTCCAGTTGACAAGTCACCAAGTCGCCAGAGTCAAAAACAGCAAATAGATCAAAGTAGTTGAGTAGTCGCTGAACTGTCCACGTTCTAAACTTCACCCCCAAAATTATCTTAGTTTTGCTTGCCTTGATTTCCTTGGAGTGCTGCCTTAAAAAAGCGTAATAAACTTTTTAGCAATATTAAGATTTAATATGGTGATTGCTTGCGCACCTCTGGAATATTATTCAAGTTTTTCATGCGAGCCAATAAAACTTTAATACGATTTTCCTTCACTTGACATTTTTATTGCCAATTATCTGTGGCAAATTTTGAGTACAAATCATTTGCCGAAATAAAATTCGCTCAAATTTAAATTATAGTTTTTTATTATTTTTTTAATGTACATGCAATATAAATGAACATTTATTGGTAGTTAATATTGTTATTATTGCAACTACTTTAAGACAGCGGTTTATTTTGAAATTCCATCTTTTACTATATGTGCTAGACTAATAATCAGCTACGATAAGTTTAATGGTCGAAATGTCAATTTTATTGAAAAGGAGTAAGTTTAATGAAGCTGTCGCTAGTAAATTTTGTAATGCTTCTACAATTACTTACTTAAAATATATTTTATTAGAAACCCGGTTTAATTGAAGACTCATTTGATTTGTGTGTGGTACACATAAATCTTCACTTCACCGTTAATGACTTGAGTGCCTAACGCTTTTGAGATTATCTCGTAACAGACAAGAGAAAGGGATCACTTTGTCTGTTTATACTGATCCAGAATAAGACTTTCCAGTTTAATAGAGGATAAGAAAGTAAATGTGAAAAAGGAAAGGAAGGTGTCTAAAGTTGGAGACTGATAAAAGAGCTCTATAAACATGTGTTTCGCATTGTTGCCATATGAGTTTATACAGTTCAGCACTAAACACAACACAACTCGACTTGTCGAGACTCGAGACTCGTGAACTGTTTGCTCAAGCGCACCTCTTGGACACACTTCGTGTACGGTTTATAGATACAATGTACACACTAGTAGATACATTCGTATGTGAATACGAAAAGTAAAAAATAAAATCAGCACAATCGCTGTGCTAAACTCGGTAGCTGACCGAGCAAGCGAGCGAGCGAGTATGTTAAGTGAGTGGGCTGAGAGTCGAGATTAAAAATGTTTAAATATTTATCAAATGTGGGAGCGTGCGAGACAAGTTTGTGAGTCAGCTGAGAACAGCGAGCGAATGTTGTCGAATGCTGCCTATGAATGGATTGTTTAGTTCTCTCACGTAACATTGTCTGTGTTTTTTGAGTGTTAAATGAATACTAAATATTTACGCTGATTTATTTGGTGCATTAGAAGGGGCGACTAAGTGGCATATAAATATTGAGAATGCTGCTATAACTCATTTGTTGTACTCAACATTATTGTTATTGACACTGAGTCAGCGACTGCGAGTCAGTAGCGACTCCCATGGAGTTTTCTCTGTCTCTGTGTATTTTCTCTGTGCCATGAGATTACCACAATAACCGCACCGGAAATGCGATATCCAGTGTGTGAAGCTCTGCTTTCTCGCTGTGCCAATGAGACCGCACAAAACTGTAAAGTGAGATCAAATCGGACTTCGGGATGTCAACTCGGAGCCAGCAAAAGATTCTAGCACACACACTCATCATATTGACAGGCATGCTTCCTTATAGCCCCGTCTGTCAGTTGTCGGATTGCAAAGCATCTGAATGAGAGAGAAACTGAACTATGTGTCCAACTGTACAGGATGTGCAAGCCAAGAAGATGACGATGACGAGTGTTCGTATGTACATCCAATACAAGTTCTCGACTTGTTTTCTTTTTCTTGCTGATTTTTTAATTATTTATGCCTAAGACACGTTAATGATTTTCCATGGAATCGCACGTTCTGGCTTTGTGTGTATCTCTGTAGCTACTGTGACGTTGACTACTTCGAGAAATGTTAGTTAGACTTGCGTTGCCATTCGCAGTAATTGGTTTGGCTCTATTGCAGTTGACCTGTAAACCGATTTGTCGAGCCAAACAGCCAAACTGCCACAGCCAAGCGGCCAACTGACAACTTGCAATTGTCAGTTGGCAACTTGGCCAATTGACAATTGCCAACTGACCCCGTTGAAACAGAGAAAAAAAAAAACAATAACTACTGAAAACAAGTTCTTCTGTTTGCCTGCGATGTTATTGACAAGTCGACACTTGTAACTGAAGATTGTTATCGATTTGATTTGATTCGAGTTGATTCGATTGAATGGAATGTCGTTTGCTTTGTGGATGAAATGCCAGCGTTATAATTGAGAGTTAAGACGATTATAAGGCGACTTCTTGCGATTGAGATTTCAAATGAAGATGTCATAAATAGAGACAGCAAAATGGAGCACTGTTCGCAATTTTCTAGAGGAGCACTGTACTTATTTGCTTCAGCTATTATTATCTGAATTGTCGCGAAGAAATAGCAAATGAATATTGCTTGAAGCGCCGACGACATTTCAACAATTATACAGTTGACTTTTAATTGACTTTTATAGCCAAATCGATTGTGATTTTAATAGTCCATAATCCGCAATACTGACAAATTTGAATTAACGTTTTCTATTTAATTATAAACTGAGTGGACAGTCACACTTCACAATGCAGTAATTGAGATGCAATCATTTTCACTATATTATCACATTCAATTGATCTTGTTAAGTCCACTGTAGTGTACAGTTAGACATCAATTAATTGTATTGATAGAATATGTACATTGTGACAATGGAGAGGAAACAATTTTATTTACATTTCCCCATTTAAATACACTGTGGTGTACAAGTCTCTATAGTTGGTAAATGTCATTAGTTAAATGTGACTGCAGATTTATAAAGAAAAGAACCTATTTCTATTTACAACATAAAAAAGAAAATGCAATTTGTTGAGTTAAAGATATTTATAATTATACCCGCTAGAAAGTAATTATAACTTTGAAAGCAATCAATTTTTCTTTCGACAGCATTATGGACATAATATTGTTATATATTTTGTATTCTTTGGTATATTTACAATGTAGTACCATGTTGATATACCAAATATAGACGTTGATATATTAATTTGGCATATTTTTGAATTAAATGTATTACATTGATAAAATTATATTTCCTTAAAATAAAACTACTAAGCTATCTGTAGATGTTCTCGTAAAAGAAATTTATGGAAATTCCGTTCTTAAAATAGATTTAAAAAACTTCTATTATAGTACTTAAACTTGTACATGATAGTGAACACTTTTGTTGTACATTCGTTGTAGAGATTTCGAAATGAGTCAAACTTTGTTTATAAGTTAAAACGATAACTCATTTATTGCCTTCTAAATGTATGAAAGTAAATTATTTGCTGAAATGAATACTTAGAGTAATTTTCAAGATTTTTCCTCTGAACTTGAGTGCAATTAGTTCGATCTAGAACTGAATATTTAATGAGTATAATGCAATTATCAAAGTTGTGCTTTCTATTCCATGTTTATGTAAGTGCTTTGAGTGACAGTCACTAATTGTGTTTGATATGTCGCTAATTGAACAATGAAATTCAATTGGAAATTAGTAAACGTGATTAAGTAAACAATTTGTGGCGCATTCAATCAATAACTCACACTGAGCCAAGTTCCATTCAAACAACATGCCGATGTCATTGAAAATATAAAAAATCATATGAATTTTTAAGGCGTGCATAAATCGAGTGGAACAAACATTATGTCTTAGCTTGTTAATGTGCTTATGTAATTGTATTTTTTTTTTTGTGTTGTGATGTGTATTCTCAAATAACTTGCACTCAAACACGACTCATCATTTAGTCGGAAAGACAGACAGACAGACTTACAGATGGCACATGAGAGCAGATGTCAGATGTGGTTTTTGATGTCGATATGGTCGCAGTTGCAGTTGCAGTTGCACTTACAGTTGCTGCAACCTTCACGGCATGACAATTGAAATGCAATTAACCGGCCAAGATCGCAATTAAGCCGACAATTATTGAGTCACCAAAGCCCCAGCCAGCATCATCACATCCCAGTTGCTGAGCGTTCATAATTGTGTTTAAATGCTTTTTTCGGCGTTGGATTGTTTCGTTCATTATTTCTTTGTTTGCATCTAAGACTTGGGTAACTTTTAGGCGGCACGCCTTACAAGTTGATTTAATTACTATGCAATCAGAAGCGGGCCAAGCTCCGCGTGGTTTCGAAACAACTTGAACTCGGGTTCAATGGAGCTGTCAATGTACTCGCCTCGACAATCTCAATCACACAATCTCTCTCTCTCGCTTTAGTTATTCTATTCTAAGTTCTTAGTATTGCATTTGCAATCGTATTGAAAATTAGCCTAATACCGCAAAGACTTCGCACGTTCCACTTTTGCGACTGCATCTCGCGGAGTCTCTTGGGCTGCAGTGCGTCAAGAAATGTGACTGGGAATGGGCGAAATTAGCCTACATGCAATTAGTGGGAAAAACTGCACAGCAGTGAAATTTGCTTTTAATAGCAGACAACGACAACTACAACGACTACGATGATGATGATGATGATATTTTCCTTTTGAGGCTTGCGCAAATTGCGTAGAAATATTTGTTTGGCTTCGCAAAAGTGGGTTAAGAATTGTCATAATTGCTTTGCACTCTCCAATTGTGATAATAGGGAGATGCAAAAAATTGTAATTGCTGGCTTATATTCTCTTATGCTGCACTTAGGGAATTTCGATCACAATTGAATATAATAGAACAATCGCCATTGTGCAGCAGACGAATGTTTTCTTAATTGCTTGGGAAATTAGGTAACTGCGTGTACTTAACAGAAAGTAGATTAAGTTATTATCTTACAGATTTCTCAGTACTTAGAATTTAGTAGAATAAATTAATTATTAATAAAGAGTTTAATATATTTTCTTACCTAATTTTTTTGTCTCGTAATATTAAATTCATCGAACACAATATGTTTATCATAATAGAAACTAAATAGGAATTTCTTTTTACATTTTTGTACTTTTTTATAAACTCTAAATTGCAATACACAGTTTTAAGGTTTTGGTTTCTTTATTAGACAATCTAATGTATTTAAAATTATATGGGATATTTTGAATGTAATAATAAATCTATACACCAAATGTAGCTTCGGTATATTTCAGTACTCTTAGGTATATTATCTTATTATTATTAGGTTATTATATTTAAAGAATATAACCGAACTTTTCTGAAAATGGGGAACTGGTATCGAGTACACTCAATTGCAACTTTCTTTGATTATAATCTTGCAATACTTATTTAATATAATTTAAAATAAATAATACAATATCTTGAACATGGAAAACAATAATTATGATTATCCGAAAACAGTATAAATTTCATAAATTTGTTTTCGACTGTTTGTTATAGTCAAGATTCTCGCTCATTTCCGGGATATCAATGAATCGCAATTCTGATTTCAAGCACTCAGTCAATTATATCAAACGAGCAGTAAAATTCGTTTTTAATAAAAATTCGTAATTACAATTCTGTCGAGTTAAACAGAATTGGCAATAAAGCGTCGGTCAGGTCACGTTTGCCCTCTGTCCATTGGCAACTGCAACAGCAGCTATTTTATATGCCTTCCGTTCGCATTTCAATTGAAGTATGTAATACACATATATGTGAATATATACATAATACATACTTTGAGTAGGGAAAGAAAAAAACTTAAAGTGTTGTCAGAAATGGGCCAAAATGTTGAGCAGAATTTAATTTAAACAGAAATCGAAAAATTATGGCATCAGCGAATTTTCGTAGTCAACGTTGTCTTCGACATCCTTTGGCATGGCTGGTTTATTTGGAATGAAATTTGAATGAGACGACAACCGGGAAACGAAAACGAAGAAGAGACGAAGGCGAAGACGAAGCTTTTTTAGCTGGTCTCCTTGGTCGCGGGTTGGATGCACTCAAGCGTGGTGGGGGCAACAGCTGCAGGCAACAAATTTCTGTCATAGAATATGAATCATTTTTGTTTTTTTGCACGTTTCATTTTTGTCATTTTTGGTAGAATTGCAAATTTAGCTCTCTAAGCTGAAGCGAAAAAAGGGATTATTTCGAGTTGCGTGCAACATGCCGTGGGATAGATGGACTGCAAGAAAGGGTTGTTGTTGGACACACACACATGTGCCACACCAGCCACTGTGCCATGCTGCAGAAGGGGGTATATCAAATTTCCTCAACATGATTATGAAAAACGGTATTTGCCAAAAGGGCCAAACGACTCTTCGAGTTTGTGGAGGAAATGCATGTGCACATCATATACGTACACAGAAAAAAACTAACTAGTAAGAAAGCTACAGCCAAGAGTTCTTTAAACTTCTACTTTAAATATTGCAACTATACCGAAAAATACACAAATATACTGAGAGCTTTTTTTTGTATATGTATATACAACTACATTTAATATGTACTACAGCGTACTAAATATACCAGATAGTTAATCAAAGCACCATTCTATTTTTAGAAGAAAACTTTTACTCTGCAAAGGTTCTTCATTAAGAAAACAAGAAACAAAATGTTGAATTTGAAGCTTTTCTTAAAAACAGAATATTTTAATGTGGAATTTTTGTTTTAAGAATATATATACATATTTAAGTAAAAAAATATTTCAATTTTGTTCATAGTTCCTTCTCTCTGTGTATGGATGAATGTGAATATACATACGAATATCTAGTACTCATCTTCATATCGAGTCAGGCACATGGCACATGTCATAAGGTAGCCGGCAGGGTTGAAATTCAAGCCGAGCAAAGCAATTACAAGTACAAACACTTGATGTAATGTCAGCTGTCAATAACACGCGTCTGTTGCAAATTGTTTGGGGTTATCCCCGAACTGAATACAACAGATTTCCGTTTGCCAAAAGGGGTCAGAAAAATAAGTGTTTGAAGCTTCAGATAATAATAATACACAAGTGTGAGAATAAAGGGGCAACTCGTCAGTTTAATGAGGCTACTTTTATTGTCATGAAAGTAATTTACTTCATTTGCCTATCAGTACAACAGAGTTTGGCAGTCGTAATTTTTGCTTTTAAATATTTTATAGTAATTGGTCAATAAAAATACGATTTTACGCGATTTATTTGCATATGTAAGATATGCTTGTAATTTGTTAAAATAAAACCATTAAAAACGTGTTTCCTTTCGTATTTAGGTTTAAAAATATAACTGATTTCAAATGATGTGTAAAGTTTATGAAATTATTAAGAAATAAATTGACTACTAAAAACGAAACGATCTCCTGCTTAGCAAAGCGACTGCGAATGACACATAACAATTTCGTAATCACGTTTGAGAGTCTGAGATTTTGTAGCTACAAATTAATATCCATAAAGTTGTTCTTCGCATTTCATATTTATGTGTCTACTCAATTTGTGAATAATTTATTTTGTTTTTTTGTAGATTTTTCTGTTTATTTCCTTTTTATTTTTTTTTGAGCGCTTCCTCGTGAGCAGCCAACAACTGTTTGAAGCCTCTTCAGACTTATATGCCTACAAATGGAAGTGCCATCGAATTAATCGGCACTTTTCGTTTTCTTTCGACTGTCGCTCTATCTGTCTGTCTCTCTGTCTAATTGTCTGAGCTGTTCATCAAATGGAGGCCTATAATGATATTTCTAGGCCTGTCTGTTGTTGCTGCCGCTGCTGCTGACCTTCAAATAGGAAAAAACTTAATCGTAATCGTTAGAAGACAAACAACTTAAAATAGCCGAAACCCATTTGCCGAAGAAATCAGCGTAGTCATTCATGGAGGAGGGAGTATGTAGAAGATGCTTGCCACCGATAGACGTTGCCAGCTCATTCATAATTCCATAATAAGTACGCGCGTATATATAAAATATACTACATATACATATATATTTTGTTGCCTCCATCGTCGTGGCTTTGATGAGTTGCCGCACTTGAGCGCACTTCAAAGCTGACTTTTGATGTTTGAAATTGTACTTGAAAAAGTGCTACAACACTCGTACACTTTGTCCGACAGTTGAAGGCGGAACAGAATCCAAAACGTACAAAACAAAAAAATCAAACAGAAAATCAATTCTTTTTTGTTTCTCGCATTCAAATAAATGTATCTAATGCTAATAAAATTGATTAACATGGCGCAAATGCAAAAAGATTGATGACTGTCAGGGCCAAGAGTCTGCCAGCCCGCTCAATTTAAAACATATCAGTGACTATATCAATTGGTTCATGTCGCTGCTCTCCGCTAATCCCGCAGATAATTTTTTTTTTGGGGGGACACAACAGCTGCCGTTGTGACACCAGCAGCAGCCACAACAACAACAACAGCAACAATAATAAACCTCCGACACTCGCTAAGCTCCGTTTAATCTATGTGACATTTTGTTCGATGCTGCATTGCGACAAATTGTTGCTTTATATAATATATTGTTATACCCTAGACATTCTGGAAGTAGGGTATATAGACAAAGGCATGTTAATAAAAGCTGAGCAGAGTATTTGCTAGTCAGTCACTCGCATTTTAACGAACTGCTCTTTTTATACCCGCTACCCATAGGGTAGAAGGGTATTATTTCTTTGTGCCGGCAGGAAATGTATGTATATAACAGGAATAAGGAGGCATCTCCGATCTTATAAAGTATATATATTATATTCTTGATCAGCGTCAACTGCCGAGACGATCTAGCTATGTCCGTCTGTCTGGCCGTCCGCATGAACACCTACATAGATCTCAGGGACTATAGGAGATAGAGCTATAAATTTTAGCGACAGCATTTGTTATGTTTGCACACAGATCAAGTTTGTTTCAAATTTTTGTCACGCCCCCACAAATTGACAAAAATCAAATAACAAGCGTCATTTTAAAGCTAGAGTCGCGAATTTTGGTATATGCAATAATAACTCTAAAACTCTAAAGAAATACATTTATATGGGCAAAAACGTATATTTTGCACTCTGTAATATAATATATATTGAATGTAGTACAATATCAATATACCAAATATATTATTTGGAATAATTTCTGTATTTTTGTAGTAATACCGAAATATTTTGGTTTTATTCAAAATGGGTAGCGAGTATCTCACAGTCGAGCACACTCGACTGTAGCTTTCTTACTTGTTTTGTATGAAACCATGTCGCATGTGCCTCAAATTTAATTTGACAAATGGTTCGAGCGTGTGGCCAGCCTGCACTTAATCCATTCAGTTTACAGAGTCATTCGCAGTTTTCTGTCTGCATAAATATTTTATATGCTTTTATTTTCCGTTTTTTTTTCCATATGCAAATGTATAAATTGTAAAATATGCACTTAATTAATTATGCGCACAGTTGGAAAAGTCAGTGCATTATTAATTTAAATAGCTGTAATTATATAATACGGACTAAGTGGATTGATTTTTTCCGTTGCGTGTCTATTGATAATTTATTACCCATTTTTTAAGGAATTTCAAAGCTAAATTCAAATCCAATTTTTTTTTTTATATTTGTTAATGTAATAATGGAGAGTTATTATGCAAATGTTGTAAATAATTATTTACGATTTTCAAATAAATTGAATATTTTTCTTAAATATCTATTATTAGGTATAATTATTTTTGTAAATTTGTAATATTAAAATTCCTAGATGAAAAAAGAGAGTGAGTTATAACACGACTTTTAAAACTTTTAATTTGTGACATTCCGAATATATTATATATTGATTTTATTTAGGCAAATTGTGAACACATTATTTTGAAAATATCAATTATAGAATCAAATTCTTTTAGTCAGTTTATATTAAATGTAATAATATTTAAATGACTGTTAATAAAATTTATTATTACGAGGCTTTAAACAGCAATTTTCAATCTTGTGAAATATGAAATTTATGGCAAATTTTTTTATTGATCACGCTGCAGAAAATGTTAAAATCGTAAGTTACAAAAACATTGCAAATGTTGCCAAATTAAAAAGCTAATTGAGTTGTTTGTACAATCAAACAGATCTCATTAAGTGTTTTGAATATATTTCCTTTTTTTGAGGGATTTACACGTACTTGGCATTCTTTGTAGTTACAATCAAATACTCAAAGCATCGCTTGAGTTGATTCGCATCGCATTTCACACGTTGCGTATTCAAACATATCGCATATCACAGAGGTAATCTTTGAATAGTGAGCTTAACTTTCCATATTCATCCCTTTGAATAGCTAAGACGTCTCTTTCACTAAATTGCACAATTCTTCGCTAATTGAAGAAAGAAAGATAAAGAAAAAGGCATTCACATTCACATTTATATGCGACTACTCGATATCTATTCGAACAGCAGCTCAAGAGACGTGCCACATGGTCTGGGGTTGTAAATCGCCTTAGCCTCTAAAAATTATGTCACTTGCGGCTTTTTCGAGACACCATTGTTGTGTTGCGTTGTTGTTGCAACGCGCAATTGTTGCAACAATTGCAAAAGTATATTATTTTTATTTCGATTTCTCATTATTGTTGCTTGCTGCTGCTGCTGCCTGTCGACCGTTGTCGTCTGGGTAACTTGACACTTGCGACAATATCTGTCGCTGTCGCCTGTATTTGCCCCTGTCTGAGACTCTGCCTCTGCCTCGTCTCTCTGACTTGGGATCTCTCTGCTTGCTGTCTGGTGAGTGGGTCGTTTTGCCAGCCAACAGTTGAGGGGCTGGCCCACAGTTACTTTAAGTGGTATCATATTTGAGCACTCGACTCGCGGCTGTTGTCACATGTTGTTTGTGTTTTTGGCGTTTTTATTTACACGCCACATTTGTGTTTCAATTTGAAATTTATTTATAACTCTCAAAAGTATATATCGCTCTATCGCCATCTCTTTCGTTTCCATTTACTCTTTTTTTATTGTGCAGTTTAATTTGTTAAATAAGATTTATGATAATTGTTTGGCGTCTCTCTCTCGTTCACTTGTTGTTGTCATCTTTGTCAATAATAAATAAGCATGTTTAAATATGATTGCGTTGAAAGCTTTCCCACGCTGATTATTTAGTTATTGTCAGCATATTTTCTTCTTCTTCTTCTGTAGAGTAATTGTAAACTTACTCATCTCCAAATACTTTCTTGGCAACTAACCATAATTTAAGATGGCAACAAATGGAACACTTGCTTTCTTGCATTTCAGCCTTTTACTTGTATTTGTATTGTTGCATAAAACATTTTTTGGGCCCTGCAAAACAACTATTAAAACCACAAATTGCCGTAACTTGACTCACAGATATTTCCGCTTCCGTTACAGTGCCTGTCATTTGTTGTGTGCTACGGATAATTTATCTTTCACTCTTTCATCCCATTGCTCGTAGTTCTTTCATAGAGGCGTTAGCTTGTATTCGACAGAGATACATTAGCCTAAACCTTGTGGTTTTATTTGCATTTATTTCTTGATTGCTCTCGGGTCTTTGCCCCACAGAATTACAAAGCAACTTTGAGACACAACGTTTTTCTGGATACAATGTGACCACAGAAAAACTCAAACATCTGTGCGTGTATCAACATTAAAAATGGGTAATCTTCATCTACATTTGTTACCGGTAATGTTTTGTCGTTTGCTAGCTATCAAATATTTTTTTATGGTGGTTTGCAACAATGTTTTTTGGCATCGTTGAGTTAATAAAATGAATGATTATAATAAAATGTTGGAGTTAACCAGTTATATGTGGTTCTTAAGTATTGTTTATGTTTTATATTATAGAATTTGTAACAACTTTGTGGGCAGCTCAATTTTTAAGCCACAATTTTTGTGTAATACGGGTTATAAATAAACTAATATTATTAGTTTGTTTTATTATGATACACGATTTAGTTTAGTTGAATCAATTTAAAAACTGTGCACCACATCAACTTACTCCTACTGTTAAAATACTGAAGTCGATACTCGTAATCGAAAGCTTCGTGCCTGTAGACTTATTAATGCTAACCGATAGTTAAGCGTTTGTCGACTTGCCTCCATTTTTTAATAATGAGAACAGATAGCTAACCGTTAATCGACTTGCCTCCATCTCTGCTGCTTTTATTTGCAGTTATCTTCTATTGCAAATATAGAAGCTTTTTTTTGTAAAGAGAGCTTTGGCATTTCGACAAGTGTTGAATTTTATTTAATTAAAGCTGGTAGTAATATGGAAATTTGACATGAAAACTTCGAGTTAACAAGTTCCGATTTAAATTTAACATCGATTTTAGAAGGCAATTCACACGTGTGCTTCATTTTCAAGATAATCATTTCTATTTATAATCTGTTTAGTGGCTGCGTGGGTTTTAACCTGAAGATCATTCTCCTCATGCTGCTCTACATGCATAATCCGATGAGAATGATTGCGAGACTGCAGCAAATTGTTAGTGCAGAGTTCTGAGTTGAGTTGAGTGCAACAGCCTCGAAATGTGTTGGCGACGCCTTTGGATACATTTGGTGCAAGAACATGCAAAGTTTTCGTTACATATTCCACACCAAACAAAGCTGGGTAAAGAAGGAGTGAGAGGTAGAAGTAACCCAACCTGGCAGGGCACTTAACTATTCCACAATTGCGATGTGCAGTGTGTGTAATTTAAGCATGTTATATATACTTATAGTATGTATGTTGTTGTTATGCCGAAACATTGCACGGCTACAAGTTCAAAATCAGCATGTCTGCCAACTGTGCAGGCTAGACTTTTTTGTCCCTGCCTCCCCACCTCTACCCTCCACCCCATTTGACTTGCGTCGCGTTGCTAGCGGCGCATAAATTTGTTGCATGTTTGCTAGCACAAACTGCGCCACAGTTGGGAGATCTTTGCTTCGCCTCCCTCTCTGTGTGTGTGTGTGTGTGTGTGTGTTGTCGTCAGTTGACTGCGCTCAGTTTCAGTTTAACCGTGTGTATCCGTGAGAAATTCTATGTGGATACTCTCACGCATGTCTCTAGGATATGCACGAGTGAGTTTCAGGCCCAAGCGCTTCGCCAATTGGTGCACTATTTTCCATCAGTGATTTTTTCATTTTGCTCTCCACACTTCTGTTGGCTCAATTAGCATGCTACCTGGCTGGGAGCACTAGCAACAGCTACTATTGACGCCATTGAATCCCAATGCTAAACTCAAATCCAAACCCAAGCCCAAGAGCAAGTCAACGTGGCTCGTGGTGCTGCCGCTTTGGGGCGCCGTTAACACTGGCAGCGGTACAAACAAATTGCAACAGGTTCAAAAACTAATTTGCATGCATGAAATCGCAAAGTGAGCCGAGACACGACCGAGACACATCGAGGCCTGACAGTCACTTACCAGTCCAGCTCTAGATCCAGCTCAAGTCATATGGCAAACACCAAGAACAACAACAGTAACAGTAACAACAAATCAAAAACCCGTCTAAAACTATACCAAACAGCTGGGCCCAGCCCCGTCAGTCCGTCCGTCTGTCCGTCCGTCTGTCAGTTCGTCAGTCATCAGAGTCCAAGCCATTGTCTGGCTCTGCGGTTGGTCTCTATTTCGCTCTCTGTCTGAGGCATTTGATCTTTGGCCAGACAGCCGCTTTTCAATTGAACTTGAAGTGTTTTGCCGCAGCTATAGACTTATGAACTGATCTACCTATAATCAAAGCCATGTTTAATATATACCATGCTTTGTTGCCAGACTGTCTGTGTGGCAAAGTTCTTGAGTTGCTTTTAGCATGATGTCTTCGAGCTGTGCCAGTTTCTGTATAGCATGTAAGATGTCTATAAGAAAGAATAAACATAACACTTAAACAATGCTAACTAGATACAAGGCGATTTGAAACTACATCTTTTTAACAATTATTATTATCAATAGGTTTATTTTAATATATTCAAAATAATAAGTATCTTTCTTTTCTTTGTATGTAGTTTCTATTATTAATTTTTAAGTACAAATCGTGAAGTTGTTTAAGAAATAATTTTAAATGACAATTTGGTATATTTGGTTCTCTATTTATCTACTTTGAATGTAACATTCATTATATTGATATACGAAATAAAGTATTTGGTATAAATTAGTATTTTTCGGTATATTTATTTAGTATATTTTAATGAGGATACCACACTGAAAATATGTAGTGTGTGTCTCAAAGTCGAACATACTCGACTGTAGCTGAATATAATAAAATTAATACGTATCTTTCCTTTATATTAGTTCATATTATTATTTGGCTTGTTATTCATTTTTGAATACAAATCTTGAAGTTGTTTATATTACTTTGACAATTTGGAATATTTTGTTTTCTGTTTTAAATGTAACATTATATCGATATACGAAATTAAGTTGGTATATTCGGAATATTTCAGTAATTTTGGTTAATTTATTTGGTCTATTCTAATGAAAATACTGCACTGCAAATAGGCAGCGTGTGTCTTAAAGTCGAACACACTCGACTGTAGCTTTCTTACTTTGTTTTTGTTTGAAACCTTATTGAGTCTTGTTTACGAAACTGACTTCTGTACTTAATTGTTCCACTTTAAAAGGGTATCAACTGTGGGGGTTCAAAATGTTTATGCTGCCAAATATAACTTTCCATTTTTGTATTAAATGATTTCAATCAATTTGATCAGCTCACAATGTATTCAAGTGTCTTTCAGGGCCCTTGTTCGTAACTCTGCTGATTGACATTTGTCGGCATATTGACTGCTCCATTTCAATATATAAAAACATATACATATACATATACATGTAGATTATCATTCGAGTACGTTATTAGAATTGCGTTGGTTGTACGATCGACTGTGTCATAAATCAAATGATATCTATAGCTGCATATAAGGTTAAACATTAATGTGGCTTGGCCAGAATGTTTGTTATTGTCGTCCAATCGGTGCGTAAGTTTCAATGTTTCATTTGCAATTCCAATTGATCTCTCAAAGTTTTGTGTGGCTGCTCTACTAATTATGATTTATAAGCCATACGTTACGAGCAGCTTAATTTATGTAAGGCTGGCTTACCGCATTTGAAAAGCGTTTGTGTAACTATTACACTTTTATCATGTTTTGTCTAACAAGAACGCGATATGAGAAAAGTCATAAATTAAATACTCGAACAATATGCATAGCATTAACATATGCGCCATTCACTTGCCACTCTTAACTAATGTGAATGCTTAATGCAATTAGTTGTGTTTTGATCCAAAAACTTATGAATCACTTAACACATCACATTTATTTATATATTCCTATTTTATCTTTTACAGATGCAGCCAACAGCGAGGAAAGCCCCAGTGAGGAGAAAATTCAAAAGGAAATCGAAACGATCGATTACATTGACAAGTGAGTTTCCCATTTTAAAATAGTAGTTAAAAAAAAACGACTATTCCAAAAAGGTGTCAACATAAGACAAATGAAATACAAATGAATTCAATCACAGCTCTGACAGCCAATCTTAGTTGTGGCTGAAAAATGCTGTACAAACTGTAATTTGGAATTCTAGTTTTTCCTTTTTTTTTCGTGCTTGCACCTATGACAAAAACGCCCTTTGAAAAAAACACGAATTAAATTAGACAGTCACCGAAGTCGTCGACAGCAATTACATGTGGAATTAACTTGTAGCAATTTCAAAACCATAATTGTTTACTAATCTTGGCGTTGGTTCGAGCTGCAGTTGCCGTTTACAGTTTGCTCATTTTGCCGTTACCGGAACGTTGTGCAAATTGTGTATACGCCACGTTGACCAATCCTCAAATTGACAACGCTGATTGTTGGGTGTTGCTACTACAATTGCTTTGCAGCTCAGTTGTTTTTGTTGTTGCTGATTTCACATGAACTGCAATTAGCAATTGTTGCTGGCTTAATTCTCTTTCGACTGGCTGACCATAACTTATCATCGTGAAACACGAGTGCTCTGTTAATTATTAAATATCGTAAATATGAATGCAATGTGAAGTTCACATTTCAACTGCCAATTGAACAATAATTGTGCATTTGATGGGAAGAGTTCTCAAGCTGAAAGTGTTAGGTAACATTAATTAAGAGCTGCATATATGAGGTGCATATTATTAAACATGGTTATTATGAATGCTATGTGAAGTATATAGAGAGAAAAAATCTATTGCAAGTCTTGATTTAATTATGTTCGATCTTTTAAGGAAATATAAAACTTGAAGGAATATTAAATCAAGATTTGTATGCATTTAAGATTATGCATTTAAGATTTTTAAGATTGAAACCTTGCTTGTATTCTAAATTGAAAAGAAGATTGTAAATCTTAAACTTGAACTTGAACTTTTTTAATCCTAAAAGAAATTTTGCAAAACGATTTTTAGGTCGAAAAAATCTTCAAACAAGATTGTGCTCTTCAATCATCATTTTCAAATTAAAAAATCTTTAAGTTCGAAAATATCTCAAATTCAATTAGTGCACATTGTTTTACTTTGCGTCTTGAAATAATCATTTAAATTTGTTTTAATTTTAAGCTAATTGTTCTACTATGTAAATATTTTTTTTATAAAAAGCAAAATTTTTGTGATCAAGCTTATTAGGAAGGAATTCATTTATGTTAGGACGATTACAATTTCAACTCTTATAATAGGTATTCATTTATAAAAGTATTATGTCACATACTTTTATACTTAATACTATATTTCCATAATATTGTCATTTATAATTATCACCTCTTTTAAACAAATCCGTTTTACACAAACGTACTCGTATTCCATTTTATTGCATTCTGTAAATGGAAACTTCCGCTTGTAATGGAAAAAGCAGTGTTGCATTATATATAGAAAGTTGATAGAGTTCTCTCTTTTTTTCCACGCTCATGCCAAATAAGTAGCTAATTACAGAGTCATTGAGCGTTGTCTTTTTTCCAGACAGGAGACATGAAACCTGCTCAGCTGTAAGTGTGAATTATGCAGCAATGTTTTTCTTAATTATTTTATTACTTGCGGTCATGAGCACATTTAAGCCATTTGTGGACGTCAATTGGACAACAACAAGCGTCCAAAGCTGGAGCAAGTAATCTCAGTGTTTCACTGTCTCAGTCTCAGTCGCAGTCAGCGGCTCAGTGATCGCCACAGTTGTTACCATTTATATGGCCAATGAACACGGGCGGGTTTGTAAGTTGGCGCAGATTGCGCAATATTTAATTCAGTTAAAAAGCCGCCAAAATCGGCTGGTGTGGCAGTTTTTGCTGGCACCGGCAACTTGTTAACTTTTTTCCAACATTAAATGGTAATTTTTTCCGTCGTTTTCTTGACTCTTTTTTTTTTGTTTTTGTTTTTTGGCTACGATCATGTTGCCCGTCCAATCGTTGATGTGTTTAATACATAATTTCCTTATCGCTGCGGTTTTTATATCTCTTGATTTTTTTTCGATTTTTGCTGCAAGCTTGCTAAACTTTTTGATATGTGGTCGAGATTTTGCTTCTTGAAGTTTAATGACTTTAAATAATTATGACATTCAAGTTGTACTTGTTGTTGTTGTTTTGCTGTACTTGTAGTTGTTGTTGTTGTTGGCTTGTTGTCCATTGCTTGTACTACACTTTTTTGGTTTCTTACTTGCCTGACACTTGCCTGAGAGTTCCCGCTGCAAACTTGTTTGGCCGTTGAAGCTATCACATCTTGCACAAAAACAAATATGTATTGCAGTATTATAGCCAGGCAGCGACATTAATTAACTTCCCATAAGATATTGATTACCCATGGGAGAAAGACGGATGGTAACTACATGACACTTGTTACTTTGTCGCTGGAGCAGAACAAAAGACTTAGGCAACAAACTTGCAAAACAATTATTTGAAAGCTAAAGATTTGTTATCTTTATGATTTTACTTTTTTAGATTTACATGCTTAGGGGTTTTTTGAATTTTTATAATCAAATAAAACAATCTGAATCAAGACTAATTTCACTTGAGTACTTAATTACCAGAAAAATTGGAAATACCTTTTATAGTGTTGTATAATATTATATGTATGTGTGTGTTGAATACAATTATTCCAACAATTTGCTGGGATTTCAGTTGGTTTTGTTATAAGTTTTTAAAGACTTACAACTTACTTTTCTTCACTCGACATTACTCTAAACCAATCTGAATCGCAGCATATGAACAGCTGCTATTTTAATTATATTACACCCACAAATTTGAACACTAGCCTCAATTAACAGCTGTGCGCTAACAAATAAACAAATGTCAAACATATTTGGGTGTTAGATTTGAGTTGATAAATGAAGCATCTGTTGGGAAGTTCATTAAACTCGAAAAATAAAATGCAAGTGACTATTAAAAATGACATGAACGAGCCAGAGTGTAGAAACTTTTAATAACGCCGATAGTAAAAATTGGAAAAAAAAACAACAGCTTAATTTAGCTTTATGCCATTAAATTTGATGACAGCTCTTCTTCCTTCGCCCACAAATATGCAAACGAGATTCAGGTGCGTTGACAGGTTAAAAGTCAAGCAACTGCTTGGTCATAAATTTAAAAGCATCATCAGCATAATTAGAATGTTATCGGTTGCGTTATTGAGACGATGCGATAAATCGAACAAATTGAGCAAAGTCATCTCAACTCCTACAACTTAATGCGACAAATGGTCAATGTATCGCTTTCTTTTGCTCAATCACCTCAAAGATTTCACTTTCAAAGACCCCCATATTGAAAAAAGCGAGGCTTATTTATAGTGTGTGTATTGTTAACGTTGTTTTTTTCAGCGTCATCTTCGCGGTTCGTGGTACTGATAATCGTTAAATAAAAACTGGCTCAGAAAACGGGCTCATGTATGCAAATAAAGAGACGAAGAGTCAACAAACGCACGAATCGATGGCAATTTGTCGCATCGCGCGTCCATGATCGTTGTTTTATTTTTTTTGGTTGCTTCTCCATTTATTTTTCTCAGGCGTAACGCATATAAATTAACATACTACGTTTACTACGAGCATAAATCGTGCGAATATTGAACGCTTTATTATGAAATTTCCTACGCAAAAAATTTCATGTGCAAAAACTTTCACTGAAGTGGATTTTGTTTTTTAATTGCAGATATTTTGTTAGGATTTGCAGTTGCATGATAAAAAGGCAAAAAAAAAACTACAGCTATTAGCTTCTCTCTTTTTTTGGCGGACTTGTACGAGTCTTGCCACTTATCAAGCATCAAAATAAAAAGCGTTGGCAAATTATAAGTAGTTGGACAGCACTTGAAGTTGCACTTGCAAGTTGCATGCCTCAGTGTTTGATGAACTTTTGGCTGAGGAAACATCCCATGGCATATCATTACAGCGAAACCCCGCGAAGAAACAGGTGTAACCAGTGACGGCGATTACGTGACGTTCGACCTGCCAGACGATTATAATAACAATAAAACGACAGTCGAGTCAAGTCGAAATGCTCAAAGAGGAGTTTATTTGTTCGACTTTGCTTTTTTCTGTTTATTTTTTGTTGGCTCTTCGTTGAAAATATCAAACGGTCGCCTCTTTGGTGGATTTAACATAACAAAACCCTATCAAATGACGAACCAATAAATACAGTTTATAAATAGCCTTAAGCTAAAGACGGCTAAAGAGCAAAAGACTTTGTCGATTGCGCAGCCAATCGATTTGGTTATCAAAGTGCCAAACAGATGTTTCTCTTGTGCTGGGAACTTTGAATGGCGCCTGCATTTAAGATGTGAAGAGATAATTTCACAAATCTTATATGCACAACAAGCATTAATGTGCATTTCATTTTACTGTAATACAACGTGTTTAAGCCATGTAATCGGAAGTGCTAGACACAAGTTGCCCCCTCCAAACTCTATTGCAACTGGCTATTAATCAAAATGTTAACTACAAAAGTCCAGCGAAAACTAAAAGCTGTAACGACTTCGATACAATCGAGCATAACAAAAGATTTTCTTTCACGAGCAAGCGAGAGAGAAACACAAAACAATGAAGCAAGTTTGTCGCCTAAGTCTTTTGTTTTGGCTGCACATTGACAAAAATAAATAGCAAAAAAGCAAACAATAAATACTTTGCTTTGATAAATTAATATGTGAAATGACAATAAAAATATTTTCGCTTTATGTTTTGTTGTTTTTGTGATGGCTATTAAAAACTGCATTTAGTGCTCTAATTAAACGTTTATCACTATCAGATTGGCATTGCAACATCGCGCAACAACGTCCCACAAAAATGCGGTAAAATGCTGTGGAAAACGCAAAATATTTCAACGCTTTTTTCCAAGCGCGACTTACTCAATTTGTGGGCGTAACGTCGGTGCCCACTTTTATTTATTTTCGATTTGGTTTCAGTTTTTTTCGCTTTGCGCTTTTGTTTTTATCTGTGTTTTTTTTGTTGTTGGGTGGACCACCTGCAATCATTACGGAGCATTAATAAATGCATTTTATTGGCCTTCCAAAAATGGTACAAATATTCTGGCTCAGCTTTCACAACAACAAAGCTTATTGTCGTGTCGCCTGCGGGGGCAGCAATTGCGGCACGAGCCTGAATGCAAAATAGTTAAAAGAGTAAAAAAAAATGGGCAAAAATAATGTGAAAATCTGGGCGTTGACTTTGCTGTTTGAATTTGTAAGCCCACTTGACACATAAATTACCGTATTTTCATAGGCTGCAATTGGGAGCAAGGCGACGCAAACGAACCTCATTGACCCAAAAAAAAAAAAAAACTGCGTTAACCATTTATAAACCGTTGTGAGCTCAGAATGAAGTCGGAACAGCGGCAGCAAACCGTTAATATGGCAATGTCTTTAATAATAAGCCAAAGCAATCGAAATTGTTAGTTTGCCGCTGCAAACGCTGACGGTTAAAATTCAAAAAACGTTTGCCATATGTGAAATTAGCATATGAGTAGGAAATGCACGTGAAGCATTTTAAAAACCATCGTGAAGCCACGTCCAGACCAAACCAAACCAGACCAGACCAGGGCATTAGCATATCGAACACGCTCGCCACTCGAGGAAAACTTAAACTTATATGTAATCATAATAGACGTCAAGGGGATTGCAGTAGTAACACTCGAGGGGCTATTGCATGAAAATTAGCCAAACATGCAACATGAGGACTGAAAACGAAAAACTATCCAGTAAGAAAACTACAGTCGAGTGTGCTCAACTGCGATATACTGGCTCATCTCGCTTAGAATATAGGCTAAACAGTGCTGTATTATTCTAAAAATATACCAAAAGTGAAATTTAGTATATCGATATCGCAATACTGCACTCAAAATATACTATAGAGTTCAATATATACCAGATTATCAGCCAAAACATTTTAGATACTAAGATACTAAAATGTACTATAGTGTTATTGGTGGATCTATCTTCAAAATTGCGCATGTTATTTGATTTTTGTCAAGTTGCGGTGCGGAAGTGGACATAAATTTGAAGAAGAATAATTTATCTACATGTAAACATAAAAAGTGCGGTAAAAAAATGATAGCCTCTTATAGCCTCTGAGATCTATGTGTTCATACGGACGAACGGACAGACAGACGAAGATGGCCATATAGTCTCGGACATTGACGTTGATCCAGAATATATATACTTTATGAAGTCGAAGATGTCTTCTTTTGCATCTTACATACATTTCCAGCAGTCACAAAGTTATAATACCCTTCTACCCTATGCGTAGCGGGTATAAAAACTGAAACAGAGTTAGAGACTAAAGACAGCTGTTGGCGCTCTCTGACTGGCTGCCTGTCAAGCGTTTTGGGGCACACAGAAAGGACGACGGTGTCGGGACAATGATCGTGTTGCAAACAGGGGCAGGTACTGCAACGTATCCAGACAGCTGAAAAGACAGATAAACAAGTTGTGTGTACACTCGCATGTGTATATATTTCTTCGTCTTATTTATATATGCCAAAGACGTGCCAACTTTGAACCAGTTATAAACAAAGCAACTTGGCCAAGCAGCCAGCAAACAAAGCAACCCGAAAACTTGAGGTGTGAGTTGTGTGCGAGCTATGGCGAAATTTGTATGCCTTCCACAATACAAATTGAAATGGGGGCTACCGAAAATTACAAATCATGGACAGTCTATCGCATACGATGATATGCATATCTCCTAAAGTTGAATGTGTGAATGTGTGTGTATGATTATTTAATTTATTGTATTTAAATATCTTACGGGTCAAATTTCATAATACTTGTAATTATATTATTAGCAGCATTTTGTTATTAAGAATTGTCCTATTATTTAGTTTGATACTGAGATCTCTTAATATATATTTTATATTCAAATATGTTGCTTATCAAATGTGCTAGGATACATTGACTCACATCGAATAAAATTATAAAATTCATTAAAATACCAATCAAATTTAATATAAATTTTTTTATTAGCAGCATTTTGCTTTTGGGAAATTATTTAAATATCTTGATCAAGTTTTTATTCTCTAATATGAAATATCTATCTCATTTATATTTAGCTAACGACCAAGATTATTAAATACCATTAGACGTAATTAATAATTTAACAAATTGAATTTTATTTGGACAGTATTTTAATAACTTAATATTGAGAATTCTAAAATAAGTTTAGTTTAATATCTGAAGAATTGTAATTCTCAAATATTTGCCCTGTTCAATTTTTGTCAGCTAAAGAAAGAATTCCATTCAATCTTATAAAATTTTAAATTTATTTAAAATAATATTTAGAATTCTAAAATAATTTTGCTTCATATTCGATATAATTACTATGCAATCTATCTTTGTCTTTGTCATGTATAAATGTATTTTCTTACTCTATAAATTTAAATAATTGCCATGAATGTTTGTAGGGTGTCTGAAGGGTATCGAATAGTTCCACGCTCTCGACTAAATTTTGCTTAGTTCGTTTGAGTTGCTGGGCAAATGTTCCAGCTGAGGAAAGACAGCGAACGTTTCGAGCTGCGCAGCAACGAAACGATAAGTCAAGCTGACACAAAAACAGGATTAACTCCACCAGGCAAAATGAGTCAGAGCTGCAGCAGCAGCAGCAGCTGAACTACAAATCTGCAACTCGCTCAAGATAAATTGGCAACACGCGCCGCAGATGCTGCTCTGTTCCCGATTTCAAATACAAAGCCGAGTCTCAGTTCCTCTCTTGTCTTGTAAGTCAGTCTGCGATAGCAGCTGCTTTTTTGGTTTGCTGTTTGCTGTTTGCAATTGCTCTTTTGACTGCGTTCGCTAATTGTATTGGCCTCTTGTCCGGGGCACCAAAGTTCAAAATTTTGTGGTTAATTGTCTTACAATTGATTAACTCTGAACTTTTGCGTCATTAGACAAGAAAATCGGAGAGACAAGTAGAGCCAAAGCAAGAGAGTCGGATAGAGAACTAAAGTTGAAACCGCACCCAAGGCAATGCCAATATAAACGTTCATCATGTTGCCCAGTGTCCTACAGCAACTGGCTAATTAGTTGAAACGGTTGAGGGAATCAAACCCCCATAAGCTCTGAAATAATTACGATCCATTCGCTGCGCAAATTAAATTGCCACTGGTTTTTGGTCAACGAAATGGAATGGGAAATGGGGAATGGAATAAAACCAGGGTAGATGACTTCTAGCTGTGGCTTTTGGCAAACGTCGTGATGGCCAAATCGCCAAAACTATAAAACAGACTCTGAGACTCTGATATTAACTGGGAACTATGATTGCTTCTATTGGACTCGGAGTTGGAGCCAGACTCATAACTTTATGACTCAATCCATGTTTGGCTGGCTGCAATTTATTTGTTTCCTGGTAGCTGCTACACCCAAGAGCAGTTGTAAGCTGTAAATCGTTGCAGTTTTTTTTTCTTTTTTTTTTGGTGCCTGCAAGCAGAGCAATTGCATCTCGCAGTGCTCTTGTTCAATGATTTAATGTGTGTGCCCCCCAAATTGGCTTGTGTCTTGGTTAATTTCACAAAATTCCCCTTTCATTTCAATTTGTACATTTTTGCCTTGCAATTATTTTTGTTTTATTTTTTGGGCTAGTCATCCATTCAACCATAGACAATCGAGGTGGACTTGCTATTTAATAGGCAACACATACAAAGCTTTCTGTTCCATAGCTGCAAAAGGTTAATTGGGGATTTGGGTGTGGGGTGATGTCTTTTAGGTTGTTCACACAACACTTTCAATTGGGACAATTGAGGTGATTAAAGATGAAATTGGTTAATTCACATTTTTTCTGAATATGTTGTATTCATTAAACTAGTCTTCTAATAATTCAATTTAATTTTTAAACAATTTTTTTTAGTTTTGTGCAACTCATAGTTAAGCTCCCTAAAATGTTTACATTTTAAAAAATTGTTGTTACATTTAACAAATCCGAATCGCAATTTATTGTTTGATATTTTTTCACATTCTTTAGTTTAATCAATTGTTCTATTGTCAAAATTTTAGTATCTTCACATTGTCGCATTAGTATTATATGTTTTTTTCATATTATTCTCACTCATTCATTCAGCCATTTTTTAAAGTCTGGAAATTGCATTTTTGCTTGAATGGGTTAAGTACACATCTTTAAAATTTGTTCATTAAATATATATTTCAATTGAGGTGACTAAACCTTCAATTTGTTTAACACAGTCTTTTCATAAATTTATTACATATGTTTTTAATTTATTTAGATTTTGCAATATTTGGTGATGATCTATGAAAATGAAAAATGTTATTTCTAACTGGTTTCTACAGTTTCATTGTTTTATATTTCTTGTAATTAATAGTGTATAATTTCATTATTATTATTATTAGGTTGAGCAAACATTTTCTTCTAGTAATCGTTTAGTATATAATTTTCTTCAAATGATTATATTTTAAATGTTTTAAATTGATTTAACTGCAATTTTAGTTTTTGGTTTAAACACATATTTCAAGCTCTACATCAAAACCTAATTGATTCGAAATTTTCCAATAAATTTTACTTTAAAATGTTTATTCACATTATAAATTTTAAAAATAATTTTAAAAAATATATTACTTCAAGAGTCGAACATTATTTACTCTGTGATTTTTGGAATCGTGCTGTTTTTATAAATAGTCAAAGCACATTTCCCATCTTCATGAAGCTTTTAAACAAAAGTTCAAAAGTCATAAACTGTGTTTTGTAATTGGTTTCTTCATTTGTTTTTTAATTATTTATATATTTTTGCTTTTTTTTGTGGTCGTCAATTGTTGTCTTTGGCGTTTGCGTGTCAAACGCATTGCACAGCTTTCAGCACCTAAATTTTATTTCCATATCGCCTGTCGTATGCAGTAACATGTTTTTTAACAGCTTTTTGCATGAATACATCTATGGCTCATCATAAGAGTATTTATATATGATGTGTACAAATTAAAAAAAAAAAATATGACAAAAAATATGCACAACGGCAATAACACGTTAGAAACATGTTTAAGTTGCTGTTGACGGTGCATTAAAAACGTAACCTTGAGTTTTAGTACAAGCGTTTGGTCTTAATGAATACAACTAGTATAACTTATTGCTACACAAGTTAACATACATACTAAGAGTGCCAAATATAAGTCTTGGATTTCCTTTCTAATGATACCCTCAGCTACGATCTAGATCCACATTGAATTGTCAGAGCTATTAGAGTCAATTGCAACATCTGAAGGTATCTTTTAGGCCGTAATCCATTTGCACGCACGTAAATAATTTAAGGTACTTACTCAATTATCGCACTTTATTATCGACTGATCGCTGTTCGCTGATCGAAGACACTGCGGGATCTCCACTAGAGCCGAGCTAAACCTTTCATCAAAAGACTTTTGAAGTGTGTAATTTTAGCGCCCTCGGCCAATGAGGCCCTTGAAAACATTTTCTCATTATGTGAAATCAATACCAGCATTTTATGCTCACACTCTCATACTCTCTCATGCTTGTATATCATATTCGCAGCATTCATTCATTTGTTGGCAATAGCAATTGTTCGAGCGTTGATGGGAAACTCGATAACAAAGTAATCACTGCTTTCAGTTTGAGATTCATTAAGACCTCAAAGTGTTAAGTAAAAAAAAAAAAAAATAAGAAAAAAAAATGGAAAGCTTTTTTTGTAGTAGCTTAGCAATCATAGAGCTGAATAAACTTCAAGCGTATAAATTTATTACTCTTACTTTTATTTTATGGCTGAACGTAAAATTTGTTATTTTCTAATTTTAGCATTGTCAAATTGTCTTTAAAATTTGTAAGCTTAGCTCATCACTTGAATATGTAAAATTGCATTTTTGTCAAAGAAAGTCTTATTTTTATATAATATTTATTTCCAATAGCATAGAAGGTAATTTAACGGGTTGCACCTCATTTATTGCCGTAAGTAAAAGAAAAGAAGTCAAAGAGCTGGATAAATTTGAAAGAGTATAAATTTCTTGAATTTACTTTTCTTATCTGGTTAAAAATTTGTCATTTTTTTATTTGACATTGTGAAATTGTCTTTATAGTTTGTGAAGTTAAGTTCATAATTTGCATATTGGAAGTTAAATTTTTACATAACATAGATGTTAATTTAATAGTATGCACACTGTTTATTGCAATGGGTAACAAATTAATCAGAGAGCCGAATAAACTTCATGCGTATAAATTGATTACTCTTACTTTTATTTTATGGTAGATCGTAAATTTTGTTATTTTCTAATTTTCGCATTGTTAAATTGCCTTCAAAATGTTGAAGATAAGTTTATAGCTTGAATATGTGAAATTGCATTTTTAGTCAAAATAGCAACATAACGTAGATGTTAATTTAACAAATTAAACTTCTTTTATTGCAATAGGTAAAAAAAGAAATCATAGATCTTCATAAATTTTAAGCGTATAAGCTTGTAACTCTTACTTTTATTTTATGTTTGATCGTAAAATTGGATATTTTCTAATTTTGGCAAAGTCTAATTGTCTCATAATTTAAATATTTAAAACTTCATTTATAGAGAAAAAACTAAAGAGAGTGTTTAAAGTTACTTATTTTTGTTTAATCATAGAGCTTGATACATTACATTTTATTATTTTCCAATTTGGATATTGTCAAATTGCTTTAAAAATTTGTATGTTAAGTTCATAACTTAAATAATAAATTTTTTAAAGTTTTTGTTGCTGCATCAATAACTAATTTGCAATACTCTTTAGCAAAGTAATATTAAACGAATATATTACTTTTAATTGCCATATTTTATGCTTGGTTTGCCATGATATCCATCTTGGCCATATCAATTCTCTGTCATCAGAGATCAAATAAGCGATTTCATAGGTATTGCAATTGCGAAATTATCTTTTTTTCTGAGCTGTTTTAAAGGCAATTGCGAAGACCATGATTTATGGCCGCTGCGGCGTAATTAAATGGCATCCCAAACAGTTGAAATAAAGAAACAATTTGGCTTCGACTCGTGCCGACAAAAACAGTAAACACAAAAAAAACACAAACACTAAACTTAAACTCCCAACAATTTGCTGTCTTACATTCAGCCGCAAGACGGTAAATTTATTTTTATTATGGCACCGGCAGCTTGTCACCATAATTATAGTGTCTGTCTGTCTGTCTGTCTGACTGTCAGTCACTGTTTGCTGTTTTTCTTGCACTGCGGATTTTCCTTAACCGCGTGAGATTTCCCCGAATTTATGAATGTTTGCAGACTCAACTCAGCTGCTGCTGCTGCTGCTTAAAAAGGGTTGCTATTAATAAAATGTGTAGTACTTAGTTTTGGTTGTTTTTGGTTTTGTTTCTGTTAGTTTTATTAGTATTTTAATTTGGTCGTTGCTGTTATTTATAGTGACAGATGCAGGGCAATGTGTTTTATGGGGGAGGTCGTCTCCCCTTCAAACAATGTTTGGCAGCTCCAGCGATTTTAATGGCCAGAAACTTTTAGAAACACACTCACGGCACAGCATTTGCTTAAAATGAATTCCAAAATATTGTACACGAAATATATTTATTTTTAAGAACATTTCTCGTTTCATAAGTGATGTCAGATGTTGATTTATTATAGTTCACGGCATGAGTTATGAGACAATGGGTGAACAATATGTTCTCAAAGAACTCTTAATGGATTATCATAGAAAAGTAGAAATAATTTAATGCAATATTGCCGACATTATGTAAGTGCAACCTGTTGAGTTTTTGCTCAACTCTGGGGCACGTGACATCATTTAAATTTCCAACTGCTGTCATCAAACTAAATGAACTGTAATACTATCTCAGGGGTCCCTGATCTCTCCGTCTGTCTGCGATGTCTCGATGCGATTGCATCTGCATCGTTTACAAAATTATGAAAAGTTTTCTTTTTCTTTTCTCGTATTTATCGCTCCCCTCTGCGACTGTTCATTGCCTCATAAAAGTCAACTACAAATTGCAAATGCAAATGCGAATGCATCAGCAGCTGTTTCTCTTTGTCTTTTTTTGTCCCCGTTGCCATCCCTGTCACTCACTCCACTATATATCTCTAGCGCTATCTCTATCTGTACCTCCATCTCTGTCAACTCTTGGCGGATTCGTGTTAAGAGGTTAAAATCATTTGACATCTTGCATTATAATTACGTTGCACTTTTTGCTGCTGTTGCTGCTGCTGCTGTGACAACTTCGTCTTGGACATGCGAGTTTTATTTAATTATGTCTTGACACAGTCAACCTAAACGAATAAGTTTTTAATTGGAACAGTTTATGCTGCAGGTGCTGGTCTGGAAAAGAATATGCATTCATTGTTTGTCTTGATAAAGTTGTTTCGCTTAAATTTTTGAACTAAAATTATTCAAAAGTACAAATACAAATTATATTATTATTCAAATTTTTTAGTTAGTTTTTTTATTCGTTTCTTCTCAGATTGAGGGTCGTGTATTCGCGAGCTGCCAATCTCCCAACCTTAAAAGAACTATCGAATGAGTTCTTGAACTATCGAAGATATATCGATATAATTGCTTAAGCACTAATACATATTTTATATATTTAAGTATTTAATACTGAATACTTATTTGAGAATAAAAGTGCAGGGCACACTAAATTACAATAATTTTATGCTTATTGCCCATTGGCATCTTATATTATAATTTAGTACTGTTTTATTGTATAATACTTATTTAGTACATTTTAACGATAAAATTGCATTGTTTTGGTTATGTCGAAAATGCCAGTTGAGTGTAGTTAATTTTATCTTTTTTACTTGTTTTTACACGAGTTCGTAACAAAAATATATACATATATATTATTATGTATGCAATATTTAGTTTTTAATACAGATTTTCCAAGTTATTGCAAAGTTTTTCATAATAAAAGCAAGCATAAATTAAATAATAATTTTGTTTGCTTTCAAATTGCAGAATTTTATTTTTTAATTAAAAAATAAAAGTAGTAGCATAACTTTTTATTATGTTTTCATAAAAGTAGTCATATAAACAGATTGCAGGGTATGCTTGCAACATGTTGTCAACACGCAACTCTATCATGCAGGTTTTTGTTTCTGTGTTTTTTTTTATTTGCTCCCTAGAGAAGCTCTGGACATGTGAGTGTGTGTGAGAGTGTGTGTATTACACATACGAAACTCGTACCTACCGCCGCATGAAATAATCTTTAAGATCTCCTCGCATTGCTTCAATTAATTTTTATGGTATTCGCAAACCCATATAAGCGCCACGCCTGCTGTTAAGCCAAGTGCCCCAGCCCTCCCTCTGCTCCGTCCCTGGTTAATGAAAAGTGCAGCAATAGCGATAGCAATTGGGTTCACTGCACGCCCGTTTAGAACTGATTTAATTGCAATTGTGCGCCAGCAGCAGCAGCAGCAGACATGCAATTGTTATCAAATATCGTCAACCCAAGAGGCAACTGCTGTTTGTTGTTGTGGCTAAGGGTAAAATGGTTGTGAATGGTAAATGGTAAATGGCTTGGAAGCCCGAAATGCGGGTTAATCCACGTCCGAGCCGTTAATTAACAAGTGTAATTGATAATGCAACCGCAGTATAGACGCTTCAATGGCTTTGCCACTTTGCCTGCACTTATTAATCACACCCAATTGCTGGTTGTGTGTGTGTGAGTGTGTGTGCCGAGTGTGTTTTGGCTGGCGGCAAACAGATGCCAATAAACCGCATCGTCGTGGCACACATTCGCAGACATCGAAATTGTGTGTGTGGGGCAAAATGGATGCGTGACAAGTGAAAATTGTCGATCTGGAAAAGCTGAGACAGAAAGACAGAGAGGGAGAGAGCGAGAGACTGTGAGCGAGAGAATCGAGAGGCGAGACTGCGTGTTTATTTATAAAAAACATATATTTTTAAAAGAGTCACGGCACATTTTCGTTCTGGTGCTCACAAGTCGAAGAGCGAAGAAGAGCAGAGAGAGGAACTTAAACGCTTGACATTTATTTTGCGTGACATTTCACACACACACACACACACACACACACACACTTTGAGATATAGTTTAACACTCATGCGCCTAGTTATCCAGCGAAATTGTCTCAAAATGCCTTTTGCAATTTGTGGCATTGTCTTTATTTTTGTCCGAAATTTCTGTGAGCAATTTAGACAACAATGTTTGCTCGTATTTAGAGCAACAATCTCACTCCCGCCCCTTCTCCCATGAGTCCCATGAGACTGTCGCGCATGTCTCTGAGGGTTGTCATCGCTGCTTTGTTGCTCTTCCGCTCTCATCTCCCCGGGGCAAGAAGATCTCTGTGTCGCACTGCTCGAAATCAGTTTGAAAATTGCCGGCGGTCAGCGCATTTACTCGCCCGAAACGCTCGCTTTTCTCGCTTTTCCGTATTTTCGCCTATTTCTGTGATTTTCATTAATGGATAAATTGTAGAGTGATTCAACTTTGTGGCTTCTGACCAACAAAAATGTCGTTTTAATAATGCAAAATTGACGAAAAATATTTGCCATTAAACAATTAGTGAAACACTTCGAATGAAATATGAAATGAATCCAATTATAATACATATTTGAATGTGTGTGCATATATAGAAAGTGAAACACAAATAAATTGAATCACTTTTGAGAGTGAGCTCACATAATTAATATGTTGACAAATGGCATTTGTTATGCGGTTGCTGAACAGCCAATTTATTAGCCAAACGTGAAAAGCTTTTAAAATTGAAATTGAAAATCGATACAGCGAATTGCAAGTGGGAAAACTAATTGGTTAAATACCAAAACATGCACAAATTTTCTGCTCTTTAATTTGTATTATTTATATTAAAATGTTTTCAATTGAATTAGATTCATTATGTTGCAATTTTGTAGATTAAAAGAGATGAGAGACAATATGTATCACAATCAAAAAAGATTTATGTTGAGTGGAATTTAATTTTGTTTATTTAAATCAAGATTGCAAATTCTCTAGGTCAGTCTAGACGTCAACTATTAAAGATGATCTTTAAATTTAATTTAATTATTCATAATTTATGAGCAGACATTTGACAAGAGCTTTTGTCTTTCTCTTTCGATCAGTCGATTTCATTTGATATCTTCTGAATATGCTCTTTGCTTTTAAATAATTTATTCTGACTCTTTTCGCATTATCTTGATGTTGTTCTCTTTCATTATTTGCATAGTCTCAGCATTTAAATTTAAATTAAATTCAAATGATCTCTTCTGTTGACTACTAAGAGCTCTTTTAATGCCTGAGAATATACATTTCCTTCTAATGAGCTTTATTAGCTAACAGGCCAGTTAATATTGGCTTGTAAATATCCATAATTTTCTGTTTTCTATGATCAACTAATCTTCATAAACTCTGAAGCTTCAATTCAACTGATGACGGCGCCATTAGGTTGCCCTTTCCATCAGTTCTGTTCTGTTCTTTTCCGGTTCGGCGTCTGTTTCCCCCTTTTGTGGGGACATTAATCAAGCCTATTTGCCAATACTGCAGTTTCTATTCATTTGCGCAAAAATTTAAAATAATTGCGACAATAAAATCACCATAAACTCAACATCAACAACAACAATCCCTTGTAATCTTCGCATATCCGGCTGCGTGTTGCGTGTCTTCCTTCCATGTCATCCCCATGTCTCACACTTCTCCATGTCTCTCTTTCTCTTTCCCTTTCCCCTTTCACGTTTCACTTGCTATGTAACTCCACAATCCATTCTGCATTTTGCATTCTGGAGCTGCCTCAGCTGACGTTGTTGCTGACGGCGCTTTTCTGCATCATCATTATGCTGGAAAAAAAACAACTCTTTGCAAATGTTCCCGATGCTGATGATGATGGGGGGCCAAAGCTGCTTTCTGTCCTGGGTTTTGTGTTCCTCGTTCTACCATTTGACAGCTTAATTGCTTTGTTGATGGATTTCACTGTTGACACTTTTGCTTTCTCATAAATTCGTAATGAACTCTTCAACTCTTGTTCAGCTCAAATGCTTTGAGGACTCTTCGACTGCCCAAAATAAATTTAAAGCTTTTTTCACCTAAAACATTCAAATTATTTTGTGATTCAGTACAATTAAAATAAATTAAATTAAAAATATTATGAAGCGTTTTTATGTTTATAATATTTTCTTTAATGCTTTCGTAAACAACTCGTAAAATGATAATCTAATAATTTCTTAGAATGTATTAAAATTGGATTTTTTTGAAGGCTTTAGATATTTCTAATAGAAAAACACAAAAAAAAAAATGAAGTAAGAAAATTGCAATAAAATGCTATAAAAAAGAAGGAATTAAGCTATTTTATTCAGTTTGCAAAATTAAATGAATTGTAAACTGAGTATTTTAAAAAGGTTTTAACAATTGTAAAATTTGAAAAATAATAATCTATGTATGAACTAAACTTATTTACGAGTCATAGAGAACTTCAAGACAGTCGACAAGACCTCAGACAATTTCGAGTTTCTTGCAATTCATTGTGTCAAATCCAAATTGGTAAATTGAACCAATTTACTCCCCCCTTAAGTTGGGCGTGTTTTGAAAGCAAAACATAGAACAGAAAAACTTAAATATCTCAACTAGGCAAGACAATTGCTGTCTTCTTCCGCTCGGCACCTCATTAGGGCAACTTTTCGGGCGCAAAACGACTTTTAATTGCAGCCACTGGACACAGTTTTCGAGTGGAAAAGAAGCATGAAGAAGGGCAAAAGGAAAGATTGGGGTGACGGTGTCTAAGATTGTGACTGGGACTTGACACATGATGAATGCGTGGGTTGGTCAAGTGGTCGAAATGCTCTCGTAAAGTAGTTTAAAGTCAGTCGAGCACGAAAGTTGCCAAGTAATTACATGTGTACCAAAAACAACTTGAAATTGTCATTTAACATTTGTCAAAGGCAACAAACAAAACAAAAGAAGCAGCGAATAGAACAACAATCAAATAGAAATAAAAAGTCGTGAACTAATTAAGCAACATCTAAGGCCAATTGAAAAGGCCAACAAAGCAACACACACAAAAAAAAGGCGTGAGAATAGCCAGAAAAAGAAAACCAGAAAGAACAATGTCTCAGATCGATTATACCTGCTACACGGTGCCGGAATGCTCCAGCGACGATGACGACGACGACGACGAAGATGTGGTGCATCGTCGTGGTCATCGGCGCAGAGATGATTCAAGCGATGGCACGCTTGAGAATGTGCTGCAGTCAGACTGCACACTGGACTCGGATGCCACTACCACATCGTCCATGGAGCACCACCATCATCATCATCAGCATCAGCACATCTACCGCCAGCAGGTGGGAAGGCGGAACAAACGCTGTGCACCGCAGCGCATCTCGTTGCCAACGCTGACGAGGGAGTTGACGCCACAGCTGGGCGTCTTTCATGAGGGGCCCGAGACGGCGCCGCAGTGGGGATATTTTGTGCCACTATCGCCCAACGGTTTCCTCAGTCCGCCCATGCAGCGACGTTTCAGGTGGCCAAGCTAGAATTTAGTTACCCCCAACAAAAAAAAACAAACAAGCAAACTTAATGCTCATCTTCTTTCTTTCCTTTCTTTATCTACTTGCAGAGAGAAGGAAAACGATCGCAACCGTCGCGCTGTTAGCTATGGCGGTGGTGACGGTGTCTCGCCACCGCATTGCGCCACCATACCGCGTGCGGCACCGCGTCGTGTGGCACTGATGAAGGAGCCACCGCCACCGCCGCCTCCGAAGCCACAGCTGACATCGAAGGCATCGCTGCAGTCGACGGACTCGTCGCATGCATCCAGCATCATTGCCAGCAAATATCCGCAGTCGGAGTACAATCTCATCCAGAAGATCGACTCGAACAGCACGCTGACTGCCCCGGCACAGTATCAGCCACAGAATTTCTATGCCAACACCGGCACCATTTCCTCCACAAACGGTGGCTACTCATCGCTGCTGTGTCATGCCAGCTCCACGGCCAGTCCGTTGGCTGTGCGCAAGCGGGACAAGCTGTTGCATCGGTTCAGCGATGCTGCCACATTGGGGCGCAAGCTCAAGAAGAAGAAGAATACGAATCGCACCTGCCGCTCCATGACTGAGGCCATAGAGATGCTCGCCGATCCGGTCATCGAGGATGAGTTTTTTGTAAGTATAAACGAAACTATTTTTCTTCTTTTTATGCTTTTACTTTGTTATCTCAATTTACACATATTAAGTACATATGTTAAGTTGCCCCTGCTTAGATTGTAAAGCTACTCAAATTTAATTAATACAAAATTCCACATAAAAGAGCTTTTACTCTTGAGATAATCATCGGCCCCAATTTCGAATACGTATGCTTGAATGGCATGGAAGCGACTTTCGATTTGACAGTGGGTGGAAGTTCAAGTATTTGCACAAATTTATGTTGTCTGCAAATTATTAAATTTGATTTACAATTTTATTACATTTTATATTGATATCGCAAGAGCTTTGAATTGGTAGTACAATTGTGGGAGAGAGAAGCTGAGAGCACTGGAGCTTGAGTGCATTCTTACGCACTGAGCGCATTGCTAGTGAGCGCAAAAGCTTTGAGTGCTTTTCGGTCGGCAGAGCGGAGGTGTGCCTCTCACTTAGCAATGCGCTCGCATCAACACTGTGTATTCGATTATTTAAACTTCTTTTTATTAAATCTGTGAATACATTCGAAAAGCTCTTCACTATTTCCTGTAAAGCTGCTTGCTGTTGGTTATTAAGGTGCTTGAAAGCTTTGCGTAAAGTAAAGCTTTCATTTTATTGTTTTCAAGTACACTCAATTCTGTGTATTTGATTATTTAAACTACTTCCTAATGAAATGTGTGAATAATTAGAAAAGTTCTTCACTATTTCCTGTAGAGCTGCTGACTATTGGTCATTAAGGTGCTTAAAAGCTTTGAGTTAAGTAAAGCTTTCATTTTATTGTTACACTATTTTGCGACATGTGATATTTACAATCAAAGCTCTCATATTTCCAAAAGCTTTGAAATCAACGTTAATCTGCTTACAAGCATTGACCACTGAAGAGCTTTCGTCTCTCCATTTTACTAAAGGGGGTGTATCGACTAAATAGCTCACGTTCTGTAAGAGAACAACAACAACAAGAATGAAGTGTGGCCACACGCGCTCAATTTTATCGCAATAAGTTTTATTTGTTTTGTGACTTTTGGAACTGGAAGTTATCTGGCTGGTTTTGTTTTTTTTTTATCTGTCTAATGAATGGCCATTGGAAATTCATTTGTCCACAGATTGCTCTTCGAAATTTATGCATTTTGTTTAGTTCACATTTGTTGCTCGTCGGTGCTCGAACAAGAATTATATTCATCTTTTCAACATTGCGTGGGCGGAAGTGTGTAGTTGACAAAGTGATAAGACTCTGTGTATGTGTGTGTGTGTGGAAGGTGATTGACCATGGAAATTAAAAGAAAACAGAAATATTTCGGAAGGAAAAATACAGCGCGTTACCAGTGACTATAAAGTGACATGGTTTATTTATCGAAATGACAAAGAACATTGTGGTGAATTAAGCTTTGAAACTATTCGATAACCAAAGTAACCTTGAAATAGAATTGCAACTGCAATAAAGCTGAACTCAATTCCAAGCAAGTACAAGCTGAACAACCAAAAAAGCAAATCCATATTTTGCAAGCAAATTCTTTGATACTCTTGACGAACTTTAAGAATGTTTTAACTGTGCAGATTAAATATATAAATATCTAAGTTGAGTTTACTTAACATAAAAACTAGATTTGCTGAACTAAAGATAAAAAGACAGATGGAGATAGTTTTAGTTTTCCATTTAATGTGTCATATCATTCATGACTGAAGAGTAAAACTTTCCATAATAGGGTATTCAATAGGGGGCGTCAGTGGAATTACGTGTATGAAGCTTTTGGTCGCCTAATCTCTGACTGAATACGTATCGATATCAGTTTATCGGTTGTCTTGTATTGGGGTCAGCAGTGGTCACTGGCACTGACTAAGCCAATAATTTGCAAATCTTGCTTAATTAGACGCTACCCATGTTGACAGATTAGCATAGAATTTGAGTGGGTTGGCTCAGCTCTTGGCATGGATATCGCGAATGCCGCCAAATTCATGACAGTTGACAGTTGTTGTTCAGGAAGACGAAGCTGGCTAACAAAAGCGAATGATGCAAACTGTGTCAATACTTTACTCAGTTACCTTGCACACACTCGACTGACTGAACTGACAGAACAAATAATAGTTGTTCTAGGTAGATAGACACAGAGGAAACAGAGGTTCTCGGGTTCAGGTCTGAGGCGACTAGTGCAATACTTGCTAATTGGCTTAACTGCGTTTCTTTCCAGCAAATAATAGAAAAAGTTGTTGCAATAAAATTGCAAATAATTCAAACAGTGAAAAATCGAACGTGCTGCATGTTGAACGTCTCGTGCGCGTCGCTTGCCCCAAACGAACAAAAACATTGTGTTTATAAATTGTTTCAACAACTTTAAATGCTTGCGGGATTTTTTAATTGTGGCGCATAAAAGTATGCAACACTAATGTAGTGCTGTGATTTGTGCATAAAAAGTGAAGTATCTTTTAGGCGCATCTGCTACAAAAACCATAGCATACTTTTGAGCTGATTTGATTGAATAAAACATTTGCATACTATTCGTCTGCTGCCAAAATGAAACCCTCAACACGACGTCGCAGCTTCAAAACGAAACCACCACAACCCAAAGCGAACATTTACAATCCTCTAGTGCGCTTTCGTCCCACTGCCTATGTGCGGAATGGCATCATCGGCGGTGGCCAAGGTCCCGGCACCAATGGCCTCTATCAGATCGAAGATCGTGTGTACACTACGAATAAAATGTTTCTCCGCGATGGCTACATGTATCCACGTCAACCTGGCCAGCCCATGGATCCGCGTTTCCCCCTCGAGCTACACGAGTTCCCGCAACAATTTGGCGCCACTGGCCTGCAATTGGTCAGCACACCCAAGGTGCACATTGCTGGTGAATATCTGGCCAGCGAACAGACCCAGGCACAAACTCCCGAACAGCAGGCGATGGCGGGCAGACGTTGTGCACGTCAAGCGGCTGCCGCCGATATCAATTTGGCAAATCAGGTGTATTTGCTGGGCAAGCAGCGCTCACGTTCTCGCTCGCGCTCTCGCAGCAATAGTCTGGGCAACAAGAGCATAACCAGCTGCATGGGAGGCGGTGGCAGCGCAGAGCGTTCCAGGGAGCGCGAACACGATAGGCCCTATATACGCAATGTGGATGATCTGCTGCAGGCGCTGGGTAAGCGAGACAACAGTGCTGATAACCAGCTCGAAACGGGCTCGACGCACTCCCAATCGCAATCTCAACAACAGCAGCGGCGGCGCTTTAAAAAGGTGAGTTCCATTTCGGTGATCAATCAGTGGCAATGGAATTTGTCAAGCCGTTGGCAGTGGCTGAGGCAGCGTTGCAACATTTCCATTTACCTTAATTGCGACACACACAACAATGTTGACACGCCCGCAGACGCGCCATCACTCATCCCACACACACACAGACAGACACATACACAGACAGTTACATGTCCAGAACGCAGCGAAGCTTGCATTCTGTCCAGAGACCAATCTGGGACCACAAAACCTGAACCCTTGAAAATAGCCCCCAGGGCGCGTCTGCGCAAAAATTAAAATTAATGATGTTCCAAATTTTGCTTGCGGCAAAGCACAAGGTGGAGAGACTCAGACCAGACAGTAGCAGCTAATTTGGCAGCACTCACAGACCAAACTCTCCCACCTGCCTGTTTTCAAAAATCCTTGCCTTGCCTTTGAGCCTATTCCTATTCCTGCAGTCACTGTGGTTTCCATTGCCGTTGCGGTTCCATTGTGCGGTTTCAGTGCCAAAAACAAAAATCATCGTCAGCCCTTTGCCTTTTCGAATATTTATTTATGCAGTTTCGTTTCGTTTCGGGCCTGGTTCATCATCCATTTATTTGGCCAGTGACTTTGAAGTATGTGGCCCCGTCCGTCGTCTCATCATTAGTGAATCTGGCAAACTCTGGCTTTTAGTTTTATTTTGCCTCATTTTTTATACGTTGTGGGCTAAAATTTATGCGCTTCTGTTTTTGATTCTGAAGAGCATTTAAGTTTGAGAAATTGGTTTCGTTGATTGTTTTTTTAGAGCTACAGTGGGACTAGTTTTAAACTCTTTCAACAGTTCTCCAAATAAATATCTAAACTTAGCAAATGTCTTTAATTGAGAATAAAATAAATACGCATTAACCACGAATTTATTATTTTGACAGCTGTCTCTTAGGTATAAATAAATGAAAAAGAAACTCTATTTTTATTAGTAAATTTCTCAAATTCCCATATTTCTCAGCGATCAGCTTTCAGCATAGAAATTCAATTGCTTGAGTATATGTTAACTATTTGTTATATAAATATTTATACAGACATTCGCTGCAATGTTTACGAGTAACACTTCAGCTTTCATTCCTTATAAATATTTATTATAAACTGCAAAAATGTTGTTACCACGGTGGCCATGACTCAACTTCCGCTGTGTAAAATTCCATTTCGAGCTATGCTCGAATCAACTCGAAATCAAATAAATGAAAACGAATGAGGAAAACTTCATTCTATCTCAGCAATCTCATTAAGTTCTAACTTGAACAGCAGACTAACATGGCTTTAAGTTTTGCATATACATACACTCCTAAACCCTTGAGTTACGAGCAATGTGTTGGCATTTAAGCCAAGGCAACATGTAAAATGAATTTCTTGGCAGCACGCATGGATGCCTGGAATGCCTTCTCAGCTCTGGACGGGGGACTGACACTTTTCACCACATGCAAAACTCCCAATGCAGTTGTGTTCTCCCTCCCTCCCCCGAGGAGGTTTAGAATACTTCCCTCCATTTACAAAGGGATCCCCCTTCGCTTTGCAGTTAGTCGTAAATTGAATAAGCCCGTTGTGCTTCTCGCTGGCATGTGTTATGGCATTTTGCTTGGGATGCGGATTCGCTTGAAGACACCCGCCGAGCGCCGAAGAAAGTTGTTAACAAAATTGCACAGTTGTTTTTACTCTTCTTCACATTTTTTTGTTGTTTCCCCCAATTTTGCTGGATTTTGCACGCAGTCACGTGCCAACAAAAAATCTGCAGTGGTTTTGCAGTGTAAAAAACAACATGATTTTTTTTAGCTGCAACTCATTGCGAATGCAGTGCAGGCATCTCGCTTATTTTTCGGATCAATCACAAGAATAATACAATATGAGGCAGATAATTGGAATGCGGTATTTGATTTTGATTTGAGCCAAGGCAACAGCTGTGAAGATTGACAAGAGCGATAAAATGAAAGATAAATACGGTTCAAGGTAGAATTTTGAGCGGAATTTGACAATGTATAGAGTAAGAATTATTTAAGAAAACAGAAAATTAAATCACAATTTCTTAAGCTCCAAGAAGTCAAAGTCAATCTCATTATATTATTTTTAATGGATAGACTAACAAATAAAGTTTATGCAATAAAAAAAAAAATAAATGGTATCATCTAAAGTTCGATAGAAATATAAATTATATATGTTTTTTTTACAAACTTGTAATACTTTATCTTGTGTGCACACTTGTCATAAAATATTTATGACTTTTTTATTGTGTAACCAAAAATTGTATAAAGATCAATAAATTCATATTAAATTCTTACAAGGCAACAATGTTGAAAATTTATAATAAATGCAAATGATATCGGGCAACATTGTTCAAATTTTTTTATGTGATAAATGTTATGTGAAATTATTTCTATCTTTTTTATTAATCCTACAATAAATGGTTCTTTTATTCCAAAACTACTTTATTTATATATAATTTAAATTGAGAAGTTTTGCGGCACTATTTTTAAGCAGTTTAAAAGTTTTTGTATAAAATGTATTTAACTTAAAGTTTTATTTATTAAGTAATTTGAAAACGTAACCAAATACTTTATTTTTGCGCCGTGCTTAATTGTCACTTTGAGTTGCACGTTGCAATAAACACATTTGTGGCCAATTTGATTTTAGCCACATTATTCGCAAGCTATTAAGATAGCAGTAAACAATTCTAGCATTCCTTGGGCAATAACTTCAGTCAGCCATGGCCCCTGGTCAACAATTAGGCATAAAAAACAGTTGAAATGTCTGTAGTGTTCGTGTACAAATCAAATTACCCAACCCGAGCCCAAAGGCAATACTACTTGGCAAAGCTGCTAATGACCAGCAGCCAGCAACCAGCAACCAGCTGCCACATCGTATGACTTGCCTTCACTGCACCTCCCCCTTTGCCTTGCCTTACTTTGCTTTGCAGCAATAATTGTGTCAAAAACTCAAAAACAAAATGCCGCCCATTTGAAATGCTGCACGTGCTCAATGTTGTCGTAAAATAAAACTACGACAGAGAGCGAGAGAAAGATAAAAAACAATTGTTGCACACCACACTCAAAAATGGGGAAAAAACCAAAAGAGTGCATTAGAGTTGGCCATTAAAGAGCAGCAAATGCGATAAACATCACATTTCCCAAGCCAACACATAGCACATATATTTCGATGCAGTATATAATTTAATTGAATTAAGCACGAGTCAAGTTTAAAAGATTACATTTAACTCAAGTTTCGAGATAGCATCGCACAGACTTTTAATTGAAAACACTCCACATTCCACAATCGCCTGGGCAACCAACATAAATAATCGATAGGAGAACACGTAACCTGGGTTAATATTGAAAACATTGACCACCCCAAAGCAGACTTTGAAAAGTATTTCCCGTCGTTCTTTTCCTTCTACTACTATCATACTATTTCTGTCTATTCATGCACTTGAGCTGGGAAGTATTCGAAATGTCTTAACAATGGGAATGCCACTAAAGGCTATTTGGGCCATTTTGGGCTATTGAGCTAGGCCAAGTCCGTGTCCGTGTTCGAAACGTTTAAATTGTTTTCTGACCTCTCGAGTTCTCACACCAACATTTCAAATGGTTTAAGTAATTTGGTGACTCGTCGAGTTCTCTAGTTAAGCTGCGGTCAAATGCTTAAGTATGTCTTGATTTCAGCTCTTTTAAGTTCCCATAATAGTTGCATTTCCGTTTTGGCCATAAAAGTGCAATTTCGAAGATAAGGATAGGATTCACTTTGGGATTTGATACAACAAATTTGCCACTGCAAGTATTTCCCTTTTTTCCTAATTACAATGAAGACATTAATATTTAACAATTTGAATTTTTGTCGTATAGAAAGAGATAAAATGTATCAAAATATTTAATTTTTATAACTTTTATTTAACAATCTGTATTCGATTATTAAACATTATATTCTCAAGATAAATACTTGAATATTTTATTACTTGCATTATTTTAGTTTATATAAAATATTTAGGTTCTATATTTTATTGTCTTTAATTTAAAATAAGATAGTTCTATCTTTCGAAAATATCCAATATTTAAGATTATAAATTCAAATTGTTTTACTATTCTCTCTTATATAATTTTATTGTTATTCACTGTATTGATAAAACCCATTTCTCTTTTTCCAAATCCTAAATTTCAATGTAGTTATCAAATGTTTGGACATTTTAAATTTAAATGTTTGACAGATATGAGAATGTGACTTGAATAATATTCCTTATCTGCCAAAATAGCGACAGCATAAAACGATGGTTGTCAAACAGCAATTTCGATGGGTTCGTGCCTCATTGGCAATCAGCCTTGTTGACCACAGACTGAGTCATGGCTAAAAAGACCTCTCCATGGCAACTAACTCAATGCCAGGCGGCGAATGCATTTCGCATAGTTAGACATTTTGCGCAGTGCATTCGCATTCGCACTCACGTTCACATTCACACTCGCACTCGCAGTCGCATTCACATTGGCAGCAGTTGGATTCGCTCATTGGAAATGCACAGCGGCAACAAAAGGGAGCCACATTCCTATAAATACCACTTCACACTGCTGGGCTGTGGCAAGTTTTTCTTTTATCTTTGATTGCAAACTTGAACACGCCACAGCAACAACAGCAACAACAACGAGCACTCCTTTAACTCCTGCCAAGGAGTCCAAGTCGCTGGCAGCGCCAATGCTAAAGTTAAAATGTTAAATAAAAATCATAAAAAGAAACCCGTTGCCAGTGCTGCCCATTTGTTGTGGCTGTGGTTGTGTCGCCCTGTCGCTTTGTTGCTTGGCGCGCAACTCTACAAAAAGCATACATACCTATAAGCATGTGTGAGCATGTATATGTGTGTGTGTGTGTCGGCCGCCAAACCGGGTCTCCTTCTTCTCCCCATGTTTCAAAAAGTTGCCCGGCAACATTTTTGCCAGCAGCGCGCGCATGTTGCCAGCAACAAGTTTGCGTTTGCGTTTTGAGTTTGAGTTTGTCGTCGTCGTCGTCGACGTCGTTCTCTACCTGACACATGTCTATATGTGTGTGTGAAAGGTGCGCGCTGCTTACCTGCTAGAATGTGACTGTCTGTGTGTACCAATATGTGTGTGCTGGGCATTTTTCGAGCATATTTTACGTTTTCCACGTACGGCGGCAGCGACGTCAGCGCTAGCGTCGACGCCAGCGACTTCGGCTTTTGCTTTCTTGAGCGCGCGGCGTCCATTTCAAAAGTCGACAACGTTTGCTGGCGAATGGACGCGATTAACGGATGAATTTCGCTGCCCGAAAATAAAACGTTTCTTTTTTTTCGGTTTCGGTTCGGTACGGTTCGGTTTTGGGCTTAGGATCAATGTATCTCTAGTCGTGCCTCAACCGCTTTGATTTTTTTCGCTGTTGTGTTGGGGGGCGCCTGTACTTTTTTCTTCAATACGTGCCGTCTCGCTCTGTCTTGCAGTAAAAGAAAAGACAGTGGGCCATTGAACGTGCCCCGTTTTGTGCCGTTGAGTTTTTGTTTGTCACGCGCGTGTCTCGCGACTGTCGCCCCCTTTTCCCCTCATTCATCACCCCACTTGCTGCATTGCCAAATTTACCGCTCAATCACATTTAAGTGCAACGTTCAACATATCAAATATAACAACGACGAAAAGTGCTGTGCTTAAAATAAATAAATGCAAAAGTGCACTACGAAAATTGTTTAACTAATTAAGCAAACAACAACGAAACACGTTGCAAAATTATCACGAAAATTTGCAATTTCATTTTTTGGGCGCATGCGCAACGCCTGCCTTTAGTGTGTGCAACATGTTGTCGCAACTGTAAAACAAAACAACATCAAGAAAAACAACATCATCAACAACTTCACTCATTTATATTCGTCTGTTGCTGTTAACATGGATATCGCCGGAACAGCAACGGGCAATCAGCACGTTCTGCCAAACAATCATTATCGGCATGAATCATTGTTGCAACAGGTAAATACGATAATTACACGAGGCGAAGAGAGTGTCGATGAAAGTCGACATGAGAAATTGAATGCAGCGATTACTATAATTACGACTATCGATATGACTTGTAATCGACTCGATTATTAATCGAAAATTCTTGATGGTTCTTGCATTGACTTATTTTCCAATTCATTAAATGACTATCGATAAGTTTTGCAATCGATGCGCTTATTTATCGGAAATACTTGAATATGCTTGCATTCGCTTTGGCTTATTTTCAAATCCATTAAACTATTAATGCCAGTTTCTCTGGAGCTATTGTGACATTTAACGTTATAAGGTCGCAACCTTTTGAACTGACACTTAAGCGTTCTTAGTTTTATATTAATGTGCATCATTAATAAAAGAAATTACAATGCCAGTGGCTACATTCTTGATATCATCAGCTGTTCATTATTTCAGGGTCAATATAAAAAGAAATAATATTAAGATGAAATATTATTGCAAATTATATACAAACACGTTTTATAAAAGTTTGTTATTCTTTTTGGGGTTAGCTTAACTTCTGAGCCGAATTTGTATTTCTAATGAACTCATCCAAGAATTAAGAAAAATAAATAAAATAAAAATGAAATATTTTATTAAACTAATTTATTTCTTAATAATGTAATTACGTAAAATGTAAAGTTTTTTGCAAACATTTCATATAATTCTAGTCATTTGAAATCGTTCTCCATCTCTTGCGAAATCAGCTAATTAATCAAAGGAAAATGACTTTTCCTTTACTCGATGGCATCAATTTCATTTAATTAGCAAAGCCTGTTTTGTTTTGCTAATGAAATTTTTACGATTTCATTTGCAAAACTCTCACCTGATGAGCAAATGTTTGTCATTAGGTGAGGCTTATTTGGTCAACAGAAGACGATGAAGAAGATGCAACATCAACATGCGTGTTGCATTTTCAAGTGAAAATCAAATGAAGACTTTTATGGAGACAAAGCATCGTAAAGCCAAAAATAAAGTCCGATTCATTTAAGCAGCGACTAATTGAATTTAATGCGACAAATTGTTGACAATGAGTTGATAATAAATGCACATTAATCGGCGGGGAGTCGATCCCGATGCCGATGCCCAATTAATCAAGAAATTCAAGTCGATGCCAAAGGTTTGATAAACGCACCTCGAAGATCGGGTTTTTAGCTTGCATCGGGCATCAATCACAATTTCAATGATAACATCGTAAACAAGCCACGAAAAGCCATAAAAAAGAAAACCAGCAACCAGCAAGCAGCCAACTCTGCCCAATTAACATAAAGTGTATAATTTTACAAATATGCCAGCACATGCGGCACAGCTGAAGAAAAGTAATCAACCTCAAACCAGACAAAAAGCAGCTACTAAAATTATATAAAAAGGCATTGCAACTAGGCGCATGTGCAGCTGGACTGTCATTAAAAATCTTTTGGCATTACGTCTTGAGGATTACTTGGACCTCAGCCACACCTCCCTTCCCCCCGCTTGCCTCATGCAATACTAGAGAGCAATCAACATGAGTGAAATATGTGCAAACACAAAAAAACAACACCTTAAAGACAGCAACAAAAAAACATGTACCCATAAAATTAATGAATTTTCGAAAGTGAAACTTTTTGGCGTTGACGTTTCCCAAAATGAATGGCTAATAATAACAGTGGCAATTCGAATATTGGCCAAAGAAAACTCCACTCTTTTGTGTGTAAGCCAATTATGAAGTCTTTCAACTCATATTAACCAAAATAACAAGTAATTTGGAAATTAGAAACGCAATTGGCCAAATAATAATATAATGCAAAAAATGTAATAATAAATGTAATTTCAATTACAATTGAATCACTCCAATTATGTTTTAAAGCACATTAAAGCTTTATGGTTTGTGCATGTAAAAAGCTTTAATCAACGATCTTTCTTCAATCATCGCTTCCCATTAAAGCTCTAATATTTACTTTTTAATCTGCAGTAAAAGTTGTATTTACTTTTCTTGTTTTTTCAAGAAAACAAGATTCTTAAGTGCAACATTTAGCTGGGTAATTGCTCACACCTTAAAGCACATTAATGTTAAAGAGTGGAATGAAAAGCTGGTTTTTCCAGTGCGACGTTCTAGTATCTCTCCTCTAGTTAGAGAAACTTGACATTGCTTGACCAAACTCGGAGCTGGCATTCACTTTTTATCGTTTGTCTGAAGCGCCAGCAAAGAGGAGAAAAAAAATCACAACTGCAGCAATCTTAATGCCACATTTTCAATAATTCATTTATCTAATAATATAATGATTATAAATTCTGAATGGCTGTTGTTCAAACGCCACGCATTCAAAGCGTTTCAGCATTTATGAGTTTATGTAAAATATGCATAAAAGAAAGTTATAAGCCGGTAATTAAGATGACAAATAAAAGTGGTCAGAACAGCTAGCATAAACAAGCTCGAACTAGATAAAAGAGTCGCTTCAATGTATCTCATATTTTTCCACGAAGTACAAAATTTATGAAGACATTTTGGAGCACCTTAAACCGCAATTTATGCGCACAAATGCGCAACTCAAATCCTTTAAACCGATTTCTGGAAGAGCCCAACTCGGGGAAGAAGAAGAATACAAGTAAAGCAACAGTTTAAAGCAAATACAAGCAGAGAGTCACCATAAAGAATCTCTACACATTAAGAAACTGGTTTCACACACAAATGCTCACACACACACACACATGCACAATGGCCATAAAAAAGGTTCGATCTGGTCGCAGAACAACAAGAAAATAACACACAAACACGAATTGTGTGTCGCCCTAAAAAAAACAACAAAACTACAGAGACATGTCTGCAGAGCACTCAGTTGAGCCAAGGGGCAAACTTTGAGTTGAACTCAAAGATAAAAGATCTGAGCCAAAAATATAAAAGCAATCTACTCAGCTTGAAAGAAAGAAAAAGTCTTTAGAATCAAGTCAAGTTGTTCAACTGGTTTTTCAATGCTGAGTTGAGCTCAAATTTATAAACCGGCCTCGAGTTGTTGGCTCGCCCTTTAGCTCAGATCTCTCCTCTTGGCTCTTTGGAGACTTGAGCCCGCTCCTCGATGAGTTCTTCAGCTCTTTGCGTTGGATGCGGGTGTTGTGGGTTTTTGCCACAACTTGCCTTTAACACATTGATTTATATTGGTAATTTAACGCCATTATTTTGCAGCTGCCCTCCGTCTGAAAGTTATCTAACAGGCCGTGAACTGCAGCGATCAAACAATTGAATGCCTCAGCATCGACTGGGGATACATAGCAATAGATACGGATACAGATACGGAAAGGGGCAACTTCTTGATTGGATGGATGGGGAGGGGGCAATGGGCAATCAAGCTGGGCGCTGCTCTCCGACCCAAGCTGTGAGCTGCCGTTCAACGCGTTTTGGTTGCCATGTTAATCTTCATAATTGTTTGGTTTGCTGGTTAGCTGGCTTGCATTGAACAAACCCTTTTGCAAGAAACTGGATAATAATGTTGGCATGTTCATTGGCCTTCCGAAGGGGGGGAGGAGGGAACTGAACTCGATTGAGCTGTAAAATTGTTAATTTGGCTTCTGTATTGTGTTAGTCACGTGAGCTTAAATTGCTTTTTCTTTTCCTGCACTGCCCTCGCTTTGACTTTGATGGAATCATTTTCCCCCTCTCTCGGTTTCTGTTTCGGTTTCGCTTGTAGTTTTCCCTCGCCGGGCAATTAAGTCTATGATTGTTTATGGATTTTTTTTAGGGGCGTTGGCAAAACAAACAATAACCCTTGATTATCTGCTATGCTTCATTTTATTTACTGCAGTTGATAAAATCGAAAAACATGTTTTAAAATAGTCACTATACTTAAGTGAAGCAATTTTGAAAATGAATTTTAGAAAAACAAAAGAAAATCAACATTATTATGAAGGATAGTCTATAGATTTGTTAATACTTACTAAAGACATTTTTAAAAAATATTGAAAATTAAAAAAGATAATTGTCATTTACATTTTCTTTAAATAAAGAGCTCAACATTTCATCATTATTAGAATTAGTTTAATGATATCTGAAGTTTTGTTTAAGTAACTTCAATATTATAATGAGTAATACAAATTAATACTTTTAAAATATATTTTAAAATGTATATTTGAATAATTCACCTATTTAAGAGTATTATTAAGGCAGCATTGCGTATATTTCTTAATATTTGCTTAACGAAATGACAATGCATAGCAATAGCTGCTTCCGATACAATTTCAATATATCACAAAGTATCTCAGATCAGCTGCAATAATTTACAATAGAAGCGATAAACATAAGATTTCACCTTCAAATAAAGCGAAGAAAAATGTCGTTCGACCTGTGCCACTTCTCAGGCCTAAGAGACGCCAAACGTTAACGTTAACAGGCTTTGCTACCATTCACAAAATTCACACAATAAGTATTTACTGAAACGAGCTTATTAACAACGATTTATTAGCATTTTGAAATGGAAATCGAAATCTAAAGCGACAATCTAGACAATCTAGTGGAACTGGAACTCAAACTGAGGCAGAAACTGGAACTCGAAACTGAAACTGGCTTAGAAAAAAAAAAAAACAAACAAAAACAAAAGCTTCATTCAGTTTGCATGGTTTAAGCTTAATTTACAAGATACAAGAGACAAGCAATACGTGTAAAATGCGTTCCGAGTTGCATACTATATACATTGAAGTATTTCTCTCTTTGAGTCTGTCTAACAAAAATGCGGTTTGCTGAATGTGTCGGCATTTTTGTGGCCCCCACTGGACAGTGGCCAGTGGTCAAGACTTGTTTGCTTACGAAACCGTTGGCACAAAAAACCAAGTTAGTGGCACAGCAGATACATTAAGAGAGCGACAACAAAGCGCGCTTATAAGTAGCAACAGAAATAACAAATAACAACTGCAACTGCAATTGATTAGGAAATGAGCTGCAACATTTTGTATCTTTGTATCTTGAGAGTTATGCGCCTGTCGCAAAGTCGCCTGTCGTAAGATACAAATGATATGGGACCTGCCACACCCAGCAGCGAATTCCTCACAATTGATTCATAAATGTAAAAACACAAAACAAAACTGGTTTCTGCGTAGCCTCCACAAATATTTGCATAACAATTTAACGATTCGCAATGCTTCTCGCAGTACTTCACATCAAATCAAGCAGAACCATCTACAACATTCCGCAGAGACGTTCATTCGAGTTCTTAATTCTCCTTTTTTTCTCACTTTCTCACTCTTTCATTATTAAAAAACACCTGCCAGCTCATTTGAGTGGCATTTTTTTGCCCTGTGGTTCCTCTGAGACTTCCTCTTTGACTCTTTCATTTGCATTCATTGCACGTCACCCAACAATGCATGTATTTAATGTGATTCAACCGCAGTTCCTTTTATTTCAACAAAATATTTAATTAAAATTATATACGAAATGGAAAGCTTTTCAATTCAGTGTCCAGCTAACATAGATTGGCAATTTGTGAGCGTCATTCAAGCTATTGTTGAGTCGAACAAAGCAATTTCAATAAATGCATTCAAAAGTTTCACTCAGTTCAATGGCAATTGAAGGGGGATACAGATTTGAAGGAGTGTTCATATTGTAGTTAATGAAACAAAAAACACTGCTTAAAGCATACTTTTAAGCAGTTCATAACTTTGAGCACTTGATCAAAAGTTTTTAATTCATAAAATTATAATACGAGAGAATAGAACCTAAGGTGGGAAAGTTGAAGCAAACAAACAACTTTTAACTTAATATAAACATTTAATCAAGAGAGTTTTTAACAAAATTATTTTAAGAAATAGTTTAGTTGATATTTACAGATTTTTTAAAATGTCATTTCAACCAGTTGCTTTAAAGTTTTTCCCCACTTTTCGTTGTCATTTAAGCATACAGTTTATAAAATATGGCTTAAAACAATCAATGCTTTGTTCACGTCAAATTTTATGATTATTTGCACATCAATTAGACGCCTTTGTCTTTGTCTTTTCAAACGGATCGAATCGTTAAGCAATCGCGTTATTCACACCTTCCAAATTTATTAAAGAAAAAAATAATCTTTTTATGTTTTCATGTGGGTTGCTCTTGGCTCTTGGCTTTCCGCCTTCGATGGATTGAATTCTGTGACACAGTTTTCCACTCAAATGTCAAAGTTTAATTTGTTGCTCAACACAAAAACGTTTAAAAGTCACACACGCACAACGATTTTATGAGAATTTTATGTATCATGAAATCAAAAAAAAAAAAAGAGTAGAGGAAAGAAAATAAGAATCAATGGAGGCCAAGCAACCTTTCACTCTCGGCGAAAGTTCGGGGAATCCATTCGCTACGTAAACCCAAATCGAAACAAGCTAACAAGCAATTTTATATGCAAATCGAAGACAGACTGAATAAAACATTAGCCAAGTCATCTGCTGCCAGAACGCAGACCTTTAACGCAATTTAGTCCACAAAACACAAAATAAAAAAGTTAAAGGCGAATCTTTGTTGCGCTTTTTCTGCGAATTTTACATTTTATTTTGTTCCCTTCTTGTCGTATTTTTACTCTTTTCGCATACTAATTGCGACTCTTTTGAGTTTCGAGTATGCCTTTATGCAAAATATGTCTTGTAGATCAACATTTGAATACAATGATTGAATGTTTTGTTGGCCCTCTTGGTTTATGAATCATCATCGTCAAACTGCGATCGAATATGCAATAACAAAAACCTGGCAATCAACAATGTGCTTGAAAAACAAACACAAATAAGTGCGAGACACAAAAGGCAATATAAAAATATTTTTCGTATTATTATGAATTAATTATAGTTTGATATGGCAGAGACCGCGACCGGATTCTTTGGATATTTCATTTTTATGATCGACGACGGAATTTTTATGTTTATTATTATTATTTTGCTGTTGCTGTTGCTGTTGGCTGAGCATATCGTAATATAATTATTCAAATTTTGCTTCTGTTTCTTTCTTTACAGGTGAGTTAAACGTTCCTTTTAAACAAATCGCCTGCCCCTAGGTCATGCTACCATATAAGGGGTATTCGTGAGTATGAACTCTTTATTCTTTTGTTCGAACAGGCCTCAATTAGCCAAAGTGCTGTGGCTTGGACACATCTGCTGCCCCATTAAAGGGCTGGCTATAATAGGAAAAGCATTTATGAGTGTTCGCTCATCGTCCATCATCAAAACTTGACAGCAACAGCTCAACTAGGGCTTCAATCTCTCACTCGCTGTTGTTAGTTCACTTGTTTTTTTTATGGTAAATTTTCATTTTCCAGTCGAGTGGATGGCAACTTTTATGTAACCTGGCACTTAATTGCATATGTAGCTCGTTCCTTGGTATCTCTCTCGTCGCCAAAAGAATCATTGAAGCGTCGCGTCGCGTCGCGTTGACTTTGTCACTTTGTATTTGTTGTTCTTGATACAGCACATATTTCTATCTAATCACATAATGGCATTCACGTTGCCATCAACACATAGTTAAACTTTGGTTGGCCCAAGGCACCTTTTTTTAACAAATATTTTTTTAACACAAAATATGCCAAACGATATCAATTATTTGCTTGCAGCTCATGCAAATTGTGCTGTAATCGATGTGTGGGCTTTTAATAGGTGTTGAGCACTCAGTTTTGCATCTATTAGAATGCATAAAATATAAGCATCAATTTATGGATTAATATAATAGAGAGGCCACAAAGATAATCGAGCAGTGAACGTGGGTTTCTCTAATGCTCCACAACTACTTGAATATGGCTTACTTGTTCACTGCAATTAAATGCTTGATCAATGCGAAACTGTCAACTCGTTAGAAAAGAAATTGTATTTCTTGTATAAAAGCTATAAAATTAAATGGTTTTTATAACCCAGATAAGGCCTTTGGTTTTTCACTTCTTTGCTTTGTTTATTATTTGCAAGCAATTTGTCGACATTTATCGCCAATGGAATGTTCTCCAATTGCAATTACATAAATTGCGTAATAATTTAATTATTTGTACAGGAAAATATGTCTGATTGAAAGAAGTCAATTAAATTTAAAGCATGTTAGATTTGCATTTTAACTTATTCATAAACTTATTTAAAGTGACTTAAACAATTCAACATTAGCAAGTCAGAAAGCTGGAGTAGATACCCGCTACCCATTTTCATTAAAACCTCAACTTAAAAATACTACTAAAATATACCAAAGGCTATATTTGGTATAAAGGTATACTACATTCAAACATACCGTACAAAATATACCAGACTGTAAACCAAAGAATCTAGCAACAGGTCAAGGTATTTCTTGCCATATAAAAGTAATTTTTAAATATTGGTTGCGGGTATAAAAGGCAATATATTAATCAGGTTACATTTAAAATCTAAATCAATCAAATCAGAAAAATAAAAAAAATTGCAAAGATATTAAATAAAATGTAATATTGCAGATTCGATGCAAGTATCGATTTAAAATTTCAATCAGCTTTGAGTGAGTTTTTCTCTACTTCAGCTTGAGCCATGTGAGATACTTTAAGCCTGGTGAAAATGATTTAGCTGTGCTCCACTTTCGAGAGGCAGCAATATGAGGAATGGGAAACTCACTGTTCACAGTCTGTGATTAGAATAGAACACAATGCTTTAGATACAGACACGTCACATGTTCCTTTGCACTTCTGCTTTGCTGTTTGTCATGTGTTTCTTTCTATCTTTGCTCCGTTTTTTTTCCTGTTTGCCTTGGAAAATTACACACTCATTTCAAAATGTTTACTTTTGCATACAAGTGTTGTGTGCACTACAAACGTGTTCCGCATCCCGAAGCCATAGCCGGTGCCTGCCTGCATCCCGTTTCCTGTTTACATTGCGACATCTCCGCCATTGCCGCATCTTCTGCTCTTCTGCTCCATGAGAGCTCAGTACAAAATGGAGTAGGTGTTTGCCCAGGGCGATGAGGGCATTGTATGACACGGCAAGTGACAAGTGAAAGGATCTGCGAACACTTGGAATAATATCCATTCAACCCGGCAAACGTCCCTCTTAAGCACGCCACTCAACTGGCCCTTAAAACCTGTGAAAGTTATTGACACGGACAGCCTAGAGTTTTTGCAATAAGCAAAACTATACCGTTGGATTAAAACAAGTTCTTTGTAGTTCTAGATTAATAAACTATTCAGTCATGTGTTTGCTAAGAAAGTAAAACCATTGTTTAATGAAGAAATGTATTGGGATTTGAATACAATTGTTAAATGTATAAATAAATAGTCTTTTTATTAAGTTTCATTTTTATTTTATATGAAAATGTCAACTAAAACCATTTTTCCATAAGGTACCAATATTTGAATTGCAATATTTTCAATTAATTTTCTCTTCAATTCTCTTTTTAATACTCACACTTTTCCCTTTCAAGCCAGTGCACTTTCGATAGTTGAACAGGTTTTCTCTGATCCCACTGTATCACATCGTCATCTATGTATAAAGAATTTTGTTCAATTCAGCAATTTAATTACTCATCAGTTTCTATCAAGAAAAAAGAAACACAATCTTTCTCTCTGGCATGCCCAACGTAATCCCAGCTTAAGAGCAGAGCATGTTGACCTTAAAGAATGATAAGTACAAAGCAAAGATGTTGCCTAGCCGCACTTGAGGGGCAATCCATTGTCTCCTCATCCTCATCCTCATCGTCATCGTGATCGTCGCTCTTTGCCCTCCGTCTGTGTGCCATACGAGAAGCGATAAGTACTTGAGGTATTTTCCAGTGCAGCAGCACGCATGCGTGCCATAACTCAAACATATGAACCCGGCAACACACGGACACACACTTTTCAGACTTTTCAATTTTCACCCGACTGCACTTGGAAATGTGACCCAGCGATGGGCTCGCGACGCATGCCTTAGTGTTTGGGTGTTTTGGTATTTTTTTATTCTTCTGCTTTTTGTGTGTGTTTTATGCCTTCCTCTTTACCTAATTTATGAAATCTAGAAATCTTAAGTTTTGTAGTTCAAGCACGTACCACGCACGAAACAAAGCCAAACACTCGACACAGAAATGGGCATAGAAATTCTTTGGCGAATGCCAAACACAAATGACCAAAGAGTTATCGACCTGTGTGCGTATCCGTGAGATACAGATACAGTATCTGTCCGTTAAAGTGTTCCAATTTGTGTGCTTTAAGTACAGCTAAAAACATTAACACGTCGCGCCGACATTAAACTCGTTAAATGCTCCCAAATGGGAGCAGAAAACAGGAGCAGGAGCAGCTAAGCCCCGCAGGATGCCACTCAGACGCATCATTTGGCAGAGTGACATGGTGACATTAACCACGCCCACTAAAAAGGACGTGCCAATCGACAATATGCAAATGTTGTTATTGAAATTCTGCTCTCCAAATGGTTTGATGTTCTGGTTTCTACGCAGTCTCTCTTGTAGTCTCGTCCTTGGCATCCTTCCGACTCGTTAATCGCCCCAGACAAGTCGTATGTCATACGTGAGCGACAGAACAGCAAAAGCCCATCCTGCTGCTGAGAGAACCTGTTAGAGGTAAGCTCACAACAGCAACAACAACAACAACAGCCTCATCCTTGGCCTTTTCCTGCTCTAACGACCACGTGTCCTTCCTGCTTCGATGTTAATAGCATCAGGCGCGACGAGAGAAGGAGACACATAAAAAGTGCTGACTGTCTGCAAAATTTAACAGAAATAAATGTTCTTTTCCGAAATACTAGAAATTGTGGTGTAAACACACAACAAAATAATGAAAGTAACAGCAAAATACTTTTTATCCGACAGCAAACATTTGAACACTTACTACCTCAATGTAGAGTAACACTGTAAATGAAATCACAACTGCGATACACAGTTTGAAAAGTTGTTTACCTTTGCAGTGTTGACAATGAATAACAAGTAGAAGTAGCTCAGTTGAGTGGGCTCGACAACGAGACACTTTTCAACCCAATGAGAATATTCGCAACTTATCTAAATAGTTTGGACTACATTGAATGTGTATTTTTCTCCAAAAATAATTGAGCTCTTCGAGTATAAATAAATGCGATAACTTTTTGGCAAACAGCATTCACAATCCTTGCCAAGTTTTCTGATTTATAAACTTTGACCAACTCAGTCGACGGGGAGTCAACAACCCCTGAGAGGAAAGCAATGTTAATGCTTGATTGCATTTTAGTGTTGTGCACTAAAAGTCAATTGTTTATCAATTGTTGTTGTCCGCATAGAAACGAACATTTCCCTCGAGGGTATTTTTCATTTTAATTTTTTTGTTTTTTTCTTTTTTGAAACTGGTGTGGAACGTGTTGCGCTGCTTGTACTGCGGCTGTTGTCCAGTGTTGTGCCTGTCTAGACATGTCCGTATTGCTTGCTACCTGCAACTGCAACACAGGGTTGTCTCGGTTGTAGTCCCAGAGCTCAAAGACCTTTCGTATTGTGTGTGCATTTGTTGCTGCCGCTACCTGAGGCAATGTTGCCTTGAAAATGCGCCTGGGAAATGCGTACAGCACCCAAAATCGAAATAGATTAAAAAATCATTAGAATGTTGATAAATTGTACAGCTCGAGGGTAACCAAATGAAAAAAAGTCTGAAAAGAAAAGGTTAAATCACTGCAGGAGGTGTTGAGCAAATTAAATTGATCATTTAGAGCGTTTTTAGCTGGGGTCGACTGCAGACATGATTGGGCCATGCAAGTTGAGACTGACCTCACACATTTTAGCTTCGGTTTAGATAAGAGTTCTTCTTTCTAATAATGTAGAGAAGCGGGTATACTCGCTATAAGTTTAACATGCGGGTATATAATAGGGCATTCAATAGCAAAGATAATGTTAATAAAATAAGTGAATTTATTTGAAGATTGTCACTTTATTCTGTTAAGAAAGTTCCGGATTTTCTTGCAATGTGTGTGAAGTATAATATAATTTACATAGTAAAGTTTACCATATACTTATTCTATTAGAAACCTCACTCTTTCTATATACTACTCAGAAAAAATATACTAAGTGCAGTATATGGTATCATAAAAATACTACTTCATGATTACAGAACTGTATTTATATTGCCCTTTATTTTTGCCAATTTCCGAATAAATTTCAATGCTCGAACTTTTTTAGATATTCTCTAGTAACTCCAAGTCCATCAGTCTCGGTTGAGTGAGTTGAAGTTATTTGTTTTGTCAATGAATCTTGTACTTAGTCGACCCTATAGATTCAATATCCATTAATGCAATTCAATATCCCACAATCCGCACAATATTTGCCTTTGTTTTCGCAAAAAATAAAAACCAGACCAGGACAGGACAGAGTGTCATGCTAAGCGTGTTTGTGTTTGTCTGCTCTATTTGAGCATTGTTCTTATTTTTGGCATGAAAACAAACGTTGTTTTCGATATCCAAAAGAGCTGCTCACACCTTTAGAACGTCAACAATGAGAACCTACCATACATTTAAATTCAATGTTATAGGAATTCCAGACTGTCGCTCTCCTCTGCCTTCTCCACCTCCACCTCCACCTTCATCTCCATCGATTGTTGGCATAATAGTTGATGTTGGAGTTTGGTATCGGTATTTGTATTTGTATTTGTATTTGTATAGGAAATGGCATCAGCATCAGCATCAACAGCATCGTTTACATTGAAAACAGAATAAAAACGCAGAAGAATGGTCGACATCGTTGCCCATGTTGATGGAGTAGCTCCATTTAGGAGTGCCAACTGCCTTCACGATTTGCCTTTTATTTTGCATAAATATGCGCGCTTGTCAGTTGCAGTTGCAGTCACTGTCAGCGAGCTCCATTGATGATGTGTTGTGACGACTGTCGAGCCCCGCTATGTAAATGAATATCTCTCAACATACTATATATGTACATATATACATTCGAATATATATAGATATTCTCACCATGACACTCTTTAAGCTTTGTCTTTAATTCATGAAAGTTTCTGCACACTTTGCACATTTTCATTTGCCATATAAAATTTAATTCATGGAATTTTTCTACTTCAGTTACTTCAACACAGTTGCAATTGCACTTGCAGATACAGCCTTATATACGCAGTACTTGTAGATACAGATACATTTGTCGTACTCACTTGCTGTGTAATGGAGATCTTCTTTTTTAGTCGAGTATACTCGTTTGTTTGTCACTTTAAGCATTTAATAAGCACTCGCTTGATTGAATTAATATGTCAAGTTGTTTGGCCATTGTTCACTGATCTCTCACTCTCACTCTGTCTCTGTCTCTATCTCAAAGCAGTTCAGATCGGTGCGGGCGTCTACAATGGTATAATTGAATTGAAACTGCCGTTAAGTGCGACTCAAGTTGTGAACTTTTCAACTTTTGCTCCAAGTGCAATGCAATTTGTAATCTCGGCAATAGACATTGTTCAGTTGCGTTCACTGGAATGCATCTTTCACAATTTTAAGGCATTCAGAGTGTTCATTAGAGCATGCAATGCGTATTGAAAAATTACGAAAATGTATTAGTATTAAAGTTAAAGATAATTTTAAAAATTTATATTTTTATACTAATTTTCTTTACTATAAAATATAAGATAAGTTTTTCATCTTATATTAAAAATTTTTTAATTAAAATTTTTGTTTATTATTCCGGCTGTAGAAATATTTTTTTTTTTTATTTAAAATACTTAAAATTAAACAAATGTTACAATGACTTATTAATAAACCATTAAAAAATATTTCATAAAAATTCTAAATTTCATCAGCTTTAAATCCTGCTCTACATTTTTCACTTTGTGATGAAATTCATAAGCGCTGCTCCTTTAATATTGAAAGAGGAAGCGAAATATCTTCAAATCACAGTGGTACACAATTCGACAAATAGGTTCCACAATGCAATAGATTCCACAACAAGTTGAAAATCTCTTTCATACACAGTTTTATCAAATATTGCTATTTGCTTTTGACGTTTTGTTTACATTTTTGTCTTCGCTGCCGCTTTCCGGCCTCAATGAGCAAACACACAAACGCACACATTCATGCATTGGCATCCACAAACACAAACACACACACACAGTGTTACCTATACAAATGCAACAACAGATAGGGCAGCAGCTACTGCACGTCGCGTTTGCTTGTTTTCTCTTCGTCGTCGTCGTCGTCGACTTCGTGTTCGCTTGTCTGACTGGCTGGCTGCCTTTGCTTTTGCTTTTGCCTGTGTGCCTTTATTCATTCGCTTGTTTGTTTTGTGCTATGCCTTCATCATCGCTTCGTTCGCTTCGTTCACTTCGTTTCGCTTTGCGCTCGCTCTCCGGTTTTGGATCTTGTGACTGGGTGGAAGTCGACTGCCATCCACAATTGTAAAATAGTTTCGAAGCGTGTTTCAAGCCGTCAACGTCAACGTTTGCCGTGTGCGGACTGCGACGGCGCAAGCAACGACAACGCAACGACGTGAAGTTGTATCTTTAGCGATACACTCTCGCATGAATACCAAATATACAACAAAATACCAAAAGCTTGTGTGAAATGTAAATGTTAATTAGTTGGCCAGCTGCCCAAATAAAGTACTACAACAATTATTGAAGTGCACAATAAATACAATTACAAATACGTGTACTAATCGAATAGCGAACCGAATGTGATTCGTGCGCTGCCTGCGGTTGCAGTTGCTGTTGCTGTTGCAGTTGAAGTTGCAATTTCTGCCGCTGTCCAGTGAAGCGAGCAGCTGCAGGCGCGAGCAAGCGAGCGAGCATTTCACTTTCGGTGCATCCAACAGATACTTTTTGTGTTGCGCTCCAAATTGGCAGCTGTTTGGGTCATTGGCTTTTTATTTTTTGAGCAATTGCCCAATACCTAAGAAGACAATGCAATTGCTTTCATTCGCGTCGCGTCACGTTGATCTGATCTAGCCAAAAACAAAAAAATAAGAGACAACAAAAATGTATCTTAAAGTGCGTGCGCCAATCAATTAGCATGTAAATGCGGTGCGTGTGTGTTAATTAAAGCCGCCTTGACTGGCCACAGCCAACACCCTTAAAGACGCAAGACAAGGCAAAAACAAATAACCAAAAAAGAATATGTTAAACAGCCAAAAACAACAACAATATCTGGCAATATCCGTTTGCCACTGAATGACGCGTTCTCAGATAAAATAATATGCAAATACACTTTGCCGGTGTGCTCTACGCTGTTCAAATTCCTCAATAAATTGTCTCTCGTTTGAAGCTGCAGCTACTCTAGTCAAGACATTCGAGTTTATTTATAAATCATTATCTCAGACAGCGTTAAAGTGCAATCAATTATTGTTATTTACCTGCAGTCTGTGTTCCCAATAACAATTGAAAGTGTGACATCAGCTTCAGGCTTACAATTTTTTGTATTTCTAATATTTTTTTGTGGCTCAATTTCAGTTATATCTACACACAAAATTTATAATTTTCATAACTTCAAACAAGTGAAAAGAAAAATAAAATAAATATTCAAAATAATGTCATACAATTGAATTAAATGCTCATGTTAATTACGTTACGTTGTATGAGAAACATTTCCATTATCAAAACATCAACCCAACACGTCCAACATCAACATCCACATCCACAGTCACAACAATGAAATTTCCGGATTATGTGCCAAACAACATGTTGGTAAGCAAACCCAAGTGACTGCGTAGATTTTTCCTTATAATTGAAGTCGTTAACGAGTCATAAATGCTCTATAAATCAAGGTGTTCTCACTTCATAATTATGAATAATAAGCAAGACGCTACAATGGACTTTGATTGACGTTGAGATACCCGCTACAATTTTATTTCTATTTAAGATTAAAAAAATAAAGTGTCTCTTAATTTTTATCCATTACCTTTTTCAGAGAAACTTCCGAATTTATTTCTTACTTAGATAAACATATCAGAAATCTTCTTTAAATTCAAAATATAAGTTCGTTATAAATAGTTTTTTCTTATCGAATATCCAGTCCATTGCCAATAGATAATCGCCAGATGGCATTGGAAGGTTAAAACGCTCATATCGTAAATAAAATCCTTCAATTATTTGGGGACCCTGCAAAACACATAATGTTACAGAATAAAAAACAGAAAATTGAAATAAAGAAAAAAACTAACCACATAGGGACATGTATGATTAATATTTGAATATTCCTTAAATAGATTATAGATGAGAATAACGAAAGGATTATATGACTTTTTGACAAATCGACAGGCATCCACAGTTCCCTTCAAAATGAAAGGCTTATAGCCATTGGCTCTTTTGTACATTTGCATTTCCATGAATATATTGTCACAGGGTTTCAGAATCGTCCCATTAAAATTGAAGACAGTTTTATTTCGGTTAATGGCGTTCAGTCTACATTTATGTATTGCCATCAATGATTTGTTGTAACTCTCACAAACTGCATTTGTAAATTTGAACACGACGGCTTCCTGTTAAACCAAAAATAAATCACTTATTTCACAATCACAACGCTTCCAGCAAATATTGTAATTACATTATAACTCATTATGTAACTTAGCCAAAAGAGAAAAATTCCGAACGTCAAAATACTTCTTTGCATATTGGATTATTTGAACTGACTATTCCATTGATTCATAGCTTCGGTTAATGTATTTTACAAAGTTTTAACACGGTTCATCAGCCAAAACGCTCGCTCAATTAAAAAGCCATTCAACTACTATATTAAAATCTATATTAAATGCAACAGGTTTTTTAATTTATGTAATTAAGTACATCAAAATATTTCTGTCAATAAATGTTGACTATCCATAAGTTATTAGAAATGGGTCATTGCCAGAATTTACAAAAATCATCATCCTCTCGATAAGTAACTTAGTAACTCAGAATTTCTAAATTAACTCATTTTAAATGCTACGCAAGAGAGATTTTTAAAGTCCCTGAGATATGGATATAAATATGAAGAGCAATTAACATCATCACTATTCTATTACAAAATAAACAATTGATTTTGGGGCACTTGTTTTCAACTTTATTAGTTCAAAAATCTTCATTAAATGAAAAGTATAAATTCGTTATGAAGGTTTTTTTTCCTTTCAAATATCCAATCCATTGCCAACAAATAGTCACCAGTTGGTAATGGGAGGCTTAGTAGATCAGGTCGCAGATAAAATCCCTCAATTATTTGCGGACCCTGCGAAAATATGAATTTTCCAAACAAAAAAGAAAGTTAACAGAACAAACTATGAAGAAACAAAAAACTCACCACGTATGGACATGTGTGATTAATGTTAGTATACTCTTTAAATAAATTATAAACGAGTATAGCAAATGGATTATATAGTTTTTTGATGAATCGACACGCATCCATTTTGGCGTTTAAAACAAAAGGTTTATAGCCATTGGCTTTTTTATACACTTGCATGTTTATCTTAATATTGCTGCAGGGATGCTGAATCGTTCCAATAAAATTGAAAACGGTTTTATTCCTGCTAATCGCATAGAGTCGACAAGTATTTATGACCATCCACGTCTCGTTATAGCTCTCACATACGGCGTTTGTGAACTTGAAAGTGACAGCTTCCTGATCAAAAAAAATGATCTGTAATTCACTATTATATATATTCCTTTATTTTCGTTATACTTGCATTAAAACTCCGATTGTAAATCCAAATGAAAAAAATGCTTAAAGTAATAAGTCGTGCTCTCATGATGGTCTATGTAAACTGTTTATTCTTACAAACTTTGATCGAAATACAAAAATAGTAGAATGATACGGTTCACAAGTTTAACTACATTAAAGTCAACCAACCAAAAACTCATTTAACAATATTAAATAGCTACATTATTAAATGTATTATGTATTTAGTTTCACAAAGCGTTTATAAAAACATTTGTCAATTACATAGTACCTTAAATTGTTACTACTTACCAAAGCGAAATCCAGAAAAGGGCTCGACCAATAAAGAAATACGATTTATGCGTTCTTCTCTCAGATATACAACACATTTATTATACCCTTCTACCCAATGTGCACCGGGTATAAACTCTAAAGATAAAACATTCCAAGATGAATGTCAAGCATTTTTATGTGAAGGTTAAAGTTACAACAAAAAAAACTCGTTGTTGAAATGCTTTAAATTTAAAGTACTCCACAATGTGTAGAACCCAAAACTCATGGGAACTTATAAATGGTTTTTAATTTATTTACTTTGTTGGCCAGATAAAGATTCTGATTTCAGATTAGATAAAGACACTGGGTAATATTTATTTTATGTGACTAAACATAAAGATGTAACTTCACATCACTTTAAGAATTCGTAGCGGAAACAACGAAATACAAATCTAGATTTCCATAATTTATGTAATGAAAAATGGCTGTGTGAATGTTTTTTTTTATGAATTTAAAGTTTACAGTCTCAAACACTTTATTTGTAAAAATAACTTAAATATAATATAAGCTTTGATTTACACAATAATAATTTTAATGATCACATAATGATATTACTTTTGTGCTCAAAATGTTCTGTTACCCAATAGTATTTTTAGAATTTTGTTGTGTGTTATCTTAGCTATTTACACATGTGATAAATCATACAGTTCAGTCGTCCTATTAGAGGTGTGCTGTCACTCAACACACATGCTATACGAATAATAAATTACATTAAAAATGACTCTCCTCCAGCATTGAATGTAAACATGAGCAAAACTACAAAGAAAGTATGGTTTAGTTCTTGCTTTGTTCTTCGTTTCCCCCTCGATTGTGGGGAGTTTTCCGCACGCATTCATTTCAGAGCAGATCATTAAACTTCAAGCTAATTTCACTTGCAATTAAGTTAATTATAATTTTATCGCCCGCCCCGTTGGCAACGGAACTCGGTCACAATACGTTCATAAATCTTCGACTTTTTCTCGCTTGCATATTCGGTTGTGTTCGCCATGCAAGCCAAGCATAACAATTTAATGCACAAAAATGAAGATCAGTCCAAAGATACAACTAATCTAACTAACAACAGATACAGATACAACACACAAAAATGCGACTTATGCTAATTTTAGGATGTTTCCCGTTGCACCTGCACTTCAACAACGTAACCTAACAAAATGAAAAGAAAAGAAAACAAAACAAAAATATAAATATAAATAAAGACATGAGCATACATATTTATAACTTAGCATGCGCCCACGCAAACACATGGCTAAGTCTAACAAATTTCATATTTTTAGTTAATTTTCAGTTTCCAAGGCACGAGTCTCTCTCGCCACAGCCCACGTGAAATTTTAATTTGATTTTGTTAGTTTTTTGTTTCTTCAACTTCAAGTTGCAAATGATTTCGAAATTGGATGCGTCGCGACTGCTCGTAACGCCATCGATATTCGCTTGCCGCCCACCTGAGAGTCGAGACTTTGGTATTGGTCTTGGGTCTCGGAATGGGGGATTGGCACTCTAAACGAAAGACTTGCAATGAATCACAGCAGTCTCTGTATTGTGCATTGAACAAGCACTCAATGGGATTTATTTTTAATTGATTTATTTTCGCATTATTGGATTTGTGCTGTGATTGAGATCTAATTGAGCACAGCGTCCGCTCTCCCATCACAGTTCACAGTTCGGAAATCAGAAAATGAAATGCCACCCGCTGAGTGATGAGTGTAAATGCAGTAAACAATTTGTAAGCTAAATCAGTTTATTAATCTATAGTGACAGGTGCGAGACAACATGGTTGTAAAATTAGTTTTATTACCAAACACTTTCATTACAAAAAACAATCATTTACTTCTTTTGTATATTTCTTTTGATTGTATCAAATAATTTGATGAAATTCACTAATCTTCCTTAAATTCGAAATATACATTCGTAATAACTAGCTTCTTCTTATCAAATATCCAATCCATTTGCAATAGATATTCACCAGTTGGCAATGGAAGCCCCAATATATCGGGTCGCAGATAAAACCCATCGAGTATTTGATCACCCTGTATGAAAGTATATCACAGAATATAAAACAAGTTGGTTCGAGTTGTAAAACTTACCACATAGGGACATGTGTGATTAATATTTGAGAATTCCTTAAATTGTCTATAGACAAGATTGACAAATGGATTATAAGATCTTTTCACAAATCGACAAGCATCAATAGTTGCCTTTAACACGAAGGGTTTATAGCCATTCGCTTTTTTTATACGATTGCAAGGCCAGCACAATATTGCTACACGGTTTTATGATTGTTGCATTGAAATTGAAGACAGTCTTATTTCGATTAATAGCATGCAATCGACATTTATTTATCACCAGCAACGACTCGTCATAAGTCTCACAAACAACATTCGTGAATTTAAACAGCACAGCTTCCTGTAAAAAAAAAAGTTGAATTTATTCGCGATCCCTAATTGTGGATATTTGTATTCACATTATATCTAAGATTATAAATTATCCAATATAAGAAAATAAAGTAGACAACAAGTGTTCCTCGCATGTTGACTAAAACGAACTGAAGTTTATGAAACGATTCATCAAATAAAATGCGTTGAAATCAACCGACCATAAAATAGATATATTAAGGATTATATAATATTAAATGCAGTTCGATTAGGTCATCAACAATTATTTAGTTAATCCTCAGACTAAACAAATATCGACCAAATGTAGTCAAATAGTATTTTAGTCTTCAGAAATCAAACAGTGAGTGAAGCAGTGAAATTTAAAATAATTCACGATTGTTAAATGTGTTACAAATAAATTACCAGCAATGGATATTCAATAGCGAGAAAGTCCAGAACACTTTCTATTTAATATATTTAATAACGATTTTTATAATGGATGAAAATACACCACTACTCTGAATGTTTTCTGTTAGGAACTTTATTCATTTTCTAAAAATATTTGTGTACACCATAAACCTATTTAAGCAATTTTTCTATTAGCCATAAAATTGAATGGTGCTCGTTGTTAATTTGCATATTTGTTTTGGGCTCCGGCAAGTGCACGTAAATCGTAAAACGGAAGTCACATGTGCACTTCCGCCTCGTAAACAATATTTTCTCGCTGCTTCGCTGGGCGCCCATCCTTAACAAATTCCAATTAAAATATATTGAAATAAATTGAAGGAAAAAAAAACTACAGCAAGCAATTCCTCAATTCCTCTTTTGCATTCACCATACATATGTACATAAAACTAAAAAAAAACGAGTATTTTTTACTACAATACCTTTCTCAACTTCCTATGCTGCATTGCAGGGCGATCGCACCACATGGGAGTATCACACAGTTTCGGTGACTCGAGTGCCCGGCTATGGGTTTGGCATTGCCGTTTCCGGTGGACGTGATAATCCCCACTTTGCCAACGGGGATCCCTCGATTGCAGTCAGCGATGTGCTCAAAGGTGGACCGGCCGAGGATCGTTTGCAGTAAGTACCTACATACTATATTATTCTATACTATATATAGAAAGTAAGTATATCTATAGTCTATCCCCCTCTTCTGTGACCAAATGACTTGGCGAAATATTGTTGAGAGAGAGAGAGAGAGGCAGAGATGTGAACTTGAATCGCTAGACAGCTGTTGATAATTACATACTTGAGTATAATTCTGATGTGTCAGCTGTTGTCGCTGTCAGGGCAGGAAATTAATTGTTATGTTTGAAATGTTTAACATGCTCTCACTCTCTCTCTTTCTCACTCGTTCTGGGCTCCTAATGTGCCCTCATGTGATGTGTTTGCCAAGCTTTAGTCAATCTCGAGTCTTTGTTTTGCACATAAACAAATGCTATAACCACAAACAGTGCATTTCCTCCTTAGTTACAGTAGCAACTCAATATGTTCTTAAAAGAGCAGATCATTCAGTAATTGAAGTGTCTTGGCAAACATTTAATCAATTTAATTTAAAAATATGAAAGAAACAATTTATATTTTTATGGAGATTATTTATAATGCATTATTTACTAATTGTCTCTTTTTTTTAAACATACGATTTTGAACGGAGCACATTAAAAATCAATCTTTAAATATTTATAGTAAATTTGAAATAGTTTGTACAATTCTAAGCATTTATATTAGTTTCGTTTCTCTTTTTCAATCAATCATGAAAGAATCTCTGTCTTCAGAGTTTCACTTATTCTTAAAATATATTTAGATGTATTTCTTAAAGGCAAGAATACACCATTAACTTAACTTTAAATGCATTTTAATAAGCGTCTATGCAGTTTAAATTAGCTTTCATATGCTTTCTAGAGATGTTATTGACTATTCTCATAAACTCTAGTTTAGATATTGACCAATCTCATCATAAATGCCCAACACGCCCTGACAGCGTGGCTTAATAAGTTAAGCCATTGACAGGGCATCTCACATCTGACATCGTTAATCTTGGTCTAAGAATTGTAAATAGAACTCACAGACGAAAATTAGAAACCCAAAAGCGCACAACACACAATTCAAAACTTCAACTCACGTCGCGGAGCCCTCGAATAATTAAGGTAACGCCTTAGCTAACGTTTTGAGGCTGGGGTTTTTTGCGGCTAAAGTTCCTCTGATGCTCTCTGTGTTGCCGTGTGTTGATAATAAAAATTCCAAAACGTTTTTCAATAGACGCGCAGATGAGGAGGGGAAGAAAAGGGAATGGAGGCGAGTGTTGAGGAATGAAACCGAGTGGAGCGAAGCGACCTGCCCAATGCTCCATTCTACATTCTCCAATACCTTTCGTGCTTGAGTGATTAAAAACTTGTCATAATCTTTTTTCCAAAGAAACTATTTACACGACACACAGTGCAGAGCACCGAGGGCAGAGCAGAGAACAATTTGAGTTTGTCTACCTGGCTGGGGATTGCAGCGAATTTCAAAAGGAAAATCACGAGAAGAGAGCTGAAGGAAGATACAAGCATATTTCAGTGCGGCGGCAAGTGTAAATTAGCTGCACATAAAAGGCCGTTGAATAGTTCTGCCAGCCGGCCGGCCGGCAATGAGTACTATTCATGAATGTATTCGTAGCGCAAGCGCTGAAAGATGAAAGCTTAAGTTTCACTTGGAATGCTTATGCCTAACCCACACACTTCACCTCTCCCTTGCAAGCATTTCTTCCTCCACTTTATTGCCGCATTTTTGACCAGCTTAATTGTTAAAGTGTTCAAGTCTTGTCAACCGAAAGTAAAACGCGGCATAGACGAAGATCGTCCTCGACTTGGACGCACTTCATGCGCTCTTGGACATGTTAATCGTGTTTGGCTCATAGACATGCAATTTTCACAATTATCATTATCATTTGTCTATCTGTCTGTCTGTCTATAGACAACATAACACACATACGTACAAATCCAGTAAATGTAATTCGTCATGTGCTATTTATTTCATTTTACTTTTCCGCGTCATCCTCTTACGTTCCGTTCCGTTCCGTTCCAAGAACAGTTGGTAATTGTTGGGCAAAGAATTGAAGTATGAAGAATAAGATACAGCTACAGGTAGAAGTAGAAGTTGGAAATAGAAGTGAACCTTATTGTTGTCTATTGAAGTGTAGAAGCCGCTTAAACGGAAAGACATACAGAGGCATACGTCTCTGTCACAGACTTGGTCTCAATTCTCTATTTCTCATCTCCAGTCTAGACATTGCTTTTTGCCTAGCCTGGTTTCTTTTCGAGCAATCTAATAATTAGATATGAGATTTATCCCAATTTGTATTGACCAGCAGTTTGTGCTTTTAAATGGTTTCAACTGCTGCTACTGTGCATTTTGTTAATTACTATATAGCTGCTTGACTAATGATTGCTTAAATGGTTGCCTGGTTGCTTGGTTGCTTAGTTGTTGGTGTGCTTTGCTCTCTAATGACCTGCATACTAGTGGATGTTGATTACTCCGCACACATCCACATTCAAATCCAGTCACGACTTGCAAGTTCTTAATACTTGGCTAATGTTTGACCATAGATTTAATCGACTACCTAAGGCCAATGACAAATTGCAGTTGATAGCATGAAGGTTGCAATTCGTTCGCTCAGCTGAAGCTCAAAGCAAGAGCAGCCAACTTGAATCAGGTTATAATAAATGAAAATAAAATATTACTAGCTAGTCCCACAGTGTTCAGCTTTCTAGCTCTTACCTTTACACCAATGTGTTGATAACTCAGCCAATATCACTTTGAAATAAAAGGCAGATTTTAAAATAAGCAAGCTGAATAAAAACACTACTTAGCCAGTTTGAGCCACAAAATGTTCAGTCTTCTAGCCCTTACCGTATGGTCAGCGTGTTGATAATAAAGTCAATATATCAGTCAGTCAGTCAGAAAAGAAAAGTACATACATTACAATAAACATATCGTGTTCTTTATAAATGTGCTTAGCGCATTAAATATGCGAGTAGTAATATTATGCTCATCTCTCTCAACTCGAATGTCATTAAAAAATTAACTGAAGTTCTACACTTTCAGCGTAAGTCTTAAACTCAAACAAACACACTCGCCACATTTATCATTAAGTGTTAGTTATTAAAACATTGCTGCTATAAGTGTGATCTCTATCTCAAGCTGCGACTAAAATGCTTTCTCCACTTTCGCTTTGCAGAGTAAACGATCGCATCATTTCGGTGAATGGCGTCTCGCTGGAGAACGTGGAATATGCGACCGCCGTGCAAGTGTTGCGTGATAGCGGCAATACGGTCACACTGGTGGTTAAACGCCGCGTGCCGTTGAACGCGGCCACAGCAATTCCCGCACAGCATCAGCACTCGCACAGCATGAGTTCCATGGGCTTGGGACTGACGAATGGCAACGGCAACGGCAACGTCAACGTCGTCAATGGCAATGGCTTGGTCAGCAGCCAGGCGCCCAGCGCAGTCATGTCCAGCATGAGTCAACCGAATTCACTAAACTCGTCGCTGGTGCAGAGCACTGGGGGAGGCGTGGCAGGTGGCCAGCCGATTAAGGTGACGCTGACCAAGGGCAGCAAGAAGGACGACTATGGCATTGTACTCGGCTGTCGCCTGTTCGTTAAGGAAATCTCGACGAAGGCACGGGAACAGCTGACAGCCAACGGATATTCGTTGCAGGAGGGCGATGTGATTACACGCATACACAACACGAACTGCGGGGATACGATGAGCCTCAAGGAGGCCAAGAAGATCATCGATGGCTGCAAGGAGCGTCTCGGTATGGTCGTCCTGCGGGACATCACCAACCAGTCGACGGTCAGCCAGTTGAACAACTCGGGACATCAGCAAGCCATGAGCAATGCCAATCTGTATGCCACACATCAGGCGCAGGTTTCCAGTTGCAGCAACAATCTGGATGAGGCCTATGTGCCCGGAGGTGCCAGCCACTCCTCACAGAATCTTTACGTGCAGCCGCCCACACGCACCTCGAATGGACCGAGCGTTAATGGCAATGGGCTGAATGAGGAGAAGAGCAATCTCACGCCACGCGGACGTTCGCGTGGTCCGCTGATGGATGGCGTTTCGCTGCAACAGCTGGACAGACCGGTGACGCCTACAAATGGAGGGCGTGGACGTGTGGATGAGCCCCCAAGGCCACCGCCACCGCGTGCCGCCCAAGAGGATTTCTACAGCTCGCGGCGACAGTTGTACGAGGAGCGTCAGAGTGCGGAGCCGCGCTTCATCTCATTCCAGAAGGAGGGCAGCGTGGGCATTCGCCTGACTGGCGGCAATGAGGCGGGCATCTTTGTGACCGCGGTGCAACCGGGATCGCCAGCATCGCTGCAAGGTCTGATGCCGGGCGACAAGATACTCAAGGTGAACGATATGGATATGCATGGCGTGACCAGGGAGGAGGCGGTGCTGTTTTTGCTTAGTCTGCAGGATCGTATCGATCTCATTGTGCAGTACTGCAAGGAAGAGTACGACGAGGTGGTGACCAATCAGCGTGGCGACTCCTTCCACATCAAGACACACTTCCACTGCGACAATCCGTCAAAGGGTGAGATGGCCTTCAAGGCAGGCGACGTCTTCCGTGTCATCGATACGCTGCACAACGGCGTCGTTGGGTCGTGGCAGGTGCTAAAGATTGGACGCGGCCACCAGGAGATGCAGCGCGGTGTCATTCCAAACAAGTCGCGGGCCGAGGAGCTGGCCACAGCTCAGTTCAATGCCACCAAAAAAGAAATGAATGCCAATGAATCTCGCGGCAATTTCTTCAGACGTCGTCGGTAAGTGCCGCATATTAGAAGATAATAAATATATTTATTAATTCCGTTGCTTTTCTTCCGACAGCTCCACGCATCGTCGCTCCAAGAGCCTGTCGCGTGAGAACTGGGACGATGTCGTCTTCTCGGACAGCATCTCCAAGTTTCCCGCTTACGAGCGCGTGGTTCTACGTCACCCTGGCTTCGTGCGACCCCTCGTCCTCTTTGGCCCCGTCTCGGATCTAGCTAGGGAGAAACTCGCCAAAGACTATCCCGACAAGTTCTGCACCCCGCTGCAGGACGACGACAAGACCAGCACAGCCAACAGCAGCAACAGCGCCAATGCGACGAACGGTAGCAACAACAACAAGTGTCGCATTGTTCGACTATCGCACATACGCGATATCATGGATCGGGGCAAGCACGCGCTGTTGGACATCACACCCAATGCCGTGGATCGCTTGAACTATGCACAATTCTATCCCATTGTCATATTCCTGAAGACGGACAGCAAGCACGTGATCAAACAGCTGCGCCACGGTCTCCCGAAGGCAGCGCACAAGAGCTCCAAGAAACTGCTGGAGCAGTGCCAGAAACTGGAGCGTGTCTGGTCGCACATCTTCAGCACACAGATTGTGCTCAACGACGAGGAGTCCTGGTATCGCAAACTGCGCGACTCGATCGATTTGCAGCAAAGCGGCGCTGTCTGGATGTCCGAGTCCAAGGTTAGTGTCGTTCTCGTCTCGCTCTTTTTATCTTTTGCAACTTGTCGTTGTCTAGTGTAATCGTAATGTAGTTAGTCCTAAGTCCAGTAGAACTCATAATCTCGATGTCGATGTCGTTGTCGTGATCTTTATTAATGCTCCACATACAATACGTAACATGATAACTGAGCTACGTTTATCGATGTGATAACTTCTCCATAATGGTGCTGGGGCCAAAGAGACTACACTAGCTTCTGCGAAGATTAAAAAGATTAATCAATTGAATAGATACAGTTGCAAGGGTCATCCCTATAAGGAAGCCCTTTATCCGTAAAGTACAAGAGCCATAAGTTGCATATAAAGTTTCATTTTATATACGTTCCTTTAATGGAAATCAAAGAATTTTAAAACTGAAACCACAAGACTATAAAGAACAATAACTAAGAAAAGACGGGAGTAGCAATTTAATTTGCCCAAGAAGGATGCAGAAAAACAGTATCTTTGATATGAATAATAATTCAGAAAAACACAAAAAAAAAGCATAAAATGTATTAGAAATAGTTACAGTATTCACAGATACAAAAATAATAATAAGTATAACTCGGATATATAGTTTATAATTCTGAATATAAATACAACATATTATGCGTAGAAAATGTAAAACTGGAACTCATATTTGGGTAAATCGAAAAAGAATTTAAGCTTCTTTTAAGAATGTAGTATTAAAATGTTTTTTAGGAATCTATTACATCTTAGGGAAAAATATAGTCAATAAACTTTTGTTTTGCACCAGTATTGACTCCATAGAAAGTCCCTCCCTTTCCTTCCTAAATAAGTTGCATTGCAACACCTTAAAAGTAAAATGAAATTGTTTGACATAGGCAAAGGTGAGCTGACTTTTAGATATATTGAATGAACTCTATCTACCTTTAGTTTCCCTTAGGCACCACCAATTTTGCTTTACCCAAAACATGAACTTTACTCTAATATAATATTAGTTTTGCGCTGTAATTGTTTAATTCTTATTCTATAAACTGGTTATGGTCAATATTCTAATTTTATTTTCTAACCTTTTTTCCCCCTTTGAAACACAAACGTGCCACACACTGTTTACTCCGTTTTTACCTGTCACACACAAATACACACCTTACATAATTACTAACCAAAACTTATTATGGGAAGCAGCTTCCCGAATCCCCCACCGAAATGCTCTTCCCCCCTTATATAGCGCAACCTTGCCAGTTCGCCTGCTGTCGCCCCACATCGATCTCTGTGCCACGCTACAATGCGATGCGACCGAGGCGCAATTCATTCACGCTTCTGCCCCTCAATGATTGCACGCTAACACCGCCACCACGCCCCCCGCCCATTGGCTATGAGTCCTACATGCAGCAGCAGCAGCAGCAGCAACATAAGCGACAGCAGCAGCAACAGTTGCTCACGCGCAATCGGCAATCGTTTACCATGGTGCCCATTCTGAAGCCCGCCTCCTCGATGCCAGGCAGCAATGGTCATCTGCTCGACGGAGGCGGCATCGATAGCGTGCCAGCTGATGAGGAGGTCAACTCCCAGTATCACAGTTCACAGCCCAATCTGCTGACCACCAGCAGCAATAGCAACAGCTATCTGTATCACACCAGCAATGCTGGTCGAGCAGGCTATCGAAGCACGCCGGCAGCTGCCTCGACGTGTGCGGGTCGACGTGCTGTCTCCATTGAGCGCCGCACTACGCCGTACTATTACCACGAGCTCTTGCAGAAGAATGTCTTTGACTCGAGTCTGAATCTGCTGCAGGACAAGGAGAAGAACAACAATGCCAAGCTAGAGGCAGCTGTCTCCTCTTCCACGTCCAATGCCAAGCAGGTGTTGAAGCCGCAGCAGCGATTGGCCTATGGCAGCAGTTATGCATCCACCAATGATCTGCTGAGCAATGGGAATAACAGCAGCAGCGCTGGCACTTTGGTCGACGGCGATGATGATGTTGCTGGTGGGCTGGAGGAGGCGGGCTTTAGGGGCAATGCGACTAGATCTTTGAACCTGGCCTTTAATAATCTATCCAATCAGATTGCCAACTTGAATAACATGAGCAATAACCACAGCAATAGTAACAGCAACAACAACCATAATAACAATGCTGACTCCAACAACAATGTGGGCCAAAGCAACGAATGCATTGCATGAGAATCAAAGTTAATTTAGTCCGTAAAGTAATTGTGCATGAGTTTCGTAGTTGTTGTCACTAAACAATCACAAAGTGCTTCGACATGAATGTATGTGTGTATCTGTATATATCTATGTTTAATGCATGTAATCGTAACCCAAAGTAGTTCAATCGCCACTCGCCACTCGTTACTCGTTAGATTTACAAAATTAACGAGAGCCGTTGCGAGTGGTAATCACTTAAATTTAATCCCTACATATTTACATTCTTAACTTAAGTCTCGGCAGAGAATAAAGTATTCTTTGCTATATCATATACCATATACCAAAATATTTGATATCAAGTTGCTAACTAAATGTTTATCGTTTTCATTTGTTTCTTTTATTTACATACAACCAATAAATACAAATCCAAATACAAAAATTACAAAATACAAAAAACAAATACATCATCATGGTCATTTCCCGCTTAATCATCCCGTAAACTCGATGCATAATCCCAAATAAAATCCTGCAAACACGAATCAACGAATAACCGAATACTCGTACAATACTCAACAATTGTCCTCGTCCAAAACTAAACAAAAACAATATAATTATGAAAATATCTTGTGTTCGTCCACACACACATATACAATATTTATTATGCTTGGCAATCGAACGTCAATCAATCATTCAAATTGTTATGTTTCATCAACGTTTCTTGTTGCTGTTTTACGTTTACAACAAAAATGAAAAACCCACTTTAAAAAAAAAACAACAAAAAAAAATACAAAAACCGTTGGTTGCTATTTTCCGATAATCGAATAAAATCCAAATTGCTCGCGCGCTAAACTTATCGCTAAAAATAAACAAACAAACGAACTAAACTTGCCTCTGCTCCTAATAACGCACCCATAACAACAAACAAACGAACGAACCCCATAACAGCCGGTCGAATCCCTCTCCGATGATTTCCTTTTCCCCATGACCACATCCCGATTATCGTATGCATCAAGTCCCGAGTCAGACTTGGAGCTAAGTCCCGGGCCATCCGCATCATTGTCGCTTGGCAATTTGCCGCAATTGGTTAAAGCGAGCTCAGATCCATCGATTGCCACTAACCAGGATAACTTGGATAGGGATAGAGACATAATTGGTGAAGGACTACCACCTCCATATACGGTAAGAGGTCCAAAGAAAACAAACAAACAAACAAACAAATAAACAAACAGAACTCAGCCGATTCATATCTCGAAACTCAAGAGCATGCGCCCTACTAAACATCATTCCATGCTCAGGCCATAAAACTATTTCATTACCGATCATCACCGATCACAATTTGTGCTAATCTATTTCGCTACCCTTAACTCCACACCCGATATATGCACCACACAGGTACCCTACGATCATGCTGTCCAACCGCCGCCAAATCGACGACAGACCCTCGACTCCAGCAAGTACAGCATCTACGGCACCAATGTGCCCCAACAGCAACAGCAACAACAGCAACAACAACAGCAGCAGGCTCATCCAGCCATCGATCCCTCAACTGGCGCCCCACGGCCACAGTCCCTCTACGGCATCAATGCCCCGGACCTGCCACCTCGCATCGATCGTCAGTCGAAGCCAGGCGATATGCCGCTCAATACCTCAGGCACTTCATCGCGCAACGGCAGTTCGGGCGGAACCTTGGGTCGCAGTGCTCAGGAGCGACTCTTTGGCAAGGCTGTCCTACAGGATGATGTCCAGGCCGAGTATGTGACCCGCAACACGTTAGTCGGTGCCGGTGGCGACACCATTGAGCGACAGCAGCAGCAACAGGCCTCCCTCGATCGACAGGCTCGCATGAACGCAGCCATGGGCAGCCCGGCGCAGCACAAGACGAACGGCAACGGAGCTGCCGCCTCCACCTACGACAGTGTCTCCAGCTACGACTCGTACAACAACTCACAGCTGGCCATGCAGAACCTGGGCCGACTGGGACCCAACGCCCCCGATGATCTCAAATCAGTGCCAAATGCAAGGTAAATGCCAAATGTTAAACTATTTTGAATCTTCATGTTGAAACTCTATCAAAATTAAAACAAGAACTGCAATTTTCCTATTAAAACCGAAAAGTCTTGCTTTAAAATCTCTGTTTAATCATGATCGCTAATCTTTGAAAGTGAAGTTATAGTTTATTATACCTTTAGTCATATTCCTATACTTACATCTCTCATTATTCTAGTGGTCGCCCTCTGCCTCCCGTGGGACAGTCTATGGACTATGGTCGATCCGCTCCGCACGATCATCGCGCCTTCGCGGCAGCCAATGATCTGAACCGCCAAAGCAGCCCCGGCAGACCGCTCTACCATGACATGAATGCGTCCCGTAACATAGGTAAGTCTCTCGATAAGAGTCCATCTCTTCGATAGTGATTAATCATTCGACTCTTTGCAGATCCACGCAACGGCACGCCACAACGTCCCTCGAATTTGGGACTAGATAGCAGTCCACGCAAACCATTGGTGGAAACGAAAACCGATTATGGCAAATATAGGTATGTTTTAGAGTAGCAAGAATTCTAGTTTCTAGTTAATCTCTGTCTGTCGTTTAATCGTACGTGAAAGCATAAATTGAACTCATACTTTCTCTTTCTCTTACGTTTTGCCATTTCAAAAAAAAAATTGAATGCATGCATTTTCGAACGTTTCGTAAATATTCAAAAATACTTTTGTCGATATTGTCGCTTTGCCCTGTTCTTGCCGTCCATTTAGACGCTACCATTTGCATAATCCCCATGCTCGACACTTGCATTTGCAATTCACCCCACGATCCCAAACAGCCTCTAGCAGCCTGCAGCTCAACAGTCTGGCCCGACTGAATGCCATGGATGCATCTGGCAAGGGTTTGGGCTACTGGAGCCGACGTCCAATTCCCGCACCGCGTTTGCTGCCAAGTATCTCGGCCTATGATACGCTCGTCTAAAGTGATCGAAACGAATAATTTACCCCACGATATTGCACTAGAAATCTTCCAGAATCTTGTCAAATTCACAGTTAATGTTGTGTGATTATAAGTTTATACTTTCTGCCTGCATTCGTCATACTTTTTTATGAACTCCTCCCCTACATCGCATACCCTGTAAATAGATGCAGTCTCATTGTCCCGATGTCTAATGTGCAATAAACGATAAATGTTTGCAAAATGATTAGAATTGTGTTGTGCTTTGTCAGTGATTCATTCGAGTACTCATCTTTATTCACACATTTCCTTATAATTATGTCTACGTTTCTTTTTTATCTCTTTCTCGCTTTTGTTTTGTGCCCATCAACACCACATGTTTTGTACGCTCTCTCTCTCACACAATCCACCCACAAACATTACACCACCAAAACACCACAATCGCAACATCGCACCACAATTGCAGTCGCAACAATTCCGTTTCACAAGCGGACTACAGCAAGCTGCCGAAGAGTGTGCCCAATGTGAATAATGGAAACCAAGTGCCCATGAATGGCAGCGGCACGCCCAGCAGCAATGGCAGCGGTCCCTTCAAGCCGGTGCCGCCGCCCAAGCCCAAGAACTATCGTCCGCCGGTGCAAAGCGGCGGCAGCAGTGGCAGCGGTGGCACCACCCCATGGGAAAATGGGGTAAGTATTTATATAAGTATAATCGTAACAGCCGATACTAATTAATTTCAACTCAACCTCGACTATTTACAGGACTCGGGCTCGCCGCGTTCACCCAATGGCTTCTACTATCCGCCTACGCCTTCGCACCATCATTATGGTCAACAGTCGTCAGCGCCCGGCTCGCCACTTCAGGGGCAGGCCAATGGCCACATGCAACAACAGCAGCAGCCCACTTATGGCGCCAGCAATGGCAACTATGGCCAGGCACCGCCACAGCAGCAACAACAGCAGCAGCAGCAACAGTATCCAGCTGCCAATGGCTACAACGGCAACAGTCATCACTACAATGGAGGTAGTGGCACAGGACCCTACATAGCACCACATCGGGGCATGCCACCGGCAATAGGTAAGTTGCAATGAAGTCAATTATAATTAATAATAACTGAAAAACCCCAACTATGAGTTACCAACTACGAATAGAAGCTAAACAATTCAAAAACGGTATTATATATCAAATCATAAATCTTATTCCACATGTAAACAAACATATATTTTGATTTACACTAATTAATTATTTTTTTTTATAATATTTAAAGAACAATTTATAATAATTGAAAACAAGATTTATTTTTGACAAAAAAAAATGTTTGCCTTATATTTTTATTTTGAATATTGTTAGACACTAATCTTTCGATTGTTCCTCAGGTAATCTGCCACCGCATACTCCAGAGCGACATGCCCTCGATTTGGCTGGCAGTCGGGAGCAACGTGGCTCCGCCTTTGAGTTGTATCGCAAGCCGCAGATCGGCGCCGCCGTGGGGCACCATCACAACATGAGGTAAGTGCAACATCTTCAGTACAACTTCGAACACATCCCAAAACAATGAATACCCAACCGAGTCACAAATATACTCTTCACATCAACCAAAATGAGGAGCTCTGCAGTTTCTTCCCAGATGTATGTATGTGTGTGTGTGAGAGTGTGCTTGTATGTGTATGTGTGTGTCTATTATGTCAGTCTGGAGACAAATCCTCTATACACCTCTAAGTACTCTGTACTCTCCTGTCCAAGCTCCACATTTGTGTTAACGAAAAATGTTTTAATTTTTGTTAATTGTTAATATTAAAATACATTGTGTACAATCGTTCAATCAATCCGAGACAGTCAGTCAATCAATCAATCATGCTGCCAATGCCAATTCATTCATGCGGTTGCTGGTCATTTTATTGTTTAATGCAATTACAATTACAATTACAATTACAATCATAATTGGAAAGCAATTTTTTCACAAAACGCACAAAATAAATCGCATATGGAAATAAATCAATAAATACAAATCGAATTAATTCGTATTGGATTTAATTTAGAAACGCATAAATATTTATTGTATTTTGCAATAACCAAAATTATTAACCAAAATGCTTAAAGATGAACATTTAAGATTGTTGTCAAGTCAGTTGCGCGATACTTTTGCTCAAATTGATAAAACGAATGAAAAAATTATTAAAAAAACAAAAACATAATAATAATAACGAAAATAAAACATTTTTCGGGTTAACTTTTATACAATTTTTTTTGCCATAGTTTTCCACTTTCTTACACTCGAATCTCTCTCTCTACTTTACAAAATGCTGATTCTGAAACTGGTTACTCTAGAGTTTCAATAATAATCGATGGTTTTGGGATATAATTAAAAAAAAACAAAACAAACAGAAAAATATAATTACGCTTACAACTAACAAATGAAAGAATAAACAATCATAACTAATTGACTTTTAGTATTCTCATAAATGTTGCTTGAAATTAAATACTCAAACTCTGGTAAATGGTATTTATTATTATCTACAATTTGGTTATTTTGCAAAATCTAATAAGTATTTACTACATTTTGATATGCGCTTGTGTGTTTTTTGCGAAAGATTTGCCGACATTCGCGAACATTTTTAATGACCTTTTTTCGGCTGAATATCTGAAGTCTGTCTTCTCTTATTGAGCCCCCATTTGTATAGCTTGTTTGTCAGGTTTCAGCACCGAAAACGATTTATCCCTTTACCCCATAAAAACAAACCTTCTGCTAATCCACAACAATCCATAAAAAAAACTCTAGCGAAATGGAGCCATACGATGAGCGTTACGACGATTATTATGCCATGCCACCACCAGCTGCTCCTCCACCAGGTCATCATCCCTATTCACATCCGCATCCGCATCCACAGCAAATGCAGCGCTCCCGCTCCGCGCCTCGCTATCCCAATGAGCGGCCACCACATGTCCAAGATCCCAACTACTACAATCACTATGCCACCAATAGTCGAGGCTATCGAGGCGCCCACGTGCCGCCCCATGAACAGTATTACGATGAGCACGGCCGGGAGATGGCGTTGCCGCCGCCTCTGCCGCCGCACAAGAAGAAGAAGTCGGTGCTGAAGAGTCCGCTGACAGCGCTCAAGAATGCGCTGATCAAGACAACGCGTCCGCTGCGACGCATGAACAGCATGGTGGAGCCGGAACGAAAGCCGAAAGGACTGCGACGCCAGCAATCGATGCTGGAACGTGGCGTTCAGCGTCCCTATTATCCCGATGAGTATCCCACTTACCCGGCTGGCTTTGAGAATCGTCCGCCACCACCGCCGCCCTCGGATCCCTATTACGGCAACTATGCGCCGCAGCAGGAGATGATGAACAGCACGTATCAGAATCTCGAGAGCGAGGACATCTATGGCAACATTGGTGGCACAGTGGGGCGCATGCCACAACCCCCAGCAGACAACGGATATGCTGGCTACGAATACGATCTGTATGCGAATCGTGCCTGCATCGATCTGGAGCGTCGTCAGGCGGAAGCAGCAGCATCTGCTGCAGCTGGAGGAGCACGCAATGGACGACGAATAGTGCGACGTCATAGCACCACAACAGCCGATCGCAATGGAGCAGGTGGCCGACGTCCCATGCCACATGGCTACGGACCACAGCAGCAGCAACAGCAGCACCAGCAGCAGGACATTTACCAAACACGCCAGGGCGCATATATGCTGCCCGAGCAGCGACGTGCGCCGAGCTCGGAGGTGATGACACGTCGTCGCTTCTACCCAGGCGCAGCGAACGAGCAGGGCGAGGAGCTGACAGAACCAGTTTATCAGTCGCGTCGTGAGATGCAACGCGAGATGCAACGCAATCATCTGTATCAATCGAAACGCGAGATGCAGGAGCGCATCATTCAGGGCAAGCGGGACATGGAACGCGAACTGAGCGCCCAGAGCAGCAGTCAATCGGAGCGCAGTGACGATCGCTCCGAACGCTCCAATTCCAACTCGAACTCCAACTCCGATTCCAATTACCAGACGCGACGCGAGGCAACGCGCACTCAGCTGCGCGATCAAATCTATCAGACGCGTCGCGAGGCGTTGGACAGCATGGCGGAGCCGATCTATGTGTCCAAGCGGGACATGGGAAGACCGGCGCCCATCTATGAGACGCGCGAGGAGAGCATACTGCAATCGCGCGAGAACGAAACGGACGAGAAGAAGGAGAAAGAGTGCATGACCGAGCAGGTCCAGGTAGAGATCAACACACAGCCCGAGGAGTTGCACGACAGCACGCTGAGTCGCTCGGATTTGCAGAAGTCCTCGGACACGGTCATTGAGAATACGGTCAGTGCTGCGGCAGCAACCGCTGGCCAAGCACCGCTGGTGCAAAGTGAAATCGAGGACTTGGACCAGGAGGAGCAAAATGCTACTGAGAGTTCCGCTGATGTTACAGAGCAGCCAACGGCCATTGAGAACCACAACAACAGGCACAACGAGGCCATGTTGGCCAGCGAGACGGCACAAAATGTGTCGGACGATGTGTTCGAGGCCAACGATGTGGTCACTCCGCTCTCGCCACGCGCCAATCGTGCACCATTCCACATCTCCAACATCCTGAAGCGCACAGCGCCACCTCCGAGTTCCCCGATGGGCGACAGCAGCACCTCGATTGAGACGCAGTACACCTCGCAGGCCAGTCTCCCAGTTGGGCCACCCAATGCCACCAGTACACCCTTCAGCAGCAACATGTCGCTGCCCATTGCGGGTCCAGTTCCCACTTCCGCTGCCTCCGCTGCAGGTCCATTCCCCACTGTGCCTCGCGAGCCGAGCACGACGCGCGGCGTCTTTGACTCCAGCGGCGGCACGTTGGCCGACAAGCTGTGGCACGTATCGCTGCAGATACCGGCGGGCGCCATTCCGGCCGGAGTCCGTCAGGAGATTTACTTTACGGTCAGCGATCCCCGCATGGGACAAGCAGTTGGTGGACCGCCTCTGGACATGGAAAATGGTTGGTCTAACTACTACTTTCTACCCTCGTATTTGCTCGTATTGTGCTCGTATTATATACTATGCGTATTGTGCCACCTCCACTACCACCTTGCAACCTTGCCACCTTGCAACAGCAACAAAAAAGAAAAACAACAAACCCCATAAACAAAAAGCAGCAATTTTTATCTTTTTAACTAAAGCAAATTCACAAGCTCCTATTTTGGATTGTAACTCTTTTTGAATGCAATTTTTTGTTTTAAATTTTTATTTTAATGGATTTTGTGCATTAATCTATTAAGTTAACAGTAGAAGTTACTTTTCTGTATTTACTTATTGTAGCTTTTACTATTTAGCTGGTTTTTCTCTATTAATCTATTGGCTCTGCATGTTTTTACTACTCATAATTAAGCAGAAAATATTTTTAAATATAACTTTAATTTGATGAGAATCAAAGAACTAGTATAAGTGTATACTTGAAACAACTAAAATTATTATATTCATTTTTTAATATATTAACAGCTTTCATATTACTTCCAACTACGCTTTTCACAATCTGCTAAATTCATTCATTAAAAACTTATTTAACTGCAAGCAGTTTTCTACTTGAAAACTTGAGATAAATACTCTCAGCAATCAAATTATTGTTTAAATGAAAAAATGTAATGCATTACTTTCGTTTATCGTTTTACCTATACTATCTTTTGCTATCTGATCCTTTTATCTGACTATGGAAAACATAACACTTGAACAACACCAAAATTTACATTTATTATTATGCTATTCTAAAAACAATTACACTACACCACAACACCTGCAAGAAATCGAAAAAGCAAAATATTTGAAAACCCGTTTTACTAAATATTCCCATTCTATTTTCATTTGGACAACAGGTGAAACTATGCTCTCGCCACTCGTGATGTGTGGTCCACAGGGCCTTGAGTTTCTGGTGCCGGTGACACTCAATATACCGCATTGTGCCGGACGCACCGCATCGCTGGGCCTGGCACTGAAGGCCACCGACAGTGAGAAGAACCTGCACACCGAGTGGGACAACATCGATCTGCCCAGCAATGCGGCTGCTCACACGGTATCCGTCAAGGTGGATCACTTCTAGGCAGTACTACAGTTACATAGTTTTATATAGAACGTTAATCATTCTCACATTCACACTCACATACACACTCATAAACATTGACGAACCCAGAATTATAATCATTAACAAATTGTAAATAATATCATGATATTAATCGTAAGCCAAGAATTCCACGACAAGACACGAGAGATGAGCACAACAAAATAACTGAAACTTAGGCATTGCTTATAAAAAAAAATAAAACGAAATCATTTTATTTAGTATTGTTTGTTAATTGTGCCTTTGCTTCGTATAAGGATTATACATTTATATTGATACGAACGAGCGAATATTGATGGACGATTCGAAAAGCAACATAATGAAAACTGTGTAAAAAAAAAAAACTGTTTAGCATTTAGTTTTATAAACAAATTGTATATTTTAAAGAAAATTATTTACATATTATTACTTCATATGTATTTTACAATTTTTTTACATAATTTTAATCCAATTTTAATGAGCGACTTGGCAATTTGCACTTTGCTTTGAATCCCACTTGGATTGCATTGAAAATGTTGATGACGTGCAAATTTTGTATACAAAAGTTATGCATACGTATATAACCTTATAAAATATGATACTACGTTTAGTCTATTGAAGCGCCTATATAGCAAACAATATAATTATTATTATAACTCTATATATACACACTTTTTGTAATAAAAACGAAAGATAAACATATAGAAAGCTTGGGAAATAAATAAAGGAGCAACATGAATTATACGCAATTGAAGTTTTGAATTTAAGACAAATCATCCCTAAAATATTCTGGATTATATATTGCGCAACTTATTATAGACGAAACAAAAAACTCTGAATTAATATGGTGAAGAGAAAAACAATAAGTAAGTACTTAATTAAATAACAAAATAGAACCCTTTGACATTGTCTTCATCATAGTGAAGAAATAAACAAAACTTATTTATACTTTCATCCATGATCTTCACTATTAGAATCTTATTTGATGTTCTTGAAAGCGAATTATTTTTCAATTCATTCCTAGATGACAACAAGCATAAGTTAAGTCAGCTTTTATAGCTTGATTTAAGAACTATGACTATCAATTTTCATTGAATTGATTTTTCCATGGAAAACTAGCTACAATAGTATTTCAAATATCATGGATGACTTGATCACATTAAGGACTATCATGATGTACTTTGTTTGGTTTGGTTCGTTTTAATGCTGATTATGAAACCAAAAAATCCTTAATCCTTCTTGTTTTTGAGGAAATTTGTTGTAACTCAGCAAGATCCATTCTGAACCTGGGGGTTTATATACAAGAATTATTAAAAAAAACAAAGAACTTTCCGTTCATGCTAGTGCTTTTCAAGTTATCCTGGACTGAGCGATTTTTAACTATCGTTGTCAAATTTTGATTTTTTCATTGAATTCCAATCGATAGAGATGATTCTTATCAACCTCGAGAGCTTTTAAAATTCTGCTCTTCAAGTGCCCCTAAAAGTAGGCATCAAAGGTCATAGATCTTACGCTTAATTGCTTCGCACAAACTATTAAATACTTGCTCATCAATCAGTCAATCAATAGCAAAGTTTATCGTTTCGAAAATCATCTTTATAAAATGTAGACAAATATGTGAAATATATTTTAAATACATTCATAATGATAAATAGTAGCGGTAGGCAGATACGTATTCGTATGTATTTGTAATATATTGTAATATGTATATTTATGTACGTGTATAGTTGATGTATGTATATGAATTATATATGTATGTATGTAAGTGCACTGCTTGACAACGAAAAATAACAAAAGCTCGGCAAAGCACTTTAAATCTTAAAGATTACATCGAGTGTATGCTTTCAGAGATTGAATTGAATTAAGGATACAATTACATAACTATATGCTCCAGGAAACAATTTAACAGCAGTCTTGCAACCAGTCAGCTCCTACGTGGACGATGTGCTCGTCGTTGTCGCCGTCACTGCCGATGTGCTCGTGGATGTCGTTGTTGCTGTCGCTGTGGTTGTTCCAACTCCAGCTAAGAGCACCTCCTGCTCTGGTATAACGGAGACAGCCTCCTTCACATAGCCGTAAATGTGTTTGCGTGTGTCGTTGACCACGTCACGCACCATGGCCTGAAAGAAACTGCTGTGCAGCGGAGCCTCAGCATAACGTTCGTACTGATCCAATGAGTACTGCAGTTTCAACGTTAAATCGTAATTCTTGCGCACAACATCGAGTATTTGCTCCTCCGTGGGCGTGGACAAACCCTGCTCGGCGAGCCACTCCTTGATCTTGTTTTGGAAATGCTTGACAATGGCCAGTATATTGACCAAGGCATTGAGTAGCTTTATCACATCATCTTTGTATTCACATTCCGGCATCGTTGTATAGCGTAAGACTTGACGAAAGCGAAATTAGATTAAAATATGTTGATAAGCAGGGGCATCTCTAGCTTACCCATGGCATGGATTTCTGTAAAGACCTTTTCCTCGCGATTTAGCTCGTAGTAGAGTTCGTCGTAGCTGTTTGTGGTGGCCAGGAATGTGTCGCCAAATGTGATGAAGAGATTGAATATGTTGACCACTTGAAGCGACAAATGGAATATATTGCACTTTTTGACCAGCGTCTGTTCCTGATTGACCAGAAAACGCAACAGACCAATCAACGCTGACCACAGCTCCTTCCACGGATAATTGAGGCGAACGCGGCAGCGTTTCTGATAGCAGAGTATGCGATGGATGACCCCAATGCACAGCAGATACAACTCCATGGGGAACTTTTTCATTAAATGCGACACAATGAACTCCACCAAAAGATCGAGCAGCGTGGCCGCCAAAGGTTGCGATTTGCCTACACGATCGATGTTCAGTTTGCGATGTCGCATCTGGGCCCGATGCAGCATCACCTTAAACGTCAGATTGTTATCGTGCATCATTGAGTTGGCATACTGATCTTCCGATATGCAGGTGAGTATGAGAAAGCACAGCTTCAAATTGGCGATGCTCGACTCGTTCTTATTGTCCTGCATCACAATTGAACTGCTCAAAAGGAGGATAAATATTAAAATAAATCAATGCAAATCTACCTATCTACGAAGTATTACCAATATTGAAAGACTGCCACTAGCAAATTTGTGGGATACTGGGTCATATCAATGATGGGCGCATTCGCCAAATCAGGCGTCGGCTGCGTCAGACTCAAAGTGTTACTGGGCGATGGCGGCGCACTCGACTCCGCTTGTGTGTGCGCCAGAGTTGTAATAAAGTTGCGATTAAGATGCACTGCCTCATAGAGGGCCAGCAATAGGCCATTGTTAGCCTTAATCTGCTGCACACGCTCACAGCCCTCATCGGAGACAAACATGTTGCCAACCATGTTGGAGAGCGAGGAGAACCACGATGAGGATTGCACATTGTTCAGACTCTGCATGTATTGCCGGCAGAAATCGATCAGTGACTGTGAGATCATTTGTCCATATCTAAAAAAAACAGTGCGATAAAATGTATGTTTCTTATCTTAAACAGAATGAATCACGTTACCCATTCAATGCCAGCTCATCGGCCAATATGGAAAGCTGTACCACATAAGGATTGGTGGCCTCGTGCTTGCGATAGTTCACCAAGATCGTAAGCAATATGACAATATCATGGCCATGCTGTGTGCGAAATGTGGGATCGCTGAGCAGGCGCACAAAGGCATCGAACAGACTGTGCATCATCAGATATTCAAAAAGCACATTCTGGCCAACATCGGTGCCCGTGACAAGAACGAGCAACAGTTTCAGGCACATGAAGCGCGCATTCTCGGTGACATCGCCGAGCAGAATGCGATTGCAGTACTGCATGAGCAGCTTCAGCCATTCGTCCATTGTTTCGTGGCCAAAGATTTCATTCAAGATGTTCGAGCTGGGCTCTGTGTTGCACTTTTTATAGATGCCATAAAAAAGGGAGCACAAAGTTTGGAGGCTGTTGACCAAACGTTTCGGATGATCCTCTGGTTAAGAAGGAAACACAGTTACAATTATTAATAATGAGTAGATTGGCAACTCACCCTTCTCCGTATCCAGCATCTCGATACATTTCTGAAAGAGCGTATTCAAATTGGGTTTCACCAGCTGCAGCTGTTCACTGTTTAACTTGCTGACTTGATCCTCGAGCGACTCGAAGTTCGGCTGCAGCAAAAAGAACTCGTTCCAGAACTCTGGACTGTCCGCACTGGGATCCTCGCCGCGACACAGCAGCTCATATATGTAAACAACCTACGCATTTGAAATCAGAAATTAATTAGCAAATTTTTTTTAACTTTAATTGAGTCGAGACGCATTTCAAACCTTTTCCTTGGGACGTTTCGTTGAGCCGCTGCCACTTCGTTTTCTTGATGTCATTTTGCCTGCTGTTCGAATAAGTTAATCGTAAAAAAGATTATGTTTTGCTTTGGAATAGTTTTTATTCGAAGAGAGTTGGGAGTCAGCCTTTTGTTGCTATTCTTGCTGGCAGTTTGACATCGGCTCTAGTCTCCAATACACGTTCAAGCCACTCAACAAGCACTACGGCCGAGACGTGTAAGCAGCCACTCAACAAACAATGGACGTTTACAACACTGCACTGTGCAGCAGCTCAGCTGTTTATAAATTTTACTCCATTTATGAATATCTAATTATTTCGTTAACATTTTCGTAAGAATGGCAAAATCGATCATTTTAAAAAATTATTACAATTTAATAAAAAAAACATTACTTAGTATTAATATTTGATTGTAAATTAACCATCGGTATTTTTCCTATAAAAAATCGATATACCGATAGTGCCGTGATGTTGCACCAGTTGTATCAGCTGTTGTGCAATTCGATTCCGATTAGTGAGCTAGTTTTTTGTTCAAGTTTTAGGGACACAGGCTGGCGAATTTGCTTTTTACACACAAAAAAAGTAAAAGCTGATTAGTAATAAAATTTCCAACAGATTTATTATTAGTTGATCAATATAATCGTTCGGAGCTGTCCAGGTGCATAAATACTATACTTGCTACGCACTCAAAAAAAAAACGAGGTTATTGTTTTTCCAGAGTGAACTCGAAAGTTTGGGCAAAAGTTGCAGCAACTTGGGGCGAGAATAAAGAAAAAAAGAAGAAATCATGTCCAGTTTGCCACGTCGCATCATCAAGGAGACACAGCGTTTGATGCAGGAGCCGGTGCCCGGCATCAATGCCATTCCCGACGAGAACAATGCACGCTATTTCCATGTGGTGGTCGCCGGTCCAAATGATTCGCCCTTCGAGGGAGGAGTCTTCAAGTTGGAGCTGTTTCTGCCCGAGGATTATCCGATGTCGGCACCCAAGGTGCGTTTCATCACAAAGATCTATCATCCGAATATCGATCGCTTGGGCCGCATTTGCCTCGATGTGCTGAAAGACAAATGGAGTCCAGCGCTGCAAATTCGCACCATACTTCTGTCCATTCAGGCGCTCCTCAGCGCCCCCAATCCCGATGATCCTTTGGCCAACGATGTCGCCGAATTATGGAAGGTCAACGAGGCCGAGGCCATTCGCAATGCTCGTGAATGGACTCAGAAATACGCTGTCGAAGACTAAAGGCTGAAGTTATCACATAAATCGATTGGAGTTTGGGAGCCGGTTGCGAAGCCGGAAAAGGAGATAAGGATGAATACGGATGCGCAACAGCTAACTTATTTTTTAGGGATCTGCGGTTAGTTCACTCTCATCCCGCTTAAACGAGATACAAATTATCTTCTTTTTTGTAATACACATTTTTTTGTATTTATCGTTGTCGAGGATATAAAATGGCGGTAATAAATAATAAAAATCTAATGATAATGCTATAATAAAAAAACAATACGCAATTTGTTTTTTTACTTGAGAATCCTATTTTATAGGTGTTACAATTAGCATAATTATATTGAGGGGTGTTTTTTCATTAGTCAAGACACCACGTCTAAGCTTCAAAGTATAAAAAAGGGAAGCAAATAGTTGGGCGGGTTTTAAATCATATTCATTGACATACGTAGATTTGTAGACACCTGCTTTTAAAAGAAAGCAAGTTTCTTTTGTTTATAAAAAAAAGAAGACAAACAAATGAAAAGCTCCTTTGCACAAGTTCAATGCGAATGTTCCAAGAAACCAGATCGATAAAAACTACGCAGTACGCGGTATGCAGTGTGACCAATAATAAAATGTTTGTCAGGTTATCATAGGTGTAAGGCGCTTTTAAGAATGAAAAGTCTGCTATTATTTGAAAATATAACTAAATAATTGTTAAAAATGCATCATATTATTTGTCTGTGATGAAACATCGTTCGCCTGCTATAAAAAATCGATAAATCGATAATTGTCCATCTCTAGTATTCATGTGTTGATTCGGCTCTCCATATCGTGTTGTTATTTCACAACAATTCAGTCAGTTCAGTTGATATCAGATCTAAATCATTTTTTTGCGATAAATACATATTGTTGGTGAAAATGTCTTTGATCCGTCAATCCTCCCGATTGCTGACTGCACAGCTGCGTCGAGTACAGAGCGTGCCATGCGCTATGTACCATGAAAATGTAAGTGGAAATTGTACTATTTACTATAGCACCGCGAAAGTTCTTTCGTAATATCTTTCGTGCTATTGTATACTATATACATATGTACACATGTATGTATGCTTACATTGTCTCTTGGGTTGATGGCAAAACGATTAAAGATAACAATTACGTGCCGACAAGTGAAAAGTGTCAATTACTAGTTTTGTTTTCGTATTTCCATTGCAGGTTGTTGAGCACTATGAGAATCCGCGCAACGTGGGATCGCTAGACAAGAAGGACGTGAGCGTTGGGACGGGACTCGTTGGCGCTCCGGCATGTGGTGATGTGATGAAATTGCAGATCAAAGTGGACGAGAATGGCAAGATCATCGATGCCAAGTTCAAAACATTCGGCTGTGGTTCGGCAATCGCCAGTAGCTCGCTGGCCACCGAATGGGTTAAGGGAAAGTCCATCGATGAAGCTGGCAAATTGAAGAATACGGACATTGCTAAGGAGCTGCGTTTGCCTCCTGTAAAGCTGCACTGCTCGATGCTGGCTGAGGATGCCATCAAGGCTGCTTTGGCTGACTATAAGGTCAAGCAGCAGAAGAAGGAATCGAATTAAATCGAATTATATTGAACATTGATAACAACTATTAATCTATAATGTGTATGAACAAATAAACTGTTCTACTATATTATATTATTGTTTATATGTAAGTATGAAGTCTAATTGCGATACTGTCCATCAAAAGCTCTCTAATCTCTTTCAATTGTCTCGCCTTTCAGTTAGACGCTTGCGATTTATGACCAGTGAGTGAGCGAAGTATGTTTGGAATATAGAACCATGATGTGGATTTGCTGGAACTGATCTTAACTGAGCGATGTATGAATGTGAATGATGTGTGTATGGACTGTCTGCGTTTTGGGGGAGTTAAAGAGCTGGCTTAGAGCCACATTAAATTTGAAGTTGTCGAGTGCAAATTTAAGCTTGTAGAATATTATTATATATGTATACATTATGAATAAAACTGTTTCCGATTTTCAAAGAGAATAGTACTTTTATTTGAATGCATAATAATAATTCATTTGGTCATTAGATTAGGAGAGACGCACACTCACGCCGCCACCGCACTCGCCCTTGGACTTGATTTCGAATGCTGCAATTAAAATGAATTTAATAAAGTTTGTATATTGTGCATAGTCAGATTCTTACGATCGTCGGCGTGCTGACAGTTGTAGTTGTCCATGACGCACTTGCTGCCGAAGCTAATCAATCGCTCCTTGCTGCTGTTCTTGGCCTTGGCGCAAACAGGTTCGTAGGTGTCTCCGCAGGATCTGTTACAGGCATTGGTTGCCGGCTTCTTGGTGTCCTTGGCGGGATTGGCCAGGACGAACGCCAACAAGCAGAGTGCTATTTAAATATACAGAATTTGTAATGAGTAAAATAATCGCAAGTTAATTATCAACATAGACAAACACATACATAAATATACATATACATATACATATATGTTTGCCTTTGTTTTCACTCTTATACGACACACTCATCAATTCATAATCTTGTTAGAGAGGTCAGTTTGCAGTGAACTACGCGAGGTGTTTTTTAAAATTCCAATTAAATGTAATATAGTAATAAATGCATTGTGCATTTGCACAAAAATGTAAAACTTCAATAATAGAAAAAAAAAAATTATACAAATATTATATATCGGTTTCATAGTCTATAAATTTACATTTTATACTACAAACTTTAATTATTTTTCTCTCCAAATTTAATATAAATTATATTTTTAATGTTAGTTTGTTTACATTCGATTTTTGTTTAAATAAGTACTAAGTAATTTCCAAAAATTTAAAATGTTTATCGACATAATCAGACATAATCAAACATTTTTGTTAAATTACTTCTCCCACTTTACAGTATATTTCAACATATGTATGCAATATAATATATAAAACCAAATTACCAAGGAAAGTAAACAGAGCGAAACGCATTTTATTCCTCGAATTCACGATCAACACAACACAACAAATTTTAAGCAAAACCGGCTTTGCCACGAGTTAGAATTGAACTGAATTCTAGACTGTGAGATTTATCACCTTTATATACATGTCAAGCTCACAAATGGAACAATAGCTGACAAGGCACACACACAGATACAATTGCTACACATACAATATGTGAAAGTATAGGTACTATGTATTTGCTTCGAAACTGATGGGAATCACTCATCCCACACACTTTAATTTGTGTGTATTATAAAAGTGGACAAACATGAAGTGCATTCTCACTAGTATTGGTAGCTACAAATTATAATGACGGGGACAACGACTGCGACTGAAACTTCTGAATGGAGGGAGGCCAGTTAATGGAACTGGGAATAGGCGGCGTTTGAGCGACACGCGTCTAGTTCTGTCATTTAGTTTAAAGCGGTTACCCCGACATTTTGGCCCCTCTTCTGGGAATAGGTACAATAAATAATATACTTTTTTAGTATGTATGTGGGACCCACATTGTGGGTGTATCATATGTAGTATACTTAGGATGATATAATTGCCAATTACAAATTAAATATTACATAAAATGCAAAGGCGTTCGATTTTATTGACAATTTATTCTCAAATTTGTTACAATTGAAAAAAAGTCTACTATACAAAATTATATATGTATTAATATGAATTGGATTTGGAATGAATTTGAATATTACTATATTTATAGGGAATTTGCATGCCAAATCTAGATTCAACCAATTTACTCACATTTGCATGGTTATCATGTGTACAAAACGGGAATCTGCCCCTTGAATCCAGTTCACGTGACACCATTTAAGCTCAACGTCCCTAGGCTTCCATTTAATGGACTTGTTTATCAAAATTGAGCCAGCAGAGATTGACAGACTCAAAGATATCCTGTGCAATGTATAAAAATATTTAAATTTTATATATAAAATTTAATTGTGAATAATGTCTACCTTTGATCCAGTAATGATCGAGTTGTTTTCAATTCGTTTAAAATCCTCTGTACATGGAAATAGTGGATACCTCCAGTTGAAATAACCTTGCAGTCATCTTGCATACGTGATATGTACTATCATTAAAAAAAAAATGTACCATGGTAGAGGCTGATGTCACGCCGCTCGTTAGATTTACATTTATAAACATACAAATGTATTTTATTAGTGCTTAAGATGTGTATCACAACACATCTTAGTTTTTATAATAGAAAAATAAAAGCTTCCGCAGCCCTCAGTCATATTAGACATCAGACTATTAAAATTCGTCAAACAAACTCAACATTTTTTTTTAAATTACTAAAACTGAGTTATTCTATTACTTGACATACATATCATCATTACTTTCAATAAGTAAAACCTATTAAATAATTGTATGATGCAAATATAATGTCAATCGAAAAAGTATTTTTTTTTCAAATAACGAACTGTTAAAGTATCTGATATTTAAATTACACATTCGTTAATCGATTTTTCGAACTGCTATAGAATCTGACATTTAAATGCTTCTATGGGGAGAAAAAGAGACATGACTTCTTCTGTTCATTAAATACATTTCCTAAAGGTACAAAACTACTGTAATACCCTTCTATCATATGGATAGCGAATATTAAAAGTAATCTATAAATATTGTGGATTGACATTAACCGCCACACTCAAAATGCGGCTAAATCTAGCCTGAAATGGTTAGAGTGAAGCTTTTTATAGTACAAAGTGTATCGGCTCCAACACTTCACAGAGAGACCGTATGTGTTTGCTATAAAAAACCATGTACGGTATTTTTACAGTTATCGAGGCGGTCACATTGCCTAGCAAATTTGTTTCACTGCGTCATTTTTTCACAAACGTTTGACAATATAATTTCACAATAAAGCAAAAGAGTAATTTGAAATCGTAAAGTAATTATTTTAAATACATAAAAGGTAAAGTACAAGGTTATCGAGACATTGAGCACATATTAGTAAACATTTTACCTGCTTGCAAAATACGAAAAAACCAAAATGGAGGAATATAATAAATTGGTGGCTCAATACGATTACCAATACCAATGCAAAACGAATGTTGATGTAAGCAGTAGCTCCGCCAGCGACAGCAGCGACAGTGAGTCAGAAAACAACATAGCCTCTGGACTAGTCGAGCTCAACAAAAGTATCAAGGGCAGGAGCAGCAAAGACAGCAACAACAACCCAGACAATGTAAGTGGAAAGCGAAAGCGGAACAGCGGAACTGGAACACAACGATTACCAACAAGGCGTCCGGATCCAAACGTATACAACAGAAATGCTTTGTTGGCGCGAGAGAATCGTCGCAAAAAGAAAGCGTACATGGAAGCAGTCGAAAAGGAATTGGACGAAACACGCAACAAAAACAGATGGTTGCTTAAGGCGCTGAAAAAGCAGTTCAAAATAACACAAAAGCTAAAGATGGAGTGCGATTACTTGAAAACTAGTGCGACAACCCACAAACCAAACAAGATGTCCAGATGCTTTATAAGCGATATTCCAACAGCATATAATCATCGTTCCGTCTCGCCAGACGGCTCATTAATTTCAACAAATTCCAACAGTAGCGGCAACAGCAACAACAATGAGAACCAGATGGACAGTGAATTCATAGCAGATATACTGAATGTCGACAATGGTAGTGTAGCTGATCAGCAATATATTCAAAATGAGACGCCTTCAAGTTCATGGAATGATTTTATTGATAATTTATTAACAGACTATCAGCCAACGCCCGAGTATGAGAACGAGAATGCAGCCAACTATCTGGACCAGAGCTTTGTTGGTCTTGCAGATCTGGAGGCGCCGCTGGAAACCCCCTGCTTTTTAAATAAGGTTGTCAGTCCAATCTGGGAGTGGAGTGCAAGTTGCACGCCGCCTTCGCAGTTGCTCCAGGATGACAATTTCTTGGACTTTGATGACACCGCACGCATTGCAAGTCTTTAGATGTATTACCGTTTTTTTTTTTGGTCGTCTTAAGTATTTGTTAATTTAGTATCATACAAATTTTAAGGTGTCGAGAATCTCGACAATTTTATTTTGTGAATCGATATAATTCTTTCCATGTTCACAAATTTTGGATTCAATTAGTATATTGCCTTATAGAGGAACTTATGATAGAACGCCACGCTCACTGAAGAGGACATTTCCTTTCGACGTTTGAACGCTGTTCCATAATTGCAGGCCTGCGTTTTGGAGGCGCGTTGGATTCATATATTATTTTTAGTTGGTATCCAGCTTGAGTCAATCAAATTGCAAGGTGGGTTTCCTCGAACGATCGCGGTTGCAAATGAGTTCCAAGTGAGACTATGATGATTTTGTCCCATTTTTTCAGTTGCGGCCAACAAAATAAATTCTTTCTTCGGAAGCACTCCAAAATGGAAGCAGACGATGATGCATTGAAGGCGTCACAGTCAAGTGTATAAAATACAATTGAGTTCAGGCGTTTAAAATTTTGTTGTTAAAAAAAATAGAAAGAGTTTACTAATATATTTGGCTTCTGAAATGTTTCAGCTATTTTCGAATCAAGCATTTGATGTAACACATTGCATTGATTCAGTGGAGAGTGAGGAGGCTTCGAACTCCGGTATGTACTTCTATCATAACTTCTGAAAAGGCATCTATCGTATTTTAATTATCATATTTATATATATATATATATATATATATGTCTCTATTTGTATAACATTGGAAAGAATAATCGATATTATTTCATATCTATGCATTTGTTATAAAACTCCAAAATAAAAAAATAATTGCACAATATTTGTGTTTAAAATAAAAGTTACTTCGTTTTATTTATGTTGCAATGGAAAATTTAAATGTTTCTTGAATGAGATTATGAATACATTTTCTGAGATACCAAAAAAGAATTTTTAACAAATTGTATTTCGTTCAGTTCATTTTTTATCAGCGGCATTGATACAATGCGACAATATTGTCATGTGCTAAATTTTGAAGTTAGTGGAATTCTTTTGGTACATCGATTTCCTATTGTATATATTCTATTATATGGTTTCTTTTGTATTGAAGAAGATTTACAAATCTTGATTTCAGTTCCCATCTAAAAATGACGGTCTGTTTATTTGTCCGTATGCCCACCTAGATGTCAGCGACTATAAGAGATAGGGATATAATTTTTTTTTACAGTATTTGTTATTTTTGCTCAAAGATATAGTTTGCCTCAAATTTGTGCCAGCCGAAAAATTTTTGATACTGTACCCTTCTTACTTGTTTAATGTTGCAAATATCGTCAGAAAAAAATTTCCATCGGTAAAAGATTAAAAAGTAATCTTTGGGTCATAGCTTGAATATTTAATGATGTGTTTGACACTAAAATATCATTACCAATTAAAACATAAAATAACAATTCAATTGATACATGTATCATGTTTTGTCTAAAGACTTGTACTTTACGTAATTATAAAATTTTGCAAAAGGTTGCATATATATAATTATATACAAATATATATTAAAATACTCAGTATTCTTGAAAAAATTAACAAGTCGATCTGTAGTAGGTCGAATTTTTGGATCGCGATTCCAGCATTTTTCTATAAATCACTTTATACGATTGGAATATTTGAAAATGTTCAATTCATTTATATTCGGGCGATCACCTGAAAAATTACGAAATTAAACAGATGTCTGCAAATTTTTTAAGTCTTACCATTAATAATTTTACGTTGTAAATCTAATGGATTTATATTTATAAATTCTTCGAACGGTTTCTTCCTGGACAACACTTCCCAAAAAATAACGCCAAAACTAAATACGTCACTCATTTGCGTATGTTTGTTGATAGGATTCTATGTTAATAAAGAAATAAAATATGTATTTGTTTCACTTATTTTTTTTCAATTAGATAAATATCTGAGCAAACTTCTGGTGCCACTAAATAAACAAAAATATTTGTACTTACACATAGTTCTGGAGCCATATACCTAATGTTTTCCGTATTGCTTTTTGAAAGTTTTTTCACAGTTCCAACGTAACGTATTTTCAATGTATCATAATTATTCATTAGCAATAAGTTATGCGTAGTAAGATTTCGGTGAACTATATTTTTGCAATGCAAGAATTCTATACCCTACAAAATAATGAGTCATTTAAAATATGTATCTTTTAAAAGCACTAGACATACCGTGGCACATTGCAGCATCCAATCCAGCATCTTCTTGAATGAAACGTTTTCATCCGAATAATGCAAGAAGTAAAGAAAACCTATTGTCAGGAGTCTTCGATACTCCGTATAATGCGATAATATTCCGATGGATACATTTTTTTATAATCTGTATTTCTCGAAATACATTTTTGGCAAATATAATATTTTCCGTTATTGAATCATCATTATGATCTTGAATTATTTTTACAGCAATTGATTTTTCATCCGCATCGGGAAGCTTCCAAATTGCTTTGTGGACAACTCCTGAGTTTCCACGTCCAATCTATAAATTTTAATCAGCGTTAGAAGCAAATCTGTTTGGATTACTTGCGATTTCTTACAAATTTACCAAGCTGAACCTCTTCTAAGTTTACAATTCCGCTATCTAGAAGACAAATAGGAAATATAGGGAGAAGAGCACACAATTCTTTCATTGTCGGCCGGTTTTTTGGAAGACGATCTCAGCACTTCTGAATTATTAATTCAATGTAACCGGAGCCATCATTAATATTTGCATCACTTATTTTCGGTCGAAACCCTAGAGCAGCAAGAATTAAGAACTTCTGGACGTGTTTTTTTTTATTATTCTTACCATCAATAATTTTTTTTATGATAACCACCGAAGGCACATTTTTATATTCGTAAAATGGCTTCTTCCTAGATAATACTTCCCAAAAAGTTATTCCAAAGCTAAACACATCACACATTTTATTGTATTTCCCATTTTCGTTCTGCGAAAATAAAATAAACTAAATAAACATAAAGTGTTCGCTTAATACAAAGATATACTTGCATTTACACAAACTTCAGGAGCCATATAACAAACTGATTCCATTAAATCACTACTGTAATTTGCAAATGCTTTCACTCTTCCAAAGTCACTAATTTTCAATGTACGATATTCATTAAAAAGTAACAAGTTTTTCGTCTTAAGATCCCGATGAATTGTATTATTTTTATGCAAGAACTCCAAACCCTACAAGATAATGAGACAGGGAAAATATGGAAAATATAGGACATTAGACATACCGTGGCACATTGCAGCATCCAATCAAGCTTCACGTTGAATGAAACTTCCTTGAGTGAGTGATGCAAAAAATCATAGAGTGATCCACAATCTGTGTACTCAAGGAGTAAGCAAATGTTGTTGCTCGAATCTTTTGAGGCTCCATATAATGTGACAATATTCCGATGAATACATTTTCTTAGATTCTGAATTTCCTTATAAACATCTTTTTCAAATTGCACTATGTTCTCTACTGAATTTTGACTCCTGTTTTGAATTATTTTCACAGCAACTGATCTGTTTTCCGCACCGAGAAGTTTCCAGATTGCTTTATGGATAATACCATAACTGCCATCTCCAATCTATAAATCAACATCATTAGAAATTTTACTTGTTGGACTGTCAGTATATTCTTACAAGTTCCCCTAGTTGAATCTCTTTGAAGTCTACGTTAGTATTAGCTAGTAGATTCATAGGAAGAAGAACACAAATTTCTTGCATCGTTGGCCGGTTTTCAGGAACTTGATCCCAGCACTTTTCAATTATATGTCCAATGCAACCAGACTCATCATGAATATTGGCATCATTTATATTCGGACGAAGACCTAGAGCGATAATAGATTAAAAATTCTGAAATTTATAGTTTACCTATTCTTACCATGATAAATTTTATTTAGGATAGCTAACATATGCATGCCTTTAAGTCCGTAAAATGGCTTCTTCCTAGACATTACTTCCCAAAAAATGATTCCCAAGTTAAATACATCGCATTTATTGGAACGGTCATTTTCGGTCTATGCAAGTAAATTAAACTCGACAAAATAAACGTGTTCTCCAAATACAAATACAGAAATACATGTACTTACAAATATTTCTGGAGCTGAATAACCAATTTTCCCCACAAGTTCAGAGTTTATATTTGTGCTTTTACTATATCCACATATTTTCAGTACACGAAATTTATTGAAAAGCAACAAGTTGTGTGTCTTAAGATCCAGAAGAATTCTTTGGTTTCTGTGTAAATACTCCACACCCTACACAATAATGAGACATTTGAAATACATACATATGTTATGTATGTTTTGAAAGCATTAGACATACCTTGGCACATTGCAGCAAACAATCAAGCTTCGTGTCAAATGTAACGTCGACATCAGAATGATGCAAGAAATTGTAGAGTGTTCCACAGTCTGCGAAGTCAAGAATTAAGCATATGTTGTCGCTGAAATCTTTTGAGACCCCATATAATGGGACTATATTCGGATGAATGAAATTTTTTTTGTTTTTGGAGATTTCGAATGATATTCTCTTCAAAATATCCGTTTCTAGTTTTTACAGCTGCTTCTTTTTCTTATCCATCAGTTCGCCTTATTCCTTTATGTACGTCTCGAAAGGTGCCACGACTAACCTTGAAATATAAATGTAAGTTTAAAAAGAAAATCCCAATAATTGGTTGTTTATGTAAGAAAATATCTTACCAAATCACATAACATTATTTCTTTGTAGTTCTCATTAATGTGTATGTCGTCCATAATTCAATAACAAAAATTGACTAAATCAAACTTCAATTGTCGTTGATTCAGAGGAATTGCTCATTTCTGGTAAGTTTGATAAGAAGTTGTTATCTTTAAACTGCAAAACTTACCACATTATTAGTTTTGCTTAATACAATTGTATAGATTGCAGTTTAGTATCCTTTGCGTATTTCTGTTCATGTCATACAAGCTTAAAAGTGCTATTAAAATTCTCAACACAAATAATCATACTACTGTGGGCAAAAAGTAGTAATTAGTAGTTAATAATTTTAAAATTCTTTATTTATTCGGCCAAATCTATTTCGTCCCCCTTAAAGTAAGCTCCCCCGGCCACAATACACTTTCGCAAACGTTTTTTCCAATCCTCGAAATAGTTGTTAAAGTACCCTTAAATGCGCGTAGCGATTCTCGTTTAATGTCTTCAATTGACTCAAAACGGTTGGTTGAATTTTTGGCAAAAAAAAACTCACTAAGAATCAATGCAGTATGCGACGGTGCATTATAGTGATGCAAAAACCAACAGTTGTTGATCCATAATTTTGGTCTTTTTAGACGAATTGCTTCACGCAAACGACGCATTACGTTCAAATAATAGTCCTTATTAACAGTTGGGCCGGATGGAAGGAATTCATAGTGCGCGACACCACGAAAATCGAAAAAAACTGTCATCATGACCTTGATTTTTGAACGACTTTGACGTGCACTTTCTTGACCCTCCTTGAAGTCTTTGTACCACTGTTAAACAGTTTGTTGTGACATGGTAGAATAACCGAAGGCCTTTTGCAACATTTTGGAACAAAATTTAATGGAACTTCTTTGTTGAATAATTTCACTCATTGTAAAAATTGCCGAATGCACTTTTTGTACTTCAGAAGAACAAGCATATATTAAAGACTAATGATTATTTTGATGTGATATTTGGCATAGAAGTTACTGACAATCTTGCCAACCTAGAAACAAAATATTTTGACGAATGGATTTCCGCACGAAATATAAATTACTACTTACTACTTTTTGCCCACAGTAGTATATAGATAAATTGTAAAAAACGCATTTTGCTAAAATTACAAGTAAGCCAAATTGATAATTGGCGAGTTCTTCATTTTGGTTTCTTAATATATCTTCTTCGGAATGAACTTTTACATGCTTAAGACTTTTAAAAACTTCATAAAAATATTTGAAGCAAGTAAGATGGCTACAGTTGAGAGTGGGCAAGGATATAACTTAAAAGCTATATTTCATTTATCAATGTACTTTATGGTCAACCAAGGCAATTAAGCTGTAGCTGAAAATCATGAAGCAAATCTTTTGTTTATGGATTTTTCTCAGAATTCCCTTTGCTTAATGCATCGAACTCTTTACCCAACAACTTTTCTGTCTATGAACATGCCCATCTTGTATTTGAATTGAATTTTCCAATTGCTTTACAAAACATTTTGATAAATTAATTACGATTACAATGAAACTTCTGCACTTTTTTCAAGCTTCAGACTTAGGATATGGGTAAATGTCGCGTGCGACCACCTTTATAGGTAAAAAAAAATAAACTAAAACAATTTTAGAAATTACTGAAGGTAATTCTTAAAGCTTTGGCTTAACACTATTTTTAGAGCTAAGATTGATTTTAGAAACTTGTTCGGTTTTACGATAAAATATATAAATTCGTTAATTTTTTGGTTTTGAGTACGAATTTGTTAATTTTTGCAATTATCAAAACAGAAAACAAAACAGAAAGAAAATTGCAAAGCCATTCTTAGGGTAACCTTTTCTTATTTTTAAAATTGTTTCAGGTTATTTTTTTTTGTTCACTGAAAAGATTGTCGCACGCGACATCCGTCAGAGAATTACCCATATCCTATTCTAATCATGTAAATTAAAAATTCTGATCATTAAAAACAAAAGTTGCTGCTCTGAAAGCTATTAAATGTGCTAAAGTCAAAGCTGGTTGGGTTGAGATATTGTCGTGTGTCAAACTCACCCTGAGGACCAAACATCAGCATTGGGTGTTTGTATGTTGTTGTCACTGAAGCCAAGCTTGTTGGTTACCATTACGCTTCAAGGTTGACCTTGGTGTTGTAACTAAATAGAGCATCTCAACAAAATGACTATGCATAGCAGAATGTGCCCTGCTTCAACAGATTGACTGCCTAAGTTCTCTAGTCCACCCAAACTGAAAAGGACAGATCTGCCCTAAAAGATAAATACTATTCAACACTAAAAAAGGTAATTCAATAAAAACAAAAAAGGCATATATTTTTCTGAAAACTATACATACATTCTGGTACATAATTTGTATTGTATGAATCTATGTTCATTGTTTTTGCTATAATCATTGTTTTTGCTATAATTTTACATAAGGCAAATTTTAGATTAATTATTGTAAGAAACTTTTCATAAAGGTACATAGTCGTTGGTCGATCTACTGGACTTTCCTTCCAGCAACGTTTAATAATTTCTTTAATAGAGTTAAAAAGATTAGAATAATCTTCGTGAATCAAATAATTGATATTCGGACGAGCACCTGGAGCCATACAAAATGAAAAAGATAAGTTTATTTATATTTTAATGGAAATAACTCTTACCCTTAATAATTTCCATTCGGATATTCAAAGGTTCCATCCCTTCAAAGTTTTCAAACTGTTTTTTTCTAGCCATTACTTCCCACAAAATTATGCCAAAGCTATACACTCGAGACTTTTCTGTGAATTTGTTGTTTACGATCTTTGTGAAAAAAAAACAAATATAATTAAGATTTGATGGTTTTTCATATTGATATATACCTACAAAAACTTCTGGTGCGGTGTAAAAAAGTGATTCAATGCTTCTCAAATTGGATTCAACAATTCCCATCACTGAACCAAAATCGCATATTTTCAATGTTTGATGAATATCAAACAATAAGTTCTGTGTTTTAAGATCCTGGTGTACTACATTTTCTCTACGCAAATACTCCAAACCCTACAAAGAATGTGTTACAATGAGAAATATAAAGTACATTATGTTAAACATACCCTGGCGCATTGCAACATCCAATTGAGCTTATCGGGAAGCAAAACCTTTCTATTAGTAGCATGAAACAAATTATAGAGTGATCCACATTCCGCATTCGAGAAATACCAAATATCCAAACAATATTTTCATGATTTAAAGCTTTCACCTTGTGGATTTCTCTCAAAATATCCAATCGATTTTCTTGATTGCATGAAATACATTTCGCAGCCACTTTTATAAATTTAGCTGACCAAAATCCTGACCAAACACAACCATATATACCATTTGCCACCTGTAAATGTAATCAGAACTGGTAATTGATTTGTTTTGAATACCACTTTTTTCGTACAACATTGTTTAGTTCCATATTTTCAAAATTTATGTCAACATAAAACTCCGTCTCTTCGAGAAAATTCACAAGTTATTTTATACTCGGTCGATTTGCTGGGTTTTGACTCCAACACTCTTCTATTATTCGCTTTATACTATCAATTTGTTCAGAATCTTTTATTTCGTTTATATTCGGACGAACACCTGAAACATTAAGAAATTTACAAGAATGTAAATATCTGGACGTTTTTGTTAAGTCTTACCATCAATGATTATACTTTCTAATGAAATACATTTATATTCATCAAACGGCTTCTTTCTCGACATTACTTCCCAAAAAATAATACCAAAGTTAAAAATATCACACTTTTCATTGTATTTTCCACTAGGGTTCTATATATAGTAAGTAAACAAAACCCAATAAATACAATTTGCTTTTTATAAAAAACCACCAATTGAACTTACGCAAACTTCTGGAGCCATATAAGAAAGTGTTCCCACCAATTTGGTGTGCATTGTTGCAAGTTCTTTTACTGTACCAAAATCTCGAATTTTCAATGTACGATAATTATTGAAAAGAAACAAGTTCTGTGTCTTAAGATTTCGATGAATTATATTTTTGCTATGTAAGTACTCAAGACCCTGAAAAAAATGTAAGTGAAAGAAAATATAAATAAAACAAAACATACCTTAGCACATTGTCGCAGCCAATCAATTTGTTTGTAGAAGTTAGGAACAAAATTCATAATATGCAAGAAATTGTAAACTGATCCACACTCGAATACTCAGCAACTACACAAAGGTTGTTGTTGGGATCTTTACAGATCCCATATAATGTGATTATATTTTTGTATATCCTGAATTTCTCGAAGGATCTCCACTGAGTATTTAATTTTTTTTGTTATTGAATCTTCACTACGTCCGTGCAACATTTTTAGGGCAACTAATTTCTCTTCATCTTGGGAGGGTTTCCAATTTGCTCTGTGGACAACACCATAGCTTCCAGATCCAATCTGTAAAATACATCCATCACAAACTTATCTGCTGAGCTTCAATGCATTTTCTTACAATTTCAACTAGTAGAATGTCGTCGAAGTTTACGATTTTGCATTTTAGAGGAAAAAAAAGATAAATTGGGAGAAGATCACAAAGTTCTTTGATCAGCGGTCTATTTTCTGGAACGTTATCCCAGCAGTTTTCAATTATTGGTCCAATGTAATCGAGCTTATCGCAAAAAATCGCATCATTTATATTTGGCCGAGCACCTGGAGCATTAAGAAATTAAAATTTCTGATTAGATTAATATAATAGATTAATCGTTCTTACCATTCACAACTTTTTGTTGGATTGCAAATATATTGATGTCGTTAAGTTCGTAAAATGGCTTCTTTCTTGACATTACTTCCCAAAGAATTATTCCAAAACTAAATATATCACACTTTTCTGTGTATTTGCCTTTTGAGATCTATATATTTAAAAAAAAATAAATAACAACACTCTCTTTCAAAAGTGCACTGATATACTTGGACTTACACAAACTTCTGGAGCCATATAAGAAATTGTCCCCACAAGTTCGGTATTCAATGTAGCCAATTCTTTTACTGTACCAAAATCGCATATTTTCAATTTACAGTATTTATTGAAAAGTAACAAATTCTGCGTCTTCAGATCCCGGTGAACTATGTTTATGCTATTCAAGTATTCCATACCCTACACAAAATGTGAGAAAATTGCGAATTCTAACATATGTAATACATATGCGAATTCTAACGATCATTAACATATGTACATACCTTGGCACATTGCAGCATCCAACTAAGCTTCTCCTTGAATGATACATCATCCCACAGTCCGCGTACTCAAATATTAGGTAAATGTAGTTAGTGTCTTTAGATACTCCATATAGTGAGATAATATTCGGATGGATTCATTTTTGAGGTTTTGTATTTCTCGAGAGATATTCTTTTCCAAGGCACCGTCCTTAGAATGATTAATAATAATTTTCACATCAATTTCTGATTCTTGAGCATCAGTTCGCCAAACTCCCTTGTGTACAACGCCATAGCTACCTTGACCAATCTTTAACAAAATATGTGCACACTTAGAAATACAACATCTAAATTTGTTCTTGTCTATATTCTTACTATTTTTAACAATGTTATATCATCGAAGTTAACGTTAACGCCTATGTGATCCATAATTGAGCATCGCGAACTTACTTAAATTGCAATTCTACAACTGCCGTTTATTCAGACTAAAACCTCAAATCTAAAACTGCCGTTGACTCAGATATTTATATTGCTCATTATTAACAGCATTGATTAGCATTTTTATCGCTACCTAATATTTTAATATCGAGTAGTGTTGTCAAATTTCCTTAAAGCAATTAATAAAACTAGGGTACAGTGCTCGACCCAAGCCGAAAACTTATAATAATTCAATTAGTAGGTATTCCTAGATTCTATTGTGTAAACGATGTTTTTTTTTTATTTGCAGTATAAAAAAGGGTGTAGTCAAAATCTAAATTAACATTTATGTATATGAATACAACAATGTATTAGGGTATAAAATAAGATATTTAGGTGTACAACCTAGATGGATCTGACTATCATCTCACGGACATATAAGGTACATAAATATACTTTATAGTTTCTTTACTATTTTATAAAAACCTGTATAGCGGATACAAAAATCGAATTCACAATGTAAATGTTTTGCCTAATTAAATTGTATAGATTGCAATTTAGTATCCCTTGCGTATTTCAGTTCATTTCGTAACCAGCTTGAAATTAAAACTTGCTATTAAAATTATCAACAGAAATACACACATACAGATAATTCGTAAAAAACACATTTCGCCTAAAATTATAAGCAAGCAAAATTGATAATTGGCGAGTTCTTTATTTTGGTTTCTTAATATATCTTCTTCGGAATGAACTTTTACATGCTTAAGACTTTTACAAACTTCATAAAAATATTTGAAGCAAGTAAGATGGCTACAGTTGAGAGTGGGCAAGGATATAAACTAAAAGCTAAATTTAACTTATCGATGTACTTTATGGTCAACCAAGGCAATAAAGCTGCAGCTGATTAAAGAAATTCTTTTGCATCGGCAAAAACTCCTACTTAGAGGCTTTTTGCTGAAAATATATATTTAGTATATTTATTTTGGTGAAATATTAATTTTCTATATTTTAAAATTAATACCGCACTGTTTTGCTTTTATTCGAAATGTGTAGCGGATATCTCACTTTCATACTTGCTTATTCGCATTATGCATCAAAAGGCTGAAAGTCATGAAGCAAATCTTTTGTTTATGGATTTTTCTCAGAATTCCCTTTGCTTAATGCATCGAACTCTTTACACAACAACTTTTATGTCTAGGAATTTTACCATACATTTTGACAAATTAATTACGATTACAATGCACTTTTTACTTCTGCACTTTTTTTTCAAGTTTAAGACTGAAGATATTCTATTCTAATCATTAAAATTAAAAACTATTTGCAGCAGAAGTGGCTGCTCTGAAAGCTATTAAAGGTGCTAAAGTCGAAATTGGTTGGGTTGAGATATTGTCGTGTGTCAAACTCACCCTGAGGACCAAACATCAACACTTGGTGTTTGTATGTTGTTGTTACTGAAGCCAAGCTTGTTGGTTACCATTACGCTTCAAGGTTGATCTTGGTGTTGTAACTAAATAGACCATTTCAACAAAATGACTATGAATAACAGAATTTACCCTGTTTCTTTTGGCAACAGATTGACTGCTTAAGTTCTCTAGTTTTGGACAAATGCGATAAAAATAGCTAAGGAGAGTACGATCTGGATGAGTTGGTGTTACACCAGTTTTCAATGTTTTTCTTAACTGGTATCATAAATTATTGTATAATGCTTTTGGAGTTGAAGATAACAGTGAAGTAGTCGAGTGCCTAATTCCGTGTGTGTTTTAAAGCTATGGAAAAGCAGCCTCAGCAATGTTCTGTGTTAACCTTCTATTGCAAAAATTGTTAATAATGCTAATAATAAACTATATTTTCGTCGAAGAAATGAGCGTTAGTCCGAAGCCAAAAAGGACAGATATGTCCTAAAAGACAAATAGGCAACAATAAGAAGGTAATTCAATAGAAATAAATACGGCATATATTTTTGTGAAAACTATATACATATCAATTCTGGTACATTGTTTTTGCTATAATTTTACATTAAGCAACATTTTTTGGTACTTTTACATTCGAAGATCATATAATATTGTACAAAATCCTGAAACTTTTCACATAGGTAAATAGTCGTTGGTCGATCTACTGGACTTTCCTTCCAGCAACGTTTAATAATTTCTTTAATAAAATTAAAAAGAATAGTATAATCTTCGTGAATCAAATAATTGACATCCGGACGAGCACCTGGACCCATACAAAATTAAAAAGGTAAGTTCATTTATATTTTAATGGAAATAACTCTTACCCTTAATAATTTCCATTCGGATATTCAAAGGTTCCATCCCTTCAAAGTTTTCAAACGGTTTTTTTCTAGCCATTACTTCCCACAAAATTATGCCAAAGCTATACACTCGAGACTTTTCTGTGAATTTGTTGTTTTCGATCTTTGTGAAAAAAAAAAGAAATATACATACTTAATTAAGATTTTTGGTTTTTCATGTTGATATATGTATACCTACATAAATTTCTGGTGCGGTGTAAAAAAGTGATTCAATGCTTCTCAAATTGGATTCATCAATTCCCATCACAAAACCAAAATCACATATTTTCAATATCTGATATTTATTAAAAAGCAATAAGTTCTTTGTTTTAAGATCCTGGTGTACTACATTTTCTCTACGCAAATACTCCAAACCCTACAAAGAATGTGTTACAATGAGAAATATAAAGTACATTATGTTAAACATACCCTGGCGCATTGCAACATCCAATTGAGCTTATCGGGAAGCAAAACCTTTCTATTAGTAGTATGCAACAAATTGTAGAGTGATCCACATTCCGCATTCGAGAAATACCAAATATCCAAACAATATTTTCATGATTTAAAGCTTTCAGCTTGTGGATTTCTCTCAAAATATCCAATCGATTTTCTTGATTGCATGAAATACATTTCGCAGCCACTTTTATAAATTTAGCTGACCAAAATCCTGACCAAACACAACCATATATACCATTTGCCACCTGTAAATGTAATCAGAATTAGTAATTGATTTGTTTTGAATACCACTTTTTTCGTACAACATTGCTTAGTTCCATATTTTCAAAATTGATGTAAATATAAAATTCAGTCTCTTCGAGAAAATTCACAAGTTTTTTTATACTCGGTCTATTTGCTGGATTTTGACTCCAACACTTTTGTACTATTCGCTTTATACTGTCAATTTTTTTTAGAAGCTTTTATTTCGTTTATATTCGGTCGAACACCTGAAACATTAAGAGCTTTATAAGAATGTCTGGACGTTTGTGTTAAGTCTTACCATCAATGATTTTACTTTCCAATGAAATACCTTTATATTCATGAAACGGCTTCTTTCTCGACATCCCAAAAAATAATACCAAAGTTAAAAATATCACACTTTTCATTGTATTTTCCACTAGGGTTCTATATATAGTAAGTAAACAAAACCCAATAAATACAATTTGCTTTTTATAAAAAACCACCAATTGAACTTACGCAAACTTCTGGAGCCATATAAGAAAGTGTTCCCACCAATTTGGTGTGCATTGTTGCAAGTTCTTTTACTGTACCAAAATCTCGAATTTTCAATGTACGATAATTATTGAAAAGAAACAAGTTCTGTGTCTTAAGATTCCGGTGAATTATATTTTTGCTATGTAAGTACTCAAGACCCTGAAAAAAATGTACGTGAAAGAAAATAAAAATAAAACAAAACATACCTTAGCACATTGTCGCAGCCAATCGATTTGTTTGTAAGAGTGAAGAAAAAAATGCACAATATGCAAGAAATTGTAGTCTGATCCACACTCCGAATACTCAGCAACTAAACATAGGTTGTTGTGGGGATCTTTACAGACTCCATATAATGGTATTATATTCGGATGAACACATTTTTGTATATCCTGAATATCTCGAAGGATCTCCACTGAGTATTTAATCTTTTTTGTTATTGAATCTTTACTACGTCCGCGCAATATTTTGAGGGTAACTTATTTCTCTTCATCATGGGGGGGGTTTCCAACTTGCTTTGAGAACAAAAGTATAGCTTCCAAATCCAATCTGTAAAAGACAGCCATCACAAACTTATCTGCTGAGCTTCAATAAATTTTCTTACAATTTTAACAAGTTGAATGTCGTCGAAGTTTACGATCTTGCATTTTAGAGGAAAAATACGATAAATTTGGAGAAGATCACACAGTTCTTTGATCATCGGTCTATTTTCTGGAACGATATCCCAGCAGTTTTCAATTATTGGTCCAATGTAATCGAGCTTATCGCAAAAAATCACGTCATTTATTTTTGGCCGAGCACCTGGAGCATTAAGAAATAAAAATTTCTGAGACTTATAGATTAATTGTTCTTACCATTAATAATTTTGTTTTGGATTGCTAATATATTCATGTCGTTAAGTTCGTAAAATGGCTTCTTTCTTGACATTACTTCCCAAAGAATTATTCCAAAACTAAATATATCACACTTTTCTGTGTATTTGCCTATTGAGATCTATATAATTAAAAGAAATTAAATAACAAGATACTATTTCAAAAGTACAGCGATATATTTGGACACAAACTTCTGGAGCCATATACGAAACTGTCCCCACAAGTTCGGTATTCAATGTAGCCAATTCTTTTACTGTACCAAAATCACATATTTTCAATTTACGGTATTCCCGGTGAACTATGTTTATGCTATGCAAGTATTCCATACCCTACACATGTGAGAAAATTGCGAATTCTAACGATCATTAACATATGTACATACCTTTGTACATTGCAGCATCCAACTAAGCTTCTCCTTGAATGATACATTCCTTTTAGTATTATGCAAAAAATTGAAGAGTGACCCACAGTCCGCGTACTCAAATATTAGGTAAATGTAGTTAGTGTCTTTAGATACTCCATATAGTGAGATAATATTCGGATGGATGCATTTTTGAGGTTTTGTATTTCTCGAGAGATATTCTTTTCCAAGGCACCGTCCTTAGAATGATTAATAATAATTTTCACAGCAATTTCTGATTCTTGAGCATCAGTTCGCCAAACTCCCTTGCGTACAACGCCATAGCTACCTTGACCAATCTTTAACAAAATATGTGCACACTTAGAAATACAACATCTAAATTTGTTCTTGTCTATATTCTTACTATTTTTAACAATGTTATATCATCGAAGTTAACGTTAACGCCTATGTGATCCATAATTGAGCATCGCGAACTTACTTAAATTGCAATTCTACAACTGCCGTTTATTCAGACTAAAACCTCAAATCTAAAACTGCCGTTGACTCAGATATTTATATTGCTCATTGTTAACAGCATTGATTAATAATTCTTATCGCTACCCAATATTTTAATATCGAGTAGTGTTGTCAAATTTCCTTAAAGCAATTAATAAAACTAGGGTACAGACCTCGACTGTGTGATACCCAAACCAAAAACTTCTAACAATTTAATTGTTATTATGTATTCCTAAATGCTATTGTCTAAATTCTTTCGTTGTTTTTTATTTGCACTAGTAGAGGCTAAAATCTAAAAAACCATTTATGTAGATATATAAATGTACATGTATTCTTATACATGTACAGATATTTAGGTGTACAACCTAGATGGATCTGACTATCAGCTCACGGACACATATGGTACATAAATATACTATATAGTTTCTTTACTCTTTTTATAAAAGCGTATATAGCGGACACAAAAATCGAATTGACAATGTGCAAATTTTATTCGCGCATATTAATGATATAGCAGAAACAAATCAATATTTAAAGTTTTAATTTAAGCCTTCAAGAGCTTGGCGTGATAAGCAATATGTTCGGCCACAAATGTAGCTATATAGAAGTAGCTATGATCGTAGCCATCACGTTGCTTAAAGATGGTCTGAATGTGATCATTAGGAGCAGCTGCAGCTAATAGTTTCTCAGGCTGTAGTTGCTTGCCGGTTAGAAAGTTGTCCGCCGATCCCTGATCGATAAATAGCTCTTGTGGAGTACTCGCATATTTTGACACCAAACTGGTTGCATCCCATTGTTCCCAGTCCGTGGTGTTGGCGCCTAGGTAACCGTTGAAAGCCTTCTGACCCCATGGACATTCTGAGGGATTTGCGATGGGGGCAAATGCCGAGACAGATTGATATAGACCCGGATTCTTCAAAGCACAAATTAAGGCACCATGTCCGCCCATGCTATGACCAAAAATTCCTTGTTTGCCAGCCAAAGTTAGGAAATTGGCTTTGATTATTGCCGGCAATTCTTGCGTAACGTAGCTGTACATTTTGTAGTGCTTCGACCAGGGTGCTTCAGTTGCATCCACATAAAAGCCGGCACCACTGCCAAAATCATAGGCATCGTCCTGCCCAGGGATATCGATGCCACGCGGCGACGTATCGGGATTCACAACGATGAGACCGTGTTTCGCTGCAGTCGCTTGGAAGCCGCTTTTCTGTATGAAATTCTCGTGGGTGCATGTAAGACCGCTGAGGAAGTAGAGCACCGGACATTCGACTTTATCTTCGACGGCTGCCGGTGGCAAATAGACGGCAAAGGTCATGTCGCAGTCCAAGACATTGGAACGATGCTTGTAGACACGCTGCTCGCCTTCGAAGGATTTTGTGGTGGACACCAGTTCCAGAGTCATCTATAAGTAAATGAAATATTATATGTTGGCATAAGTTCAACAACTATTAATGATTACCTTGATTAAAATTTATTTTAAATGAAGTTAGTATGTCCCAGACAGTGTGACCGCAAGCTTGATTTGCAAATATACCAATTCACAATGTCAAAAGTATACCAACTGAAATTGTAGTTGCTTTTCGTTTAATTTATTTTATTTATTGTGTTTTTTATATTATATACTTATTACTATTCACAGAAACGACAAGAATGAAGTGTGAGTGTTAAATTTCTACACATTTATTAAATATTAAATACCATGTAATTAGTTAAGTTTATTTCTACCCTCAATATTATATTGTGTTAAGTTTAAATTAATAAGTTTAGTTTTTAAATCTATGTGTTGAAATCTGAATGAATTAAGTTGATTATTTATTTATATTTTATTTTATTAAATATTATCATTATAATAATTCACGCTCATTTCTGCAACTCTACAATTGTTAACCAATTAAAATTAAATGGTTTGAGCGTAAATTTAAATAAAACTCTCTTTATAAGATTTTTTATAACTTTAAACATTATCAAATCAAATAAGTCTTAAATAAAAATTCGAGTGGCCACTTAATTTTGCCATCCCTGAAATACGTTCTCCCTGCTCATTAGTGCTGTTAAATACTGTTGTAGGGTCACCTGCAACACTAAATTTTTGTAAACCATATGATAAACCGGCAAGAGTTCTGTGACGGTGTTAATTGAATTGTTTATTGATAATACAACGCACAATGGAGGAAGATGAAGCGCCAACGACTTCAGCATTTGGCTTCAAGAAGCGCAATATTAACCGAGGAGCTGCTATGCGAAGGAAAAAAGCCAGCAGTAGCAGCAGTAATGAATCAAGTAAGCAGAGAATTGGCGCCAAATAAGCGAATTTCTAATACGAACTATTTACAGCTAAAAACAGCGACGATGAACAACAGAATAAATTAAGTGCCTTGGCGCGTGCCGAAAATCGTCGAAAGCGCACAAATCCCAACTTCCAAAGCACTAAAAGTCTGGCCAAGCGAAAAACAGTCGTCGATTCATCGGACAGCGAAAAAGATGCGAGTGAAGAGAGAAGTGATTTTGGCGTGGCGTATAAATCGAAGCGGGAGGCGTTGCCGAATGGGCCACAAGATCAAGGCGCCACGTCGGTGAATGAAATAGACACGGCAATGGACCGCGATGCACAGTCGATACATGCGCGATCCATTAAAATAAATGAAGAGCTGGAGGGCAAAGCGGACGATAAGATCTATCGGGGGATCAATAACTATGCGCAGTACTACAAGAAGACCGACAAGGTAGCGGGCAACGCCAGCTCGGGCATGGTGAGAAGTGGACCCATCCGGGCGCCGGCCCATCTGCGTGCTACGGTACGCTGGGATTATCAGCCGGATATCTGCAAGGACTTCAAGGAGACGGGCTACTGTGGATTTGGCGATAGCTGCAAATTCCTGCACGATCGCAGCGATTACAAGGCGGGCTGGCAGCTGGAAATGGATCACGAGGCACAGAAACGCGGCGACAACGATTCGGATGGTGATGAGCACAAATATGAGATTCACTCGGATGAGGAAACGTTGCCATTCAGATGCTACATTTGTCGCGAAAGCTTTGTTAATCCTGTCGTCACGAAGTGAGTAGTTTTAGGTTTAAATCTAAAGTTGCATATGCTAAAGAATTTTTATTTAAATTCCAGGTGCAAGCATTACTTTTGCGAGAAATGTGCGCTGGCGCAATACAAAAAATCGCAACGTTGCATTATTTGCTCACAACAAACGAATGGAATATTCAATCCTGCAAAGGAGCTGATAGCACGGTTAAAAACCGCACCCATGGGATCATCTGATGAGGAACATGAGCCGAATGATGACAATCCAAAGCAGGAAAATAATTCAGAACAAGATGTTCATGAGATTTCTTCCAATAGCGATAGTGATTGATTTTGTAAGCTTTAGTTTAACTGTATTTTTTCAACAGTTCTAAAATGAAGCAAGAAAGTTTTTGATACAAACACTAACACATGAAAATATATATCAAATAGAAGTGATGCTTAAAAAATATGTTAGATGCAAGTATATTAAGCATAAACTGATGATTGAGATGGTGAAAATTGTCCGAGAAAATATAAGGTACGAAACATAAAACAAGTTCTTGAATAGTGTTAGTGATGGACTTTGTAATTATTGATAAACCAAGAATCTGCAGTTAAACTGTATGTTTTGAACAGTTCTAAAATGATTTAAATCAGTTGAAATAATAATAGTTCGAAGCGCTTGCTAAAAATATTGTAATGAGACAGCGATAGTGGAAATTTTTTCAGTTTTATAAAGAAAGATAAGATTTGTGAATAAAAAATTGTTACATCAAAATATATGGAGCATGTGGGTGGTAGTGATTGGTGTAGTAAGCCCCTACAAAGTTTGTCAGCAGTTCAATGAAACATAGAGTGTTATGTATTAAGCTTATTCTTATGCCTTAGATGGTGATAATTCGAACGAGTGCCAACTCTTTAATATGGGACAATAAAGCGCTACGTCGGTGTTCAAGTGTCTTGATAATCGTTACAAATTTATTCAAAGTTTCATTCAAATTTGGTACTACAAAAATTAAGTAAACCAACAAAGTCTGAGCAAAGAAAATTATTGAACTAAATTAGAGCATTTAAAACAGTTGCGAAAACAAAATCAAAAATGATTTGTATTAATAAATGTGCTACAAGAAAATAGATTAAAGACGAAACAATGCGAAAAGTCAAATAGATAAAATTGGTATAGAACGGGAATCTTCTCTGAATTGGACACATCGCAAAAGTAAAGCGCAATTTGTTGTCCATAATTCAATTGGCAAAAGTTTCATTTCCGGTTTTGTGCGCATCAACACACACGTCCAAGGGGAATTGAAGCTAATGCTTCTGGTTCTATCTCTCTGTCCCTCCCTTGGCTCGATTGTCTGTTGGTTGTTGGTTTTGGAGTCTTTGATTGCTTATTTGCCTGTCTTGCACTTTTGAAAACACCAGCAAAAAGGAAAGACTAAAAGAATTGCTTTGGCAGTTAACGAGAATGGCCAGAATACCCCTTTTTGCAAACTTATTTGCTTCGCATTGTTCGACGCACAAAGCCAAAATATGGCCAATACTCGTTGCTTGGCGGGTTGAAACTAAGCCGCAATTTCTGCCTGCAAAATATGAGCTCATAAGTCCCAAAACAAAAAGTTGGCCTTGTTCCGAGCACACAAATCACTCGGCCACCACACCGAACCAAATGCTGCAGGATCAACGTCAAAAGATGCAAAGGGAGGAAGGGGGAGGAGGGGCGGCATGCGATTTGATAGTTCGATGAATTTTGCAGAAAAGTTTATGACTTTTTGCATTGAGTGAATATTTATAATTGCCATGTCTTGCGGAAGCATCAAGAATCAAAGCGAATGAAAATGAAACGAAAAATGAAATTTAAGATACTCAAATTCCTGAAGAATACAGACTCCTATTACAGTTATCTGTGAAGCTTAATTAAGATCCGTTTTCGTAACCATTCACAGGTGAATGTAATTATTATATGGCTTATACACACTTGCTAGCTAAATCAGGATGCCTGTTTGCAATTAATAAATTCACTTGAAAACTGACTTGAGCGCAGAACTGGAGCAACTGCCACAAAACCCACAAGTCACGTATTCACATTTCTTGACATTCCATTGACATTGCGTATCGTTTAATTGAATGAGAAACTCGTGCATGACAAACGAAAGCAAATTGAGTAAGCCAAAAGAGATTCCCCAATGTTTGACTGCTCAATATAATTTACGACAAATCAGTTTTAATTATTTTAATAAACTTCCACTTCAACGCCATGCCACGCTTTGGCAGGCAACGCATACGTGTTGATAGGCATTTTATAGTTTATATCCTTCTTAGTTCTCTCCTTCTTTCTTCGAAGTCGACGTCATTAAACGTCCTGTGCACGTTTCAAAAGTGCAACAACAACAGCAGCGAATACGGCACTGCCTTTGATTAACAGAGTGCGATGAGGGCCACTGAAATTAACTGTCCAATTAGCAAGTGAAATCTTATACGGAGCCCGCCAATCGACTTTTCATGCAATTAACCGTAAAATTGTTTGACACCTCTGCCGAAACATCAGTTGACAAAGGCGCAAGGTAATGAGCCTCTTGCATTGGCTTCTGCTTCTTGGCTGCTAACTCTAAAAAGTCCTCAGGCAAATTAAATTTGAAGCGTTTTTTATTAAGTCTAAGATCGCTTGAGGCTCCACCTTTAACTAGATCTAGAAAAGTGATTATTTTGACAAGAAAAACGTTAATACCAGTATTAATAGTATTATTCGTTTAATTTATGTTTTATATTGCAACTAATTTAAGATAAAAAAATTAAAATATTGGTATAATAGTAATAATAATTGGACAACTTTATGAAGTAATAACAGAAAGATACATTTAAAGAGTACAGAGTGTATTTACTATTTAAACTGAATTATTTATTGAATAACGACATAATAGAAAATATTCAGAGAGAAATATTTTACACAATCAGCGAAAGTTTTATATTAGGCAAGACAAGTAGTAAAGTCAAGGGAAAACAATTTGAATTGTGTAAGCTCAATTCGGATGCTAGATAAAAGCAGATTGGAATTGTGAAAATGATTAAAATGTATTTCTAAAAACGTGTTCATTTTCTATTTCGTATTTCAGGATACGAACTGCTTCTGCGGTGTCTATAAAGCATGTGTTGAAGTCGACTCTCGACTTGTTCTGATTAAATGACATCTCTCATTTCATACGTATACTTATTATATTAATGGCAGCCAAAACGGCATTGGAAATTTGCGTTGATGTTGCGTATTCGACGCGTTGCCAGCACGTCTGGGTTGCTGTTTGTGTTCGTTCCCTTATTTATTGGCTTCTAATGTCACTGACTATTATATCCTATGACTAACGTCAGCGATGGACAGAAGCCCGCAGCTTCTGCCCAGCATTGGCATCGAGTCAGCTTGGCAGCTCAACTTGTCGTTTATTCTGTCAATTATCATTAATTTCGAAATGCTGCTGTCTTCACCAAGGTTGACGCACCTTTTGCACGCCTCCAGCCTCCAGCCTCCAGTCTCTAGTCTCCATGTAGCTGAACAGCACGTACGCCTCAGTTAAAATGTCTCCAGCCATATAAATTGTTATTGCTTGTGCGTATAATTTGCCTGTCTGTTTGGACAATGTCTTAAAGACCGACACAATACTGCAGCAGCAAATTCCCCATTGGTGGTTCGTAGTTTGTGAGGCGTGTCTAGTTCTTTGTTGTGCGAGCGTGTGTGTTGGGTGTGTGAACGATACGAAGACTTCAGTGATTTATTTTCATTGAATTTATATGGAGCTTGCTCAATTTGTTCTTGTCAACTTTTGTAAAGTGCAACAGTCCCTACATTATCATCGATTCCGTTAATACAGATGTGTGTTAGCATGAACTGGGAGACTGATAAATCTAAAACTCTACACATTAAATTGTTTACTTATTTCCTTAGGTTTATCCCATCTTTAAATAATACTTTCATATGGAAGCATCTGCAAGCGACGTGTCTGAGAAAAATAAAGTTTATAATTGAAATGCAAAAAAAGAAAATAAGAACCATGTAGAAAAGTGTCAAGAAGTTTTCTTTTCGAGGATTTAATGCATTGTTACTATAATAATCATCAATATAGTTTGGCAGCAAACATAATGCCAGGCTGGACCAATAAAAATAAAAGAGGCCAGAGCAAAATGAAGCGCAAAACCGAACTGCCAAAAGTTTCTACAAAAATCATAAAGTGCTGGAAACTTTTCGAAAAAAAATACAAGTAAATTGAAAGGAAAGAGGGAAAAAGTCAACTTATAAAGTGTCGATTCGAAAACGAGAGCAAAGAACCAACAAGACTGAAACTGAAAACTGAGATCTGAGAAATGGAAGATAGGAGATTGAAGAAGATGAGAGCAGAAGAGAAATCGAGGACACATCAATATGAAAATGGCATAAAAGTAGCAGTGATTTGTATTATCGAGAATTCTTTGCTGCATTTGCCACTTTTACTTTAGTGCCGGCTTTTATCTTTATTTGCATTGTGGCTAACCAAGAGAAGACCGACAAGAATTTTCTTGGCCAAGCAGTTTGTTTTCCAAGAAAAGTTTATGCTTTCGAGTTGAAGTTGGAGTGCTGCTGGCTTTTGTTAGTTTGTTGCCATAGTTTCTTAGCTTTCTTTCGTTTGCTGGATTGTTGCAGGAAGTGCACTGACTTTCCCATTGTTGTTGTTGTTGTTGTTGTTTTTGCTGGCCCAATGCCAAAATAATGACACCGCAGAGCAAGTGTCAGAGATTTTTTGTAACCTTTTTGGCGCAGTTATGCCATTGTTGTTATAAATTAAACTCTGTGTGCTTTGCGCTGTGCCAGCAAAGCAGCCCAGAAATCGTTGGGGCTATTGGGAACTCTTATCGAACAAATTGTTAAATGCAACTTTTCACACAACTTTTCGCCTCTAACACACATACACACACATACAGAGCGCTTTTATCGCGCCTCTCAGGACATTTTGGGATCGCACACATTCCCAAAATATTCTTTGGGGAAAAGTCTCGAGCCCGTCACGGAAAATAATTTATAATTTAAATCATTGATTTCAACCTTGTTTTTTGTTCGCTTTAATTTTAGTTTTAATTGCCTGGCAGCGTTTTGTGTGTTTTGGTGAGCACATTTTAGTTTATTTATTGCTGTGTGCTGCTATTAAGTTCAAGATTAATGCATTTTGATTGTGGTGGATTAATGTTGTTTTGTGTTTAATTTCTTTTTTTTTGGTTTGAGTTTGCGCATTGTTGTTCGAGTTGGGTTCATTTATAAAATAATTATGCAATTATGTGCTCAAAGAGTGGCAATAAATTGAAAATTAATTGCTAAATGGTCAACTCAAAAAATGTTAAGCTCATTCAAGTATTTAATCTCTACAGACTTCGACATTTAAATGCAACTTCGTAGATTAGTTGTGAATGCAGGCGAAGGTTTCACAATCCACAATGTGTTTAATTTTGTATAGAAATTTTGTTCTTTACTTTATTTATCAAATAAACATTTTTGTCTTTTTAAATTTTTTCCTTTTCTTCTATCATTTGGGTGCATATTCCACACAGCTCTTATTCTAATGTGTTTAAATATTTTTGTAAGCTGCAAAAATACAATTCTTTTGAACATAGAATTTTAAGAATAATACTCATTAAAAGCATTTGTTAAATTTTCAGCTACCTTTGAATTTAATAATTCATTTATATTTACAGTCTAACAGATTATTGCGTCTCTAACAAAGAGTTTAATATAATGTAAATGGATTATTCTGATGTGTCTCAAATAGCCAAATAATTTGTGTGCCTTTTAGTTAAATGGCATCTAAATATTATAAGCTCCTTGATGCGAAGACAATAACGAAACCAAAGGCAAAAAAAGGAATGCCCGGAGTGGGGTATTTACATGTGATGTCTTTTGTGAAGAAAACAACTTCCGGTCAAGCACACAAATGAGCTACAAAGGACACACCCACACACGCACGCACACACACACACAGTTCGTAGACAGTGAATGCAATAAACAGGCAAGACAATAACAATGTAGGGCGACGATGTTTCATTGTTGTCGACAATGCTAAACAAATGGGAAACATTTGCTGGGACACCACGAGAGCCAAACAAAAGCTTGGAATGCAGTCGGAAAAGTTTCAATAAGGAAATGCTATGTGTATATAAAATAAATGAAAAGTGTGCAAAATGGTTACTTTAATAAGCTCGAATGTGTGTGAAAAATACGAAAATTTTGTAAACTTTCACTTTGCAAATGGTTTCCAATGTGTGTTTAGGGTTCGACTCACTTGACAGTCTGAAGTGACAAACAGAGATGTGTGGAAGAGAGATAAAAGCAACCAGTTGCCATTTGCCATTTGCCTCTTGGCATTTGGCATTTTCTTCTTTCTACTTTCTATTTTCCGTTTCGGAGCATAACACTGAGCTGAAATTATTTTCATTATAAACTTTACGACAGGTTTCGTGTGCAGTGGTAAACGGAAAAGGAAAAGCCCCATTAACTGGCAAGTCAAGCTTATTAGCCGCAATAAAAAATAATAAGCTGCAAGTTATGTTGCAATTCTGGCATATTTCTCCAGACACACAGGACACAGCCGGACTTTAAGAATGTCTATATATACTTGAGGTTTCCTCAGTCTCCGTTGTCCTGCATCTGTCTCTCTCTTATTCTCTCTGTCTGTCTGTGAGGCAAAGGCGGGCACAACTTTTTCCTTGTCTGCCTTCTATTGTTCGAAGTATCTGCACGGCAAGTTTGTAAATATATCCTTCGAGTGTGTGTGTGTGTGTAGTATTCAAGGACACTCGGCCATGGTGTCCTTTCAAGTTAATTTTATTTTTTAAATTGCGGTACAATATGTTTTTAGTCGTCGCAACGAGGAAGATCCTAAGTGAGGGTTGACACCACAATTATTGCTAAATCTGAAAAAAGCAGAAGCTGTTGAGAGAAGTTTATAGCTTACTATTGGCTGCACTGCATCTAACATACACAAATAATATATGTACTATATATTGAAAATATGTGAGTTAGTCTTAGTCCAAAATTAGTTAAGATAATAAAAAAAAACTCAAAATAAATAAGAAAGCCGAGTGTGTTCGACTGTGAGATACGCGTTACCCAATTCCAATTTAACATATTAGTATGCCACAAAAATATGTACAGAAATATTATACTACATTGAAAGTAGAATACAAAATATACCAATTTTACTAGTTGCAGTATGCGTTTGTACAAAAGTACTGTTTTAAAGAACTTCAACAATTTCTATCAGATCGAAACCAAATTTCCACGATTCATAAACATTATGGTTATTATTGTATACACCAAAACTCTCTAGCTACAAAAAAATCTAGCTTCAATATTACGATTTGAGTTCGATTTTTCTGATATACGGAGGCGTTGGAGGCGTGGCAAATATTTGAATTGATCTTAAAAAAATGAGATCTTTATTTATTATAGTCTCTGAGATCTAGGACAGACGACAGACACACAGACGGACTAGATTGTCTCGGCCGTTGAAGCTAATGAAGAATATATACCATATACTTTATAAGGCGGATGTGCTTCCTTCTGTATGTTACATACATTTCCCATATACCCTTTTACCCTATGATTAAAAATAAATTTTGTTATTATTGACTTGCTCTCAAAATTTACTAAAGATTATTGCCTATTTATCATAGAATAGAAGTCGGGATCAGATTGTCAAGACAAGTTGTTTGTAGAATTGTTATTTTGTTTTTGTGTTATTTTTATTTTTTAGGTTAATTTGTACAAAATTCTTTATTATGTATAACATTAAACTTGTATACAATATTATATCTGTTTTCATTCATTTAAGCAAGTTCGAAATTATAAAAAAATTAAAGTAAATGCGATGGCTCAAATATGATTTGTTGGTAAATAAATTTACGCATATTTTGTAATAGCAAAAGTTTGAATTGAGTGGAGTTTAGCAATTCAATTAATTCTAATAAAGTCTTTCGAATATTTTAATGTAGGCGACTTGGCATTAGTTGCCATTTGGAGGATATAAATGATCATTAAGCCTGTGTAATCGAAGCGTGTGCAAAGAATTACTGAGAGCCGAGGCTAAACACATTAAAGCAAAAATTTAAGCACCTGTCTATCGTTGGATGGGTTCGCTTAATGCCACGACCACTGAAAACAATGGGCTGGGCAATATCCATAAATAATTTCAATAATGTGCTGCTAATACCAACAATAACAACAGCGACAGCAGCAGCGGCAGTGGCAGCAATAATAATAACTGCCACCACATTGCCGATAAGCGGGGTGTATCCTGTGGTCAAAACATTTGCTTAGCGTGTTTGTGGTGCCACAAGGTGGCAGTGGCATCGTGCAAAGGGGGAAGGGGAAAGGTGGAGGGGGTCTTTCAATCAAGGCAAAGACTTGCCATCACCTTTAGTCGGGGGGCCAAGCAAAGTTTCCGTTACGTTTACGGGTATTATGCCAGCTAATGGCTGACGATGGTCCGACGTTGAAATAACATTGTGTATTAAAAAAGTTTTGGTATTTTTTGCTTTTCGTTTTTTTGTGGGAGGTTCTTTGGGGTTGCTTCCAACAGGTGGTGAGCAGTGTTCAGACCACGGTGCGGTCAAAAAATTAGCTTCGTTGTGTATTTCGATGTTATTTTGTTTTGGTTTTTACAGTTCAACACAAGTTCCAGCGTGCGAATTAAGCAGGTCAGCAAAGTTCTCCACCTTTAAGTAAATTTTAGTTGAAAACTTTACTTTCAACTGATTACTGCATTGATGGAGATAGAAGTGAAGGAGAGGGGGCGTGTTTTCCCACCGACTTTGCTCGATATGTTTTCCTCAACTGCTTGTTTTTTTCTTGTTTTGACAGGCAAACTGAAAGTTGACTTTGCTCTGGACCGAAGTGTTTTTTCTTTGGCTTTACTGAATGGCCATTGTTGTGCTCAGTACTCAGTTTTCCGTTTAAAGGCAAAAGATGTTGAGCGATGCAGCAAAATTTACTCAATGATTAATTGCCAACTGTTGATCACAAAGTTGGCAAACAGTGGACAGTTGATGTATGATTTGTTTATAATTTACTCCTATTTGCATAATTTATGGTACAATTAATTTAATTGGATACAAAACTAATTACTTATTTATTAAATTCAAAATGAAAATTTCAAATTGTAATAATAACGATTAATTATCAAACTAAACATTATAAATTTCTTTAGTGATGACTTTGACTTATGACTTTATGACTAGATTTTAAGCTAACTATTAATTTATTAAATTCAAAATGAGAATTTCAAGTTATAAAAATAACAATTATTTATCTAAAATAGCATTACAAGTTTCTTTGTAACTAGTAAACAATTATAAAAATATTGAACCTCTACTATTTAATTTATTACTTACTCTCATTTGCGAAATGGTTATCGCATGATTAATTTGACTGAATTTAAAACTAATTATTCATTAATTAAATTCAAAATAAGAATTAGGGCTAGTATTAAACATTTAACTTGTAAAATTTATATTTGTATAATTTATATGTGTTTAATTCCTATTAAATGATAATTCAGATTAATATAAAAACATAGTTTTACAAAAATATTTGAAACTAGTTAGAAAAGGAAATTAACAAAAAATTAAATTTATATATAAATAAATTATAAAAATAAAAATAATATGATAAAGTACAAAGTATTATTAGCTAGAAAAGAGGTTCATGTTTCAAATAAATAGAAATTGCATTTAATCGTAATATAATACGAGTACGCTCGTTTATTGAATTGTTGACAGCACTTTCGCTCCAGATAATAAATAATACTACAACATTGTAGAGAGCAGTTCACTTGAAAGCAAAACCCGCGATAGTTTGGCGAGAATAAAGTAGAAAAGTGCACGTAGCATGCATTAAAGATAAAAGCCGCGTGTCTAACTTCAAACTAGAAAATATGATACACACAAGAGGCAGACCGTAAAGAGACCAGAAAGAGGGGATAGAATGGAGAAGGGAAAAGGGGGGAGGAGGTACTATAGTACTATATGCAGTGAGGCCATAATTTCAAACTGTGGTTTTTACGCTGAATGTGCATTTTACGACTTTTTAAGTGTCAGGGCAAACAAAACTTTGGGCCAAGTCTCCAGCTACTTGCAACTGGCAACTGGCAACTAGCAGCATGCAGCTGCCTCACCAGAAGAGTGTTGTTGTTGTTGCCGCACCTATACAAAAGCCAAAGCTTATGACGACGGCAACCGTATTTTCATTCAACAAAATAAACTTTGCTTTTGAAATATTTTGCGGGAAAAGCGCACGAAAAACTTAATTTTATTTTTAAAGTAATCACATACACACACAAACACAAACAGACACGCACACGCACAAAAGTAACGCACACTCACCCACACAGGCACACGTGATAAGTTTACGCCACAACTACACCTACATCGCAGGCATTTCCGTTTCCGCCCTGCAGCTGCTGTTGTTGTGCCTTGTGCGCTTTACAACTTCGCTCTCTCCCCCTCTCTCTCTCTCTCTCTCTCACTCACTCTCTCCCTGTGTCGCTTTTGCCATAAGAGCAGCGCACACTAAGTTATCGTCTTTATTGTTTGTCACATACATGACCTCACAATTGTATTCCGTTTCGTTTCGTTACGTTTCGCTTCGCTTCTTGCTCCTTTTCGTTGCTCCTTCCGCCGTTGCTGCTTTCTCCTTTCGATGCAGCTACTGTGGCTCAGCTCAGCTCAGCTCAGGTCGTAGGAAACGGAAATGGCATAAGTTGTTGTCGCCTACTAGTTCACACGTAAGTCCGTTCAATGAACAATAAAATGGCGTTACTATGACTCTGATTCCGATGGCGACAGAGACTCCAGCAGAAACAGCGTCTTGGAATCCTGTGGCAGCAACTGCATAGTGTGGTCCATAAAACTAAAATACAAAAAAACACCATAAAGAGAGTGCGACTGGATGCAATCCTTTATTTCTATGGATTTTATAACACCAAAACTGCTGAAGTGCTATATGAAATGTTTTCTTCATTTATTTTATATTTTTATATGCGACTAGATTCAATTAACATCATTAAAGAAAAGCTATAAATAACAATATATTTATGAGATGTTTAATTATTTTTGAGTATTTGCTAAAAATCAGGAAACATGAAGTTTAATTTTACATCATCATTTTATATTAATGCATCATATATACAGGAGTGCCACAGAAATCGCTAGCGAATTTGATTTCGCTGACTGCTCGAAAATTTAAGCGGTGACCCAGTACATTTCAGAATTTTAAAGTTCTTCTTTTAAATCATATTGTACAATATTATAATGATTAAGAAATAAATTTTGAATTTATATTTGTATTTTATATTATACAATTGGTATACTTGTACGTACATTCATATTTAATACTATTTTTATGAATCATAGTTAATGAGTTTAATTTTATGAGGTAGATCTGATATCCAATTAGTGTATAACAATATGAGCAAGTGTAAATTTATTAATAAGGGTAATGCTGCATAAATTTTGGAAATAAATTTAATGTACGTAATTGTTTAATAATAAGTAATACGGTTATAAATGTTTAAAAACCTAATAAAATTAATTTTTGTAAAAGAAACTCTACTTTTTTATTAGTCATATGAAGGGAAAATATAAAATTCATTTATATTTTATATATTTTTATATTCTTCTTAAGAACACATATATAAATTTCAGTAGAAATTATTTAATATTTTAAAGTTAATGTTTCAAAATATGTTATTTAACATATAATAACAAAATATGAATGAAATTATAAAGTCATATTTCCAAACTAGAGGCATTGTAAAACCTTTTCATAAATAATATGTTCATTATTATGAATCAACAAAATTTGGTTCATATTATATAATATTGTTTTTACTTGTTTCTTAAATTATATTCTTAGTTTATAACTACTTCAAAATCAATTAGGTGATATATTTTGTGCTCTTTCAATTTATGACTTATCTGATTTACTATTTTTTAAAATATCTTTAACGAACGTTATGTTTTTTATTTTTGTGTATTACCCTTAGCCAATTTTTTGTTCATGCGAATTCATGCTTTGATTTTGCTTTCACTCGAAATCACTCAATGATAACACACAAGTATTTCTCGTTTGGGTAGCTGCAACATTGCAAGCGTTTGCGTTTTCAATGGATACCACGGCCGCACATCAGGGCGTATGCGTAACGATTGTTAAATTAGCACGGTGCTCGTTGGCGCTCGTCACAGCCTGAGTCATTGGCATAAACTCTTCTAACTTGGTAAATGGCCCCGGACTGAAGCGTAAGCCCAACTTGAATGGTAAATTGCAGCCTGCAAAGTTTTGCCATTGTTCCTGCCCCTGTCCCTGTTCATGCCACGCAACGGCTGCGTTGCACGTTCCTCTTATTCAGAGTTATTGTGCTGCTGTCAGAAAGTTTTTTGCCATCACCTTCAGCCAATGGGCAGTGGCATTGCAGTCGGCAAAAATTCAATAATGGCTCTCTGCGGCAGATTTACGCACACTCACTGGCACACACAGGCGCCAACACTCACACACACTCGCATACATCTAACTGCATTGCTTTCAAATACTAATCTACGCGCCATAATTGAAAAACTAACGGTTTTTGTAACGAGTTTTTCGTGCTTTCACTGCAAGTGCTCCTGTTTTGCGCTTCGTCTTCAGTCTTCCTATACGTTTATGTGTGTGTGTATGTGTGTGTGTGTGTGTAGGAGTGTGTGTGTGGATGGAGACTTTCTCTATCAGCAACAGCATCGGACATTTGCGAGTTTCCTCTTTTCTCGCCGCACATTGGCCCATCGAGTGAAGCAAGTATTTTTCTTCAACAAATACGCGTTCATATTTCTGCTGACTTTTCTCTCAGCTTGTGGAATGCCATCAGAGTCCTCTAGACCAGTTTACTGTAGGAACCCGTATCGCAAAGATTGTGATTTCATTACTCTCTTATTTTAGCAATTTCTATATTTAAAACAATGAGTAAATAATATTTTGAAATTATATTTCTATTCGTCGAATACTTCAATATGGATAGTTTTGTTCTAGAAATATAATAATTCATCTAAAATAGTCGAATAATAATAATAGTTACCTTATTTAACACCTAAGATTTCAATCAAATATAATCTAAGTTCTTGAAATGACTATTTGCATTCCGTATAGAGTATTTATGGCCAATCAAGACTGAACTGCGAAAACTGCTTCCATTTGCACATATTTTTCAATGGAAGACAAAAAAAACTATGAAAGACAGACACACAAAAAATCAGCATGAAATTGAAAAAATATGATGACACCTTCATTGCAAGTGAAACAATAACAATGGCTGTGTGAAGCCATAGAATGAGCCGAATTGGACAGCAGAACCGAGAATTTGGCTTTGAACTGCCATTGGGATGGGGATGGGGATTACGACAGCGAGAGGGGGACTCGGGCTGAAACTGGGACAAAGACTGGGTTGGGGATATCAAAAGTGTTGGCTTTTATGTGCACGCGAACTTGAACAATTTTGTTGGCAATTTTTTGGGCAGATTTCTCGGAACGGAAGCATAAAAACGATAATTTCGAAATTCGTTTGAAAAATGCTCGTCTTGTGCGTGTGAAACGCTGCTAGTATTTTATACCCGTCCTCACAAATCTCTGAGGTTATTTATTGCTAAGAAATGGAAAGAATATCTAGCTTGAAGAAGAGTTAGAAATAACTTGACGTGAAATTGATTTACTTAATTCGAAGTTGTATAGTACTTTAGTAATACATTTCAATTTATTTTCCAACGACTTTTTATAATATTTCAATCTCTTGTTAACAGTAAAAAAGAATAAAAGGTATTTTATTTTTGTGTTATAAAAACTAAATTTTTGAAAAGTTTGTAGCTTTTAATATTAAGCACAACTTTAGTTATATTAATGTAATTGCATTTCAAAACTAAATAATTTTTGAAATCCTTTACTTAATTGGATTCAAGAACTAAATAATTTTTGGAGTTTCTTTTCTTAGTTTTGCGTTATTGTGACTTTTTAAAATTTATCCTTCCCATAATTATTTAATAGCATCATTGCAAAGATCATTCCTTACCCAAGAACTCTAATATTCAGAACCTTTCTTTAAACGGTCACGTTTTGTGCTCTTTATTGGTGCAAGTATAAGCTAGTTGAGTTGCCGTCAATGCGACGTAAAAATCTCTTTTTGTTTTATGACAAAAAAAATGGTTTAATGCCATAAGCTGGATGGACACACACGTGGTCTGAGGATTTTGGCTTTTTTGTCACGATCTAAGCGGCGGTTTTTGTTGATTGCTCACATTGTGCTCGGCATGAATATTGGCATTCTTGTCTTTTCGAATCGACTGCATTTTTTTGGTTTTTGTTTGGGACACGCAATGGGCAAAAGTTGGAGACAGAGCTGAATCGCTGTGAGTTTTCGGCGAGTGTAGCAAGTGCTCATAGCTCAAATTACCTGGCCAAGTGGTGAGCATTAAATTAAATACCTTTTGTCTGCGGCTATTAAATGAAATGACAAGGATGGGACAACGAGGATGGAGCAAATAAAAGCAACATTTGCCATACACTTCGGGGTAGAAGGAGTGGCGGAGTGGAGCGGACAAACTGAGCTGCTCCTTTCCTTTCCGCTCGGAACAAAATGGCGTCAAAAGAAATTCAATCAATTCGCACGTGACATGATTATTTTATGCTTTTATTTATTTATTGTGTATGCATTTTATTATTTTTATTTCGTCCCCACACTCGTACTCGTACTCTTCGAAAAAGGCTACCAGCGCGAATTGTTCGTGATCAGGCCGAGAGTTTGGACGAGTTTGAGTTGGGTTATGGGTTGCATGACTGTTCAGATTCAACAGGTCATAGGCGACATATTGAGTGCGCTATACGTGGCACAATTATGTTGTCGAATTTGCAACACTCTCGCCGTGCTTCACCTTCGAATATTCAACACAAATTGTTAACATCTGAAACAAGGGCATGAATCTGTGAATGAAACCCCAAGCAGGGTAATATGCCCCACAATATTTTAGGTGTGGCATTCAAAGTTGAGAGGGAAAAGCAAAACAAACAATAAGCAAGGACGTCTAAAAATGGCCAAGGCAATGGAAACTTGTTAGTTACACTTAACGAGCCAAAAACCGTATTTAAGTCAAAATGGGGGTCTATCCCTCCTCCTTCCCTGCTCACGCCCCTTGCCAACTTTTGTGGAACAAAGCCCAATTCATGACCGTGGACGTTGACCGTCGTTTGTGGATGTTGGTGTCAAAGCAAATACAATCAATTTGATTGCGCTGCCTTTTTGTTGTGCGTTGTGTGTTGCGGCGGGAGGGACAGGGGGGAATTGACCCTTGTATAGGCCTCCCCATAGATTGATAATTTAATTCAATCGCTGCTGTCATTAAAATTGCCTGTTGGGTCATTTGACCAACAACAACAACAGCAACAACTGTTATATTTTGTATACACTGTCTCTTTGTTGCCCCTTGCTTGGGCACCGACAACACAAAATGTTAATTCAAGAATAATCGCACATTTTCCCGGTCTCTTTCACGCTCCTCTCTAACTTTTCCGTATGCAACGACTCTTGTGTTGGCAGCGTTTAATCAGATAATGCGTATTTTCAATCAAACGAGATTGATAACCGCACAACTTGCGAGCCCATAAGCATAATATCATTGTCAACGAAAATGTGACCCAATTCAGTCTTATTTTGTTTTTTTTATTGATGGCCAAAATTATATTCCGTCACGTTTGCCTATCATTTGCACAATTTTTTTTTAAAACTATATTAAAGTGATTTTAATACCCGCTACCCATAGGGTATAAGGGTATTATAACTTTGTGCCGGCAGGAAATGCATGTAACAGGCAGAAGGAGGCATCTCCGACCCTATAAAGTATATGGGCAATTCTCTAGAAACTGCACCCGCCAAAAAATTCAAAGTCTATAAAAGTATGTTTTCTTCACATTTTGAAATATTTCAATACAAAGTCGAAGATGAGCAAAATTTCTGTTTTGAACATTTCTACTGCAAGTTTTGTTTTGATTCATTTTCTTAAAGAGAGTCAGTATGCATTGATACTCGTAGTTTAATATCCAAGGAATATACAAAATATATAAAAGAAATGATGCAATATCTAATAACGGTAAATTTCTTTTCAGCTTATCAGCTTCTATTTTTGTCGTATGCGACAGTGAAAAACAGCATTTGTTATGAGTGCATCTACAGCTTTTGTCCATTGAGCATGTAAAATTGTGTCCAAACACATATTTTGCTACCAAATATAGTAAAATAAAATTTGGTTAAATATAAGAACAACTTCATTTTTAAGAATTTTTGAAAGTTTGTCGCGTGCGACATGGTAAAAAAAATTTTTTTTTTTTGTTTTTCGTTAAATTTTTTTTTTTTAGTGTAGATGATGCATTCTCTTTTTATATTCAGAAAACAACATAAATATTATGTCACCTGCGCTAATTGAGACCTTAAGACCATTAAGTTAGATAAACAATGATAGGATGTGCACAGTATACCGGGTGTAAACCAGATGAATTTGTTTGGCTGCAATGGCCAACAAACGAAATCTACTAGAACAGCATATTCATAAAAAAAATATTTTTGACATTAAAGATGTAGCTTAAGTTAGGTAATTATGTTTCTCATGAATGTATGTATGAATGTATTACTTTTTGTTAAACTTTGTTGAAGTTATCTTTTTAAGTATGAAATTTCTGTTGAAGATAAAAATATATATTGAATATATTAAAAAACTATGAAAATGCTTCATATGCTCTAATTTACCTAAGAAGTAAAAAAAACTGCATAAAAAACTGATTAAAATTTAAAAATTTTAAAAATTTAAAAAAACTACTACATATTTTTAAGTCAAATCAAATACACTATTTAACACACATTAAAATCTTTCATCAAGTTTCGCTGAAATTAGTACTTGAACTGGTCTTTGAAGAAGTAACTTCAGTTTTTGTCGCGTGCGAATGCGCAACATTTTTGCAATTTTCTTCAAAACGAACAATTGCCCAAAATCCATCTTAGCACCAATTATAGTGCTAACCAAGAGCTATAAGTTTCAATTTTTACAAAATTAAAATAATGTCTTGGCACATGTTTTTTTTCAGTTTTAAAACGAACAAATGTCGCATTCGAAATCAGAGAATTGCCCATATATATTCTTGATCAGCATCAACATCCGAGACGATCTAGCCATGTCCGTCCGTTATATGCCCCGCGATTTATTCGCCCGCGATTTATTCGCGCCGCGATTTTTTTGCCCGCGATTTATTCGAGCTTGCACAATAGCGTAGGAACTTCAGTAAATTGTGTATGTAGTACATAATATATGAACATAGATAATACACTACATTTGGGTTAGACGCACTCAGTTTTCCACACAAATTTGTTTTATATTTATTATTTAAATGATTTTTGAAAAAAGTTCATATGCAAAAACCTTGGTTATTTAATAATACTTCAATTATAATACTCAAAATATTTTAAAAATATAACATAAGTTGCGTTTTCAAACATTTTCCTCAAGCAACTTAAAATAATGGACATTTTTATTCGCGCCGCTTTATTCGCCCCGCGATTTATTCGCGCCGCTACCGCTGCGATTAAATTCGCGTCTTAATAACGTATGCACACAAAGCGGAGTGAATTCGTTTTGACGGCGAATTTGTAGCGTTTTTTTCCACAACCGCGCACGCAAGCTCAGAGAAGCTGGGTCCAGTGATTTGAAATATTCAAAAACAAATTGGTGCCCATTGCTTTAAATCGTTTGCCCATGTTTGCCCAGGAAAAATTTTTTTTTGCCTACCCTTAGTTTCGAAATTATGAAAAATTTTTTTTTTCGAAAATTCAAAAATTTTTTTTTCAAAATTTTTTTGCGTAAATCGCTTTAAAATCGTTTGCCCATGTTTGCCCATCTTTTAGTTTTTCGAAAAAAATTTTCGTTTTCGAAATTTTGAATTTTGAAAAATGTTGAAAACTTCGAAATTATGAAAACTAAAGCTCTACAACGGTAGCCTCAAGTGTTTTCAAGTCTGCCCATATCTCAGAATTTGAAAATTTTGAAAAATTTGAAGGTTTTCAACTTTTTTGATTGCCCATACAAATTCATCGTTTGCCCAATTTTCAAAGTCTCAAATTTTTGCCAAATTTCAAAATTTTTTAATTTTTTTTTACTTTTTCAGACTGCCCATTCGCTATTTTCGTTTGCCCACCCTTTAGAATTTCAAAATTTTGCCGTATTCCAAAATTTTCATACTTTTTTGATTTCAGCCTATGGCCCATACAAATTCATCGTTTGCCCAATTTTCAAAGTCTCAAATTTTTGCCAAATATCAAAATTTTTCAAATTTTTTTGACTTTTCAGACTGCCCATTCGCTATTTTCGTTTGCCCACCCTTTAGAATTTCAAAATTTTGCCGAATTCCAAAAATTTTCATACTTTTTTGATTTCAGCCTATGGCCCATACAAATTCATCGTTTGCCCAATTTTCAAAGTCTCAAATTTTTGCCAAATTTCAAAATTTTTCAAATTTTTTGACTTTTCAGACTGCCCATTCGCTATTTTCGTTTGCCCACCCTTTAGAATTTCAAAATTTTGCCGAATTCCAAAAATTTTCATACTTTTTTGATTTCAGCCTATGGCCCATACAAATTCATCGTTTGCCCAATTTTCAAAGTCTCAAATTTTTGCCAAATTTCAAAATTCAAATATTTTAAAAATATAACATAAGTTGTGTTTTCAAACATTTTCTCGCCCCGCGATTTATTCGCGCGCGATTATTCGCTCGCGATTTATTCGTTTTTTTATTTATTATTTAAAAAATGTTTGAAATATTCAAAATATGTTAAAAACATAACATAAGTTGTGTTTTCAAAGCAACTTAAAATAAGGGACATTTTTCTTGGTCAAAAGAATATCATATACGCACTTGGATTCGCTCGCGATTATTAGTTATTTAATAATACTTCAATTATAATATTCAAATATTTTAAAAATATAACATAACAAAGTTCATATGCAAAAACCTTAGTTATTTAATAAATACTTCAATTATTATATTCAAATATTTTAAAAATATAACATAAGTTGTGCTTTCAAACATTTTCGCAGGCGAATCGCGATTCGTCTGCGATTCGCCCGCGATCCGCCTGCGATTCGCCCGCGATCCGCCTGCGATTCGCTTGCGATCCGCCTGCGATTCGCCTGCGATCCGCCTGCGATCGCTTGCGATCCGACTGCGATTCGCCTGCGATTCGCTTGCGATCCGCCTGCGATTCGCTTGCGATTCGCTTGCGATCCGCCTGCGATTCGCTTGCGATCCGCCTGCGATTCGCCCGCGATCCGCCTGCGATTCGCTTGCGATCCGCCTGCGATCCGCCTGCGATCGCTTGCGATCCGACTGCGATTCGCCTGCGATTCGCTTGCGATCCGCCTGCGATTCGCTTGCGATCCGCCTGCGATTCGCTTGCGATCCGCCTGCGATTCGCCTGCGATTCGCTTGCGATCCGCTTGCGATCCGCCTGCGATTCGCTTGCGATCCGCCTGCGATCCGCCTGCGATTCGCTTGCGATTCGCCTGCGATCCGCTTGCGATCCGCTTGCGATCCGACTGAGATTCGCCTGCGATCCGCTTGCGATCCGCCTGCGATTCGCTTGCGATCCGCCTGAGATTCGCCTGCGATCCGCTTGCGATCCGACTGAGATTCGCCTGCGATCCGCTTGCGATCCGCCTGCGATCCGCCTGCGATTCGCTTGCGATTCGCTTGCGATCCGCCTGCGATTCGCTTGCGATCCGCTTGCGATCCGCCTGAGATTCGCCTGCGATCCGCCTGCGATCCGCTTGCGATCCGCCTGCGATCCGCCTGCGATTCGCTTGCGATCCGCCTGCGATTCCCTTGCGATCCGCCTGCGATTCGCCTGCGATTCGCCTGCGATTCCCTTGCGATCCGCCTGCGATTCGCCCGCGATTCTCCCACGATTTATTCGCATTATTATTTAAATAATTTTTGAAAAAAAGTTCATATGCATAAACCTTAGTTATTTAATAATACTTTAATTATTATATTCATATATTTTAAAAATATAACATAAGTTGTGTTTTCAAACATTTTCTCGCCCCGCGATTTATTCGCGCGCGATTATTCGCTCGCGATTTATTCGTTTTTTTATTTATTATTTAAAATTTTTTTGAAATATTCAAAATATGTTAAAAACATAACATAAGTTGTGTTTTCAAACATTTTCTTCAAGCAACTTAAAATAAGGGACATTTTTCTTGGTCAAAAGAATATCATATACGCACTTGGATTCGCGCGCGATTATTAGTTATTTAATAATACTTCAATTATAATATTCAAATATTTTAAAAATTTAACATAACAAAGTTCATATGCAAAAACCTTAGTTATTTAATAAATACTTCAATTATTATATTCAAATATTTTAAAAATATAACATAAGTTGTGTTTTCAAACATTTTCGCAGGCGAATCGCGATTCGTCTGCGATCCGCTTGCGGTCCGCCTGCGATCCGCTTGCGATCCGCCTGCGATCCGCCTGCGATTCGCTTGCGATCCGCCTGCGATTCGCTTGCGATCCGCCTGCGATTCGCCTGCGATTCGCTTGCGATCCGCTTGCGGTCCGCCTGCGATTCGCTTGCGATTCGCTTGCGATCCGCCTGCGATCGCTTGCGATCCGCTTGCAATCCGACTGCGATTCGCCTGCGATCCGCTTGCGATCCGCCTGCGATTCGCTTGCGATCCGCCTGCGATTCGCTTGCGATCCGCCTGCGATCCGCCTGCGATTCGCTTGCGATCCGCTTGCGATCCGCCTGCGATTCGCCTGCGATTCCCTTGCGATCCGCTTGCGATTCGCCTGCGATTCGCCTGCGATTCCCTTGCGATCCGCCTGCGATTCGCCCGCGATTCTCCCACGATTTATTCGCATTATTATTTAAATAATTTTTGAAAAAAAGTTCATATGCATAAACCTTAGTTATTTAATAATACTTCACTTATTATTTTCATATATTTTAAAAATATAACATAAGTTGTGTTTTCAAACATTTTCTCGCCCCGCGATTTATTCGCGCGCGATTATTCGCTCGCGATTTATTCGTTTTTTTATTTATTATTTAAAAATTTTTTGAAATATTCAAAATATGTTAAAAACATAACATAAGTTGTGTTTTCAAACATTTTCTTCAAGCAACTTAAAATAAGGGACATTTTTCTTGGTCAAAAGAATATCATATACGCTCTTGGATTCGCTCGCGATTATTAGTTATTTAATAATACTTCAATTATAATATTCAAATATTTTAAAAATATAACATAACAAAGTTCATATGCAAAAACCTTAGTTATTTAATAAATACTTCAATTATTATATTCAAATATTTTAAAAATATAACATAAGTTGTGTTTTCAAACATTTTCGCAGGCGAATCGCGATTCGCTTGCGATCCGCCTGCGATTCGCTTGCTGCGATTCGCCTGCGATTCGCTTGCGATCCGCTTGCGATCCGCCTGCGATTCGCTTGCGATCCGCCTGCGATTTGCCTGCGATCCGCCTGCGATCCGCTTGCGATCCGCCTGCGATTTGCTTGCGATCCGCTTGCGATTCGCCTGCGATTCGCTTGCGATCCGCCTGCGATTCGCTTGCGATCCGCTTGCGATCCGACTGCGATTCGCCTGCGATCCGCTTGCGATCCGCCTGCGATGCGCTTTGGATCCGCTTGCGATCCGCCTGCGATTCGCCCGCGATTCTCCCACGATTTATTCGCATTGTTATTTAAATAATTTTTGAAAAAAAGTTCATATGCAAAAACCTTAGTTATTTAATAATACTTCAATTATTATATTCATATATTTTAAAAATATAACATAAGTTGTTTCGCGATTTATTCGTTTTTTTATTTATTATTTAAAAAATGTTTGAAATATTCAATATATAACATAACAAAGTTCATATGCAAAAACCTCCTGCGATTCGCTTGCGCCCACGATCCGCCTGCGATTCTCCCACGATTTATTCGCATTATTATTTAGATAATAATAATAATAAAAAAAGTTCATATGCAAAAACCTTAGTTATTTAATAATACTTCAATTATTATATTGATTGCGATCCGCCTGCGATTCGCTTGCGATCCGCCTGCGATCCGCTTGCGATCCGCTTGCGATTCGCCTGCGATTCGCTTGCGATCCGCCTGCGATTCGCCTGCGATTCGCTTGCGATCCGCCTGCGATTCGCTTGCGATCCGCCTGCGATTCGCCTGCGATTCGCTTGCGATCCGCTTGCGATTCGCTTGCGATCCGCCTGCGATTCGCTTGCTGCGATTCGCCTGCGATTCGCTTGCGATCCGCCTGCGATTTGCTTGCGATCCGCTTGCGATCCGCCTGCGATTTGCTTGCGATTCGCTAGCGATCCGCCTGCGATTCGCTTGCGATCCGCCTGCGATTCGCTTGCGATTCGCCTGCGATCCGCTTTGGATCCGCTTGCGATCCCCCTGCGATCCGCTTGCGATCCGCCTGCGATTCGCTTGCGATCCGACTGCGATTCGCCTGCGATTCGCTTGCGATCCGCCTGCGATTCGCTTGCGATCCGCCTGCGATTCGCTTGCGATTCGCTTGCGATCCGCTTGCGATCCGCTTGCGATTCGCTTGCGATCCGCCTGCGATTCGCCCGCGATCCGCCTGCGATTCGCTTGCGATCCGCTTGGGATCTGCTTGCGATCCGCCTGCGATTCGCCTGCGATTCGCTTGCGATCCGCTTGCGATTCGCCTACGATCGCTTGCGATCCGCTTGCGGTCCGCCTGCGATCCGCTTGCGATTCGCTTGCGATCCGCCTGCGATTCGCTTGCGATCCGCCTGCGATTCGTCTGCGATTCGCCTGCGATTCGCTTGCGATCCGCCTGCGATTCGCTTGCGATCCGACTGCGATCCGCCTGCGATTCGCTTGCGATCCGACTGCGATTCGCCTGCGATCCGCCTGCGATTCGCTTGCGATCCCCCTGCGATTCGCCTGCGATCCGCTTGCGATCCGCTTGGGATCCGCTTGCGATCCGCTTGCGATTCGCCTGCGATTCGCTTGCGATTCGCTTGCGATCCGCCTGCGATTCGCCTGCGATCCGCTTGCGATCCGCTTGGGATCCGCTTGCGATCCGCCTGCGATTTTCCTGCGATTCGCTTGCGATCCGCTTGCGATCCGCTTGCGATCCGCCTGCGATTTGCTTGCGATTCGCTAGCGATCCGCCTGCGATTCGCTTGCGATCCGCCTGCGATTCCCTTGCGATCCGCCTGCGATTCGCCCGCGATTCTCCCACGATTTATTCGCATTATTATTTAAATAATTTTTGAAAAAAAAGTTCATATGCAAAAACCTTAGTTATTTAATAATACTTCAATTATTATATTCATATATTTTAAAAATATAACATAAGTTGTGTTTTCAAACATTTTCGCAGGCGAATCGCGATTCGTCTGCGATTCGCCCGCGATCCGCCTGCGATTCGCCCGCGATCCGCCTGCGATTCGCTTGCGATCCGCTTGGGATCTGCTTGCGATCCGCCTGCGATTCGCCTGCGATTCGCTTGCGATCCGCTTGCGATTCGCCTGCGATCCGCCTGCGATCCGCCTGCGATTCGCTTGCGATCCGCTTGCGATCCGCTTGCGATCCGCTTGCGATCCGCTTGCGATCCGCCTGCGATTCGCTTGCGATTCGCCTGCGATTCGCTTGCGATCCGCCTGCGATTCGCTTGCGATCCGCCTGCGATCCGACTGCGATTCGCCTGCGATTCTCCCACGATTTATTCGCATTATTATTTAAATAATTTTTGAAAAAAAGTTCATATGCAAAAACCTTAGTTATTTAATAATACTTCAATTATTATATTCAAATATTTTAAAAATATAACATAAGTTGTGTTTTCAAACATTTTCTCGCCCCGCGATTCATTCGCGCGCGATTATTCGCTCGCGATTTATTAGTTTTTTTATTTATTATTTAAAAAATGTTTGAAATATTCAAAATATGTTAAAAACATAACATAAGTTGTGTTTTCAAAGCAACTTAAAATAAGGGACATTTTTCTTGGTCAAAAGAATATCATATACGCACTTGGATTCGCTCGCGATTCGCCTGCGATTTATTCGCGCGATTCGCCTGCGATTTATTCGCGCGATTCGCTCGCGATTATTAGTTATTTAATAATACTTCAATTATAATATTCAAATATTTTAAAAATATAACATAACAAAGTTCATATGCAAAAACCTTAGTTATTTAATAATACTTCAATTATTATATTCAAATATTTTAAAAATATAACATAAGTTGTGTTTTCAAACATTTTCTCGCCCCGCGATTTATTCGCTTGCGATTCGCCTGCGATTCGCTTGCGATTCGATTGCGATCCGCCTGCGATTCGCTTGCGATTCGCCTACGAGTCGCTTGCGATTCGCCTGCGATTCGCTTGCGATTCGCCCGCGATCCGCCTGCGATTCGCTTGCGATCCGCCTACGATCCGCCTGCCATTCACCTGCGATTCTCCCACGATTTATTCGCATTATTATTTAAATAATTTTTGAAAAAAAGTTCATATGCAAAAACCTTAGTTATTTAATAATACTTCAATTATTATATTCAAATATTTTAAAAATATAACATAAGTTGTGTTTTCAAACATTTTCTCGCCCCGCGATTCATTCGCGCGCGATTATTCGCTCGCGATTTATTAGTTTTTTTATTTATTATTTAAAAAATGTTTGAAATATTCAAAATATGTTAAAAACATAACATAAGTTGTGTTTTCAAAGCAACTTAAAATAAGGGACATTTTTCTTGGTCAAAAGAATATCATATACGCACTTGGATTCGCTCGCGATTATTAGTTATTTAATAATACTTCAATTATAATATTCAAATATTTTAAAAATATAACATAACAAAGTTCATATGCAAAAACCTTAGTTATTTAATAAATACTTTAATTATTATATTCAAATATTTTAAAAATATAACATAAGTTGTGTTTTCAAACATTTTCGCAGGCGAATCGCGATTCGTCTGCGATTCGCCCGCGATCCGCCTGCGATTCGCCCGCGATCCGCCTGCGATTTATTCGCGCGATTCGCCTGCGATTTATTCGCGCGATTCGCTCGCGATTATTAGTTATTTAATAATACTTCAATTATAATATTCAAATATTTTAAAAATATAACATAACAAAGTTCATATGCAAAAACCTTAGTTATTTAATAATACTTCAATTATTATATTCAAATATTTTAAAAATATAACATAAGTTGTGTTTTCAAACATTTTCTCGCCCCGCGACTTATTCGCTTGCGATTCGCCTGCGATTCGCTTGCAATTCGATTGCGATCCGCCTGCGATTCGCCTGCGATTCGCTTGCGATTCGCCTACGAGTCGCTTGCGATCCGCCGCGATCCGCCTGCGATTCGCCTGCGACTCGCTTGCGATCCGCTTGTGATTCGCTTGCGATCCGCCTGCGATCCGCCTGCGATCCGCCTGCGATTTGCTTGCGATTCGCTAGCGATCCGCCTGCGATTCGCCTGCGATTCCTCTGCGATTCGCCTGCGATTCGTCTGCGATCCGACTGCGATCCGCTTGCGATCCGCCTGCGATTTGCTTGCGATTCGCTAGCGATCCGCCTGCGATTCGCCTGCGATTCGCTTGCGATCCGCCTGCGATTCGCTTGCGATCCGCCTGCGATTCGCTTGCGATCCGCCTGCGATTCGCCTGCGATTCGCTTGCGATTCGCTTGCGATCCGCTTGCGATCCGCCTGCGATTCGCCCGCGATTCTCCCACGATTTATTCGCATTATTATTTAAATAATTTTTGAAAAAAAGTTCATATGCAAAAACCTTAGTTATTTAATAATACTTCAATTATTATATTCATATATTTTAAAAATATAACATAAGTTGTTTCGCGATTTATTCGTTTCAAAATATAACATAACAAAGTTCATATGCAAAAACCTCCTGCGATTCGCTTGCGCCCACGATCCGCCTGCGATTCGCCTGCGATTCTCCCACGATTTATTCGCATTATTATTTAGATAATAATAATAATAAGAAAAGTTCATATGCAAAAACCTTAGTTATTTAATAATACTTCAATTATTATATTGATTGCGATTCGCCTGCGATCCGCTTGCGATCCGCCTGCGATTCGCCTGCGATCCGCTTGCGATCCGCCTGCGATCCGCCTGCGATTCGCTTGCGATCCGCCAGCGATTCGCCCACAATTTATTCGCATTATTATTTAAATAATTTTTGAAATAAAGTTCATATGCAAAAATCTTAGTTATTTAATAATACTTCAATTATTATATTCATATATTTTAAAAATATAACATAAGTTGTGTTTTCAAACATTTTCTCGCCCCGCGATTTATTCGCGCGCGATTATTCGCTCGCGATTTATTCGCGCGATTCGCCTGCGATTTATTCGCGCGATTCGCTCGCGATTATTAGTTATTTAATAATACTTCAATTATAATATTCAAATATTTTAAAAATATAACTTATCAAAGTTCATATGCAAAAATCTTAGTTATTTAATAATACTTCAATTATTATATTCAAATATTTTAAAAATATAACATAAGTTGTGTTTTCAAACATTTTCTTCAAGCAACTTAAAATAAGGGACATTTTTCTTGGTCAAAAGAATATCATATACGCACTTGGATTCGCTCGCGATTCGCCTGCGATTTATTCGCGCGATTCGCTCGCGATTATTAGTTATTTAATAATACTTCAACTATAATATTCAAATATTTTAAAAATATAACATAACAAAGTTCATATGCAAAAATCTTAGTTATTTAATAATACTTCAATTATTATATTCAAATATTTTAAAAATATAACATAAGTTGTGTTTTCAAACATTTTCTCGCCCCGCGATTTATTCGCTTGCGATTCGCCTGCGATTCGCTTGCGATTCGATTGCGATCCGCCTGCGATTCGCTTGCGATTCGCCTACGAGTCGCTTGCGATTCGCCTGCGATTCGCTTGCGATTCGCCCGCGATCCGCCTGCGATTCGCTTGCGATCCGCCTACGATCCGCCTGCCATTCACCTGCGATTCTCCCACGATTTATTCGCATTATTATTTAAATAATTTTTGAAAAAAAGTTCATATGCAAAAACCTTAGTTATTTAATAATACTTCAATTATTATATTCAAATATTTTAAAAATATAACATAAGTTGTGTTTTCAAACATTTTCTCGCCCCGCGATTTATTCGCTTGCGATTCGCCTGCGATTCGCTTGCAATTCGATTCGCCTGCGATTCGCCTGCGATTCGCTTGCGATTCGCCTACGAGTCGCTTGCGATCCGCTTGCGATCCGCCTGCGATTCGCCTGCGATACGCCTGCGATTCGCTTGCGATTCGCCTGCGATTCGCTTGCGATTCGCTTGTGATCCGCTTGCGATCCGCCTGCGATTCGCTTGCAATTCGCTTGTGATTCGCTTGCGATCCGCTTGCGATTCGCTTGCGATCCGCCTGCGATCCGCCTGCGATTTGCTTGCGATTCGCTAGCGATCCGCCTGCGCTTCGCCTGCGATTCGTCTGCGATTCGCCTGCGATTTGTCTGCGATCCGACTGCGATCCGCTTGCGATCCGCCTGCGATCCGCCTGCGATTTGCTTGCGATTCGCTAGCGATCCGCCTGCGATTCGCCTGCGATTCGCTTGCGATCCGCTTGCGATCCGCTTGCGATCCGCCTGCGATTCGCCCGCGATTCTTCCACGATTTATTCGCATTATTATTTAAATAATTTTTGAAAAAAAGTTCATATGCAAAAACCTTAGTTATTTAATAATACTTCAATTATTATATTCATATATTTTAAAAATATAACATAAGTTGTTTCGCGATTTATTCGTTTCAAAATATAACATAACAAAGTTCATATGCAAAAACCTCCTGCGATTCGCTTGCGCCCACGATCCGCCTGCGATTCGCCTGCGATTCTCCCACGATTTATTCGCATTATTATTTAGATAATAATAATAATAAGAAAAGTTCATATGCAAAAACCTTAGTTATTTAATAATACTTCAATTATTATATTGATTGCGATTCGCCTGCGATCCGCTTGCGATCCGCCTGCGATTCGCCTGCGATCCGCTTGAGATCCGCCTGCGATTCGCTTGCGATCCGTCTGCGATTCGCTTGCGATTCGCCTGAGATCCGCTTGCGATTCGCCTGAGATCCGCCTGCGATCCGCCTGCGATTCGCTTGCGATCCGCCAGCGATTCGCCCACAATTTATTCGCATTATTATTTAAATAATTTTTGAAAAAAAGTTCATATGCAAAAACCTTAGTTATTTAATAATACTTCAATTATTATATTCATATATTTTAAAAATATAACATAAGTTGTGTTTTCAAACATTTTCTCGCCCCGCGATTTATTCGCGCGCGATTATTCGCTCGCGATTTATTCGCGCGATTCGCCTGCGATTTATTCGCGCGATTCGCTCGCGATTATTAGTTATTTAATAATACTTCAATTATAATATTCAAATATTTTAAAAATATAACATAACAAAGTTCATATGCAAAAATCTTAGTTATTTAATAATACTTCAATTATTATATTCAAATATTTTAAAAATATAACATAAGTTGTGTTTTCAAACATTTTCTCGCCCCGCGATTTATTCGATTGCGATCCGCCTGCGATTCGATTGCGATCCGCCTGCGATTCGCCTGCGATTCCCTTGCGATTCGCCTGCGATTCGCTTGCGATTCGCCCGCGATTCGCCCGCGATCCGCCTGCGATTCGCTTGCGATCCGCCTGCGATCCGCCTGCGATTCGCCTGCGATTCTCCCACGATTTATTCGCATTATTATTTTAATAATTTTTGAAAAAAAGTTCATATGCAAAAACCTTAGTTATTTAATAATACTTAATTTTTATATTTTCAAATATTTTAAAAATATAACATAAGTTGTGTTTTCAAACATTTTCTCGCCCCGCGATTTATTCGCGCGCGATTATTCGCTCGCGATTTATTCGTTTTTTTATTTATTATTTAAAAAATGTTTGAAATATTCAAAATATGTTAAAAACATAACATAAGTTGTGTTTTCAAAGCAACTTAAAATAAGGGACATTTTTCTTGGTCAAAAGAATATCATATACGCACTTGGATTCGCTCGCGATTATTAGTTATTGAATAATACTTCAATTATAATATTCAAATATTTTAAAAATATAGCATAACAAAGTTCATATGCAAAAATCTTAGTTATTTAATAATACTTCAATTATTATATTCAAATATTTTAAAAATATAACATAAGTTGTGTTTTCAAACATTTTCGCAGGCGAATCGCGATTCGTCTGCGATTCGCCCGCGATATGACTGCGATCCGCTTGCGATCCGCCTGCGATTCGCTTGCCAAAATTTTGAAATTCTAAAGGGTGGGCAAACGAAAATAGCGAATGAGCAGTCTGAAAAAGTCAAAAAAATTTGAAAAATTTTGAAGTTTGGCAAAAATTTGAGACTTTGAAACTTGGGCAAACGATGAATTTGTATGGGCCATAGGCTGAAATCAAAAAAGTATGAAAATTTTTGGAATTCGGCAAAATTTTGAAATTCTAAAGGGTGGGTAAACGAAAATAGCGAATGAGCAGTCTGAAAAAGTCAAAAAAATTTGAAAAATTTTGAAATTTGGCAAAAATTTGAGACTTTGAAAATTGGGCAAACGATGAATTTGTATGGGCAATCAAAAAAGTTGAAAACCTTCAAATTTTTCAAAATATTCAAATTCTGAGATATGGGCAGACTTGAAAACACTTGAGGCTACCGTTGTAGAGCTTTAGTTTTCATAATTTCGAGGTGTGGGCTATCGAGTTTGAGTCATTCATGCCGAAAAAATGTTAAAATTTTTCAAAATTCAAAATTTCGAAAACGAAAAATTTTTTCGAAAAACTAAAAGATGGGCAAACATGGGCAAACGATTTTAAAGCGATTTCCGCAAAAAAATTTTGAAAAAAAAAATTTTTGAATTTTCGAAAAAAAAAAATTTTTCATAATTTCGAAACTAAGGGTGGGCAAAAAAAAATTTTTCCTGGGCAAACATGGGCAAACGATTTAAAGCAATGGGCACCAATTTTTTTTTGAATATCTCAAATCACTGGACCCAGCTTCTCTGAGCTGCGCACGCAGCGTTTTTATACCCGCTACTCATAGGGTAGAAGGGTATTATAACTTTATGCCGGCAGGAAATGTATGTAACAGGTAGGAGGCTTCTCCGACCCTATAAAGTATATATATTCTTGATCAGGGTCAACAGCCGAAATGATCTAGCCATGTCCGTCTGTGTGTCTGTCCGTATGAACACCTATATCTCAGAGACTATGAGAGATAGAGCTATATTTTTTTTTTCGACAGCATTTGTTATGTTTGCACACAGATCAAGTTTGTTTCAAATTTTTGCCACGCCCACTTCCGCCCCCGCAAATCAAAAAAATCGAATAACAAGCCTAATTTTTAAGCTAGTGTTGCAATTTCTGTATATACTGTTTTCGGTATATACAATAATGACTACAATCTTCGTAATCTCTGAAAATTTGGTTGCGATCAGATAAAAATATAGCCACCGATAGCTCTGGTGGTAGAGTGCAAGCTCAACATCTTGTGTTGCTCGGGCTCGAGCCCGTTCAGGGTATAAACTTTTTTATACCCGCTACCCATAGGGTAGAAGGGTATTATAACTTTGTGCCGGCAGGAAATGTATGTAACAGGTAGAAGGAGGCATCTCCGACCCTATAAAGTATATATATTCTTGATCAGCGTCAACAGCCGAGACGATCTAGCCATGTCCGTCTGTCCGTCTGTGTGTCTGTCCGTCTGTGTGTCTGTCCGTCCGTCCGTATGAACACCTAGATCTCAGAGACTATAAGAGATAGAGCTATAATTTTTTTTCGACAGCATTTGTTATGTTTGCACGCAGATCAAGTTTGTTTCAAATTTTTGCCACGCCCACTTCCGCCCCCGCAAATCAAAAAAATCGAATAACAAGCGTAATTTAAAAGCTAGAGTTGCGAATTTTGGTATATACAATAATAACTATAGTAGTTATGATTCCTGAGAATTTGGTTGCGATCAGATAATAAGTTTGGAAGTTATTAAAGAAATACTTTTGTATGGGCAAAAACACCAACTTACTAGGGCTCTTAGTTGCTTTGGCTGACAATCTGGTATATTGTGCCGTCTATGGTATATTTTGAATGCGGTACTACACATTTATGCAGTATATTCGGTATATTTTGAGAATAATACCGCAAAATTTATTGCTTTTATTTAAAATGGGTAGCGGGTATCTCACAGTCGAGTACACTCGATTGTAGCTTTCTTACTTGTTTTTTTTAATGATATATGGTATACAATAATTACTATAGTAATTGTGGTGTGCGAATTCGAATCCCGGTCTGTGGTGCTCGAGCTCAAATTCCGATCGAGAACACATGCATATTTTTTTTTAATTTTTTGAGATTATTACCGCAATATTTTGCTTTTGTTGAAAATGGGTAGCGGGTATCTCACAGTCGAGCACACTCGACTGTAGCTTTCTAACTTGTTCTTTAATAACTTCGACATTTTGAAACTGATCTCAACCAAGCATTCAGGAATGATAAAGACTGTAATTGACTGTATTGTATGTACCAACTTCTGACTCTAGCATCAATATTACCTTTGATATTCTATTCATTCGATTTGCGGGGGCGGAAGTGGGCGTGGTACAAATATGAAACATAATACCTTTTGGCAAAAAAAAAATTATATCTCTATGTCTTATAGTCTCTGAGATCTAGGTGCTCTTACGGACGGACAGACAGACGGACGCTGATCAAGAGTATATATACTTTATAGGACCATAAATGCCTTGTTCTGTCTGCAGGCGAAAAATTTAGAATACTCTGTGGGTAGCGGGTATAAAAATCGACTACAAAGCAATATTGACCGAAATGGTTAAAGATTAAATAAGTTTCTATGCTTTATTTATTTTGTTGAACAATACATTACGATTTCAATTTTTCCAAGTTATCTATGGATATGATAAAAGTTACCTTTAATAAATAAGAAGAAATAAATAAATATAACAAGAGTAAAGTTATAAGCTCCTGAAATTTGTTATAATTATCTAAGCCAAAGTGGCGCAATCAGCTGCACTATCTAGTACAAATTATTTGGCTCATCCTCATCGCATTACAAATTCCAAGGTGGTCATAATGGGTATAATTTAGGAATCACAGAGAGCAGATAAACAATAACAACAAAGAGGGCTTATTAAGAATAAACTGTCCGTGTTTGGGGAGTTAAACGAAAGTGCGAGCAATGTGACACAGACAACAAAACAACTCGAAGAGAGCACTCAGTGTTGGCTGAAAGGATTCAATTTGCATGAGATACGTTAACAATAAATTTAGTCTGCTCTCCAGAATCAACGTGCCTTGGCTTTCAATGGGAAAGCGGAGACTCAACCGAAAAAACGGGTTACCGACCAGTGCTCCAAGCACTAGGCACGTTCGCGTCCGAGTGATTTGCATTTGGTCGGAGCTGCTGGGGATATTTTCTAAAGGCTGAGGCTGAGGCTGAGGCTGACGCTAAGGCTGTATGGGACCGCTTCGATTGTTATCCTCTTGTCCCTTTTTGCGGCGGCATTGACAGGCGTGTGGCTGCCTCGCAGAAGCGGAAGCAGCGTCAGCGGCAGCGTCTTCTGTGGCAGCAACATTTGTTGATATGTCAAGGCTCTTTGCGGTGTGTGGCGGAGGATTTTCGTTATCGCCAGACATGTTGCACTGCTGCTGGGATTTTTTCGCGTCTCAACTTGTCCGCCTATCCATTTGTCCATTCGTCCATTTGTGCGCTTGTGCGCTTTTTGTGCCTTTGTCAAAATGGCTTTATCATTTCAATGACAGCGGATCCGTTTGGAAGACTTACTGCCTGCCTTTCAATGTGTCTGACTTGTGGCGCAGGCTAAAACGAAAGCCCCACTTGAGTGTCTCCTGGCTTAGCTAATGATTCTAAATGGCTAGTTATTGAAATCATTTAAATGCGCTCTAAACCCACATACAACCGCAAATCCCATGACTTTTGCCTGCTAGCGGCTGTCTGTCTGCATTCAGAAGTTATCATACGACCCGTTTGCCCAGCTTGCAGTGTGCAAAATGGGTGTCACACACACTCACACACACATTAGTAGTGAAAGACTTTAAAGTGTAACAAATTCCTTTAATTTGAATAAAAGTATAAAATCTCTGAATACGAGCAGACTCTTGAATTCTCTTTAAAATTCGCTATAAATAAAACATACGATAACGAGACAATTGCTATTATTTGGAACTGGGATATTGAGAGACATCCGGCGAGACGTGTGTTAGTCTGATGATGAATCCGGCTTTGACTTTGGCCTCCTAGACTGACAATCTGAGCGTTAGTCAGCCCGCATTTATGCCATAGATATATGCAAATTTTAATTTTATACATAGACAGATAAAAATAAATTGTTTCTACTAGACGTTAGCAACACTTGCCAAGCATATGCACAGTGTCAGCCGTGTGTGTTGTGTGAGTTGTGTGTGTGTCTCAGGATATGTTTGTATCAGTCGAATTTTGTCGGAGTTTTCAGCGTCACATTTTTCTTGTTGTTTATCGCCTTCCAATGCAATGCAGCATATTGATTTTTGTGTTCTGTGCATTGTATTTTTGTTTCGTGTTTTCTTTTTATTTTAAACCGATTATTGCAAAATGTTTATAGTACATTTTCTATTGTATTTGTCCGTAGGAATGCAAGATATATAAAATAGAATGTACAATAAATATAAAAACATTTGGTTATTTTTTAAAAATAATATAATAGTTAACAAAAATAATGATTTTTGTTATGTTTCATCCATTCATAGACTTCTTTGGGCGATTCTTTAGAAGCACTTGAATTGGAAGCGTAACTCGTTAAACTAATAGTTTCATATTTGTTTATTGAAAACATAACCAAATGGTTCAGAGTTTTTGTTACAATATATTATTAAATTATTGTCTGGTTTCGTAGGATTTTCATTTGAAATCGCTGGGGGCAAGTTTGCGGCATAACAAATCAATTTCATATTAGCCTCGATTTTTGTCTACGAATGAAATTCATACTCAAGACAACAATGGCATATTCCCCAAAAAGCTTGCCGGAGAAAATAACTTTTTTTTTGTGTTTGGGATTTGAGTGCAAACTATAACAAGACGCTTAAAATATAACAAATTTTGAAATTGCAACTCACAGAAAATTGAAAAGTGCTTGGGGGCAATTCCCAAGCAAACGAAAACGAAAATGAAGGCGAGAGCGAGTGCGAGTGAGAGAGAAAGCAATAAAAGTTTGTCAAGCTTCGAAGCTTAAAATTGTTATAACAACCTGAACTTGAAATCGAAAACGCAATCGAAATGATTTTACGTAGAACATGACACGAATGAAATCAAAGAGCCACTAGAGTGAGAGTCAGAGTCAGAGGCAGAGTCAACTCAACTCAACTCAATTCGATTCGATTCGATACGAGCGACCTGCAGACCCGCATTGAAAAGTTCATCTCTCTTTCTGGTTTGCATGGATGGAATGTAACAAGCCTTGATGTTTGCCTAATGCAGCTGCCAGCATTGTCAACTGAAACTCTGACAACTGCTAACTGCCAACAGCCAACAGCCAACTGCTAACAAGCAGCAAATGGCAACTACTACTGCCACAGCACTGCTCGACTACAACTTGAGCTCGTAAAACTGCCGCCCCAAGGACAACTTTTAACAACGTCAACACGGCCAAAGCACTGTACTCCTGTACTCCTCCGTCTGTGCCTAACAAGCTCGCAGTGGGCGTGGCAGCAGCGAGACAGCGAGGTGCTAAAGTGGCGAAGAGAGAAGGGCAAACGATGCTGCAGTGGAGTCGTTTGATTTTTTACGACCATCACTAACGAGTTTCACTTTTCCAGTTGTGCAGCCATTGAAAAAAGCGACGAACAAATAAATACAACGTGGCGTATGAGCGATCTACTACACACACATACATACAGACGTCTGTCCAAAGAGGCAATCAGCCTGCATCATGTACACCACACTGAGTGCATCACATAATGCGGCTAATGCATTTCAAATAGAATTACAGAAATGCTAATTTCAGAGCACAACAATACAATCATAATGCTATAAAACCTCAATGGCAAGTTACGATACATTTGGGTTTCTCGGTTTTCTTTAATTATTTAAGTAGATATGCAAGCCATCGATATTAACAATGAATTAATCAATCTGTTTTGAATTCTTCTTTATCTTTGATCACCACAAATGTCACATTCAATACTGTTGACTCTTATCGAATTCTCTATTTATCGGTCCTGCCAACTTATTATAACACTTTGTCACTATGTATTCGATAATCAAACTTCGATTTTAAAAAGTTACCCTTGTGACAATGCGATACTTGTATTCGTTTTTAGCATCTTATACTCTATTTGTACCAAGAGCATCTGCTTCAATGATGCAGTTCTATTATTATGAAAGTGTTTAGACCAAAACTGCATCACCCAAAAAGCTGTTTAGGGGTAAAAAAAAAGTATGCAAACTCAGGCAGTTATAAAAAGGATACAAAATCAAAGGATATCATTAGAAACAAATCAATGAATAATTAGCAATTTAATAAATTATGCGCCCCTCAAAAATATAAGTATATATATATTTTGTTTTAAAGGTGGAGACGCGTACTCTCGAAAGTGGTCAATCGCTATCGTCGATAGTGGTCGATATTTTTTTAAATATCTTTGTATACCCGCAAGCTCCGTAGAGTCGGAGAGGGTCTTCAGCAAAGCAGGACAAATCATTTCAAATGGGAGTACAATAATATTGGTTGAAATAAACACATAAATAGCAGTTAAGGTAAACCTAAAAACTAATATTTTTCGAATAATAATTATTTATTATTTTCAAATAAAGATTGGAAAACCAATTTCATACTCTTATACTTTAAATAAATATTTATTATTTCAAAAACTAATTAAATTATTTTTTTTTTTACTACACTATCGAAGATAGATTTTGCTATCGTCGATAGTCGAAAGTTTATGGAAACTATCAAGCACTATCGACGGCACAGACTATCGATAGTTCTCTACCTCTATTTTGTTTATTATTCATCATCGTCTTGGCGGTTTCAATGTTGCAGCTCAGTCTAAACAGCAAATTACAAGATGTAAGCTCAAATTAATTATCTCTAAAAATACTTTTTATATATTTGAACTCAAAGTCATGTTTACAGAATTGTAAGGATTAATTTGAAAAGACACAATAGTTATAGAGAAATCTCAAATTGATCGCACAGTCGTTTGATATTATAGTATAATATATATGAATTGCAAAAATACTTTTATATATATATTTGAACTAATAGTCATGTTTACAGCATTGTAAGGATTAATTTGAAAAGACACAATAATTATAGAGACATCTCAAATTGATCGCATAATCGTTTGATATTATCGATTTATATTTGGGCTGTGAAATGCAATTGATAGAAACGTTTTCACGTAGCGTGAATATGTAACTACAACTATCTGTATTATATTAAACAAATTATTATTATTTACCCGATTCGATTAATCAGCTAATCTGCTTTAACGATGCTGTTCTATGATGCAAGTTTTTAGACCAAAGTCGCATAACGCGAACAGCTGTTCAGGGGTTCAAAAGTAAACAAACTCAGGAATAAATCAACCAAAAAGAGAGCAATTTAATAAAATAATTCAGGGCATTCAAAAATTATAAGTTTATTTAAATTTAATTTTTGATTCATTAGTTGACTTAACTCATTACCCTTTTGCATCATAATAAGCAGTTCCGTCTGCAACGATCATATTCCTCTCTCTACTTACTTGTAGTACATATATTTGGACTTTGGTCCCTCTCTTACACCCAGCCGCTTATGGAATGATCCGGTAACTGAAATTTTCAATATTACCCACAGACTAAACGGTGAAACAATTTTGAACTTAATTCATTTGAAATGTTTTGTCTCCTAAACTTTGGCGTAAATTGAGTTGCAGCTGTTATATTTTGAAATTGTGCTTCACTGTCATAATATGGAACTCGAAAAAAACTAAGTTTTCAACAGCTTCGTGTAGTAAAGTTATCTTTAACATGTGAAAAGTTCTAGTACTCTGCAGTATTTGTATCATTTTAATTAAATGCTAAAAAGTTAGTTCGAAAAAAAAAAGAAAAATAATCAAGTGTTAAAATGTACCATTTGCATAAGTTAAGAGCACTTGTTTATTTTCTGCTAAATTTATCGAGGCCTCAAAGTTGAGACTCCTTGTTCTATTACGTAAATGAAAGTTGAACATTCTCCCCGAGCTGGAGAGCAAATTTTACTTTAAGTCAATTAGGTGCATAAATTAGGAGCAAGTCTCATCATATTGTCCTGAAACTGAAGTTCCAGTTAATGTGATTTACTACAAAGCAACAGCAACAACACAAACTGGTCATATTTTATGTGCATAGTTTGCATTTATTTTAAGGTCTCGAGTGACTTTAAGCTTTAAAGTCAAATTTACTTGGTTGTCCTTTCGGGTTGCAAAACGAATGGATGCGTTTGTTGGCCAACAGCCAAATGACTGCCTTAGACAGGCCAACACTTTGGCCTATTGTCTTGTTGACACACACACACACACAAACTAACAACAAAATGCAAATTCGCAAGCAAAATAGTTTTTGACGCGCTCAGACTGCAATGCAGTTGGTGTCACTTTGTGCCACAAAAATTGAGCAATAGGCCACGACCTGGTTTTGCTTTGAGGCAATTATTTGCATGCGGGCGAAATTCTTTCTTTTTGCTGGCTGGCTGTTGTCAAAGACAGTTTGAAGCTGCTGCTTATGCTGTTTATTAAAATCCAAAGCAGCTGCAGCACTTTTTGATAGCTCACATAAAAGTGCCAGGCTAAATTAGTTATAAATCAGCAGCTGAACTCTGTATGTGTACTCCGTACTTAGTGGAAAGTGCGAAGTGCAAAGTGCAAAGGGGACTCGGACTTGGACTTTGTAAGCCAAAATGAAGCCATAAATTATACGAACTAATAATTATATGCCATCAAATTGTTGTAAGCTATACGAAATCGCTAAAGCGAGGCCAAGTTAAGCCAAGCCAAGCCGAGCCGGAGTTTAACGGCCAACATAAATTATAGACATTTAAAAAGGGGCAAAGCAACGCGCAACTCTGCGTAGAATATGCGATTTTTATCACAGTTTATGCACTGCACACAAAGTTAACATAATAAGGTCAACACGCACAGGATGGGCAAGGAGCTCGAGCTGTGGGTGGCGACCTCCTGCCTCCTCATCGTTCATGCTGATGCTGATGATGGGTGGCAAGCGGAAAGTGGAAAGTGGGCGTCGCTTTAATTAAACGGCAAATGCGAGAGAGATGCGCGTTCGCGTCAGAGAACAAAGTTCGAGGTCAACCATGAAGCATGGGCCATGGCACAACACGGCAATTTCGTTTCTCTCTCTCTGTTTTTACTTTTTTTGTTGTTGCTGTTGTTTTTTACAGCCCAGCAATTTGCAACAAAATTAGCCAAAAACGTTTTCCGACCCTGGCCATGCTGATGCTTATTGTGAATTAGCCACGCAGCAACATGAACAAAAAGATTGGGTTAAGCCTGTCTCGGGCTGTTGTGAATGAATGGGGGCGTGGCATTAAAGGACATACGTCACAGAGTGAAGTGTCTATGGCATCGTCAATGACTTGTCTCTCTCTCTCTCTCTCTTTCAGCTATGACAAATGCTCCGTCGACAGTCTCCTGCGGCTCTCCTGGCGGTCGTAAAGTAACAGGATACTCTTGACTAGCGCACGCAGTAGAAAACAACGCTGAACAAAACACAAGAATGAAGCGTTTAAATTTTGTAATTTAAATGCAAATTGACAGGCAAATGACAAGCATTGCAATTAACGAGGGACCAGCGGGCGTATACGCAATGTTGCCACGCACAGCCAACGAGATAACATTGCCGCTGACTCCCTTCCACAAGATAACTACCATAGACGCTATGCAGCTCATTATTTAGGCCTTGCAACGTGGCACAAAGCAGCGAGAAAGCACTGAGAATTCATCGAATACATTTGAGGAGTCAACTCAATTATATTTACTTTCTTTCCTATCAATTACGTTGACTTTATGAAATATGTATGTACTTCAAATTGTTGCTCTCTTCATTTGAATTGATTTTAAATTTTAGATTGCACCAACGATGAATTAATCAAACTGTTGATTTCGACTCAATTTTTGACATTCAAATCTATTGGCAATTGTAAAAACGAGAAATGAATTAGTAAAACACACTTAATATTTATCTGCAGAGTATTTGATACATATTTTTAACTGAAATTATGTATTAATTTCTATTGGAGCGACGCAAATAATTCAGCTTCATATCCAGAAAAAGACGATTGATATCTTTAAGTTTCAGAAGATGTAAGCGCACAATATCCAATTCCAACTTAACCGTAGTAAGACACCTTTCTATATTCCCATGATGCATGTTGACATTCTGAGTAGTGACAATATTGGCAAGCAGCTCCTGCGCCCTCTCAATGCATTGCTGAAGGCGGACAACAGATGCTTTTAAAGAAGTCATTACAATTGCGAAGGCACGAGACATACCTATAAGGTAAAAATTTATACGTTCTTATATGATTTCAGAAAAAAAAGGGTATAGTTACTGGTTGAATTGTTTTGCATTCTATGTCTTTTATCACCACAGTTGTCACATTCAATATTGTTGGCTTTTATCGAATTCTGTATTTATCGGTCCTGTCAACTTATTCTTTCACACTTTGACACATTCGATAATAAAACTTCGATTTTAAAAAGTTGCCCTTGTAACAATGCGATATTCGTTTTTAACATTTTACATTATATTTATACCAAGTGGATCTTCAATGATGCAGTTCTATGATGCAAGTGCTTACACCAAAACTGCATCACGCAAAAAGCTGTTTAGGGGTAAGAAAGTAAACAAAGTTAAGGCAAGAAGAAGAACAATTTAAAAAGCACTAGAAACAAATTAACCAAAAATGAGCAATTTAAGAAATTATACGAGTATGCATTTTGTTTTATTATTCATCAAATACCTCTATTTCATTGCGTTTTACATCATAATAAACAACTCGCTTTGCAATATCATATTCTATATAAAATTGCGAAATTGATCGTCTTGGCGATTTTGTTGAAACATTTTATATACCCCTGTCTATTTATTTTGATTTAAAAACAATTTGAAATAATTTTAAGACGCCAAAAGTTGCAAGTGAACTTACTAGCTTATTTCCATCGATATCGCCATTTTTTCGATAAATATACCAAAATATTAGCCAAAATACGGTGCCACCCTTGATGCAACTCCATTAGCTGTTCCTCTCTTGCACACATACGCTTATGGAATGATGCGGTAGATTCTACTTAACGGAAATTTATATGATGAAGCTCAGTCTAAACAAGTTTAATGTCTTAATAACTATTATGTCTTTTCAAATCAATCATGACAATGCTGTAAACGTGACTTTGTGTTAAAATATGTATATAAAAAGTATTTGTGTTGAGATAATTATTTTGTATCGCGTTGACTATATGAAATAATTCAAATTGATGCTCTCTTCATTCGCACATTTGTATTGATTTTAAATTTTAGATTGCACTTATCAATAACTAACTAAGCCAACATTTAATGTGTTACTAAATTTACCTTGTCTTTAAGTTTCTTTAACAAATTGACATAGTAATTTAAAGATTGGGAAACCTAGGCAATAAAATAATACATCTTAATCTTAAAATAATCCATTAATCTTAATGTTTGATCAATTATTATCATTTGATTTATTTAAATCCATATTTTTGTAAATTTGTAGTTAATTTAGTTTATTCTTAACATTTAAATTTAATTTTTTTCATCCAGTAGTTTTAGCAAATGATAAATGATCAAACTAATTTAAACTATTCTAAATAATTTGTTCGTTAATTTAAATTTAAATGTGATTCAATCTTTGACTATTTTAATGTAACCGATCACATTGTAATATTGTAATTTTATATTAAATTACAAGAATCAAGAATATGATTTATTCCAAAATTGATTAATTTGTTTTGCTTAGCTTTCTCAGAAATATAAATACACAGATTAACAGATCAGGGAACATATTAAATTATTAACGTACATATTAATGTAAATACCAAAATTACACTAAAAGAAAACATTCCAAATTTTGGCCTAAGAAGTGCGTAAGAACATGAACAAGAAAATGTTAAAGTTAGAAAACATATCTTGATTTCCAGAACACTTTATATAACACACAAGTTCTTATTAATAAGGCCAAAAAATCTTGTTTCAATAAGACCAAAACATTTCATTATAAGATAAAAAAAATGTTTCATTATATTTTAATGTATTTCTTACTATTTAATAAATAGTATTTATTAATAGTTTTATTTTATTTTGTTGGTGCATTCTGTTGTACGTTATTCAGTTGCATGTTAGTTCTCAGACTGGCCTGAAGAAAGGTTCTCGACAGCTCGACTAATTGATATATGAAAGAAAAAACTCAAAACTAGATAAAAACAAGTAAGAAAGCTACAGTCGGGTATAAAAACAAATAGATAACATTATAGGAATTTTGATAGATTAGAGAATGTTGTAACCTTAATCTAGTATTGTTAGTCTTATTATGAGAATTTGACATTTTTCAGATTAATGTTCTTCGTTTTAAGAATTTGTTCTTAAAGCAGTCTTAATTAAAGAACACATTTTTAAGACAAATGTTCTTGATTTTAGAAACTCGTTGTTTTTTCAGTGTCATCCGATTTTTAAATTGGACTTAAAGTAATCAAAGCGATGAAGACCACATCAGCTTATCTAATAACAAAAATGAATAAATAAATAATAATCCTCGAACGGTTTTTGCATGTGTACAATATTTTTGCATTCCACTGTGGATTTTAGATTTGTTTTTTAATTTATGTGCGAATTTTTAAGTATGGCTTCGCAATGCACATGAAAGCTATGAAAATGTGAGGCTTCTTGTGCTGCACGCAAGCCAAAAGCAGAGGGGTGGCATGTGGTGGCAGTGGCATGTGCTGCAGTCAGTCTTAAGAAGGACAACAGTGAGGCACAGCCACTCATTAAAGGCTTCAAGTGGGCTTCACGTGAGCAGTGCAAATTGCAGGTCCAAGACTATTGCGAACTCTGAGTTGAGTTGAGCTGAGCTGATCTGAGCTTTGAACTGTCACTAAATACGTGGCGTCGCAGTCGCAGTCGCCGTCGCTGTCGCTGTCGACGTCGTCAGAGGGGGTGTCCTTCGAAAAAGGCCTTCGTTTGTTGCACACGTTGAACTTTGAAGGCGTCGAAAAGGCCTAATTATCTTAATTAATGAGTGCGAAAGTGAAATTCGTGGAAGACAAATGTGGCAGGTCTGGCTGTTGGCTCCTGCTCCTGCTCCTGCTCCTACTCCTGCTGCTTGGTGGCAGTCACTCAGTTGGCGTGCACCGCAAGGACGTTTGTGGCTGCCATTTTAATTGTCTTTCTTTGTCTCTCTCGCTCTTCGAGTATGTGTGTGTGTGTGTGCGTGCGTGGGTGATTTTCATTAATTTTGCTTCGTTTTTGCTGTTGCCAGTGTTGGTGGCTGCGGACGATTTTGGTTTACGGTCTGCGCCACTTGCCACTTGCCACTTGCCATTTGCTGCTGCTGCCGTTGCCGCTGCCGCTGCGACTGCTGCTGTCTGTGTGCGGTTTTGGGTCTGCCACAAAGCGAGTCAGGAAAGGCGCTGCTGGCAATGACTGTGCAACACGAAGTCGCAGAGAGGCGACAGGCTATAAAAAAACGACGAAACGAAACGAAAGGAAAAGAAAAGTAACAACAATAATAATGAGGCGCCACACTAACAGACGGCGCAACACTTTTGCAAACAACATTGGCTGAAAATAAAAAATCTAAAAATGCCCAGAAGTGGGCAGTGGGCCATGTGGATGCTGCAGACGAAATCTAGGCGTCTTCAGTGGCCAACATTTGTGTGTGGATGCCATGTGGAACGCAAGTGCAGCGCATGATTTACAGCGTAAGAGAAGTGATGAATGTGCGTCGAGTCGAGTCGAGTAGAGTTGAGTTGCGTTGAATGTGTGTGGAACGCAGGGCTTATGCATTAAAGATGAGCCAAGTCGCTTATCAATCCATGTGGATTCCAAGTTTGCGACTGAGACGTGCGGGAAACGCGTTTACTTCACCTACATTTCTACTATTACTTTCAGTGTGTTGTGTTCCACATGTGTGTGCCAATGCCACAACGTTCCTCGCGCCCACTGCATAGTGCGCACCATGATACAATAACACAAGGTAGTCTCGTCGGAAAAGCTGTCCACTATCTATCACATGCATAAGTGCGAGTGAAACGACTGCGCCTAGTGAGTGCGAAAGAATCGACAGTAGAGCTTTGTGATTAACCCTTCAATGGCGCATAGGGTTTAATTGTTCCACTATATAAAAAAGAGTTGAAATGTTTTTATAATTTAATTATTTACAGTTTAGAAGTTGACAGTAATCGTTGTTTTTATTTTTGATTACTAATTTTTTTGTTCAGGTTCTTAATTCTATCATAAAGTTCATATATTTATATAATATAATTGCAATCTGACATTTTTGTCTTGCACAAGGGTTAACATTTAGGGAAAAAATCGTCCGCGCACAACCTTTCGCTTCAACAAGCACGAGCGCACTGACGATAGTGGACAGAAACCGAACGAAAAAAGCACACGACGAGACTACCTTGTATTATTGTATCATGGTGCGCACTGCGCACGCGTGTTCCAGTGAGCGAAAGCTCTCTCTTTCTCTCTCTCGCGAGAGAGCAAGAGAGCAAGCTTAGTGGACTATGTGGATTGTGTGCAGAAGTGTTGCGCCCTGCCTAAGAAACTAGCACAACATTTTTGGCATTCACGTATTCTGTGCTTCGTTAGTTTCTTCACTCCCTCTCCCTTTCTGACTCTTCTCTGACTGACTGACAACACAGAGCTTAAATTTCACTTTTTCCATTCATTGCTTGCAATAATTCACTATTTGCTTTATTGGATAACAGACGAAACGAAATTACTACAAATCATAATTATCAAATATATGTATGTATATGTATGAGAATCTTGTTCTCTGCTTTTTGTTTTCCTTTTTTTTTTTTGTTGAGTTTTTGTTATAGCTTTAGTCCTGGCATTTTATATTACGTTTTCAGTGCGTGTATCGTTATCGGAATTCTCAGTTAAATCCTTTTGGGACAGGTTACGCCGCCGTCGTCTGCTGTGGCTCCTGTGTGGTTGCCGTGGAAGCCACCGAGGTGGACTCGGGATTCTTCTCACTGATGGCGAGCCAAGGACATCGCTTCTGTAGCTCCAAGCGGTATCTAGGATGACTTATGGCATACACGAAAGGATCTATGCAGGCTACCATTTTACAGGTGCAGGCCGGGATCATTGTCGCACCCGGAGTCAGCAGACTCTTGTCCCCAAAGGCGCCGATTAAGGACATGACGCCATACGGTGTCCAGGACACAAAGAAGAGGAAGCAGATGGTAATCGCCGCCTTGGCAATCCTTATCTCGGCCGTCTCCTTGTTCTTGTCCACATTGGAGCGCAACGATTCAACATTCATCTTCTTGGCCTGGTCTCGCAGCGCCTTCTCGTGGCTGAAGACGTGTCCCACAATCTGGCTGTAATAGTACAGGATCATGGTGGTGGGGCAGACGAAGCTGAAGAAGAATATGACGGCCACAAACATGCGGGTGTCAAAGTTATCGGTCAGATAGTCAAAGCTGCAGGACGTCAGATAGCCCTCCGGCACAAAGCGACCCCAAGTCTCGGTGTAGCAGGCGACCACAAAGGGCGTGGCATACATGTAGATGAAGATGATCATGGCAATGGCCTTGCCATGCGTCATCTTGCCCTCCATGGGCCGCGTGATCACGTTGTAGCGATCGTAGGCGATAAATGCATTCGTGGCGCCCGCTCCAATGCCCGTATAGGAGCCGATGATGCCATAGATCTGGCAGCCGAGGTTGCCCAAGGCGAAGCCCTGATTGAAGCTATTGTAGATGAAGATTGGTGTCTTGGACATCATGAGGAAGTCACAGATGGCCAGATTGATGACCAGTATGTTGGAGGGCGTGCGCAGCGACTTGGCTGCCGAGAATACCCAGATGACCAAACCGTTGCCAATCAGCGACATCAGCGAGAAGAATATGTAGAGTGTGCCCAGCAGATAGTTCATTGATTCGGGCGGCTCCGGATACGTGAGCCAGTGCTCGGGTATGTGACGCAGCTCCTCCGGCGGCACATTCCAGCCCAGCAGCCTGGACTCGGCTGCCAGGCGCGCCTCTGGCCGCAGCGCAGTCGACACATTCGACACCAAGCCACTTATGTTGTACTCCATGACAAGCACTTTGCTGGCCCGGTCGTTGGCCAAGACAAAATCACAGTTGGCCCGGGCTGGGTTTTATATGCTCGGCCAGAATTGGATTAGTTGCATATCTGCATCAGCAGTTGTGGATTACAGCCCGTGGATTGGCCTAATCCCTTAACCGAATTCGCTGAACTCAACGTTTCGCATTGATTTTCTTGCATCTGCAATCAGCAATCAGTACTCATCAATCGACAATTGGCAAACGGCAATCGGATTCCTCTTTGCGACGAACTTTCTTGACTAGTCGTAAGCCCCTTAATTGATAGTCATATGTCACATGGCCTCCAACTTTGCTTTGGTTAATCTATTTGCTCAGCAAAGTCAATGATGTCATTTATTTCCCTATTTTATTTACTTTTTTTTATAAGAAATTACTTTAACTTTATTTTGAAAGTAAGAATTAATAAATGAATTTAACGATGGCATTTAATTGTTCTTTAGAAAAATGTATTCTATAAATATATTATATTTATATATATTTAATTTAATGTAACTATGAACTTACATTGAAAATTTAAAAATAGTTTATACTGTATGTATGTACAATATGTATTAAAGTTAAATAGAAGTGATTCTACAACTGTTTTTAAAGTGAGATAAATATATATGGTTGATGTTGGGGTGAGCATTTTCAGTTAATTTGAACGACTTCGGATCTTGCTGGTAGTAAAATTGTATTGTTACCAGAGCTGCAAATTATTGGAACATAAATAGGATAGTTTAGATTGTCTGGTCTTATTATGAGCAGATCTTTTGAAGGTGGGAAATCTAGCTGACAATTATATTTGTATACCCGGTACCCATTGGGTAGAAGGGTATTATTACTTTGTGCCGACAGGAAATGTATGTATCAGGTAGAAGGAGGTATCTCCGACTCTATAAAGTATATATATTCTTGATCAGCGTCAACAGCCGAGACGATCTAGCCATGGCCGTCTGTCCGTATGAACACCTAGATCTCAGAGACTATAAGAGATCGAGCTATAATTTTTTTTCGACAGCATTTGTTATGTTTGCACGCAGATCAAGTTTGTTTCAAATTTCAAAAAATCGAATAACAAGCGTAGAGTTGCGAATTTTGCTATACATAATAATAACTATAGTAGTTATGATTCCTGAAAATTTGGATGCGATCAGATGAAAATTGTCGAAGTTATTAAAGAAATACTTTTGTATGGAAAAAATGCCTACTTACTAGGGTATAGGTAAGTATATTCGTTTATTCCATAATCTTAGTAAGGTTATCTAGACGATTGTATAGTCGAGATGCATAGCCTAGAGAGTCCAGAGCTCATTTAACTAAAATGCTCCTCAATTTTTCAAGTATGTCGGTTGTGAACATTTTTTATAAATATTTTTTAAAAATATATTTTTTTTTTTTTTATAGTTCTTCCCGAACAAACATCATCCAGTTGAATCGAACCCTAATCCGAATCGAATGACTAAGATAAAAAGAAGAATGTACTGAAGATGTTGCTGCTGTCATAAATGAGTATCGGCATCAATAGAACTCATTGAGTCTTTTCGTAAAGAGTCTGGAAAAGACTTATTTGCAGACAACGAGAAACGATAGCGGTTTCCTCACATTTCTGGGATTCTTCGCGTCGCTGTTGCACAAGACTTTTTAGCAGCTGCTTGTTAATCGCCCGCGATTCACCAATGCTCTGAACACTCTCGCAAAGCGCACGCATTCGACCATCCAAATCAATGGTAGACACCTTCTGCTGCAGATTGGCGATTATTTGCAGACAACGAGACCCTTTACGAAAAGAAAGGCAATTCAATTGACAATTCAATTGCAAATCAAATGAAAATAAGAATATTGTTAATTATTAATTATAATCACAATCATATATCATATTCTGAAAATTTCATTACGATCAGATAATAAGTTGCTCCCTTCTTTGATCACATGGATCATGGATCTCACAGTCGGGCACACTCGACTGTTTTCTTACTTGTTTATATTAGGCACTTAAAGTCCTTAAATTTCAAATGGGTGTGGTATGTATGTATATAAAATCACATAAAAGCTGTTATCACGATATTGCGATATCAATGCCGTAAGAGAAAAGTATGTGCACCAAAAGTTCGTTTATAAATAATATATGACAGCAATAAGGTGTTAGATACATAACCCATCCTATTAGGAAATACTATAGGCAAATAATGCATACAATGAATCTATGTATATGCATTAAATAATTCTTGAAGACTACGATTTGTTAACGTCGAATAATCATGAATTTAAAATAAAATGTGAAATAATGGGCACCTGATATTACATATTGTTGCTTAATTTGGGGAAAGGCATAGCGCCAGAAGCTTTTACAGGTTGGGAGGGTAAGAAAGAAGAACATAACTATCTTCGTTCTTCGTAATTATATATTGAATGCATAATCTTCTTAGCAGGTCTATCGGTTGATAGCCCATCCCGTCTGTTCCTATCTTAACTCTGTATACCTTTTTTTTATTTGTGCGGCTTACTAGGTGGCAAAAGACCTAACCCATTTTCCCTGAGCTTTAGTCGACGATGTAGGCAGAGTACGCCTCCAGTTTGCTGCCCACTTCACGTGTTTGTCACACAATTCATAAATCATTCATCGAATTCAAAAGTTATTTCACATTTCAAATTCTTAACTTAATAAAAACATATGAAATAATAAATAATGTTTTTTATTGACAATGTAATTTATGAATTTACTATATTTTAACTTGTTGCTTACATGCATTTTTTTTTTAATTAAGAAATGTATTAAAAAAAATAATTTTGTTCTCATTAAAGCTTGATCAAAAATGGGCAATTTATTTATATTCTAATTCAATTATAAAATAAATATCATCATAAAACGTAGTTCTTTATAGAAGTCATTAGAGGGTTCAAATTGCAAATTCTCTGCTTAATAAATAAATGTACAAAATAAATAACTTTTCTGATTATTGTTTGCAATATCTGCAATATTTCATTATGATTTAATTGCTAAGTAGAAAATACAGAACTAAATAAATAAGGAACAAGTTAGAAAGCTACAGTCGAGTGTGCTCGACTGTGAGATACTCGCTACCCATTTTGAATAAAAACAAAATGTTGCAGTATTATTTTCAAAAAAATATACCGAAATTACTGCAAAAATACTAAAAATATACCAAATTGTATATTTGGTATTTCGGTATAGTACCACATTCAAAATATACCATAGACGGCACAATATACCAAATTGTCGGATAAAGCAACTCAGACCCCCAGTAAGTAGGCGTTTTTGCCAATACAAAAGTATTTCTTTAATACCTTCTACAATTTTTATCTGATGGCAATCAAATTTTCAGGAATCATAACTATATACCAAAATTCGCAACTCTAGCTTGTGATTGGATTTTTTTGATTTGCGGCGGCGGGAGTGGGCGTGGCAAAAATTTGAAACAAACTTGATCTGCGTGCAAACATAACAAATGCTGTCGAAAATTATAGCTCTATCTCTTATAGTCTCTGAGAACTACATAGGTGTTCATACGGTCAGACGGACATGGCTATATCGTCTCGGCTGTTGACGCTGATCAAGAATATATATACTTTATAGGGTCGGAGATGCCTCGTTCTACCTGTTACATACATTTCCTGCCGGCACAAAGTTATAATACCCTTCTACCCTATAGGTAGCGGGTATAAAAATCTTCAATTCAAGATGAAAGTTGGCCATAAAGATGTATTCTAATTTAACCGTCAAATTCTATGTGTGTTAATATATATGTGTGTTTACGTTATATAATAAATTGTTTTTTTTTCACCGAATGAATAAAAATAATTAATGTTGGCAATACAATTAAATAGTAAATAATGAACTATCTAAATATATTATCAAATAAAATATTTAACTGAAATGCAGGATTACAAAATTAGTAATCAATTGGTCATTGTGCTGATTTCTTAGAATATTGCAGTCAATTTATTTGAGAATAAATGAAGCAAAGTGCACAACTTAAATTTATATATATTCATATTGATATCGTCGGGCATTTGGGGGAGGTGTAACAAATGCGCTGCTTTCCACGGCCTCTTATTAACTCATAAAACGAAAAGTGTAGCATACTTTGCTGCGCTCCCAAGGTGCTCGCAAACATAAGTACACATAGGATGGATGAGTGCATGTGTGCGTGAGTAATTATGCGGCGCTCATGTGTGCCTGTGTGTGTGCTTACGTATGTGCTTGTGTTTGTGCTTGTGCACCTACAATTTAGGTCATAAATCATATGGAAAAAGTCCACAAAGACATGCAAATATTCCCTAATACCCCCCAAGTTGCCCCACCACACAACACACATGCAAAGCCATGTGTGTGTGTGTGTATGCCTACCAATATGGTGAAAGTACATACAAAGATTGATTTCTCTTTGTTTGCCTTTTAGCAGCACTGGGATGTGTTCACCTCAATTCCGAGGCTCTCTCTGTGTTTCTGCCTCGGCTTCTTGCGGCCTCCTCCTGTGTTGCTTGCCACAATAACTATAGTGTGTGAGTGTGTGTATAGAGAGCCATGGGTGGTAATATTAAACGAGTAAGTATATTGTAAGCGTGAGCCTGCTGAAATAATAAGTATGACAAGCAGTAGGCAGAAAGCGAACCCGACATGCCACATTATTTCGATTCGTGCGTGGCTTTTTTTTTTGGCGGCAAGGTGAATGACTCCAACGGGACCGAAGCACTTTGCCAACTACAAATGCGTTCCCAATGGAGCAGATTTGCTGGAGAGGGGGTTGGGTTGATTTCCAAGTAATTAAGTACAGCTGTTTTGGTGCCATGTGATTCCCCCTGTGGCATGCGGCATGTCCACGTCTGTCGACTGTGCAAGTTGATTTGCGCTTACATAAATGGAACATGTGTCCAACACCCATCCATCGCAATTCTTATTCCCATTTGTATTTTCTTTTTCATTTTCATTCTCTTGGCTAATTGTCGTCAGATTCGCGGCCTGATTAAAGGATTGAATAATTGCCAAAGGAAGCTCGTGATAAGTGCGTAATTATGTCTTAAAGCATGCGATGTCACATTTTAAATGTAATCGATGTGTCATCGTTTATAAGAGGCTATCGAAATGGAAATTATAAAAATCCCTAAATAATGTGTTTGGGCACACTATTTGAGCTCGTCTCTTTCCGGTGAGAATACTGTGAGTGATTTGTTAGTTGTGCTCTAAAATCGAATAATCCAGACTCAATCCTTAATGGTAATTATTAAATGGTTACCTGATTAATAAAAACATTGTGAGTCAAGAAAAAGACGATCAGATCTATTTCCCAACATTTTAAAATAAAACAAGGTACAGCTTTTTTTATTGTACGTAATTTTACAGTCTGCACACTAATAATAATACAGTTATGCAACATCAGGTGAATTTGAATAGTCTTAATTGGTGAAGCTAGCATCACTTAATTTGTTTCATACATTATATAAATTAAAAATAAATTTCTCTCAAATATGTTTGTGAAATTCACGTCAGATTTGACTTTTTATTCTATCGATTGTTCATTCCAGTAATCGATATATGATTAAGCTTAGACTGGTACATATAAAGGCTAGAATAGTAAAATCGTACTAGCTTAATCGGATAATGACTGCAATAAATAAATTTAATTTTTTGAGCATCTCAAAAAAATACGCAAGTAAAATTTGCAAAGTTTTGTTTTAAGTAGTAAAAATACATTTTATTGTTTCAATTTATATTATTAATATTTAAAAATAATGAGTCATTCGAATTTTATTTTTGAAATACAAAATACAATATTTTAAGAGAACGAAAACCAAAAGTGAACACCGGAGCATGCCTGATAATTCCTATAATTCCATATCAGTATACACTACTTAGCCTAATGCTTATTTGTATAGTAAACTATCGATCTGTACAAAGATTTGTTGAACCAATTTCTACTTGTCACAAGTGATAAATTATTGACATGACATTAAAAAAAAAAGCAAATGACATTAATTTAGTGATTACAATAGGATACCAATCATTATTAATATCTAATACTTTTGGTATAGACCTGTATTTTTTGTATTTCGTATGTACAATGTATTATCGCTTGGCATCTCATGCGATATTTTAACATTATTACTCACATTATATACTATTTACGTGGAGTAAGCAAAGTCCAATTTAGTTAATGGAATGGCTATACTTTTTGCTCGGATTTTTGTTGTTTGGGGCAGCTGCTGTCTAATGTTGTGTTGTTGGTTGTTGTATTCATTTACATTAATGTAGTTATTGTTGCAACAGAGCTGGCACCAACTCCGCTTCACAGCATTTTATGCATTGAAGCAACAGCAGCGTCAACAATTGTGGAGTATAGTGCAACACAGTGGCCACGACTACAACAATAGCAACGGCAACAACAGCTACAATTAAAAAGCTACTCTCGATGGTCTCTACAACCTTTAAGATACCTGATACTTTTCCTCTAGATTATATTAGTTGTTGTAGATTTTTAGAAGGATACGATTTAGATCGGTTCTTCTTTATATTGTTATTCAATAATAATAACAAAATGCATTGAAGGAATTCATAGTAATTCTTAGTTTGGGGATTAGGAATATGTTTTTGGATATAATAAAAGCAATATCTCTATAAACTATTTAACACTTTTTTTATATAGAAATTTCTCCTGTGCTTAAATAGTATATTAAGTTTTGATCTTTTTGTGATTTGCGAGTATAACCATGTACAATTTTTCAATTAATTTTTTAATATGTTTTAAATGTGTTAGTAACCATGTACAATTTTTCAATTAATTTTTTAATATATTTTAAATGTGTTAGTAATTGAAGGGTGTTAGTTTAATAACTAAAATATGCCCGAGTGTGAGAATTTGCAACATGCACAGAGAGAAAAATTACGTTCTAAAAACTAGAATCAATAGCTTGATTTTAAAAACTTTTCGATCTTAATAATATTAAAAAAGACATCTAAATTTATGGTATATAAAAATGTCAATTAACAAATGCAGCTAAATGTAGTATAAAGTGACTTTGGTTTAAATTATTTAAATTTAAAAATGTATGATTTCAGCTTCAGAATATTTGATTTGGATTGAAATATAAAATTTTTAAATTAATAATAAATATAATGTGTATTATCTTAAAATTATAATTATGATCCTGATCGATTACGATTCCAAACATTGTTTTTTTTCCTGTGTGAGGGTTTCGATAATCATATTGCCGCGGCATGAGCAAACTCATTTAGGTTTGATGTGCCGGGTATAGCAACGACTACAAGCAGCCCCTAAGGTATAATTTCAATTTCAACACTTTACAAACACGCCACAGTTGCGTCATTAACTGCAAAGTTTGCATGCGCAACGCGTCTGCAACTGTATCGTTGTTTTGCTGTGTACGTGTACGTGTCTGCATGTCTGCCTTTGTGTGTGTGTGTGCTTGTATGAATGGTTGTGTGTGTGTGTGTGTGTGGCACTTAGTGAGCTCGCTGACGGAAATGGCCAGCAGCAACGAGGCGACGCCACAGACGGAGATGAGTTCAACGCAACGTCAGGTGCAGCAGCAACTTCAGCAACAGCAGCAACTTCAGGAACAGCAGCAACAACAGCAATGACAACTACAAGCAACAACAAGAAGTACAACAATAGCATCAACACTGCAACAAGACTAGTTATCCTTATGTTTGTTGTTCCATAAAACTTTATTGTTACTTGTTTTGCTGTTTCTGCTGCTTTCGCTGCTATTCTGCCCCAGGCTTAAACATAAAATCATTTCCCTCTTCTTCCCATCAGCAAATACGCCACACTTAGTACCAACAACACTACAAGAACAATCGCAATATTTTGATCACAATTGGCAACAAGTTATTGCGTAACATGGTTTTGATTTCAGTCTAGTTACTGAATATTGTATTTGATCAAATTTTATGGCATGACCTTGTTGTCTACAAAATTCCATTTCCTAATAATATTTATATTGTAAAGTATGTACACTTACTTTTAATAACTTACCTATAGGTATTTATAATTCTTTTTAGCTACTTTAACTTCCAAACACAAAATCTTGATTAAAAGAGAAGTTCAATCTCAAATCAAGACTTTTTAATCGTTAAGTAATCTAACCACATTCATGAATTTAGAATATTTAATTTATTAATTTGTTATATATATGTATACAGTTGTATATATAGATTCGTTTTCTATAAGAAGCTAAGCCTTAGATTATATGCAAAAATAAGATTAAACTGATTTTAAAGCTGCAGCAAGTTATTTTCCTTTCTTTAATTATGGTCAGAGCTACATTAGTGGTTGTCAGAACATTTTCATATCAGGTTAGAGCACAATACTCTTATTTGCTTGCATGCAAATCTCTTTGCACGTTACTCAAACAATGCATCTAGAATGTAAAAGTTGTCTTTATATACTGCAGATGCACACAGCACAATGGCAGCAACTTGAACAACTATTTTTATTTTATTCTTTTTATATACTTTTTTTGCTGTAATCAGGGGTGGCATTTTATTGAGACAGGACGTAGCTTTAGTTTTATCAATGTGTGTGTATTCAGGTGTTGCCGAATTCTTTTACTGTTGATATTCTTTTCACTCACATGTGGCCCTCGCTGCTTTCTCGATGTTTGCTTTGGCACTGCCAAAAAAAAGAGGAGAAAACGTTGCATTCTTGTGGGAGCAAAGTCGCAGCCACAAAGTGGATTCCTTTATCAACAGACAGCATCTGGCGCTTGGGTGCAGGGCAATCTCGATGCGGATATATTAAACTTATTTTTACAGCAACTCTCCGGAGGTTGTGCAATGTTAGTCGCCTTTCAGCCGCTCATTACTTGAGATACCCGCATTTGGTCTTCGGCTGCGCTTTTGCTCTTCGAATACTTCCTTGACTTTGGCATCACTTCCGGCCCGTGCCGACGATTTAGCGAGCGCGATAAACTTGCTACCCGAGGGTACTTTTCAACACTGCCAGACAGACAGACAGTCGGAGGGCCAGACGCACACTTATAGAGTAAGAGAGAGTCGCCGGGAAAGAAGGAATGAAAGCTTAATATTTCTCAACTTGAGGCGGTTGCCACATCCGCTCTATATGAAAAAGAAGAAGAAATACACACACCCAGACACAAGCACTCAGACCCGCACATACATACATTGAAGTTTTTCGTTTTATTGCTCAGCATTTTATTGCACAAATTTTAATATTTATTTTAGCTGTTGGTTTATTTTTCACTCTGCCAACGACTCTTAGCTCGTACATGTGTGTGTGTGTGTGTGTGTGTGTGTGTGTGTGTGTGTAAAGTGTATAGCCGCACACACATACTTGCAGACATGTTTGCTGCCTGTGTGCGTTTAGTTAGCATTTTTCTACCGCAACCACATTTTAATGTTTAACAAACTTGAATGGTGCCGTTGATGGCAACCAAACAAACTGAAACACACTGAAGAATACACATTCATTATCATACTTTTCTTTGCCATTTTCTATTTTCCAGTCTCATTGTGTGGGGGAAAACTTTGTTGAAATTATTTTCAATTCTAAAAGAGTTTGTTTTTCTTGCTTTTATGCTTTTGGTTCGCATCTTCAGTGCAGATGTGCTAACCACTTGTTTTTCCAACTTTACCAATGAAAACGGTAAGTATTATTCCAAGATTTACTCCCGACTAGAATATGGTTTAATTTTACAATTATAACAAACCAAATGCAAGTAAAGCTGTTATTGACTAGTTTGTATTCTATTTATTTACCATCTCTCTCAGAATTGAACAAAATACTAGTCTAGAGGGATTACAGTTTGAACATTGTAATTTCGATCACTCTATTGTATTTTGTTCGTATCGATCCGCTGTAACTTGTATTGTCAGATCAGATAATGTTTTCAACAATATAGAACATATGTATGTGAAGTTAAAATTTGTGGAATTTTTTATTTTTTATTAATAGCTATAGAAATATCTCTATAGTTCAACACTTGGTTTTATATTCTGTTCATAAAACTGGGAGCAAGTTTGGATATTATTTGATATCTGCAAAAGTGCAAGTTGCTGGTTATATGTACATATCTATATGCACATGACATGACATGTGGCCGACATGACTGTCTGTCTGTCCATATGAATACTTACAGTGGCAAGCACATGTGCATACATATGTACATGTGTATCACTTCCGACTTTAATAAAACCCATATTTTTTAGCTACCTTTTTTTAATTTATATAATATATCGACAGCCGACTATTATGTATCTAAAACAGTCGATAGATATTAAGAAAATGCCATCTCCAGTGCGATGTCACACACATTTCTAATTGCAGTGTTGCAAAACGGAGACGCGTTAATTTGTCAAAGAGGTGTCATAAATAAATGGGATGCTGAAAATTGATTAATTCTTGTAAGGTAATTTGAGTCAATTCTTAGGGATTAATCTCGATTGTTATTCTGTTTCTAATCTTACATTAAGCAGAAAATATGGAAGAAAAATTAAAAAACTTTTTTGCCTCAACGGTGTGGAATGATTCGTCGAACGTCCAGAAACACGACCGTGAGTTTCGAATCAACCGATGCATTAAAATCCTAGCCAACATTTTACGCTACGAGGGACTGCCACCCCCAGAGGAGACGAAAAAAGAATTTCGCTGCCACACTGTCGGATCAGTCGATGAATGCCATTGCCGAGACCTATCTGGGTACGACTTTGAATAAGCGAGCATTGCAAATGCTTGGCGATATATTACGCTCGAATGTGAACAAGCTGATGGTGGAAGCCGTCAAATATTGTAGGCACACTCGAGCCACACAACTAACCGTAGAGCACGTGCAACAGGCTCAAATCGAGATGGGCTGCAACCTCTATATGCTACACATTGATTTCGACTGCGAGGAGATCGAAGATCGGAATATTGTCAAAATGTGGATGGAAGAATGTCTACTGTCAATGGGAAACCAAGTTGGTCTTTCAATGCCAATTATCAAATTGCCCAAGCCAATGTTATTGAAGTCGGACTGGAAGCGTTGGAACCGCGAGGAGATCGTAATGCTGCAGAGCATCAGTCGTTATCCTCTATCGCGGGGTCAACAGAAGTTCTATGTAGAGACCACTGAGAAACTGGTGGGTGTCTCGGAAGAAGATCGTCTCGCAGCTCTAAAGATTATGAGCCTCGATCCGGCAGTACACCATGTGCTCTCCCAATTGGCCATCTTTATTTCCGAGGGTATTCGGGTTAATATCAAGGAAAACAACTTTATCATCTTGACGCATTTGTTGCGCTTGGTCGACGGTTTGATGCGCAATCGCTATATCAACCTTAAGCCCTATGTGAGTGTTATTTATATATAAAGTAACGAAAGTTTAATACCCTCTCTTGTTCAGTTGCATCACATTTTACCGGGAGTGGTGTCTTGTGTTGTGGCCAATCAGATTTCTGCTTTTCCCACAGTTGAGGATCATTGGGCTACAAGGGAATTCGCCGCCAGTCTCACAATGAACTTTATTCTCCACTTTGACAGCGATGAGCAGTCTATTGAGAAGAAAGTTCTCAAGTAATTAATGATAATAAAATACCAAAGATAAAATATATTTAAAACAACTTCAATTTCAGAATATACTTGAATGGATTGGAGAAGCCGATGTCGTCGTTAACAACAATTTATGGCTGCATTGTCGGCATTAGCAAATTCGGCAAGTGTGTCTTCTATAAGTATGTGACGCCAAGAATCGCCTTTATTTCGGATCGTATTGAACCCTTTCTGCAAGACGAATCGTTGGAGAAGAGTGACTTGCGTCGCATGGCTGCCAACCAAATACGGCTTCGCATCGCTATGGAGTGTGCTCCTATTTTGAAATATCAATTTGCAACTAGGGCTGATTATCCTGAGGTTGGTTTCAATGAACGCTTATATTATGAGGAGAAATACAAATATGTGGGTAAATCGATATATCAGGCTGTTATATTCAGTCGCATGCAAGATGATGTCTGTGATTTAGTTCGAGCAGAAGTGTTGGAAAAAAACCATTCTATTCAGAATTAATATGCCAAAAAATTATTCTCAACAACTAAAAATTAAACATAATATAATAAATCTTAACATCTCCACATAGAAAAAGATACATTTTTTAAATTTATTTTTTTATGTGAAATTTGTCTTCTCATTATTTAATTACAATTTATTTTATTCAGTTGTACTTGTTAACTATTGCTCACGAAATACTTAACATCAAAGCACGCTAGAAATTTTTGAGGTTTTAGAGAGAAATTTAATATTCATAAATATAGAATGCACAATATTTATTTTGTATATTAAATTGTCAGCCAAACCAACTAAGACCCGTAGTAAGTAGCGTTTTATCCCATACAAGAGTATTTCTTCAATAACTTCTAAAATTTTTATCTGATCGCAACCAAATTTTCAGAAATCATAAAGAATGTAGTTAATTTTGTATGTACCAAAAATCACAACTAACTAGCTTCAAAATTACGCTTGCGACACACTTACGATTTTAAATAAATAAATAAATATAACAAAATGTAAGCAAATGTAAACATTAATAGGAAAATAATCAAATGTTTAGCAAAAACAATTCATAATTATAAATAAATTAGCAAAATTTGTACAAATTTTGTTGTTTTTAAATTTGTTAACTGGTCTCGCTAGCGGCATTTAATTAATAACTTCTATACTAAAATAGATGTCTTTAGAAGGTCTTTTTTCACTGATCAGAGATTTGGATTTTTTTAAGTTAAAAAAAATTTTGTTTTATTTTTTTTTTTTAAACTTCAATTAACAAATTTCATATATAAACTTTATCGAAAAAATGATGGAATGATGGAAAAAAATGGGATAACTTCTGACTCAGAAGTTCTGAGTGCAATACTAAAAAAAGATCCCTTTTTGGTACTAACACTCTGCCTAAAAAAGTACCATAGTTTGAAGGCTAGCAGGTAATAGCAGTTCATATTACACATTTTGGAGGCCACTGATTCACACTTTCGGCTAATAAAAGAGTTAGACTGAATCCACTTGAATCCAGTAAGTTCGACTCCACGAAAGACAGGTGTACGCTAATCCGGACTCGTTGTTAATACACTGAATTACCACTACGTTTTATGAGCTACACATTTATAGACCGGTCACAAATATTGATTTTTTTTGTATTACATACCTTAGAGATAATAAAAAGCCAAACTTTTAACAAATTTAATAAAAATTGTAAATTTCCGAGGAACTCGAAATCAATGCGCGAAAAAAGAAGAATTTTCTAGAGCTCTTTGCAAAATCCTATCGTGTGTTTGACCGTTCACAGCTGATGATCAGTTGATCGTAGAGCTTTCAAAACGCTTTGATAAATCTAATCAAAGCATCTGTTGTCGACTTGTGAAAAAATATCAACGCTTTTTAAATTTCAAAATTTGAATTAAATGCCGCTAGCGAGACCAAATCGCCCACTGTGTTATGGTGAGCTGAAATTATGAATTATTTTTCCTTTCATTGGAATGTAGCTTATTCGAAAAAGTTCAATGTCCAGATGTTCACTTGCATAAAGTTTATATTGGGTTTAAATTAATTGTAAACTCATAAAAGTATTAAAAAATAATACAAAAAAAAAGAACAAAGAAGAGAGTAGATTGAGACTAAAGCAACTCAGCTACTTAATAAATAATATAAATGCAGTAGTGGTTGTGTTTTATATTCCACGTTTTCGAATAGTATCAAGCTAATAATTTTAATGTTTATAAGCACTAATAGTTAATGTTAGTTACACTTAATAGTTAATAATGAGTTAATGATAGCAAAAAGGTTCGGTTTTCTCAATGCAATAAGCTTTAAATTCTGCTTTAGAATTCTGCTAAGTGTCAAAGCAATTCTGCGCATCAGCCAGTGATTTGTTTATAATTTGAAAATGTCACAAAATATATAAACATATGTATACGTACGTATATTATAAACATCTATCAAAGATAAAGATAAGCAAGTTTGGAAATTCCATTGTGTGAATTATTCTTGCAATTACTCATTATTTTAGTTAAATTATCAAGAGTTGGAGTTGGATGGAAAAGTTTGCAATATTCGAAATTTTCTAACTTTTTTCGTTTTTTACAAAAACAAAAGTAGAAAACATAAGAAATAAAATGTTGTGAAATTATTTATATTATTCTTCTCTCTTCTTCGCGCTCAGAATAAACATAGTATAAAACAAGTAAGTCGAGTGTGCTCGACTGTGAGATACCCGCTACACATTTTGAACAAAAGCAAAATATTGCGTTATTATTTTCAATACATATAAAGACTACAAAAATACTGAAAATATACCAATTGGTATATTTGGTATATTTATATAGTACCATATTCAAAATATACCATAGATGGCACAAATTTTCAGGAATCACAATTTCTATAGCTATTATTGTATATACCAAAATTATAGCTCTATCTCTTATAGTCTGACACTGAGATCCAGTGTTTCATACGGACACACAGACGGACATGGCTAGATCATCTCGGTTCTTGATGCTGATCAAGAATATATATACATTATAGGGTCGGAGATGACTCCTTCTATCTGTTACATACATTTCCTGCCGTCACAAAGTTATAATACCCTTCTACTCTATGGGTATCAGGTAAGTATAAAAATTGCACACATCTGAGTGACTTTTAACCAAGAAAGAACATATATACATACTTATATATGTATGTATGAGTGTATGCTTGTCTGTGTATTTGATGGCTTGCTCTGAACGTTTTTTATTGGGGTGTTAATTGTATATGAGTCGTTTTTTGCTTCGAACAAATCTTATCTTATAAAAATTATATATGCATGGCATGCATAATCATGAGAGAATATTAATAGATTCGCTCACACTCAATGTTGAGCCAACAAGGGCTGCCAACATGTTCCATATACATATGTATTATTTATTTATTGATTGTTATTATTAATTTTTTTAATTTCTCACATAACTTACTTAACTAAATTTTTGTTTTATATTTTTATATTTCATATGAATATGAATAAGAAACTTATGTTTTATTAGATTAATGTGTATGAAAGCTGAAAGTAATATTTTTCTTTTTGGATTAAAAAAAATCAATTTTGAATGTACATATGCTTAGCAACCCTAGTTAAACCAAACAATTATTATAACCACTTAACATAAGTGATTAGCTTGGAAACGTGAGGGAACGTAAATAAGCTTTCACACATATGAACATACATATATGATCGAAATGTTTAACAACATGTTTAATATACTTACATATGTATAAACACACTTATTATTGCTTTTGCTTTCACTCCACTCGATTGAACTCGTTGTTGAGAGCGTGAGTTGGTTCGCTCGAAATGTTCGCAGTATGTTTTCACAAACCCAATCAGTCTGTCGGTTGCCCCTCTCTGGATCGTATCATACCAAATTTGATCCGCGATTATTCTTATCGGGGGCATTTACATATTTATTTTTTGTTTCACTACTTCTTTAAAATTTGTGATTTCGATTTAAAAGGCAATTTTGTTTTTTGTGGTACGACTTTTTATTTCGTAATTTTGTGATAACATATATGTATGTATATAAGACTTTTTATACGAATAATACTAGGTATATGTTTCTGTAAATATATATACTATATAATATATACGATAACGCTTTGCTAAACTTGCTAAGTGTCCGATGAGTGTATTTTTGCACTTTTACAAAGTAAAAATATTGCGGAATATCGAGTCAATATACATAAGTGCTAAGACAACGATCGTTTTAAATGTAATTAATTATGTATATTATACTAAATCTTGCAGATATTTATTATAGGGGTCAAAAATCTGTGTTGAAACCGCAATAAAAACGAAATATTTTATTATTGATCAAGATTCACAGCATTGCTGAGTATCCACAGAAATTTCTTATTAACTTAGGTAAAATTCTACTTATCAGCACCAAGAATACCATATTTTTTTGATATATTTTCAATATATCAACATAAAGCTATACAGCAAATTATGAACGATTTAGTTACTGTAAATTTCAACGAAATACAATCGGATGAAGAGGTAAGAGAATATTGCCATTCTGAAATAATTACTTCAGCTTCAAATCTTTAAAGCTTGGAAGAGGTAGCTATGGTGTTGTTCACAAAGCATCGTGGAAAACTGAATTAGAAGTGAGACAAATTGCTGTAAAAATAATTGAAGATAAACAAACCGAGAATATTAATTTCGAAAAAGATATTCACCGAGAAATCCAGAATCTACAAAAATGTATCCATCCCAATATAATAACGTTATATGGAGTCTCTATAAACACCAAGAATAACATTTGCTTACTGTTTGAATATGCGGATTGCGGATCACTCTACGATTTACTGCATCGCAAGAACTTGGAAGTTTCATTCAACGGGAATCTTGATTGGATGCTACAATGTGCCAAGGTATTATGTTAAATGTTCTTTATATTTTCCTTAACTCACATTCTTTGTAGGGTATAGAGTACTTGCATAAAAAAAACATAGTTCACCGGGATCTTAAAACACACAACCTCTTACTTTTCAATGGGTATCGCACATTGAAAATATGCGATTTTGGTACAGTCAAAGAACTTGTAACAATGAATACAGAATTAGTTGGGACTGTTTGTTACATGGCACCAGAAGTTTGCGTAAGTGCCTCGCATTTCTTTTTTTTCTTTTTAAATAATTTGTTCTTTTTTATTTTTCTTAAATAGAACTTAAATGGAAAATACAAGGAAAAGTGTGATGTCTTTAGCTTTGGAATCATATTTTGGGAAGTTATGTCAAGGAAGAAGCCATTTTACGAAATGCTCTCAGAAGATATGCATGTATTGGCTATTCAAAACAAAATTATTGATGGTAAGGATAATTAATCCCAAAATGATCTGAAATTTAAAGTTTCCACCACTCTAGGAAGTCGTCCGAATATAGAGGATGCGATGATTTTTGAGGATTCTGATTGCGTTAGGCCAATAATCGAAAAGTGTTGGGATCGTGTTCCAGAAAATCGGCCGACTATGCAAGAGATTTGTGAACTTCTCCCTATGTATCCTTTAGCTTACAGTTACATAAACGTTGACGAGATTGAACTTGGCAAATTTGTAAGAAAATATAAGCAATCCAAAGAGGTAAATTTGTAATAATTCTGATATTAATAGATTGGACGTGGAAGCTATGGTTTTGTCCACAATGCATTTTGCCTAATAAAAGGCCAAATCAAAGAAATGTCTGTGAAAATAATACAAAAGTACAGTGAGGAAAACGCAATATCTTTCTTAAGAGAAATGCGTAATGTTAAAATGTTGAATCATGAAAATATTGTTAAATTATATGGTGTCTCTAAATATTACGATAATAGCATCTGGTTATTGTTTGAGTATGCGGATTGCGGATCACTCTACAAATATTTGCATAACCAGAATATTAAAATTACACAAAATGAGAGGATTGATTGGTTAGTCCAGTGCGCGAAGGTATTTAAAATTATCTTTTTTATTATTACATATAATATAAATGATATTCTAACTTTATTCTAGGGTATTGAGTACTTGCATAGCATAAATAGAATTCATAAAGATTTGAAAACACAGAAATTATATCTGTTCGATGAATATCGTACATTAAAAATATGCGATAATGCTGCAGTGGGAGAGTTTGCAGATATGAATACGACACAGGAAAATATTGCTCGCTATATGGCTCCGGAAATTTGTGTAAGCGCCTTTTTATACGAGAAGATTAAGAAGAAGTTGTATATTTATTTACTTACATAGAATGCTAGTGGCGAATTTACAGAAAAGAGTGACGTGTTTTCCTTTGGTATTATTTGCTGGGAAGTAATGTCCAGGAAGAAGCCATTTGAAGAATTTAAAGACATGGAGAAATTGGTTCTGCAAAATAAAATTATGAATGGTATGTGGTGTTAATAATATTTAAATGTGTAAAGCTCGGGTAAGAGAAGCTGTTACCAACATAACTGTTACAGTGCCACATGAGCCCTGCAGTGAGTTCTACGGCATAATTTATCGTTTTATCGATATCGTACGATATGTGGTCACACTCTAAAAAAGGAGCGAAGAAGGGAAAGAACGCAAAAGCAAGATCTATTTTTAACAAGTGTACCTTAATTATAATTTCATCATCATATCTCATTATTCTAATAAATATTCATACCAAAATACAAGCCTACACAAAGCCATCCCTTCACAAATGCTATTTTCAATTATTTTCTACTGCAGGGGAACGTCCGGATATAGATTATTTGAAGGAGTATAAAGATGCAGATATTTTATTGCCAATAATTAAAAAATGTTGGGACCAAGATCCAAGTAATCGGCCGCCGATGAATGAATTGTGTAATCTTCTTCCCAAATATCCTCGTGCTTCCATTAAAGTAAACTACAATGCCTTAAAACTGGGCACATATGTGAGAAAACAGACTTTTAGCATAAATTAGTTACCAATTAAATTCATATATTTATTATAGATTGGAACTGGTAGCTATGGCCTTGTCTTCAAATCAACTTGGCAAACAAAATATGAAGTCCGAGACATTACTGTAAAAATAATTCGAGATGCACAAAAACAAAAGGCCATCCAAAAAGAAATTCATGATTTAAAAGCATTATACCATGCGAATATTGCCAAACTTTATGGATTTTCTATTGATCGCGAAGATAGAATTTTGATGCTCGTTGAATATGCAGACTGCGGATCGCTCTGCAATTTTTTGCATCGTCCAGACAAGGAAGTTACATTCTATATGGGCCTTGATTGGATATTGCAATGCGCTGAGGTGTGTTAAATGCCCCTTTTTTATTCCCCTTTCTAATGATTGTTGTAGGGTATGGAATATTTGCATGGCAAAAACATCCTGCATCAGGATCTTAAGACAGAGAATTTGCTACTTTTCGATAATTTTCGGATATTGAAAATATGCGACTATGGTAGAGTAAAGGAATTCGCTACCATGAATAAGGAGTTCAGTGGGATAGATAATAGGGCTCCAGAGGTTCGCGTAAGTATATGTAAATATGTGAAAGGAAATAAATATTTAATACGATTGATTTATTTATTTACATGAAAGACCAATGGACAATATACAGCAAAAAGCGATGTGTTTAGCTTTGCCCTTCTTTCATGGGAAGTAATGTCTAGAAAAAAATCTTTGGCGACCATAATGAATGGTAAGATTAACAAATAATAAGTACCCAGGATTTCTCATTCTTTTCTTATGCTCCAGGTGAACGTCCAAATCTGATTGAAATGATGAAACATGAGGATATTGATGTCGTAAAATCAATAATAAAGAAGTGCTGGGATCAAGATCCAGATAAACGACCGACGATGAAAGAACTATGTGTACTCCTTAAAATTTATCCGTTAATTAATTTTGAGGACATACAATTTGGAAAAAGGGTAAAGAGAGTTCGATGATAATTTCCATCAAACTATTTACTTAATTTTTCCCATTTATAGTTTGAGAGGGGTGGCTTTGGTGTAAGTTACAAAGCAATTTGGAAAACCGAAGGTCAAGAGAAAGATGTTTCTGCGAAAATACTGCTAGATAAAACTTCAAACTCTGAGAAAGTTTCAAGAGGAGCAGAAATGCTTTTTCTGAAAAAGGCTCACAATTTTAAACAATTGAAGCACGAAAATGTTGGCACATTATACGGCGTCTCCAAAGATCCAGAAAACACCATTTACTTCTCACTTTATGAGTACTCCGAGTGTGGATCAGTCCATAATTTCCTACATCGCACGAAAAACGAACTAACCTATATCGAAAAGATCAATTGGATGTTGCAATGTGCTAAGGTATCATTAATACATTTATTATTTTTGAAGTGTTTTAACTACATTTCTGTGATTTCCTTTAGGGTGTGGAATATTTGTGGAGCCAAGGAATTACTCTTCGGTTTATTAAACCACAGACCTTAATGCTTTTCGATGATTTTCGTACCTTAAAAGTATTCGATTATGGATCAGCGAAAGAAGTATCAAAGTTTAATAAACAAGAAATGGTACAGTTTGTTTATATAGCGCCAGAAATTCATGTAAGTTCAAAAAACCATTTAAATATTTCACAAAATATCGATTATTTGATTATCTTAGGATGCACGTAAGAATTCCGACTTTAAAAAAAGTTTAGTATTTAGCTTTGGCGTTATTTTTTGGGAAGTAATGTCTAGGAAAGTACCATTTCACGATTATGAAATAGCGGACGTGCCTAAAATTATTATTTCTGGTAAGACCAATCCCAAAGTCCGTAAAAAACATGTTCGTAACCTTTGTAGAAAGATTTTATATTTTTTCCCAATTATATTAATTCTCTTATAGAATCTCGTCCGAATATAGATGATATAAAATCATGCAACGATGCTTATCTTATCAAACCAATAATTGAAAAGTGCTGGGATCAAAATGCAGAAAATCGACCAACGATCATGGAACTTTCCTCATTGCTTTCATATCTAACTGCCGGAAAACTTTAAGATAATAAAATAAGAGCTGTAACGTAAAAATTGTAGTATATATAATGTTTTGTTGAACAGTATCAATAGACAAGGTGATTCAGAAAACGTGGAAGTTTAGAAAACGAAATTATCACATTAAATCAGATTAGTTTGCAAATTCATCGTTCTTCGCACTCACTCAAAAAATTAGATAAATAAAATCTTTTTGTATCGTTAACACTTTAACATAATTGTGGAAAAAAAGTTCCGAAGATACATGTGAGGTTTCTGTAAAATCTAATTCAAATTTTATCTACAAGACCAAATTATTTTTGAAAAACTAATGAAACAACCAGTCAAATGCAAATGTCATTGAATTAAAAAATAATGTTCGAAAAAATATTGTTTGGGCGAATTCTTTTAAACTTTCCACACATATGCAAATAAATTGCAATTTATTTTAAAAATACCATATTGGCCCAAGCCTACTTATCATCCTGCCATCAAGTTTTATTAAAGCGTTAATTCTGCTTTTTAGAAATTAAATAATATTTTACATAATTACGGTATTGTATTTTCAATTAGTGATATTACAACTTTTATTCACAAAATTACCAACACTGAATTCAAGTCAAAATCTGATGTCAAAATCATAATTCATTTGTATGAATTAAGGACAATCTATGCTTCAGATTTCATTTTGCGCAATCAATTAATGAACTGATATATGAATTCAAGATTGATTTTGAAACTTGCTGTAACTTGCTCGACAAACAATAATACTAACAATAATAAATCCAAATTCATACATACATACATATATTGTAGTTGTCAAGCTAATGTCAAAAAGGGCCATTTACAGTAGGCCACGTCTGAGGTATTTTGACATTTCGATAATATTAAACATCGGCAAAATATCGGTAAGTTTCAGTGCGTAAAATAAAAGTACAAAAGTTAGAACAGCAAACAATATGGACAAAAAGAAGAAACTTCAAAGCTTTTCTGATGCTGGCAATTGGTATGATTTTATAAAAATACAAATATTGATGAAATTATTAATCTAAATCATCTGTACTAGCTCGACTGACTGTTCATTGGGAGCTGTCGCAAATAGACCTCGGCGCAGTCTCAGCTCAAGCAGCAGCGGTGAAAGCAGCAAAAGTGGCGGCAGTAGCAGCGACAGCGATTCGTCAGACAACGAACATGCTACCGAAAATAAGTGTGTTAATTTGGAGAATATTATGTCAGATGCAGAGACCAATGCAGTCTTTCGAATGGATGAGTATTTCAGGGAGAAGTACCTAGACCGATTAGCCGTTGAGTTCAAGTCCGAATGGCCAGAAATTGATTTTGATTTGGCCGCTAGTCAGCCAAGTCTCATGCGGATGCCCAACTTTATGCCGTTCAATCAAAAGCCCTACGAGATGCTGGACTATAAAGATGAAGCTTCCAAAGAGGACCTTAGAGATTGTGAGTCACGAGAGACTTTTCTTACTAAACTAAAGACCACAGTGCGTTGGCGTGAGATCCAAAATGCAACTGGGGAAGTTTACCAAGAGTCGAATGCACGCATTGTTCGATGGTCTGACGGCTCACAAACTTTTCATGTGGGCGCCGAGGCTTTTGATGTAGTCCGTATGCCCCTTTCTGGTACCATGAACCAATTCTATTTGCGTTCGGGCAACTACTATAAGTTGCATTGTCCCATCAAGGAGAAGCTAACTTTGCGCCCCAAGCTCGATTCGAGTTTCGGAATGAGTCATGTGCAGGGAATGCGTCAACGAGCCATCTACAAGCCCTCAACAACCAGTGGCGTGAAGATACTCCCTGATCTTACGACCAATCCTATTGTAGAACGTGACCGGAAGATTAGAGAGGAGTCAGCAAATCAGCGTCGCGAATGGGGTCGTCAACGTTATTCAAGTGTGCAACCTTTGCAGCACTACTCAAGTTATAAATCCAATAATTAACTTGAGAAACCTTATAACATTTATTTGTATTATTCATTTATAAATCTCAGTAATTATATAATTTACTTTTGAATTTGAGTATGATGTATTTTTTCGCATTCGCATTTTTTATTCTACTGTACCTTAAGTTTATTATCCTCAATGAACTCGACTTCAACACCGTTATCTTCGTATATGCTGTTCTTTATATCCAATCATGGGTAAAGGAAAAATAATAGTCCGGAAGCATGAGTCAAATAAATACAGCATTGCAATGTACTAATTGGATTTGATTTACTTGTATTTTTCATATTTTTATAATTCAATTGGAATTTGTAGTTAAAATAAAATAACAAAATTATTTGGTGATTAAATTTTTTTCTGAAAAAAAACAAAATATTATAATTGATTTACCTATTTTAATAGACTGGAATTGTTTTATATAGTTTTTATTGTGTATATATTTATATTTCACATAGATTATAGTATTTAATTTAATCTATTTTTAAGGAATTATGAAGTTATTCATGGAAAATTAAATACAAAATATATTGAACTGTAATTTTAGTTCGTTTGCCGAGGAAATGTGCAAATTATGTATCAAATCGAATATTTAACAAAAAAGTCATTTAATTATTTAGTGGATAACGGTTCTACTTCTATTCCCAAATATAAATAATCACAATATTCGCATGGTATTAAGTTCTAAGCTCCATAGCTTTTTGTTGCCAAAACGTTTGTACACCCACATGACATTCTTTTTGCCAACAAGTACTAGGAAATGTCAAATAATGTGATTCTCAATAATTTGAGTATGATCGGACTCGAGAATACTGAATAGGTAGGAGTCAGCTCACGACCCCACGAAGTATATATATATTCTCCATCAGCGGCAACAGAGACTGAGATTGCCTTGGCTAACAATCTGGTATATTGAGTACTCTATGATATATATTAAATGTAGTACTATACCAATATACCAAAATAATCTCCCGTGTGTTTTAGTAGTTTTTGGTATACTATAGAATCCGGTTATAACGACGCCGCTTATAGCGTCCGTCCGGTTTTTGTGACGAAAACTCGATGACTTGGTGGGTCTCCATACAAATTAAATTGATTAAAAATTAATTAGTTGCATTTTAAAAATCTATGGCAACCATAAAATAAACAACATTTTATTTTTCTCCTTTTGGTTAGTGGGTCTTCCGGATATAACGACGGTCCCTTGAAATCGATATAACCGGTTTCTACTGTATTTGTAAAATAAAATTTTATTGGAAATGGGTAGCAGGTATTTCGCAGTCGAGCACATTAGGCTGTAGCTTTCTTACTTGTTAATATTGTTTTTATTGACAAGATTGCTTGCTCAGAATGCAATCTTATGGCAAACCCTAAATTGTCGGGCGATTTCAGTGTAAACAAAATTTTGGTTCTGCTCTACACCATATCGTTATCAGTATCGATTAGAATTTCTTATCACCTTCAGCAATTCCAGGTATCAATACTAGTCGTAGATTGTGGGTTTTAGTCTTTTGTAGATATCAAGTTATGGACAAAATAGTTACAAGTGTGAGCTCCAATGAGATACAAATACGTGAAAGGGTAGGAAGTATCTTAATTCTGAAAACATCAACAACTTCAGCATTTATGTAATTCTTATAGATTGGGTATGGCAGCTATGGTGTTGTCCATAAAGCATTGTGGCAGACTGAATTGGAAGTTATAACAATTGCTGTGAAAATAATTGAAGACAAAAGTCAAGATTCAGAAACAGAGAAGATTCGTTTCGAAAAGAATATTCTCCGAGAAATAGAGAATTTACAAAAATGTACTCATCCGAATATTATCACATTGTACGGAGTCTCCAAATACAGTGATAACATTTGTTTACTGTTCGAGTATGCGGATTGTGGATCACTCTACAAATTCTTGCACCGCACGAAAAGGGAAGTTTCGATGGACGAGAGGATTGATTGGATGCTGCAATGTGCCAAGGTTTGTTAAATGTTCTTTATAATTTCCTTCACTCACATTTATGTAGGGTATAGAGTACTTGCATAAAAAAAGCATAGTTCACCGGGATCTTAAGACGCAAAACTTGTTACTTTTCAATGGATATCGCACGTTGAAAATATGCGATTTTGGTACAGTTAAAGAACTTGTGACAATAAATACCGAGGTAATCGGGACTGTTTGTTACATGGCACCAGAAGTTTGTGTATGTATATGCATATATCTTTGTATTTAGGAAACACTTAATGTTTGCTTTTTTTTACTTCCATAGAATTTCAATGGAAAATACACTGAAAAGTGTGATGTGTTTAGCTTTGCAATCATATTTTGGGAAGTTATGTCAAGGAAGAAGCCATTTTACGAATTTAATAATTTGCATGCATTGGCAATCCAAAAAAAAATAATTGAAGGTAAAAGCATTTCAGATAAAAATATTCCTTTAACGTTATTTTATTAAAATTCGCAAATAAGCGTCCGAATTTAAATGACATTATTTACAAGAATTGTGATTGGGTTAAACCAATAATAAAAAAATGCTGGGATCATGATCCAAAAAAGCGGGCAACGATGAAAGAGCTGTCTGATTTTCTCCCGAATTATGACATATACATATTTTTTAACGAGATCCAATTTAGGAGAGGTGTAAGAAGAAATAGTTAATTCCGGCAGATTAACTTCTAATTTCGCTAATATTTATTAATAGATGCAGCTTAGAGGAATTACTGATTTTTGCACAGCAATTTGGAAAAACAAAAAAATTGTTGTACACAAAATTAAAGACTATTTTGAAGAAGACGAAAAATCTTTCTTCAAAGAAATTCGTAATTTGAAAAGGTTGAACCATTCAAATATTATTACATTATATGGTGCCTCCAAATATCCCGACAATCGCTTATGCGTACTTTCTGAGTTTGCAGATTGTGACTCACTTTATGATTGTATACATGATGATGATTTCAAGATTTCATACTATCAGATACTGCGTTGGATGTTGCAATGTGCCAAGGTATGTTTAATGATATTTTTATGGCTGCGCTGTGAAAAAGCTCACTATACTTAATTTTTTTTTAGGCTTTGAAGTACTTGCATACAAAAAAAATAGTCCATCGATCTCTAAGTTCGCGCAATTTATTACTATTCGATAAGTATCGTGTATTAAAAATAAGTAATATTTATCAAGTGAAGAAATTTCGTAGTGTGCCAGATCCCTATTTGGCTCCAGAATACTGGGTAATTATTTTTCATGTAAGAATACAATACATATTTCCTATATATCTTTTATTCATATAGGATACTAATGGAAAATTTACAGAAAAGGGTAATATATTTAGCTTTGCCATTATTTTCTTGGAAGTAATGACGAGGAAAAAGCCGTTTGAACTATATAGACTTATGGAGATATTTTCAGTCGCACATAATCTAAAAAATGGTAAGACTTATAAATTATGTCCAGATATTCATTTAAATTTCATAAGTTTACAGATGATCTTTTAGATTTGATTCACATGGAAATAAACGAGTCAGATACTATAATGCAAATAATAAAAAAATGCTTAAATCGAAATCCAGAAAATAGACCAACTATGAAACGAATTGTGTCTTTTCTCGGATGCGATTATAGGTTTCGCATTAATGTGGACCATGCTGACTTGGGATTCACGACATTTGTAAGCAACTACAGATCTAACAATCAAAATAATATTTCATAATGATGGTATTTACAGACTGACTCTACCTGTGAGACGCTTTGCACAGCATTGTGGAGACGTTCGGAATCTAATGGTTTAGTAAAACATGATTTTGATACTGATTTAATAACGACAAAGGTGGCACTAAAAGAAATTGACTGCAATAAGAAAATGATATGGGAAATTATGAGAGAAGTCCCCAAGATTTTAGGTCTAGCTCATGAGAATATTGCCACATTATACGGAGTTTCTTTAAATTATTTGAATAAAATTTGCATGGTTGTCGAGTATGCAAAATGTAGAACACTCTACCATTTGCTGCATTGTCGTAAGTATAAAAGGATCTTATTCCGGGAGAAGCTGAATTGGATACAGCAATGTGCCAAGGTAGATATGTTTAAAACACTTTGGATTTTTTTCGTCTCACATTATTTTTAGGGTTTGGAGTACTTGCATGGGAAAAACATAATCCATCGGGGTCTTACAACTCGAAGCTTGTTACTTTTCGATAATTGTCGTAAATTAAAAATAGCTGATTTCGGAAAAATGAATGAAGTTGAAAAAATTAGAACTGATCTCATGTGTTGCTACTTGGCTCCAGAAGTTTGCGTACGTTTCTATAGTGAAAGTGTGTTTATGATTCTTAACTATGATTTATGTTTTTTAAAGATGGGGAAAAAAAACTATTCAGAAAAGTCGGATGTTTTTAGCTTCGGTATAATTTTTTGGGAAGTGATCCAACGAGAGAAGCCATTTTCCGACTGGGATTTGCATGACATCAGTGAACATATAAAAAGAGGTAAAGGTATTTCTCATAAAGTTCACAGCGGATATTTTACATTTCTGACCATTCTAGGTATTCGACCGGATATTTATAATTTGATCAATGACGATTATAGTGGTATAGTACCGATAATGGAATGTTGTTGGCGCCAATCCTCAACAGATCGTCCAACGATGAGTGAAGTGCGTCGCGATTTAAATTATTCAATTAAGCGCTATGACCATCAATCAAATTGCTGCATAAGTTAGAACTAAATTATTATTAAGCAATAACAAATTATATTATATCAGAATAATATAGATTATGTTGACCCTTTATTTTTGTATGTACATTTTTCAATAGAAGGACTTTAATTTTATTTCTAACTATCCTTCTGCTATAAAATACACGAGCTTATTACAAACGCAATTGTTATGGTTGTCATTGTATCTGTTGAGTTGTTGTTGTTGTTGTTGAAATTACTGTTTGTTGTTGTCATACATTCAAATGTAGCACAGATACGCCTTAACTTGTTCGAGGCTATAAACTAAACTGTCACCGATTTGGGTTGATTTTGGCCAGAGCTTAGAAGCCTCTGCTGTCCTGGGGCGACACGTTCCATTTTGCATTAAGATGGATAATAAAAAACAAATTAAAAAACAAAGCGTTTGAGGCATTTTCTTGTGACGAGATATATATGTTATATATGTATATATTTTAAAATCCAAAAAATGTTGCAGCCAAGTTGCAATACATGTAATTTCATCTGCTTTTTGGAATAATTACATTTATATAATAAGCAAAAGTTTGTGTGGTGTGGCCATACATTTTTATTTTTACCATTTCCATGCCAACTTTAGGGTCATATAGATAACCAAAAACTGGCACTCTAAAATTTGTGAAACTTGCAAAATATATTGCCTTTCCGCTCGTTCAAAATTTTGATCATCTGATCAAGTTTGTTTCAAATTTTGGCCACGCTCACTTCCGCCCCCGAAAATCGACAAAAATCGAAGAACAAGCGTAATTTTTAAGCTAGAATTTTGGTATATACAATTTCTATATTCTTTGTGATACCTGGTTGCGATCAGATAAAAATTGTCGAAGTTATTAAAGAAATACTTTTGTACGGGCAAAAAAACCTACTTACTAGGTTGTAGTTGCTTTTTCTGACAATATGGTATATTTTGCACTCTATAGAGTATCTTGTAGGTAGTACCATATGAATATACAAAATATACCATTTGGTATAGTTTTAGTATTTCGATGGTATATTATTTAGGTATATTCCGGAAATCCTAGAACTAGTTAATGCAATAGTTAACGAAAGTAGGTACTTTTTAGTTTCACTTTCCCGGCCCTCTTTGAAATATTTCTACCACTTATAATTATTTTTCTGCGGCAGTAGAATCACTAAACGTCTTTCGCAACATCATCAAAGTATCCACAGCCGAAATTTTATTCCGCAACCAAAATTTGATAGCTCTTCTCTGCTAATTGAGAAGATCAATAGTATATTTACTCTTGTTTTTAGCAAACGACCAAGAGTGCATTTTTCAACTTTTACACTGTCTGATTTAATTAAATCAGATTTATAGATATACATATATTTATATATATATATATACAAATATATATATATATATATTTATTAAAAAAAAGGTAAGGAATCGAATTTGAAAAGTATTATTATATATATATATATAATATCCTGTAAAAAAGTAAACAAACAAAATAAAAGTTAACATTTCGAAATGAAAACTGCGGTCACCCTGCGCACGAAGTTTGACAGCCGACTGTTGACACGTCACGAGGCAGCCACGAAAAAGCATGTGCCGCAGTCTGTTGGGTTAGGTTAGTTCTGTTTTAATCCACGCCCGAACGAGAGCAGACGCTCTTAATAAAGCAAACGTATAACATTCTATATCTGAATAATACGTATTCTTAATTTATATAAATATATGTATTTCATACAACTATTTGCCACTTTTGTGTAAAAACTAACATCATAAAATTGCAGCGTTGAAGTAAATGCATTTTGTCTAAATAGGGTATAATCGGGCTATATGCAAGTAGCCATATCAATTTCTTATCTGCGGTGTAATCTATGACTAATATTTTGAAGCAACTACAATTTTAGGCTTTAGTCATTTTGATTTTTTCAATTATGAACAACACAGAAATTAACGTGAACTTTGAAGATATAAAATTGTTAGAATGGGTAAGCATAAAAAGCATTAGAACAAATAATCTGAACTTGAATACATGTAATTTTGAAGATCGGGAGAGGTAGCTTTGGAGAGGTCCGCAAAGGAATCTGGCGAAGTCAAGGTCAAGAAACAGATATTGCTGTGGAAATAACTATTGATTGCAAAAATGAGGAGAACAAATTTAAAAACGCAGTCTTTCGAGAAATCGAAAATTTATAAAAATGTATACATCCGAATATTATAAGATTGTACGGAGTCTCTAAAACAAGCGACAACAGAGATTGCCTTATTTTGGAGTATGCGGATTGTGGATCACTCTACGAATTCTTGCACCGCACAGAGAGGGAAGCTTCGTTCAACGAGAGGATTGATTGGATGCTACAATGTGCCAAGGTATTATGTTAAATATTTTTAATATTTTTCTTAACTGACAATCCTTGTAGGGTATAGAGTACTTACATAAAAAAAAACATAGCTCACCGGGATCTTAAGACGCAAAACTTGTTACTTTTCAATGGATATCGCACGTTGAAAATATGTGATTTTGGTACAGTACAGGTAAAGAACTTGTGACAAAAAATACCGGGGAAGTCGGGACTGTTTTTTATATGGCACCAGAAGTTTGTGTATGTACATGCACATATCTTTGCATTTTGGAAACACTTAATGTTTATTTTTTTTACTTCCATAGAATTTCAATGGAAAATACACTGAAAAGTGTGATGTGTTTAGCTTTGGAATCATATTTTGGGAAGTTATGTCAAGGATGAGGCCATTTTACGAATTTAATGAAATGCCTTCATTGGCAATCCAAAAAAAATAATTGAAGGTAAAAGCATTTCAGATAAAAATATTCCCTTAATTTTATTTTATTAAAACTCTCAGATAATCGTCCGAATATAAATGACATGATGATTTACGAGGATTCCGATTGCATTAAACCAATAATAGAAACAGGCTGGGATCATGATCCAGAAAAGCGGCCAACGATGAAAGAGTTATGTGATTTTCATCCTAATTATGATATATACATATTTTTTATCGAGATCGAACATTGGATAGATGTAAGAAGAAATAGCTAATTCCGACAGATTAACTTCTAATATCGCTCATTTTTATTAATAGATGAAGAAAGGCAGATTGTGATTGTGATTTTTTGAAAGCAAATTGGCAAAACAAAGAAATTGTTGTACAACGAAGCATCCCGACAATAGTTTATGCATATTTTTTGAGTTTGCGAATTGTGGGTCACTTTATGATTTTATATATGTGCAGCAAATCAAGATTTCATACTATCAGAAGCTGCGTTGGATGTTACAATGTGCCAAGGTATGTTTAATGATATTGTTATGGCTGCGCTGTGAAAAAACTCACTATACATACTCATTTTGTTTTAGGCTTTGAAGTACTTGCATAGCAAAAAAATAGTCCATCGATCTCTAAGTACGCGCAATTTATTACTATTCGATAGCTATCGTGTATTAAAAATAAGTGATATTTATGAAGTGAAGAAATTTCGTATTGTGCAAGATCCCTATTTGGCTCCAGAATACAGGGTAATTAATTTTCAAGTAAGAAAACAATACATATTTCTTATATCTCTTTTATTCACATAGGATACTAATGAAATATATACAGAAAAGTGTAATATATTTAGCTTTGGCATTATTTTTGTGGAAGTAAAGCTTGAGACATCTGTAAATAATGGTAAGACTTGAAAATTATGTCCAGATATTCTTTTAAATTTCATAAGTTTACAGGTAATCTTTTAGATTTGATTAACATGGAAACAAACGAGTCAGATCGTATAATGCAAACAATAAGAAAGTGCTTAAATCGAAATCCACAAAATAGACCTACTATGAAACGAATTGTGTCTTTTCTCGCAAGCGACTATAGGCTTTGCATTAATGTGGACCATGCTGATTTGGAATTAAGGGATTCGGTATTTGTAAGCAACTACAGATCTAACAATCAAAATAATATTTCATATTTACAGACTGTCTGTACCTGTGATACGGTTTGGCCAGCATTGTGGAGAACTATTGCACCTAATTATTTAGTAAAATATGTAAATATGTATAATGTGTTAACGGGGAAGGTGGTGGCACTAAAAGAAATTGACTGCAATACGAAAATGAAATGGGAAATTCTGAGAGAAGTCCCCAAGCTTTTAGGTCTAGCTCATGAGAATATTGCCACATTATACGGAGTTTCTTTAAATTATTGGAATAATATTTGCATGGTTGTCGAGTATGCAAAATGTAGAACACTCTACCATTTGCTGCATTGTCGTAAGTATAAAAGGATCTTATTCCGGGAGAAGCTGAATTGGATACAGCAATGTGCCAAGGTAGATATGTTTAAAACACTTTGGATTTTTTTCGTCTCACATTATTTTTAGGGTTTGGAGTACTTGCATGGAAAAAACATAATCCATCGGGGTCTTACAACTCGAAGCTTGTTACTTTTCGATAATTGTCGTAAATTAAAAATAGCTGATTTCGGAAAAATGAATGAAGTTGAAAAAATTAGAACTGATCTCATGTGTTGCTACTTGGCTCCAGAAGTTTGCGTACGTTTCTATAGTGAAAGTGTGTTTATGATTCTTAACTATGATTTATGTTTTTTAAAGATGGGGAAAAAAAACTATTCAGAAAAGTCGGATGTTTTAGCTTCGGTATAATTTTTGGGAAGTGATCCAACGAGAGAAGCCATTTTCCGACTGGGATTTGCATGACATCAGTGAACATATAAAAAGAGGTAAAGGTATTTCTCATAAAGTTCACAGCGGATATTTTACATTTCTGACCATTCTAGGTATTCGACCGGATATTTATAATTTGATCAATGACGATTATAGTGGTATAGTACCGATAATGGAATGTTGTTGGCGCCAATCCTCAACAGATCGTCCAACGATGAGTGAAGTGCGTCGCGATTTAAATTATTCAATTAAGCGCTATGACCATCAATCAAATTGCTGCATAAGTTAGAACTAAATTAAAATAAAGCAATAACAAATTATTATTATTATTCTTGTATAATACAGAATAATACAGATTATGTTGACCCCTTATGTCTGTATAGAGTCTTTAATTTTATTTGTAACTATCTTTCTGCTATAAAATACACGAGCTTATTACAAACACAATTGTTATGGTTGTCATTGTATCTGTTGAGTTGTTGTTGTTGAAATTACTGTTTGTTGTTGTCATACATTCAAATGTAACACAGATACGCCTTAACTTGTTCGAGGCTATAAACTAAACTGTCACCGATTTGGGTTGATTTTGGCCAGAGCTTAGAAGCTTCTGCTGTCCTGGGGCGACACGTTCCATTGTGTTTGTCAACAAGCATGTGAACTGAGTGTGTGTAAGTGTTGCCTAGGGGCGGGAAAGGGGAGACGATTGCATGTCCTTTGTGCTAATGCAATTTAGTGTCTGTGCAGCAAATGAACCTTGATTATGTGTTTATTAGACACCAATTTACACCCCTGCAGCAACTGGTCAATGTTGCAGCTACTTGTGGCCATTTACCTGTCTTTATCGTTGCATATGCATAAAGTCTCTTGCCTGCATATTGTTGTTTGATTATAGCCAATACTTTGGTCTATATATGATTGATGTGAATATTTTGAGTTTATGGAAATATGTTAGTTTACATGCCCCGAAGATTTTATTACTACTGACTCAGCTCTCTAGGAGAGCAAATAGCTGAGACTCAAGCGGCAGTCATTAGGTCAACTCACAGACATTTACTATAGCATATTATATGCTTGCTGGATAGTTATAAACTAAAGCAAACACAATTACAGTCAGGCACTCAAATTTATTTACAGGCCATAAACTAAACACCCATTTTCACAAGTATAGTATGAGTACTCATATTAAGTATGTAAAGTTGTTTTCCTCATTCGTTTACTTGTTGTGTGCGAGTGTGTGTTCGCACACACATACCTTGAAGGCATTAATTATTTATGAACCCGACTGGCATGTAATAAAATTAGAAGCAAGTGCCGCAAACACGAATGGTTTTGAAATTCAAGCAAACTGACTAAAAACCGACCAAAATTACATTAAACTTGCAGGCCTAGCTGGTCAAGTAATTAAAGGCTATAATAAAGCTAAGCTTTCACAAATGAGAGGGCCTAGGAATACATGTATTTATGTGATGATGATACTGCCACAAATAGGGACGAATTCTCGACAACACCACGTGTCAGTTGTCAACGCTGCAATTTGACACGAACACCAACCAAAAGAAGCAAGAACCACAAAGTGTCTCTATTCCCAGCCTTTATCCACATACTTTACTATATACTCTATATATACATACATATGTACATATATACTCGCATTTTCTGGACCCTAAAATGCCTGGACTACTTGTGTCCATAACATTTTGACTTTGAACATTTTATGTCTTGCGGCATTCATTATAAAATTAGTGACATGACAGTCGCAAAATCTTCTAATTGCCCTGACGGTCATCAGGCTCCATTCATGACCTCTTTCCAACTTTCCGTTTTTAAGGGGCAGTTATCGCAGCCTCATATAAACAATTGCTGTCTGTATGTGGGCGCATTTATAAAGCTAATATTTGTTTAAATCAATAGTGCTTAGCTCGAAATTTTAGACCACAAACGGGTATTAAATGCACACCATCTAAAATTGTTTTTATGGCTCTCGGTCGTAAAAGCAAATGTCTGGAAATTACTAGTGTCCTTAACAAGGGCTTTACGAGCTCTATTTTATAATTAAAGTTCTCAAAATTAATCTTTATTATTGTGGCAGCTTATTAACAATTTATTCATGTTTTTATTGATATTCATTTTCATAAAAGTGTTTATTGAACAATAAGTGATATAGTACGAGTTTATATTCATATTCATGTTATTTTATTACGGTCTTATTCAAATATAATATTATATTAAAAGATGGAAAAGATTAAGATTAAGATTAATGAATATAGTATAAAGTATATACATATATTCTTGATCAACCTTGATCTGAGTGCAAAAAATAAAACAAGTATGGTTTATTTTTGTTTTAGTATTTTCGTGGGACATTAATTTAGTATATTTAAAAATAAATACCGTACTGTTTTGCTTTCATTGAATATTGTTACTGGTTATCTCACTGAGAGTATAATTCTAGTATATTTAAGCTATAAACTAAAAAAACGAATTTTCACAGTGATGTTACTTTTTAATGTGATGTGGCATAAGAATTAACATACAATATATCCTTGACTTGATTGAGCTGTAGTGTCCATACATCAGCTATAGAATATAGTTTATGGTGACCAAGAAGTAATGACAGACTAAACCACATCCCTCGAGATGAATAAGAAGCACTAATAATTCAAACGTACAATGATAGTTTCAGAGCGGATTTGTTCCTGTGGAATTAGCTCTTAATGTCAATACATACTATAATTTCCTTAAAAAACTGATAAATTTGATTGAATATTTCCAGATTGCTTTTAGAACATTTCTCAAATTTGTTTTAAATGACTTCGATGCAAAATTATGCGCATAATTAATAGTTGATGCTATGAAATTCAAGATTAAACTAATTTACCAAATATTAATATATTATTTTGCACTTATTAGTTAAAGGTTATAATCAGTAAATGTGTGTAAAATAACTTAAACTAAATGAATTCTTTTGTAAACATTTTCCTATCAGTGAAATGAGCCCATCTCATGGCATAGAATGTGCAAGGAAATTAAATTAATTTCTAACCCATTAGGCAGGAAGCAAAAGGGTAAAATGCGGTTTTGGGGTCAAAGAGTATTTAATTCAATTATAATTTATGAACATCTAATTATCCGTTGAAATTTCAAAGGGAGACATTAAATTTGAATGATCATTATTATTTATGTCATGATTTCCAATTGAAATATTCAAATTGTTTTTAGTTATTAAACATTTTGAACTACATTTTAAATGAATTTTATTAAGTATATGTAAAAAATTGTTGCATTTCATTGCAATGTGAGTCACCAGCAGAATCAAAGCACATCCGCAGAAAAACGCAACAAACTCGTGTATTTAACTTGCCTGCCGGCAATTGTCGCAAGTGTTCTGTTGCAACTACAGTTTGAGGATGGGCAGGAAAGGTCGGTGAAAAACATTTGCAACATTTTGCTGTTGACATTTTCGAATTCAGTGTGAGCAAATTAAAGGAAACACAAGTACAAAACAGACAACAACCAATGATGATGGTCAACTGTCAGAACGCTCTTGTTTTTAGTGTGAGTGTGTGTGTGTGCTTGTGAATTTACGTGTGCAACTATTCTGTTTGTTTAGCGCCAGCATAAACAGTTGTAACAGTTGGCTATACACGTCCAGACCAGCCCACTTAATTGACATCGTTCCGCCTTCGTTGCGCACTCGACGCACAGCCTCAGTAATTGCATAACAAAAGTGCATACAAACAAATACTGAAAACTGGGTTAAAATACACACATTGCCAGAGAGAGAGAGAGAGAGAGAGAGAGAGAGAGAGAGAGAGAGAGAGAGAGAGAGAGAGAGATAGTCAGATAGCCAACAAAATGCGTTTTGCTATGCAATAATTATGCTCTGGTTGTTTTGAAGGCCAGCTACATAAATTGAAGCCCTAGAGTCAATGTGCAACCAGTTAAGGCACCAACAATTGATTCTTCTCTCCTCATGTGCGATTTCTTTGGAGCTAAAAACAAAATCGAATATTTAACAAAGTCAGCGACAAGAACTCTCAAATAATATTTTTATTTAGAGAACAAATGCACACAGTTTACAAATAACAATTAAAGTGGCAGTAGCAGATTACTTTGACTTTTGTACCTTCTTAGGGTAGAACACATAGTACATATAGACTATAAGCAAATTCGAATCACAAGCGTAATAATTAAACTAGTTTTGTAGTCTATGACATATTTTTAATGTAAAAGTATATCGATATACCAAAAACATCCTCCGGTATAATTTAGTATTTTTGGTGTATAATTTTACTTTGTTTTGAGACTATATTTTTACTGTAGCTTTCCTACTTGTTGCCATTAAAATTGGCTGATAAATTATCTTGGCAATTGTTATATAAGCGCGGTTTTTACTTGTATTTTTAATCCAATTAATTTTTGAATATATTGAAAGATAGGTTCTGTTATACGAACTTGAACTTGACATTACTGAAAATATGCTGCTTATACCCGATACTCATTGCAATGGGTAGAAGGGCTTTATATCTTTGTGCCTCCAGAAAATGTATGTAACTGGCAGAAGCACCCCATTGTCAACAGCGGAGACGTTACAGCCATGTCTATCTGTCCGACGGATAGTGTCCGTCAGTCTGTCCGTCCGTCGATCCGTCTGTCTGTTCGTCAGTTTGTATGAACACCTAGATCTCAGAGACTGTAAGAGATAGAAATATAATTTGTTTTTCGCCAGCACGCAGATCAAGTTTGTTTCAAATTTCGGCAACGCTTACTTCCGTCCCCGCAAATCGACAAAAATCGAATAACAAGCAGAATTTTAAAGCTAGAGCGATTTTTGGTACATACAATAAAAACTATAGTAGTTAAGATTCCAGAAAATTTGGTTGCGATTGTAGAAGTTATTTAAGAAATACTTCTGTATGGGGAAATAAAGTAGTATAGTATATATATATTTCAGTATTTTTGCGGTATATTAATTTGGTATATATTAGGAATAATACAACTTGCTTTATTTTTAATTTTATTTCTTACTTTCCAGCATTTGAAGTTTGCTTTTGATTATTCAATTTTCACATCTCATTTGCTGTAGTAAGACCAAAGAAGTTGCTGTAAATAAATTACTATTAAATTAACCGCATACGCACTGTGGTCGCAGCTGACATAGATGTATTCGTGTATTCGCTTATAGAGATCACACTTGCACACTTATTAGCTGGAATGCTAATGGAAAGGGTTTGGGTCAGTGTGTGATTTATAACTAATTGATGAACACAATCTTAGGCAATGTCAGGCAAACATGCTGAGTGCTGATGACTTGCCATGGGCGTGGCACTCGATAAAAATTCCAGCTCGAGTCTCTTGAGAGTTGGGTACAGTTGTGCACAAGATCTTCGCGTTTGGTTGTGCGAATAGTCGCCGCCGTTGGCGTTGCTGTCAAATTGATTCATTCAAGCGTTTCCCTTGAATAATTTGAGCCATAACCGAATTTATTATGCTCAGAGAGCTTGCGGCATAACGTTAACTTGGACGTCTGACTGGGCACTATGCAAAGGGTCAGAGGGCAAGCTCATGTTGGTCGAATGGCCCTCACGCATTTCCGTTTCCGCTCGTAATCAATTTAAGTTCATTTTTTATGTAGCTTTGTTGTTTAGCTTTTGTTTTTAAATGATGAATTCATTTAATTGAACTTAATGGATTTTGTTGCACTGTGCCGATATTTGTGTGTGTGAGTGTGGGTGGAAAAGCCATTAGGCTGCACACAAGCACACTCCTCGATTCGTTTATGTTTCTAAATGTATTTAACTCGTACCTCTAAAACGGCGCCTTTTTTGGAATTTGTATTTGTATTTGTATTTGTGTTCGTGTTTGTGCTTGTGTGCGCGCCAACTGGCATCGCATTTTAATTGAATTTCAATTGATTGCAAAAATATTTCATTCGATACCGCAGCGAAATTTCATTTTAATTAATTAGAATTGATAACAATAACGGTCTCGCTTAAATAATAGATGGCTTTAATGGCTTTTGCGTTTGTGTTTCGGGACATACTAATAAATGTCTGCGAGGCTGTTGAGAACAACCTTTACAAAAAGGATTGTCATTTGCATTAGAAATGTAGAAAAATCCGTCGAAAGTAGGAAATGAAAATAGAATAACGGCGACCTTTTCCAGTCATTTTTAATTAGCTATAAGCAAAGCAACATGATTACATTTCAAAATAACTGAATCTATCCAAATACTTCAAGGGTCATGAATAATATATTTCAAGTTATTCATAATATACTTGAATAAATTAATAGTTGCAGAAATATATTCTCTTCTGCTGCTTCTACAAATCTTAAAGTTTAATACAAATTAATTAATTTATACATTCTAGAACTTTACGTACATTAGAATGGGAAACGAGTACTAATTACAAAAGTTTATAATAGTTTGAATAAGAGTGTTTAAAGTTACTAACAAATTTGCTTAGTTTCTGAAACACAAAGAAATCCTATGACTTTAATAATAAAAGGTATAAAAAATAATTATTCATCACTAATAAACTATTTACTATTCAGTTACTTAAACAGAATCACTACTCTACATAAAACTTTTTAGCTTTTAGAAATTGCAGTATCATTATTAAAAAATAATCATAATTATAAACCATGAGTAAAAAATGCAATCAAAGCGTCATCATACAACTCTCAAAGATTTTACTATATAAAAAAAATTATGTTTGTTAAAAAAGAATACTTATTACTTATTATACATCCATAAATTTGGGACTGATAAACTTTAAATCATTTAAAAAGTCTGCAAAAGTTGTATCTAAAGCTACTTACAAAATTCTTTGGTTACTTGAATAAAATTTACTAAATAAAATTAGAGCTTTTAGCAATTGCAGGTATAAAACATCGTAAATAAAAATCACCATAATAATAAACCATGTGCTAAAAGTGCAATCAAAGCGACATCGTACAAATTTTACAGATTTTTGCACATTAAAAATATGTTTGCTACTTTGCTAGATTGTCTCGCACCGAAAGGGGCAAAGGATCATTGCCAAAAAATGCTGGGCCAAAGTTTGTGGCAACAAAAAAGTAGAGAGAAGAAAAATTTAAATTCAGGACAGCAGAGAAAAGAGGATGTGAGAATGTGTATTTGTGTGCAAGGATAAAGCGGGACATGCAGAATAGCTTTGTGGCCGACACTGCGGTGCAATAGAAAATGGCGCCGGCAAATGCAACGCTGAATTTGATAATCAATTACCGTGCCGGGTAGCGAATGGAGTCTGCATAGAGTAGTTGGAGCAGGGGACGGGATAAAGAGTAAGTGTCTGGGGTCACATATGGGCCACATTACTGCAGTGCACTGCATAAAAGGCAATGGAAATGGCCGCATGGCAAGGCACACACAGACACACAGCCAAACACATGTACAGCTGGAGGACTAAACACATCGACACTCGACTGGCGAACGCAAATAGAAAGCGGCAAAAGGATACACTTCAGCTTGCCACGTGTATGTGTATGTGTATATGTGTGTGGGTGTGAGTGCGAGTGGCAACTATCTCTCTGCAGGTAGCATTGCATATAAATATCGGATGCTCTTACATTTGTTGACATTTTTCATAACAGATTGCAAATTGGTTGTCTGCTTTGTGCAGCTGTTGTTTGCAATTTATACGTACATTTCTCTTTATCTGTAGCTGTATCTGTATCTTTATCACTTTACTGGTATTTGTATCTCAAACCAATTAATAAATTGAATGCCACAAATGCTAAACTGCAAAGCCAACAAATTATATTCCATGCTCACATGTGGCCAATACGTGGCTGGAATAAGCATCAGAGATTTATGTTTACCTGGCTACATATTATATTTTGTTGGCTTCGATTTTCAATTGAAACATTGCAGATAAATGCTGTCTTTGGAATTTGCCAAATTGGTAGAATGGAAAGCAATCACATAAGTATTTTTGAATGTTTCTCGCATGCAAGAGAACTTTTTTACAACTTTGATTTTTTTCAGAAGTAATTTAGCTAATTTTATGAGTTGAACTTCGGATAAATTAAATCATAGCATTTAGTAAGTATTGCTTATTTAGAAGGCAGAAGTAGGAAAATGCAACCCAGCGTCAACAGCCGATAAGTTATAGTCACACATAAGCTCCTATTTCTATCCTAAAAGGACTATTTGAAATAACGGTATATTTTCTTTTGGTGGCACGACGATAGCTCTTCCTCTTGTTTATATTGATGTCATTCAATGGATGTATACCAGTTTAGTATATATTATATCATTATCTTAGTTATGAAAGTTTATAATAATATTAATGATTCAGTATTTTTTGGCATATTCACTTATGAATGTATTTGAATGGTAAGTATATTAGAGTTGACTTTCCTTCTTGTAGTAGTTCATAAATATATTTATCTTTATAATTAAAGTTGTGACAAACACGTTAACACGTTACATTGTCGACTACAGCTCAGGGAAAGTGGGGCGGGTCTTTTGCCACCTAGTAAGCCACCGTGCCACACAAATTAAAAAAAAAGATAGACAGAGTTAAGATAGGAACAGACGGGATTATGCGTTCAATATATAATTACGAAGAACGAAGATGGTTATGTTCTTCTTCATTACCCTCCCAACCTGTAACAGCTTCTGGCCTTTCCCCAAATTAAGCAACAATAAGTAATATCAGGTGCCCATTACTTTACAATTTATTTTAAATTCATTATTATTCGACGTTAAGAAATCCTAAAGTCTTCAAGAATAATTTAATGCATATACATAACTTCGTTGTATGCATTATTTGCCTATTGTACAAATTGGCCTATAGTATTTCCTAATAGGATGGGTATGTATTTAACACCTTATAGCTGTTCTCTTAATGTGCCTGTGCCTCGGCGATAACCATGATGAGCGCATAAGGTACTTTAGAATGAAAGAAGGCAGAATTCCGCTGCAAGAAGCAAGAGTTGGCCGCAGAGGTTAAGGGGCTTGAGGTGACGAAGGCAAGGCTAGCGATCGAAAATATCTTGGTCTTGGACTCTTTACGAATGAGCAACCGATTTATGGGTTGTATTGATGCTAATAGTCATTTATGACAGCAGCAACATCTCCAGTACATTCTTCTTATGGGCGACTATTATCTTAGGCATTCGATTCGGTTCGATTCAACTGGATAATGCTTATCCGGGAAGAGCTATAAATAAAAAAAATAAAATATTGCAAAAAAAATATTTACAAAAATGTTCACAACTGACTGATACTTGAGAAATTAAGGAGCATTTTAGTTAAATAGTTTTATTTGACCTGACTGAGCTCTGAACTCTCCAGACTATATAATCGTCTAGATTGTTACTAAGATTATGTTTGTTTTACAATATTATTTAAACTTCATAGCGAGTTGTCATTTAGATCTAGATCCAATGACAACTCAAAATAAAGTTTAAATAATATTGTAAAACAACTTAGATACCTTTGGAATAATTACCTCAACAATTTGGAAGAAACGATATCATACTCTCAGGGCTCCATGGGCATTCAGCGGTACATCATCCTGTCATCAGGGCGGTTTTCAATGATCCGCGAGAGCTGGAAGCGTTTGCAGTCGCTATCATAGCCGAAATGCTGAATTTGAGGGAAATGTAACACCATCAAACGACTGGACATGGTTGGGCGAGATTCGGCTACTGATAGTCCATTTATGACGGCAACGATAGCGAAAACAGAAACATCTTCAGCATCATCTTATGGGCGACTATTATCTTTAGTCATTCGATTCGAATTGGGTTTCGCATTAGGATTCGATTCAACTGGATGATGTTTGTCCGGGAAGAACTAGAAATAAAAAAATAAAATATTTAAAAAAAATATTTATAAAAATGTTCACAACCAACATACTTGAAAAATTTAGGAGCATTTTAGATAAATAGTTTTATTTGAACTGACTCTGAGCTCTGGACTCTCCAGACTATACAATCGTCTAGATAACCTTACTAAGATTATGTTTGCAACGGTATCTGAGTTATTTTACAATAAAAAAAATAAAATATTTCAAAAATATGTTTACAAAAATGTTCACAACCGACATACTTGAGAAATTTAGTTTGTTTTATTTGAACTGACTCTGAGCTCTGGACTCTCTAGACTATACATCTAGGCTATACAATCGTCTAGATTGTTACTAAGATTATGTTTGCAAAGGTATCTTAGTTATTTTACAATATTATTTAAACTTCATATCGAGTTGTCATTTAGATCTAGATTCAATGACAACTCGAAATGAAGTTTAAATAATATTGTAAAATAACTCAGTTACCTTTGGAATAATTACCTCAATAATTTGGAAGAAACGAAATCATACTCTAGATGCAGGGCACCATGGGCATTCAGCGGTACATGATCCTGTCATCAAGGCAGCTTTCGCAGCCACTGATTTACATGCTGACACCAACAATGATCCGTTAGAGCTGAAAGCGTTCAGGGAGCGTCGCATCAGGCTTGGTAAGCATCTGATCTAACAGATTACAGCTCGAAGAATAGCTCTGTCTTAGCTCTGAATAGCTCAATCTTCATTTAAATTAGTATAATTCACACAATTGTTTCATCATAACATTAACATTACATTTCTGATTAAGCTCAATTTTTATTCAGAGCTCGCAAATAACTGTTGACAGTTTCTCGTTGTATGCAAATGACTCAATGAGCAACCGATTTATGGGCTATTGATGCTGTCTCGGCTATTTATGCCGAGTATATATGTATATACTTCACAGGGTCGGATATGCCTCCTTCTACCTGTTACATACATTTCCTGCCGGCACAAAGTTATAATACCCTTTTATCGTATGGGTAGCGGGTATGAAAAGACGTCAACAACAAGAGCGGCAGCGAGTGCAGTAGCACTATCAAAGGCGACAGAAATAGCAACGAGAAGCGGCAGTGGCATCAAGTGGCAATCGCACTATCAGCACAACATCAGATTCGAGATCCGCAGTCTCAGTGACAATAAGAAGCTGCGGACGACGAGTGGCGCAGGCTCAGCAACACATAGCACCAAATCATAGCAGCGCATGGCGCAACTTCCACAACGATAACGAGAAGTGGCAACGATCAGCGGTTCGACAGCTCTGCTCTACTGCCCTGATCCATAATGTGACGGATTTCGTCAGCTTATATTCGTGATCCACTATTTTTTGGTATATTCATTTGGTACATTTTAATAATTGATTACGAGTACAGTAGGGGGTATATTATGAGCTTTTCTTCCTATTTATATTGAAGTCAATGGTTCCTGGTGCATACCATCTTAGTAAATAATTCTACTTCATCTATTCAACATTTATCTTAGAATCGAAAGTTCCCGCTAATATTCGTGACCTGTGCTAAGCGATTGCCCTGGAGAATTTCTTTAGTGTTGGCACGCAGTTGTCCGACGGAAGTTTCAAAGATTTAATTAAATTCAATAAAATGTACGTTCAGTTGGGCATTCTCATTGTCTTCATTGACATTCCCATGACAGCTGGGTTGCGGGTTGTCAAAGGACAACGACAACAGGATTTATCCGCATAGAGCACATCATTTAAGCACACTAATGCCGATTTACGAACGCCTCTGGAACGCCCTGACCATAAACACTCAGCGCTCATCCGGTTTATTTCCTTGCCCACGACCAATAAACTAAAATAAAATAAAATACCAACTCAGTGGAACACTTAAAAGTCGCATATACATATATCTGTGGACATTCTTTTGCTTGGCAGGCAGCAAGTCGTCGTTGGCTGATGAGCAGTCCGGCCACATCATTATCCACTGGGAGTGGTAATGCGAAAGTTGCTTGGTATTCCTGATGAACCGCAACCGGAAAGACAATGCTCGATGAGACCTACTCAGAGTTAATCAAATTAAGTTTCGGCTGCCATTGTGAAACAAACTGTGCGGACAAAAGGTCCTATGCAGGACGAGCCACGATAAGGACGCTGCGGATGGACCGATGGGCGCGTAAATTAATCATCTTTTCTTTTTACTCTTGTTTTCTTCGGCTGATGTTGTTATTGTATCTGTTGTTAGTGTTGTTCTTGTTATTGTTGTGCCTGCATTTGTTGAAGTCACGTCCAGCTATGCCTTTTTTTTCACTTCTGCTGACTTTAATATTTAAGATTTTTTTGAGAGTATGAACTACTCTTTTTTCTTAAAGTATATTTATCATTAGCTGTGATTACATTTAGAAATGTAATTCCACAAGCTTTCCTGAAACACAAATTAATTCTATATTATTACATTGTGTAAAGTTAGAGTAATGTTATTAATAATATAGGCTTAATATAAATTTATTAAAGTAAAATGTAATTTAAATATTAAATATAAAATATTTGGGAATAAGATAATCTTATTTTTTTTGTTAAATATATAAATTTAGTTAATTAACAAGAATTCTGCTACCTGTTATGGCAATTTGACATTGAAAAACAAAACAGTAATCGATCACAGTAATTTGAATAGGGAAACAAATAAAAAGAAATGGAATTTTACAATATTTAAAAGAACTTTTAATTTTATACATTCAATTAAAGGTACATAATAAATCTCCTTGTGAGTTCTATCAAATGAATAGAAAATTTTGAAACAATTATGCGGATACTTAATGCCGCCCTGAAAAGTATGCTACAATAAAATGCAACAGCATTTAACGTCAATCAATTGAGTGCACTCGAGTGCAACAATTATTTGCTTTTCTATTTGAGCAAAGTAGTATACGTTTTTTTTCTTAATCTTATGCAGCGAAGAGTATCTCTCTTCAAAGCGTTTCCCAGCCTCATTTTACTGGCCCACTGCGGCGCAGTTGCTTCTGTGATTTGCTTTTCTCGTTTGTGTTTGGATTGCACTGAACTTACAGTGTTTTTTTTACAGTTTCTTGTGTTATTTATGCTCCTGCGGTTTTCACTCTTTTTTTTTAACCATGGTCATCCTTTGACTCTGGAAAACTTATTACGGAACTTATTAACAAAGTCAACACGCTTTTGGCTTTCAGCGCTGAAAGTTTATTATGCCAAGCTGCGTTTTCCATTAAGACCCACCGTGGATATCCCATGTCCAGGCCATCTCAATCCCCATTGCCCCCATTGGCCATGGTGCTCTTGGCTCTTGGCATTGTTATTATCGTTGTTGTCGTTGCCGTTGTCGTTGTCGTTGTCGTGGCGGTCACATTGTAATGCTCTTTGCCACTTTTCGGGCCTTTGACGGAAATGTTGTGCATTATGGGGAAACTTGCTCAGATTTCCGTCTCTTCCGGTGTGACATTTATTCATTATGATTTGCTCATTTTTCAGAAGTTTTTTCTTGTCGCCTTTTTCGGTTTTGCAGCTCGACTTCGACGTCGAGTAAACCAAGAGAATGGAAATGAATGAGAGCTGTGTTAATTGGAAGAGTTTTCGGTTCCTTTATTTGCAAATAATTAAAAACTCAACCTGCAGAGTTGGGCGGCCAGCTTGATAAACGCGAGTTGTTAATTTATTTATTGACCCTTCTCACACTTTTTGCTTAATTTCATTGCTGTAAATAGAAAGTTTTGTGGCTTTGCTTTTGTCCGCTTCGCTTCCCTTCCCGTCATTGAATTTCCTATGGGTTTTATGCCAAATTGTACACCCTTCCGGTATAATTTGAGTGACCCGCATTGAGTTCTGCTTTGTACCCCGCAAATTTGTATTGAATCAGCAATTTCAGCTCGTGATTTGGGTGCCTTGGCGTCTCTCGAGATACGCTTGGTTAATTAACCGGGACTTTGTTCCTCAATAATTTCATAAAAGGAAACGCTTCAATGCATTAGTAAATAGATTCTCCAACTCATTCGTGCTTTTATTTATAGAAGCCTAAGTGTAAACTCTTTGCTTTATTTTTAGGTTCGTCGATTCCAATAATATCCTGTATCTTATCCTTGGAAATGAGTGTGCAAGTTGATGGAATTCTATGGAATTACTTCTCCATAAATAATATGTATTAATCATATATGGAATTGTATTAAATTTCCTAAGAACTGCACTTAAATTTGATTGTTTCGGACAGGCCAAGCAGGCAGCTGTCGATTAGGGACTCTCCATCTCAATTCACTCTTTTTTGTACCTCCCTTATTTTGTTCGGTACTCGAGCTAGGGGAGAGAAAACACAAATATCTAATAAATATTTATGGCAAAAAAATAATAGCCAAAGCCATAAAATTGTTTGCAATGCCGTTATACACACGCTACACGCACGTACACTCACACACATACATATACACAATTTGTGTTTATAATTGCACCCACACAAATAAATGTGTTTTTGTTTGTGTTACTCTTCTGTGTAGGCTCCATTGCAGTTTGCCTGGAAGCCTACACAATTTTAGTAAAAAGCTACAACTGTTTTTGTGTGTGTGTGTGTGTGTGTGTGTGTGGGAATTTAAATGTGTGTGTTGAGTGTAAATTTTCAAGTACTGTGTGTTATTGTCGACATTGGGATTGTTTATAGCCATGATAGATTCACACTTGCCTGTCGCACAGTAACAGAATAACTGGCTTAAGCTAGTTCACAGGCTTTTCATTTTATTTCAATAGATTTGTCCCCACTTTCAAATTTTTCATTTAAGAATAATATTCTACTCGTATTATTTTGTATCTAATGTATTCAACTGGCAATGGGACAAAAAACATTTGCTTTCTTGAAGCATTTATTACATTTTTCATGAAAAATGCAAAAATAACAATGGGAATAAAATAAGTCTAGTTTATGGCTTACAATTTTTTTGTGATAATAAGCGAGTAACACATGTTTCGCATATACAAAATGTACCATAAACTGCATGTTATCCAATACTTTTCAATTCTGATTTAGTAGCTACAGTTTTTAATACGCCGAGCAAAGGACAATAAACTAACGTTTTGAATTTATTTATCAATAAATTTATATATTTTAAGTTTCATTTAAAATATAATAATGTTAAAATAAAGATTGAAATATATTTATATTTATAATTAATTTCTAGCAGTACTGGTATTTTTAAAATTATTAATAAGTTACATTATGATTATTATTATTATTTTTTTTTTTAAATATGAGATACAAGGGCCAAAGGCATCTAAAAAGACTGCACCCGCAGGATGTGCCTGCTGGGCTGATTCTGATCACCCACTATATTATGTTGTAATATTCAATATAAATAATTGTTAATATATAATTGTATTATGCTGATACATTAAATATAATTGAATAATTTGAAAAAGCTGTTGAAAAAATGATTATTCAATTATTTAGTTTTAAGTTATTTATAAATAAAAGTTTATAAGTTCAGTGCCAGTCACTAACATTTGGTTTTAAAGGTTTCTAAAAAGATATGCTACTTTTTTTAATATTTTGAAAAATATTGTATTAATTTATTATTTAAAAAATCGTAGGGGTAAGCATTTTCAGTTAATTTGCAATTTGAATTAAAATTTTTGCAAGCTAACAGCTGCGCGCGATAACATCTGCATTCGATAATAGATTAAATCAAATCGATACCACACTAAGATTACTCAAACAATATCGATACCCACGCTTAGACTAGGCTAGACCATGATTCAATTATAGAATCTAGATCTATCAAATTCAATGACAACTCGAAATCAAGTTTAAATAATATTGTAAAATAACTCAGATACCTTTGCAAACATAATCTTAGTATGGTTATCTAGACGATTGTATAGTCTAGAGAGTCCAGAGCTCAGAGTCAGTTCAAATAAAACTATTTAACTAAAATGCTCCTCAATTTTTAAAGTATATCGGTTGTCAACATTTCTATAAATATTTTTTAAAAATATTTTATTTATTTATTTATAGTTCTCCCGGACAAACATCATCCAGTTGAATCGAATCCTAATGCGAATCTCAATTCGAATCGAATGACTAAAGATAATAGTCGCCCATAAGATGATGCTGAAGATGTTCCGGTTTTCGCTATCGCTGCCTGTCATAAATGGACTATCGGTATCCGAATCGCGCCCAACCATGTCCAGTCGTTTGATGGTGTTACATTTCCCTCAAATTCAGCGTTTCGGCTATGATAGCGACTGCAAACGCTTTCAGCTCTCGCGGATCATTGAAAACCGCCCTGATGAGGATAATGTACCGCTGAATGCCCATGGAGCCCTGAGAGTATGATATCGTTTCTTCCAAATTGTTGAGGTAATTATTCCAAAGGTATCTAAGTTGTTTTACAATATTATTTAAACTTTATTTTGAGTTGTCATTGGATCTAGATCTAAATGACAACTCGCTATGAAGTTTAAATAATATTGTAAAATAACTCGGATACCTTTGCAAACATAATCTTAGTAAGGTTATCTATACGATTGTATAGTCTAGATGTATAGCCTAGAGAGTCCAGAGCTCAGTCAGTTCAAATAAAACTATTTAACTAAAATGCTCCTCAATTTTCCAAGTATGTCGGTTGTGAACATTTTTGTAAATATTTTTTTTTGCAATATTTTATTTTTTTTTATTTATAGCTCATCCCGGACAAGCATCATCCAGTTGAATCGAACCGAATCAAATGACTAAAGATAATAGTCGCCCATAAGAAGAATGTACTGAAGATGTTGCTGATGTCATAAATGAGTATCAGCATCAATAGAACTCATAAATCGGTTGCTCGTTGAGTCTTTTCGTAAAGAGTCCAAGACCAAGACATTTTCGATAGCTAGCCTTGCCTACGTCACCTCAAGCCCCTTGACCTCTGCGGCCAGCTCTTGCTCCTTGCAGCGGAATTCTGCCTTCTTCATTCGAAAGTACCTTATGCGCTCATCATAGTTATCGCCCTCGCCGCCGCCCGTCGTCCCACCTCCTCCCCCACCTTGAACATCCGTTGGCGTTGTGGCTGTTGTCTGCGGCGCAGGCACAGTAAGAGAAAACAGCTATAAGGTGTTAGGTATGTGGCAACCCCTTTCAGTTCTCGTGATCAACAAAACTCGATAACTCACGCGAGTATCGATATTACGGGAGTACATCTCCAGGAGACACACTCTCCCCTCAATAAGTTTCGTCAGCTTCGTCCGCCGCCACTGCAGAGTCTTTGCCGCTTTCATCTCTCGATCATCTTTTTAGTTTTAAATATAAGTATATAGTAATCAATAAACATAAGGCAAAGCAAATTGGTGACCCCGACGTGATCACTATATACACACGAGTACTGGTGCTTACAATGGCAAACAACGACGCCCCACAAGACGACGCCGAGGTTTTTCACGATACCGTTACTCACGGTGTTGACGCAGTTATCAACCGTGTAGCCGTTTTGGCCCGAACACCCAGAATTATGGCTATCGCAAATCGAAGCCCAATTCGTTCTGGCGGGAATAACCTCGGACGAAACGAAATTTAACACAATCCTAGCGTCAATCGAAGCACCGGTGTTGGCCCGAATTGCCGACGCCATCGTCAACCAACCACGCACAGGCAAGTACGAAAATTTGAAATCGTGCATCCTGGAACGCTTCTGCGAAAGCGAACAAAAGAAAATCCAGAAGTTAATATCGGAGACCGACCTTGGTGACAAGCGCCCCACGCAACTGCTCAACGAGTTAAACGCACTAGCCGCAAACAAAGTTCAAGAATCTTTTCTGAAAGCACTGTGGCTGCAGCGCTTACCAACACAAGTGCAAGCGATCTTGCAAGCATCGGACGCCAGCCTAGCAAACTTAGCTAAGTTGGCAGATAAAGTGATGGAAGTCGGTGATTTTCATCATGTACGCACCATCGACGCCAAGCCGGCGCCAACCAGCAGCGCCGTTTCCGACGATCGTCTAGACCGCATCGAACAACAAATCAACGCGCTCTCCAGAAACCTTTCTCGCAAGAACAGCTTGCGAACGGATCGCAACAGCGTCATAGCTGGAGACATGTGTTGGTACCACAGCAAATTTGGTAACGCCGCCAAGAAATGTCGCCAACCATGCTCTTTTGCATCCGAACCAAAAAACTAAATCAATCTTCGGATTCGGCGGACAAATTCGAAGAAGACCACAACACAATTGCCCGCCTCGCCATCAACGACAATTTCTCCAAAACACAGTTTCTCATCGATACCGGCGCCGACATTTCAGTGATGCCACCCTGCAAAACGCAAAACTATGCTCACTCCAAAGCTTCTTTTCGCCGCCAATGGCACGAAAATACAAACCTATGGAGAAAAACGCATAGCATTGTCACTGGGATTGCGACGAAACTTCGTGTGGACTTTCGTGATAGCTGACGTCAACTGCGCTATCATCGGATCCGACTTTCTTCAACATTTTGACTTACTCGTCGATATGAAACGACGCAAACTCATCGATCGGGCTACGCTGCTGGAATCAAAATGTCACGCGCCCCAACGTAAAATCAACGCGGTTTTATCCTACGACACGAGTAACCAATACGCTACATTGCTTCACGAATATCGCGATCTCGCAACGATCAACTCGAACCGGCTGCCAGCAACATCCGAAGTAACGCACTTCATCTCGACCAACGGGCCGCCTACTCACGCCCGCGCCCGACGACTAGCGCCCGACAAACTCAAAGCTGCACAATCCGAGTTCTCCTACCTCATCGAGAAAGGAATATGCCGTCCCTCAAATAGCAACTGGTCCAGCCCTTTGCACCTGGTAAAGAAAGCAAATGGAGAGTGGCGTCCGTGCGGCGACTACCGAGCACTGAACAACGTAACCGTGCCGGATCGATATCCTATTCCGTACATACTGGATGTAACGAGCATCTTATACGGTAAGAAGATATTTTCGAAAATCGACCTGCAAAAGCATATCACCAGATTCCTGTCGAACCACAAGATATTCCCAAAACAGCAATTATCACGCCTTTTGGGCTATTCGAATTCTTGTTCATGACGTTCGGTCTGCGCAACGCAGCGCAAACTTTTCAACGTCACATAAACAACGTCATACAAGGCCTCGACTTCGTTTTTGCTTACATCGACGACATTTTGATCGCTTCAGAATCCGAGGCGCAGCACGAGACGCACCTCCGCACAATCCTCGACCGCCTTCGGAAGGCACATCTCACCGTAAACTTTGAGAAGTGCCAATTCGGTAAGACACAACTTACATTCCTGGGACACGACATCAGTCAGCACGGCTTAAAACCATCCGAAGCCAAAGTGGAAGCCATACGGCATTTTAAAAAAACCGCTTATCGCTAAAGACCTAAAAAAAGTTTCTGGGTATGATTAATTTCTATAGGCCGTTTATCCCACGAGCAGCCGAGAACCAGCACATACTCCAGACGCTGATCCAAGGCAATAAAAAGAACGACAAAACCCCGATACTTTGGTCTACAGAAGCCGACTACGCATTCACCGCCTGCAAGAACGAGCTTGCAAACGCTACGTTGTTGAATTACATGGCACCAAACTCACAATTAACTCTAACCACCGACGAGTCCGACGACGCTATGGGAGCCGTAGTACATCAGGTCATCAACGGGCAGACACAACCACTGGGATTCTTCTCCAGGAAATTCACATCGACGCAAAAGAAGTACAGCACCTACGATAGAGAACTGACTGCCATCTATCAGGCCGTTTTGCACTTCAAGTACGCACTGGAGGGCAGGAATTTCGTTATTTTCACCGACCACAAGCCGCTTATGTACGCCTTCAGTCAAAACAGCGAGAAAGCATCACCTCGACGCGCTCGGCAACTGGATTTTATCAGCCAATTCAGCACCGATATCCGGCACATCTCTGGAGAAGAAAACAACGTGGCTGATCTTCTCTCACGCATCGATGCCATCAAACACATAAACTTCGACGAGATGGCACTGGAACAGGAAAACGATGCGGAACTACAATCGCTACTCAAGTCTGACGCCGAAAACCCATCTCACTAACAAAATTGTCTCTTGCAGGCTCAAACAAACAATTGTACTGCCACGTCGCCAATAACCATACACGTCCGTTTGTGCCCAAATGCCTACGCCAAACCGTGGTTGAGGCCCTACATTCGCTGAGCCATCCGGGAGTTAAGGCAACAAACAAGTTGGTCGGAAAACACTACGTTTGGCCCCGCATGGCGAAGGATGTCGCTAAAATCGTACGCTCTTGTATCCCGTGCCAGAAGGCCAAAATCCAACGTCACACCAAATCGCCACTAGGAGAGTACACCGCCAGCGACACCCGTTTCGAACACATAAATATCGACATAGTCGGCCCGCTGCCTTCATCGAACGGATACCGATACTGCCTCACGTGTATCGATCGATTCTCACGATGGCCCGCAGCAATTCCTTTAGTAGACATCACAGCAAAATCTGTAGCCAACGCACTGATATCGGGCTGGTTCGCTCAGTACGGTATTCCTCTTCACATCACAACCGATCTGGGTCGACAATTCGAGTCTACATTATTCCAAGAGCTTTCCAAAATTTGTGGTTTTAAGCACCAGCGGACGACGGCGTACCACCCACAAGCCAATGGTATGATCGAACGCTGGCACAGAACGTTAAAAGCTGCTTTAAAATGCGTCGATCCAATCAACTGGAGTAGTTCCTGCATCTAATCCTACTCGGCCTACGCACAACAATCAAAAGCGACATCGGGCTGAGCCCTGCGGAAATGGTTTATGGCACCACACTACGGGTGCCAGGCGGATTTTGCACCGAGCACACAAAACACACTGAGTCCGAGTTCACCGAGGCTCTTCAAAACCATGTCTCAACTGCCAACCACTAAGCCAGTGCACCATCATACACCGCAAGAATTTGTCCACCCGGACCTAAACCATTGTACCCACGTCTTCGTTCGAGTGGATCGAGTGAAAACCCCGTTGGAAGCAAACTACGAGGGTCCTTTCGAAGTGGTAACAAAACACGACAAATATTTTACACTCAAGGGCCACACAAAGGAAAACAAGGTTTCCATCGATCGACTTAAACCAGCTTACATCTTCAAAGACGTACCGCCTCCAACACAGGAGCAGACGACAGCGCCAACTGCTCAGACACTCGAGAAAGTGTCAAGATCAGGACGACAAATCAGATTCCCAGCAAAGTATCTTTCCCAACTGGAACTCTAGGAGGGGGGTACTGTGGCAACCCCTTTCAGTTCTCGTGATCAACAAAACTCGATAACTCACGCGAGTATCGATATTACGGGAGTACATCTCCAGGAGACACACTCTCCCCTCAATAAGTTTCGTCAGCTTCGTCCGCCGCCACTGCAGAGTCTTTGCCGCTTTCATCTCTCGATCATCTTTTTAGTTTTAAATATAAGTATATAGTAATCAATAAACATAAGGCAAAGCAAAGGTACATACCCATCCTATTAGGAAATACTATAGGCAAATATGCGTACAATGAATCTATGTAGTACATATATGCATTAAATTATTCTTGAAGACTTTAGGATTTGTTAACGTCGAATAATCATGAATTTAAAATAAATTGTGAAGTAATGGGCACCTGATATTACTTATTGTTGCTTAATTTGGGTATAGCATTCCTCCAGAAGCTGTGACAGGTTGGTAGGTTAAAGAAGAAGAACATAACCAATTGTAATTGTATATTGAATGCATAATCTTCTTAGCAGGTCTATCGGTTGATAGCCCATCCCGTGTGTGTGTGTATATATACTCTTGATCAGCGTCAACAGCCGAGACGATCTAGCCATGTCCGTCTGTCCGTATGAAACACTGGATCTCAGAGACTATAAAAGATAGAGCTATAATTTTTTTCGACAGCATTTGTTCTGTTTGCACGCAGATCAAGTTTGTTTAAAATTTTTGCCACGCCCACTTCCGCCACCGCAAATCGAAAAATCGAATAACAAGAGTAATTTTAAAGCTAGAGTTACAAATTTTGGTATATACAATAATAACTATAGTGGTTATGATTTGGAAATTTGGTTGCGATCGGATAAAAATTGTGGAAGTTATTAAAGAAATACTTTTGCTTTGGCTGACAATGTGGTATATTGTGCCGTCTATGGTATATTTAGAATGCAATACTATATCGATATACCAAATATATCATTTGGTATATTTTTATACCCGCTACCCATAGGGTAGAAGGGTATTATAACTTTGTGCCGGCAGGAAATGTATGTAACAGATAGAAGGAGGCATCTCCGACCCTATAAAGTATATATATTGTTGATCAGCGTCAACAGCCGAGACGATCTAGCCATGTCCGTCTGTCCGTCTGTCCGTCTGTGTGTCTGTCCGTCTGTCCGTATGAAACACTGGATCTCAGAGACTATAAGAGATAGAGCTATACTTTTTTTTCGACAGCATTTGTTATGTTTGCACGCAGATCAAGTTTGTTTCAAATTTTTGCCACGCCCACTTCCGCCCCCGCAAATCAAAAAAATCGAATAACAAGCGTAATTTTAAAGCCAGAGTTGCGAATTTTGGTATATACAATATTTACTATAGTAGTTATGATTCCTGAAAATTTGGTTCCGATCAGATAAAAATTGTCGAAGTTATTAAAGAAATACTTTTGTATGGGCAAAAACGCCTACTTACTAGGGGTCTTAGTTGCTTTGGCTGACAATCTGGTATATTGTGCCGTCTATGGTATATTTTGAATGTGGTACTATGTCGATATACCAAATATACCATTTGGTATATTTTTAGTATTTTTGCAGTATATTCGGTATATTTTGAGAAAATACCGCAAAATATGTTTCTTTTATTCAAAATGGGTAGCGGGTATCTCACAGTCGAGTACACTCGACTGTAGCTTTCTTACTTGTTAGTATTTTTTTTTAGTATTTTCGGTATATTTTGAAAATAATACCGCAATAGTTTGCCTTTATTAAAAATGGGTAGCGGGTATCTCACAGTCTAGCATACTCGACTGTAACTTTCTTACTTGTTTATTTGTGTGGCACGGTGGCTTACTAGGTGGCAAAAGACCCACCCCACTTTCCCTGAGCTGTAGTCGACGATGTAGGCAGAGTACGCCTCCAGTTTGCTGCCCACTTAACGTGTTTGTCCCAATGTTTGTATCTTGATTTTCATTTCATTATATTTCCATTAATGTTTAATTTAATAATTTGTTATTGAAAATATTTGTGTATTTATTTCTCTTAAATTTTATCATCTGCAAATCTCTTTATAGTTTTTTTGCTGTACCAGCAGAATTCACAGATTATCCCACGCATGCTGAATATGCTTTTGTGGTATCGGGTAGAAGAGAGCTCAATCATATTCTGAGCACACGAGGGCAAAACGTAAATGCGTGCAAAGTAAATTTTACATTTAATTAGGAGCGAGTGTAAAGCAATGCCAGAAACATAAAAACAAGCTGAGAAATAATAACAAAAAGGAAAGGGAAAAGATATGGAGATGGAAAAAATATTTGCCGCTTGAGGGAAATGGGAAAATCACTTAAAATTCATGACATGGCTGGTAACTCAAGTCGAAGTCGCGAGGCCTAACACTTAAGTGTAGGCACATTGTTGAAGGCCCAAAGCGAGTGCGAATACGAATGTGAATGCGAATGCGAGAGTGAGTGTGAGTGTTTTGATCATAAATTAGCACTACGCGCCACTCTCGACGAGGACTCTTGCAGGAAAACCTCGGCCTTTTATTTATGTGGAACCGGGCCTTAAGATTGCCACATGAGAGTGTCTTGGCTATGTGTGTTTGTGTGCGTAATAAACGAGTCTGGGTTGGCAACAACTTGTAAATGTATCTCTGTTGCTGTTCGCTTTCCACATCCACATCCACATCCGGCTCTTGCTTGGCTCGGTTCATTTTCATGCCTTTTCTTTGTGTGCGCTCGCTTTTACGGCCTGAGCGTTTCTTACAGCTTCGCTTTATGCTCCAATTATAAGCAGACAGCGCTCAAGCGTATCCTGTTCAAACAAGTACCGCAGTACATGCAAGACCACAGCATTGGATTGGATTGGTTTGGCCTGGATTGGATTGAGGATGGCAAGGAATGGGATTGGATTGTATTGGAGTCTTGTCCAACTTCAACTCCGATGCTCTTGCTCTACCCGTTTTCTGTGTTCTGTTTGCGGTTTACTGTTACTTTGCTGATTTTGTTTGCTTATTTCCGCTAAATTAATGGCGTCCACTGCTGACACTTCCGTTACACTCACACACACACACATACAGACTTATTGTAGTTCTCATTGTGGCTCCATTGCTGGCAAGTGGCTGCGTTTAATGAAGTTGTGGTTAGTTGACGTCGCTGCTCTTCACTCTGCCTCGCCACCCGCTGCGTACTTCGCATACACCGGCCAGCTGTTATTACTCCTCATACCTCCCCTTTCATTTGTCCCGCTCTCTCCCCCACTACCATTTCAACCCGGTTGTTAATCAGCCTTCTGCCATTATCCTTTTACACGCGCCTCTGATTATGAACATCATTAGTTACTGCTCGCTGATTCTGAGCTGCCGCATCGAAGATTTATGACTGTGCAACAGTGCCTCCCATTTACCGCCACCACACACACACACACACACACACACAGTATCAAGCTGTAGTTACAGTTAATTTGACATGCATAATTGTGGGTGCGTCTAATACTTAGTGTGTCGTTATAGCCAACTTCTTGTGTCTTTCACTTTATTTACACAACTCTCAGTGGCCACACGTGGCGATAAGCACCTCCAACAGGTTGTAATGACACCCGAAATTAGCTCATAAACTGCGTAACCTCTCTTTAATCATGACTCACAACTTACGCTGTGTGTGACACTGTTCAACGAAATGCGAATTAAATAACAGACTGCTTTCGCTAAGAATGCGTTTACTTGACAAGTAATTCCTTTAAATGCATTAATCACAAATCTTCTGTAAATTCAAAATAGAGATTTGTGCAAAATATTGCTTTGTTGTCAAACTTCCAAGTCATTGCTAATAGATAATCACCAGTTGGCAACGGAAGTCGTAATAGATCAGGCCGCAGATAAAAGCCCTCAATTATTTGTTCGCCCTACAAAATACATAATGAAATACATAAATACAAAAAAAAAAATAAACATTTTATAAAAAAAATATAGAAACAATGAAGGAAAAAAAGAAAGATAGGAGGAAAGTAAGATATAAATAAGAAAAACTAGCTAGAATAAATAAAGGAATGAAAAAAAAGTAAGAATGAAAGAAGGAGCGAAAGAAAAAAAGATCAAATGAAATAAATAAATACAGAAATAAAGAAATGAAGAAAGAAAGATAGAAAAAAATGATGGAATGAGTGAAATACAATGACTGCAAGATAAAAAGAATGAAATAATGAAGAAAAGAAGGAATGAATGAGAGAGAAAGAAAGGCAGAACGAAGGCAGTAGAGAATAAAGAAAGAATTAAAGAATTAAGAATTAAAAAAAATACAAAAAATTAAGAAAAAAAAAGAATGAAGGGAAAGAAGAATATGAATGATGGATATAAACAATGAATGAAAAAATGAGGAAAAAAGAAAGAAACAATGAAGAAAATAAATAATAAATGAAGGAATGAAAGAAGGAATGAAAGAAAGAATGGAAGAAAGGAAGAATGAAAGCAAAAAGGAAATGAAGAAATATGAAAATTAATAAATATAGAAATTAAGAGATTGAAAATAAATAAATGAAGAAATAAGGAAAAAAGTATCAAATATGTTAAACAAAGATATAAAGAAAATAAATAAATGACTATAAAAAAGAAATAAATAAATCAAATCAAATATTGGAACTTATGAAAAGAAAATATATCTCACCATATAGGGGCATGTGTGATTGATATTAGAGAACTCCTTAAATAGATTATAGACGAGGATAGCGAATGGATTGTACGACTTTTTCACAAATCGACAGGCATCCACGGCCGTCTTAATAAGCCAAGGCTTGTAGCCATTGGCCTTTTTGAACATTTGAACTTCAACCAAAATATTACTGCACGGATGTTGAACAGTTATGTTGAAATTGAAGACAGTCTTATTACGGCTGAGTGCATGCAATCGACATTTATTGATGACAACCCACGTTTTATTCCAGCTCTCACACACCGCATTGGTAAACTTGAACTCGACAGCTTCCTGTTTTAAGAGAATGTATTTCATTTGTCAGCTATAAAGTTTATTAAACTTACATTCCAGCTCAGCATGTGAGCCATGCAAATAAGAAATATTCCAAAGACAAACGCGAGTCTTCCTTTCATGCTGGTTAACTATACTAAAAGTAAACTTTCAAATCAATGCATATTAAAAATTAATATATAAAATACTATTTAAATCACCACCCAAAATGATTTTAAATCACCCACGCATAACATTCAGCTTAATAAAAAACGTGGAAATAATTACTTCAAACTTTTACTAAGCATATGTAAATGAAATTTAATTTCACTTTACGTCGATACGTGTTGCTGTCTCGTTATGAAATTTGAAGGCTCATTAGGTAACCACTCTGACAGACAGTCGGACAATCGAATGCGTAATCGTAATAACATGTCAATTATAAAGTTTCAAACATACAAATTAATGTATGTTGATGAACAATGAAAATATTGAAGAATTAATCAAGCTTGAAACTTAAACAAACTTAAAGTTTGGTAAATTCAGTTAGGTAACACATGTATCTGAATTTTGGCTTAGATCGAGAGCTGGATAACAACTGGCAGCAATTTGTAGAGCAATAACTTTATATCGTTTTATGTGCTTGAGGCCTATTGCCAGCCAAGTTGCAAGTTGTTAGTGTTGTACCTCGAAAAAAAAAACTTCAGTTGACCCCATTTGGACATTTGGCATCTCCCCCGCTTGCCACTCGCCTACTTTTGGCCATTTCGTGCAGTCAATTGAAGCCAACTGTGACTGGCTACGCAACGTGTCGCTTAATTGATAACGACGTCAACAAAATCGACGCAATTCGAACACAGCAACAGCAACAGCAACAACGACAAGAACAATAATAAAGGGGGACAACAACAGGGGCAAGAGCAGCATCCGGAAGGACAATCAAAAGAACGACAGCAGCGTCCAGAGGAAGAGGAAGAGGAAGAGGAAGAGGAAGACGAGGAGCAGAAACGTTGTTCGGCTGCAAAATCGAGTAAGCAAAAATTGTTTTCAAGTAGAGCAACCACTGGACATCAAAAACATGCACATGACCAAAACAATATGGCGACCGAAAAAGCCTACATATGCCTCTTGAAATCTCTCTTTCTCTCTTTCTCTCTCTCTCTCTCGCTCGGTGCTCGTTGAATGCTTTGGCGAAACCGGAAGTAGCAAGCACGAAAACTCACACGACCCTCTCGAGAGTCGAGGCGGTTATGTTTCCCATGAGAACGTTTCGATGTTTTTTTAACAGCAACAATTTTCCAAACAATTATTACAATTTGTATGCTTCGATTTTTCCCCCCAAATGGCAGTTGTCCTTTTGTTTGAGTGTGTGTATGTGTCTGTGTGTCTGTAAAATAGGACTTTAATTGGTCGTGGTAGTCAAAGGTTAACTGTGAACTTTCGATTGCCTCAATTTTCGTAACACTTGAGGGCAATTGGCTTAAATGGCCAGTTGAATTTATTTCATTCCAAAGAGCCAAGAACAACAATAAATATTCTATCAATCAATTTTACTGTTTAAGCAAACAATCCATGACTTCTAGGCAAGACAATATTTAACCGCCTTTAAGTTGTATTTGTTTTTCTTTAATAAATTTACATATGAGACATACAAACTATTTCAAGGAATGTGCATACTCAGTATACATAGATTTATTTACAGAAATTTAAAATTAATTATACAAAGATCATTTAGAAAAAAAAAACCATAAAAATTGTATAACACTTTTATCACATTTTTCTGCTTTCACGAAACTTTTTAGCTCACATTTTTGGCATCACACTTTTGGAATATTTTTAATATGCAGTTTCACATTATTCAGCCACCGTTTCTCTTTATATAGTGTATTTTTGCATAAGGCTTCTTTTCAAAGGGATATAAATTCAGAATTTTAATTTGGTGGACTGAAAGTGTTGGCTGGCTTATCAATCTTTGCGTTATTGATGTCTGTCATATTATTCACATGCTCAACAACGAAATGTGAAAGGATTATTAATTTGTGCAGACTTCAGCATTGTTCCATAAAATCAATAGTGAATATTTATTTAAATACATTCAATAATAATAGATAAAGAAGGTGAAGTACGATTATTAAAATAATGCTGCCTTTGAATGCAAGAGGACTTTAATTTTTCACGAATTTATAGTGGAAAGTGGAATGAATTCAATATTTCTCGAATTAATATTAAAAACCAAAAATAAATAAATGGAAAGTGAATTGAAATTTTTCTCGAGTTAATATTAAAAACAAAACCAAATAAATAAAAAAATGGAAAGTGCCAATTATAGTTTTATGTTTTCTTTTATTTTTTGTGCTGGGTATTTGGCTGTCGTTGCCTTTTGTCAGAATGATTTTTATACGCTTTTATATATGGGCGTTCGTATCTTGTTTGCTTTTATGCTTTTTGGCGTCAAAATTTTATGAATTCGGAAAAAGTATTGGATATGAAGTTGCGAAAAATCTACAGAGCCTTTCGCCTGTTCAATGTATGTGGACGATAATAGCAGAAAAACGAGAACTTGTTGATGTATTTGAACGATATTTTACCACAGGCTCTGAAAATTTATGCTTTTAATTGGTTTGGTCAAGCGGAAATTTCCAAAAGAGCCCTTAATACTGATGTCTGTATTTGTGTGTGTCTGTGTGTGTGTGTGCATGTGCATTTTATGTATGATGTTCTGTTGCTCTTTGGTGGTGTATTGTAATATGTTTTCGATTTCTTTTTGCGGAGTCTGCTTTTATTTCTTCTTTATGCAATATTGTATTTTACTTGCGTTTTAATAATTGATCATCTCGTGCAGTTCTATTGATTGCGTTGTTCTAGTGGAAAAAACACATTGTGAATGAAACAAGAGAGAGAGCTTCTCCTCTGGCTTGTGAACGCAAACAATTTTTGGGGGAAAAGCCATTGAGTTTGTTGAAAAAGTTTTCATCGTATTGCTTTTTATTAATATTTGCATTAAAATTGCACAATAAAACGAATAAATTCTGTACAAAAATTGGTTGTTTGTTTTGACTGAAAATCAATTTGTTTTGCTGCTCAATTATATTTCATTTAAAAGTTATCAACTGTTATTGTGAAAAAATATAATAAATTATTCTGTGTTTTTTTTTTGTTTTGTGGCTTTCACCTTGCCAATTAAAAGAATATGAAGTGCATAACATTTCTTTTGAAGAGTAGAGTATGCTCAATCGGAATTAACTGCATATCTTGTATGTCATCATAATATTTAATATTGTACTCTTCAAAAGAATACCGGAAATTAGTGATCGGAAATAAAGTTGAAGATATGAAAATCCAATTAATAAATTTTATTATACTCTCATACAAAGCTACAAACACACATTGCGTATACGTCATGGGTGTTAATGCCTTTTCATGAATCTTATTCTGCTCTTTTGGATTTTATTATAAAAGCGCGCTCCGTTCCCAATGACTATGAAAAGTGTTATTCCTAATGAATGTGTGAGTGTGAGGGAAACTCGGTTAGAAGGAGTGTCTGTGTGTGTGTGAGTGTGAACACAAAGCTGTAAAGCAACAATGACGAAGACAAAGGAGCAGCATGGAACCATAAAAGCGTGATGACAAAGGCATAAACAGTTAACAAAAATACATAATGTGGCAACACACTTCGACACACACACACACATAACTCTGGAGTTGGAATCGGAGTAGCAAACAATGCCAAAAATTTTGCCGCACATTACCAATTTTGCATTTTGCATGATGGAAATAGAAAAGCCACAAAAAGCTAGAGAAAGGATTGCACAATGAATTGGAAATGGGTTCTGGGCGTAGTAAACATGTCTAGCCTCAAAATGCATTTGCAAAATGTATAACCAGACTTTGAATGTGGTCAGACTTTATGCAAAATCTAAGAATGAAACAAAATGTAAAGCAATTTCAATGTTTCGAAAGAAAAGTGAAGAATTTGTCTATCGAAATCTGTTTTAATTATTATTTATTTTCCGTATTTTTACATTGTGTGCTTTTGGAATTGAATTTTGTTTTACACTTATTTTTTGGGATTGCTTTTACATATATGTATTTAATTGAGCTTTGCCTTTGTCGATTTTTTCATTTGGTCAATTGTCGAATAGAATCATGTCAAGGCAGACAAATAAAAACTTTTAAACATATATGTATATATATATTTATTATTACAACAAGAGCAATAAAAGTCCTGCTGTGCACAGTAGCTCCACCCTCTGCAGTTTAAAAAAGAATTGGAAAAACAGCATATAAATAAATGCCGAATTTGTGAGTGGAAACTCGACCGAAAATGGCCTTTGATTTTTCAGGCATTTTCCGGAATTTTTCGGGGAATTAAAGTTTTTATATGTGCATTTATAGTCTCTCTCATATGTGTGTGGGTGCTTTTGAGTGTGTCTGTGTATGTACGTGAAGGACTTCAAAAGCGCTTTAATGCGCATCGACTTGTTAGCGCCCACGCTTCAGTAATACTTTGACTCATTTTCCTCGCTCCCTGCCAACTATCGTTGAATGTGCGTCAAAAGCGTTTGCTTCATGCTGTATGGGTGTTCTTAAAAATAAATTGTAAATTTAATTTATCCTCCTGCTGAAAAAAACAAACAACAACAACAATAATAATAATACACACGAGCACACACTCTTGGGAAAAAGATCAATTGTCATTTGATTGAGCACAAACAAAGTTGCGACCAAGGGGCAAGATATTTGGAATGCCAAAGGAATTAGTCATTGGATCGAATAGTTAAATGGAATCTGTAATGCCTTCACTTTAGTTTGAGAAAACGCTTTAAACAGAAGTATTATGCCGTAACGCAAAGAGTAAGGGTTCCTTCTGCTTTCCATCATTAAAATTCCAATCATGCTTCTTGTGCTTTCAAGTTTGCAGTTTCAGTTTCAGCTTCAGCATAAATATGGATTGAAAAAGTTCCCATGTTATTGTGCATATGTACGGAAAAAGGTAGATTGCAACCCGGTTGGGATGGATTAGATGGATCCACCACATTTTAGTGGCCTCATGTGGACCATCTTGGGACCAAATGTGGTCAGGCACTGAAGGTCGTTAGCAGTATTTGTGGCCATATGTGTCTTATTAGAGGTGTTTCTGTGCAGAATACCAGCTGTGATGTTTGCCGATGTGAAGTGTTGCCCAAATATTTTGTGAATTTGCCCCAAACACATCTGTTTCCCAAACTCATTCCATAAAGTGAGATTCTTTGCATGAATTTAAACAAATTAGTGCAACGCTTTAAATCATTTTAATTAAACTTCGACGTCTTTTTTATTGCACTGTTTCCATGACAGCTTTTGTTGCCAAGCTCCTCTAACCACTCCTTTCGGTGTTTGCAATTTGATGACTGCAATTTTCGAGCTGACGAGTTTCCACATTTGCGTGAAGCGAATAAAATTAGCGGAAAAGCTTTGACTGTGGTTATAATAATTGTCTGTTTATTGCATTTTGTGTGGGTGCAAATGGATTTCATCCATTTATTTAATATATTCAATCATTATGAATGGATTGACATGATTTGAGGTTTTTTCTATTTATATAATAATATGGATTTTTTTACCCACTACTTATAGGATTGATGGGTATTATAACATTGTGGCGGCAGAAATGTACATAACAGGCAGACAGAAGCATCTTCGACCTCATAAAGTATATATATTCTTGATCAACGTCAACAGTCGAGACGATATAGCCACGACCGTCTGATTGTCTGACTGTCTGTTATGCACTTGTTATGTTTGTACGCATATCAAGTTTATTTAAAATAAACTTTATTTAGAATTCTGCCCCCAATTGAAAAATAATGAACAACAAAGGTAATCTTGAAATTTCGATTTTTGCTACAAACAATAATAACTACACAGAGAGAAAAATCTAGATTACAAAATATCTTGATTTAAGATTGATTTAAGATTTTTTCGATCTTAAAAAGAACAATCTTCAAATAACAGTTTTAGATTAAAACAATCGTTGATCAATATTTTTATGCTAAATTGGCATTTTAAGATTAAAAACATTTTACTTTAAGATTAAAATCTTGATTTAAGATCGGTTTATTCTAGATTAGAAAGAGGGACATAAAGTCTGGATTTAAGAAAAAAAATTTTTTCTTCATGTGTTTTAAAATGTTTAAATTTCCTTCCTTTCAAATTAGATCCTAATTTATAGTGTTGTTGCCGTTAGCTTATAAAAAAGTAAGTGTTATAATTGAAACTAATATTAAAAAAAAATATACAAAAAAAACAACACGCAATTTTTTTTTTTTTGGTTTTTTCCTAGGTTTAATTTAATAATTTTTTACAGAATATAATTTTGAATTAAGATTGTGTTATCTTCCTCTTTGAATAATAAACAATCTTATATCCAGTATATTCAATCCAAAATTAATTTAGAACGTTTGATCTTTATTTAAGATTTTGCCCTTTTGGTTCAATTTTAAGATTTTCCCGTTCTTGAAACAAGGTTATAATCTTGAATTTCAAGATTGGACAATCTACATTTTTTGTAGACTTTCGATCTTCATTTAAGAACAAACCTTCTTGGTTCAATTTTAATATACAACAGTCTTGATTCAAGATTTTATCCTTGATTCAATCTATCTATCTCTATTTGTCATCAGATTAAAATTGTAGAAGAAATTCTTTAGTATGGAAAACACGCCTATTGCAATAGAGTATTAACTTATTTGGGTTACAATCTACGGTATATTGATTTGATATTCTTCAAGAATAATACCGCACTATGTTGGTCTTTACTGTCGCTCCTTAACTTATTTATTATTACTTTTTATATTTCACATCAGCGGGAGTTAAGTCATGAAAGAAATTGAGCACGATTTTTATGTTTACATTCTGAAATAATATAAGAAACGTTCGGAGAGGCGATAAATAAAAAATATATATTCGTTAAATGCATTTGCAGGATGTCAAACGAAGCGATGACAAGTTCATGTTGCAGAATGTGTGGCATGAAAATATAAAGCAGAGGCAGAGGCAAAGGCAGAGTCATTGTGGTTTGGTGATGAGCGCCAATGTGCAACGCTATCTGTATCGATGTCAGCAATTGCTGGTCGATTTTTTGGGGAGGTTTGGCGGCGTTGTTGAGCCTGCCACTTGCCAATAGACGAACTGATTGATGGCCTGGCAGCGACTCATATATCAAATCAACATGTAAATGCGTAGACAAGCCGTACAGACTGGAAACTAGAGAGGAAACTAGAGAAAGAATGGGAATCTGGAGGGAGAGAGACTCGCAGACTAACAGACTGGCAGACGGTTTGGCCACACGCAAGCAATTTAAAAAGCCATTTGTCTGCATAATGTGGAAAGATCTGAACCATGGGTGGCCACGGGGCGTAACCCAGTTGCTTTTTTTCCCCCCCAGATTTCTGTGCAAGATAGTGGAAATATTCTCGCTGATTCCAAAATAAAACATGGCCTAGGACACGCCACATAACAAGAAGAAGGCAAACGATTCCGACTGTCCGACTAACCAGTTGGCCTTCAGGCTGCGTGTGAAATAACTTCATTTCCGCTTGGCCCGCCCTGGTCACAGGACTCAGGACGCAGGACTCAGGACGCTGGTCTCTGTTCACATGCGTGTAACTATGCTTGTATGTGGGCGTGTGGTCGGTTGTTCAACTGCGCGTTAAAAATTCAATTTACACAATTTTGAACGCAATTAAATTGGAGCCGTGGCTCCTCTATCGCCTCGCCTCAAGGCACCCGAATACACAACCCCGAGTAGTTCAAGGCGCACACATCGCGTTTCCTGTCCACTTTTTATGCGTTCACATTTCACATGAGCAATGTGTGGAGCGAAGAGAGGGGGAGAGCGGGTGGTCACAACTTTTATGTTCATATTTTATGCATTAAGTACTCTATTAAATTTTGTTTTTTTTTTCGCCATTTCTTGTTGCTGCTACAGACACGAGCATTATAACACTATGCATCTAACCAGCTTGTACCAGTTATGTTGGATGACCCTCTGAGATTCTGGTGAAGCTTGTTTATTGTGCGGTTTCCGCACAAATTTATAGGGTACTTGACATGCGGCTTTTATCGCCAAAGCGGCGAATGTGGGATATTTATATGATTTTGATGATACACTGCCCAAATGCAGGATGAAATCAGCTGAATACCGCGTAAGACGACGACGAGACACAGCATATTAAATACTAACTTAACAAGAAATGTATAAATAAGTGCGAAACTTAATTATGAAATAAATGTATAGTATATATAAATAAATATTAGATTTGTTCATAGATTGTGCATATGCTTAAAGACAAATAATTATTTATCTTTGTTTTTTAAAAAGAGTTAAGGCTTAGATTCATTTATTTAGTCTTATATATATTGTACCCATCATATTTTAAACTTTAATATAAGTAGTTAACAATATCAGTTGGATTCAATGCAAATAAAAATCATAAATATTCTTATTGTACATAATATAAATTATATATTAAAAATATTAACTTATTTTACAACATTTGTGCTATTTACATTAGGACAAAATGATTATTTCTTGATGGCATTTAATTCAATATATATTTGTTGTTACTACTTCCAAGAAAATTTAGATTTTCAATATAAATTTTACAAATCTAAACTGAGCAATAAAATAAATAAGAATCAATGTTCTTATAAACTCTACAATAGCTTTTTTTCTAAATAAAATAAAATAATCAGCGAAGTCTGCACGCATTCTTTTGCTACAAAATAATACAAAAATTATTATTCTATATAGGTATATAGTACAGTTTTTATTTGGAATTGAATATTTAATATTTTATAACTCATATTTAAAGTAATGAAACTGTATTTTCCTATGAAAAATAACTTAAGAACTGGATATAATAGTCTTTAGCATTCGATATCGATTTCAATATTTCCATTCACAAAATAAGCTTCTTGTAAACACTTTTATTTTTTTTATAGGGTATACAAAGGGTATGCAGTGCTAGCTAGGACAATAGTTGTTTGTTGTTGGCATTGTTTGCTTTATGAGTACAATGCTTTTGATGACCTCACATGACACACAAAATGGCAAGGCAATGCACTATGGTCCCAAATCCCGATTTGGTGGCATAAAGTCCAAAATTTCATGGAAGAAAATCTGAATTTTTTTTTTATATATTTAAACTAGATACCCTAGATAGAAAGTATCAATAAATACTTTTGTCAAAAATGCAACCTTGCAATTTTTACACATGTTTAAAGTCAGGTGATTGAGCAGCTGATTTTTGTGACAAAATTGGCGGCAAATTTTTAGTAACTTTGAGCGCTTGGCAAATCTAAACTAAACAATATTTTTCTATTATTTAAAATGGATATTGAAGTGTTGAGGTATGTAAATTACGAATAATAAACAAAGTTTGTATGGTAATTTGTTTAACGTTATATATTTGTACTGTTTTGTGTTGTCCAAGGAAATCAAAAAGCTGACAAGAGTGTTCGTCTTCTGTAGAGGAAAAAAAGGTGTTCTGCGTATTTGTGCGTTGTTTAATGTATGTTAAACAATAGTAGACACTTTATATTAAATTTTAATAATAGTTTGGTTTGCGGCTTTTTGCGGCTTTTCCGATGCTTTAATTATTTAGATGTGCTTGAATTCTGTCACGCCACGTTGCTGGACGTGTGGATGGACAACGGGCGCCACTTTTCAGCGCTGGTTGAACTTGTATTTGGTCAAATAGATGAATGTACACTGAGTGACGACAAAAAGAGAGCAATAAATAAAAAAAAAAAAAAAAATTTAAATAAAATATCACGTATACGTCATGATGTCTATATGGGCATTGGAGTAGGCGTGGTCAAACTTACTTGAAAGTTTGCTTTAATATTTAGAGTGGTCTATTAATGAAGTATGCCAAGTTTCAGCTCGATAGATGCAATATTCGATTTTATGCCACCAAATCGGGATTTGGGACCATAGTGCAATGTAACGGAAATCGGCTTAAAATTTACTCGGAACTGGCAAGCTCACAAACGCATACATACATACATATGTATGTATGTACAAACAGACGCTGTATATAGACGCAGTGTGATGCCGACAACGCGTGCGTGATTTATGGTCATGCAGCCTTTAGGGGGTGTGGGAATGCTGCAGGCAAACACTTTCTGAAGTCGCCCGAAATCAGAGAAGAGCCACAAGAAGAGAGAGAGTCAGAGGCACTGCCATGGGGCATGTCGACTTATGCAACTAATGCAACTGAGCGTCGTCGTTGCCGTCGCGGACCAAGTGGAAAAAAGTTATTTACGGCAAACTTCCGGCTTGTGGTACAAGCGCAGAGAGCAGAGCAGAGGAAAATGGCAACGGGTTTTTGGTTTGAGTGTAGCTTTGCAGCCTACCTGCCGCAGTTTTTAAATCATTTTTCCTACTTTTTTTATTGTGATTTTTTCCGGGGTATTTGCGTTGCTCCGGAACAAGGCTTAAGGCAGGCAGCAAATGTTGCATTGTGGCATGAACGACAATGGTGCCGCGTTATTTGCAAATTATGTTACTTTAGTCAACTCGAATAAATCTTGAGAAAAGTGCGCGCTCTCTCTCTCTCCCTCTCTTTCTCTCACACACACACTCACACAAATCAGAGGCAAATTAGTTGCTGCCTCGCAAACGCTTGGCTCCCCTGGCAGCTCTAGGAAAAATTTGTTGAGTTGCAAGTTTGCAGCGCTCTTGGGCTGGAGTATGCGAGTATATGACCAAAACTTGCCGCTAATGAGTAAATGTGGCAAAAGTTTAAATTAATTTTTGCCGAAATGTGTTTGCAAGCAAACCCAGCACGAGGAATTTTCAATTTCCTTTATGGCCCGCCCGGCCACAATCTCTTCTTCTCTCTAATTATATTTTCGACATTTGCTGACCCCGCCCGCATTTTGGCTTTTACGATCTGGCCATCCATCTTGCTACAAAGAAAGCCATGTACGCATAAACCTTGCCACCTCATCTCAGTTTACAGGTCGAAGGTGACCGATGATGTTATTAAAAATAGCAGTAAATTCAATTCACCATCTCGTTGACAATCCTCTGAGGAATTTCAGCTCTGAGGTCATCAGCATCATCAGACCCAAGACGAGTTTCTTTTGTCCAATGTTTTTTAAATGCCATAAAAATAAGGAATTGCTGTTGTGTATAAAATGAACAAAGTTGAATTTAGGCAATTGTGAGTTGATTTTACTTGCTAACAAAAATAAGGTTTAATTTCAAAATATAAACACAAAAGTAGAGTTTCTCTCGGTTATCTATTTTATTAATTTTAAAATTATATTAAATTGGTTTATTCTTAAGTTGAACTAAATAGCAGAAAACAATTGTGAGATACAATAAAAATATTTCATTTGGATTGAATTTTGCTTGATTTATGAAATGTTAAGTAGTTCGATAACAATTATAATTTGTGTTGTTTTGCTTGAAGTCAACAAAAGCATAACTATTCAATTTAGAATGCAAGCAGAACAGATTGTTATAAGCAAATTATTCAAGCATTGAAGTCAATCTGTGAAACAAGTATTAATTTGAAAATAATAGTGTCTTGATATGGAAATCCATTTTCACTTAACCAAAAGCCTAAATACAACTCAATTAGTAAATTCGGCAGCACACTTAAAGGAGTTTAATTCAATGGAGTCGAAATTTGAACCAAGCAATGCTTCGAAGTTGCACTTCAAATAATGATATGGCAGTAAGTTAATTCTCTGTGCTATATACTGAATATGGCAACTAAAACTTGGGGTGGCACACCTGATGGAATATTGATTGACTTGAAGCGACTGCTTCAAGGATATTGATGGCAAACTGTTGATAAACTTATTTAAGCATAATTGAATATTAATTCGTACGCTTCGATAGCCATTACGTTATATTGAACAATTGGGTTTCCTTACATACCTAAAGCATTCTGCTTTATGTGGCAAAATGTCTCAAGCATGTGTGTTCTGAGTGTGCTGCCATTTTGTTTATGTTGCGCATTTCCCATTTCCGGGTGTGTATGTGTGTGAGTGGAGGGGGGGAGGCGAGGTAAAGAAGCACTCGTAGTTCATGCGTCGCTGTGCCGTCTTAGCTGTCAATCACAACTGCTTGACAAATTGCTTTTGGACCCAACTGACGTGTTGACAGCAGTCCAACAGCCATTGGCGTCGCCTCACGACTCGATTCACGACTCGTTGCGCTGCTTGACACATTTTGGACGCGACATGTCTTAAGAATTGCATTTAGTAGCAGCTCGGCTTCGAAAAATGTTCCTTGATTTGATGGCCTTACCAGTGTTGCATAAGCTCATCCACTCCATCTTTGCTCTGCTCTGCTCTGCATCTCAATTCGTTTGCGTAGAAAAACTTTTACTCAAAACACTTGCGGGACACATTTTCAGTTTTCCAGTTGAGAAAGTGCGCGCAAACACTCGACCTGAAGTAAAGGAGAAGAGAAGAGAAACGAACGAAATTGTTTGACTTGAAGTTTAATGTCACACAAAAGCCAGGTGAAAGTGCATTTGTGGGTTTCATATCAAAATAGTGCCAGCGACTAGAGACATAGTTAGAAAATTACTTTGACTCACTTCCATTGAGAACGGAAGCGGGGCAAGTGCTGCTCTATACATACACACATACATACATACATATATATATTCCCTTAGGATATTTCTCAGTTTTAACTAAACTGTGCGACGTTGGCATTTTCGAGCACCGCTGTTGCCCAACTTAAATGTGTCGCTCACTTTGCCTTTTGTTTCCCCACGAAAGGAGTTCAAGGACCAGTTACAGCTGCTGCTGCTGCTGCTGCTTATGCTAGATATTCCATACTCGTTTATCCTACTTTTATGTAAGCCAGCAACCTCTTTGTGGGCCACGGCATTTAATACAAATGCGTCAGTCCCCAAACACATTTGCAGAAAAGCGTATTTAAATTGTTAAGGAAACCAACAAACAGCTTCAAAATGTCTATAACTTTTACATAACTTTAAGCTGCACATAAAGAGAGTTAAGTTGTATACTTTTAAAATATGATTTAATATTTAATATAAACTTAGAAATTTAAAAAAAATAAAGAATTCCAATAATAACAGTTGAAATACTTGTATCACTTTTAAAATTAATTCCTACTTAACCAATGTTTAAAGTTTATCTCTATTCGATTTATGCTACAAATAAAAGGAGTTAAGTGGTGTTCTATTGAAATATGATTTAAATACTTTCCCATTAAATTTATTCGATATTTTTAAATAAAATTTGGAATCAAAAACAAAAAAAAAAAAGAATGTACATAATAATAATTTAAATATTTTTAGAATATTTTTTTATTCAATTCAAAATAAACTCTACTCACTTAAGTATTTCTTGACATATTTTTAAAAAAGTGATTTCAAGCAAAATTAATCACTTTAAAACTATTACTCGAGTATGATAGTTTTTATTAAATGTGTTTTTAAATAAATCCTAAGAAGAAAATAGTTTGTTTTAAAGTTTATTTACTATTTGTAAAGCATTTACAATTTTCTAAGTTATTCAGAATATATTCGTACAATATATATATTGTATTGTATTGTTACATATATGTAACTTCACATTACTTAAGCATTGTATATATTCATATTGCATTTATTTTATTGTTTATTTAAATGTATATTCAATTCGTTTTTAGTCTTAATATAAATTTTAATTTTGAAAATTAATTTTTAATGTTTTTTTTTATTTTGTGAATATGGAAGCATACGCAATTTATAGCTTCATAACTTAATAAAGCATGTGTAATAAATCATTGTCTTTAATTAGTCTTTATTTATGTTCCTATTTATTGCATCGAGCTCTGTTCTATTAATGTCCTGTTGTTTCAACTTAATCTTCTTGGTAAACTTCTAGCGCGAGCTCAACTGATAGACTGTTTATTGAAGCGCTCTAATATGATTATGTGTCTTGGGTAATGGCTTTATAAAAGTGCCCCGAAATGTGCTCGAGCAACGTGTCGTCCATGCATACTATATATACATCACAAGACGACATTATATCATTTTCATGCAAACTCGTACTTGCTTACCATACATACATATAGAAATATATACATATGTATATACATAGATACATATGTAGTATGTACTTGTGGATGGAACCGATGAGCCGTGAGGAAAGTCGGGTCACAAGCGGACCTGGGCGGACTCATCAGACTGACGCCAGGCCGTCTGGCGAGGAGTGTGACATAATGTGATAAATGATGATTTTATAATCGTTTGCATGACACACACGTATGCATGGCACAAGTATTTAAGGCTCTATCCAGGAGGAGTCGATGGTAGAGGAAGAGACGGTGGCCAGGCCAAGTTTGGTTTTCGGCCATCCTCTGCAGACGTGCGCCTGTCAGTCAGCTGTAATAACTAGCCTTGGGGCTGAGCCACTTTGCATGTATAGTATAGTACATGCTTCGTAGATATTTTGGGCTTAGCCATGACCGGGCTGAGAACCCTTTTACTTGCTCACTTTCATTTAAGCTTTTAATTTCAAAATTGTCCAGCTTTCCTCTCCTGCTTTCCTAGGCTCCAATCTATAGAATTGTATTTCCTGTGCCCTGTGTATCTCTGTGTGTGTGTGTTTATGGAAATGATAAATTATCGTTTGTCTACTTTTTGATGCAATATGATGTCCTTGTTGTCTCCGGCTGCTGCTCCCTCGATTCAGGATCAGGATACTGGGTTCTGGGCTCTCCCATCTCTGTGTCTGTGTCTGTGACTGTCATTGGCCTCAGCCTCAGCCTCTGCTTGCCCCAATTTTTTTGATTAATTGAATTTCACTTTAAGACAAATAGAAGTTTTCATTTTGTCCAGGCAGGCAGACACAACAGTTTGTTATGACACTTTTGTGTGGATGTATGTATTTATATACAAAATTCGAAATTGAATTATTACCAGGCAAATGCGAATTTAATTTCATTTTGATTTTGTAAATAGGCAATGACTCTCAGATTATTTCAACTAAACTATTCTCTACCAGAGTTAAAACTAATAGTTAACAAGGGTCGAATTGATGAGCAAACTAATTGAAAATCTCATTTATTGACAATCAACACTTGGTGATTAGTGAGAGAAAGAAACGCTTAACAAACTGTATGTAATTTAATTAATTCAAGTATTCACATGTTATTTATTTTGCTTTTACTGCGACTAAAATGAGATTTTAATCCTAGTTGTAAATAAGTATTGCAACTTATTGTGTTGTATTATTCTGGGTTTTGCTTATGAGGTATGGAATCATTCTTCATCCATGCGTATTGATGAAGCCCTAGTAAACGATGAGCAAGAACTTCAAATGAACAGATCTAATTTAAGACATCGTCATCTTCTGCTTCATTTGAAGTAAATGAGTGAGAATCTGCGATACCGATAAGTGCGATTTAATTATGCAAGTGCTTTAACTAAAATAGCATCAAGTGAACTGATGTTTATGGGTGTAAAAGTAAACAAAATTAGGCAGGAAGAAAAAGAATATCAAAGGCAATTGAAACAAATTAACCGATAATAATAAATTTAATAAATTATGCGGACTCTGAGCCATCAAATGACTATATTTATTTTCGTTTTACATCGCATTAAGCAACTCGCACTACACAGATCATATTTGCATACAAGGTGATCAAATTAATCGACTTGGCGATTTTCTTTAAATATTTAATCTTATTATTTCGACATATTTGGTATTTTTTTAAATTTTGTATGTGGAATAATCAGTGGATTTCCGTCTATATCGCGCTTTGTTCGACAAATATACCAAAATACTTACTAAAATACGGCCACATTTTCAGAATCATTGCCGCATGATCAATGATGCAGCTCCATTAGTCGTCCCTCTCTCACACACCTTATACGCACCTTATAGAATGACCACGGTGTAAGCAGGGTATAAGAGGAAGACGAAACGATTGAGCTTGGACTGAAAGGCGGTGTAGAGTCGCGTCGATATTTCATTACTTTTAATAAAAACCTAAATACATAAACATACACTTTATTAGTACTTTAAAATCCGGATTTAAAATAATAAAATGTGAAATATCTCAATATATTTAAGTAAATGTTTCAGTTGATGATTTTGTAATAAATGAACGAAAAATAAAATCCGTGCGTAAATGTAAATCGATTTAAGTAAAGTATTTATCAAACACTTTGAATTTTAATAATATCGAACAAAATGTAATCGCTGCTAAGTTTTATAGACAAACGCATCTGGCTGAGATTGACAGTAGCTGTAAAAATATGTAATGAGCTTCGAAACTGTTTCACATCGTAGTAAAAGCCATCATAACAGCAAATTGAAATCAAGTCTTGAAGCTAACTGCACATAATGTCAATCAATGTCCATGAAAATAGCATCAGCAACAGCTTCGACATCAGCATCAATATCAACATCGTCTTCGACATTAACATTTCCATTGCAGGCGTCGCGAAGCGTCGTCAACGTCGATGCATTAAAGTGCATTTTAAAATGGTGTAATAAATATTTACTTAGAGGAGGATGTGGTGCTATTTCTCTCCCTCCATTCCTTCATTCCTCCATCCCACCTTTCTCCTTACTGCTCTGCCATTTGATTGCCAAGAGCCCATATCGTAATTGCAGATAAACTTTATGCCATTAACCTTAGCGTGCTGTCTAGTTGCCTGTCTACGGGCAAACTGCAAAGTGCTTTTGAAACATTTCATGATAAGCATTTGCAAACGTGTCCACAACCGCATCTTACTCTTCTTCCTCCCCTCTCATAGTGTGTGTGTGTGTGTGTGTGCTGCATCGAGCTGTACTTTTTGTGTCCTGCCCCAACAACAACCCTTCATTTGTGGCACATGTGGGTAGAAGCTGGTGTTGAGTGAAGCAAATAATATGCAGAATATTGCACAACGTTCGTCTCTCCCTCGTCCCGACTCTTTGCACTCTGGATGAGGCATCTTCGTTTGCGATTTCCCTCATTAAATTTCTTCACAAGCATCAGTAAAATGCATTAAACTCCGAGAATGTCGTAAAAATTAATATGAACGTTATCTGTGGGGGAGAATCCAACCAGCTCTCGATACTTTCAAAGAACGAAGAGGAGACTATAAATTCTCATATCAAAAATGGTTTTTCCTTACCAAGCAGAGTCAGTTTATTCAAAAGGGAGGAATTTGCTATTATTTTCTGGACAGAGGAAAATGCTAGTTGCTTTGCCACAACTCTATCTTTCTGTAATGAATCCTATTTGTATTCAGTATCTTAATCGTATCTAAGGGGGAACACGTCATGTAGAAATGTGGGAGTGTTGGACTTTAGGTAAATTGTTTAGTTTTATTTAACCAACAATTATTGCACAACCAACAATAGTCAATAATACAAATGTTAACGAACCAAATAAATCAAATTACGATAAAAACAAGTAAAAATGCTCTAGTTGGGTTCAGCTACAAAATACTCTATTCTTCAGATGTATAAATTAATTATAACCGAATAAAGTTGGTGAAGTTTACAATTACAATTTTATTTGTGTTCAAATTTAAATAAAAATAAATTAATCTGTTCACTAAATAGAGGATCCTAAGTAGCGAACTAAAATGAATGGTTCCACACAGATTCGGTGAAATAACATTGTAAAAAAAATCATCATGAATATAAATACTTTCGAGAGTCAAATTTGTATCATACATTTCACTTACATACTCAACACGCCTTATTTCCCAATCAGAATAGGGTATAAAAATCAACGAACAGCCGAAGAAAAAAGTGGAATAAAAACTCGTAATAAATTCCTAAACAAATAAAACATAAATGACAATCACTTACACATTCTCCACCTATCATCTGGCTATTATACAAATTGGACAACAATGCGTGAAAACCCATTGATTGCAATAAATAATTATACTACCTAAATAAAGCATTGAAAAACATGTAGAAACAAAGCAGTGTATGAATCCACCAGGTCATAAATAAATATAACAATAAATAATCATATTGACCACAATAAATATAAATATAAAGCCAAATTCAATGAAATCACAACACAAATGCCACGCCCACTGACCTGGCTAAAAAGGGGCCGAAAGACCTCAAACTAACAATTGTGAGGGGGAAAAAAATAATGGAGAAAGTCAACAATTGTCATTGTCGGACTTGTGGACTGGCAATAAATTATATTATTAGTATATTGTACATGGAAAAACCTGTGGAAAACTATTTGTAATATAATCGAATATCGCACTATCTCTTTCTATTTTACTATCTCTATCTCACTCTGTAGTCTTGTGCGTGCGTATTTGTTACAACTATTGTCAACATAAATAAAATTAAATGTGCGTTGCTGGTGAAAGTAGCGTTGTCAAGGAGGAAAAACCAGACACACAAACACACACACACACACACACTTTCATACCTCAGACACACTCTCATGCAAGGCAGCTGTCAGTGGCTGTCAAAGTGACCATTTCATTTAATACAAAAGCAGAGTCCGCTCGTTTTTGCCCTCGACAAGTGGAAATTAAACACAATCTTCACACGCAAGTCTCCATTTAGATCTGACTACCTCCTCCTCCTCCTCATTCTCCTTCACTTTTTTGACCTCTCAGTGGATTTGCCTGATCATTGAGACAAACACACAAGCTGAGGGAACGAATTCGAATTCGTAACTGGTCCTCTGAGAATCTCGCCAAATCGCCATAAGGCAGCTCCACTTGCCCATATCCATTTATGTGTCTGGCATTATTCGCATTGGGCTTTGCTTATTTTGTATATTTGCTTTGTCACCTTCATTTAATTCGTAGTTTGCGGTTTTCCCTTTTGTGCAGCCCTTTCAAAGAATACACATAATCGTTACCAAGATTTTTACACTTTAGTGTAGTGTTCTGTTGTTTCATACAATCAACTATTTTTTACTCTTTGTTAATTATATTAAATTATGTAGCAATTAATTAAATATGCTTTTTGAATGGCTGACATTTTTTTTACCATTTCTATTTTATATGCAAAAAAGTAAGGTAATATTAATTTTGATAAAAGTTAATTTAATGTATTGAATTTGTTTATTAAATGCATATTTAATAATGTAACAATTTAATCTTTTTTCGATACCTTAGCCACCAATATTTTGTGTTTATAATTTTCATTTTCCAGTTAACTTTTAAAATAACATTTCAGTTATAAGAAGATGAACTATTTCTAACTTTGAAAAATGTTTACACATACATATGTACAACAGATTATTACAACTTTACTTTATTCAACATGGAGAAAAAATGGTTCTTGTTAAGCCTACCGAAATCGGGTCCATGGTATATTTTTAACGCAGTTCAATATCGATATACCAAATATGACCTTTGGTATATTTTAGTATATACCTTTGGTATATTTTAGTATTAGTATATTTGTAGAAAATAGAAATATGCACTAAAAAAATGTTGATTTAATAGTTTAAAAAAGTTGAATAATGTTGAGCTTTTTCTGTATTGCCTGTTAACTAAGCTACACTCTCTCGCAGTGTATTCAATCAGATTGAATTGCTGTGTCTGCTTTGTCCCTGCAAACACACACTGGCACACACACTCACACACACACACGCGCGCATACACTAATAGACGCACTAAGAGACGAGGACATAGAAAGAGAAATACAAATACAAATGGCCTTGACATTTCTTATGCTTATCGCTGTCACTGCAGGCGTTGAAATTGTAATTTGTGTAATCTCAGGTGGCCAACGACGAACACTCCGAGTGTGAGGCGGACAAAGCGACAAAGGTGTGCCACTCCACTCCACTCTGAGTGTGTGTGTGTGTGTGTGTTAGGGTTGTGGCATGACTCTATTCGAAAAGGGGAGATGGGGTGTAAGTGCAATGGGATGTGGGAGAAGCACTTAATCCGCGTGGCAGCTGCTGCTGCGTCTGCGTCTGTCGCGTGTTTTTCCCTAATTAACAGCAAAAATAATGCTAATCCGATGAGGAAGGCGGATTGCGTGAAACAAGTCCACTTGATGTGTATATTGTATTAAAATTAATTAATTTATTTATTTCATAATATATAAATTACATTTAGAGTGCCTCCTTATTTCAAAGTACGAATCAACTTTGTTCCACTAATTCCATTCTGCTGTACTCTTCCGGGTGCATATGTGTGCGGGTGGGTGTGTGTGTGTGAGTGTTGGTGTTGGTGTGTGTTGGTGCTAATTGCCAGATGTTTACATGTGGCGTGTGTTGCTGAAGCCACCATGACCCGCCTGGGAGGCGCCCTTGTTGAAGCCCATCTGCAGGTTCAGCTCACCCTCGTGAGCACGCAGCTGCTCCTCGGTGAACGTGCGCTCGTTCTTGTCGGACATCTTGGGGCCCAGAGAGGGGCCGGTGAACTCGGGGTGCTTTTGTGTCTGTGGAAGGCGAACTCGAATGTATTTCACAATTCTCAAGTGGTCAGTGAAGAGGTGCACTTACAATGCGGCCCAGGGCGTAAAGCGACAGGGTGACTTGTGGAATATTGCGACGCTCGAAGAGATCGGCCGTCTGGAAGATCTCCTCCTCGGGGACACCGTACTTCTTGACGGCAGCCTGGAAGCGCTGAATGTTCTCCATCAGCTGGAAGTTTGTGCCGCGCTCTTGGATCTTCTTCACCGAGCCGGGAGCCAGCTTGTTGGCCAGCTTGCACAGCCAGATGCCGTCCTTAAGGATATCCTCATACTGACCGCTGGGCACCTTCTCGCCGATCACGGCAAAGATCCAGTTGAGGACTTCCTGTTCTTGTTCCTTGTTGCGTGGCTGCAAGGAGAATAAAACATTAAAATACCGAAACACGATATCATCAACTAAGTGCTAAACAAATCAATTTGCTGTAATTGTAGACAATTTGGTAAACATTTCGATTGCCCAGTCTAGTCTCTCTATTGTCTAAAAATAAACAGAGAAATCTCACAGTTTGCCCGCCTACAGCCGAAAGTCAACAGCTTGGAGGCTTAATTTGTGTTTTTCACTTGCTGAATGTGCTCAAAGTCACAAGCAAATAGCCAGACTCGAGGACTTCAAGCCTCCCCCCTCGCCACCCAGGTCACATTACGGTTTCCCCTGAAGTAAATTGCGTTAAAGCTCAGTAAGCTAACCCACTTCAAATGCCGGGGAAAAATGCGTTGTACGTCAGGGGCGAAGGGAGGGGAAAAGCAGAGGAAAAAGAACAAATGAAAGTACATTAATTTTCCAATTAATTAATTTCGATTTTAATAGCTGGGTCCGTGAGAAGCTCAACTACGATAGAGCCGCGGTCAGACGTCCGCCGTCCGATGTCCGATGTCCGACAGGCGTCGCAATTTATGTGACAGTTGACAGTGAAAGCCGCTAACTGTTTAATTGAAATTTACTTTTTGCAGTCTGCGCTGTGTTCTTGACTCGAGCTTAATTTGCGCCCATTAAAAGGAAATAAATCAAGGCAGCTAGAAAAATTCATTGTTTGCATACAACACACGAAACACGAAATTAAAGCACTTCAATATGCTGTTCAATTCCCAGAAGAAAATCCAATTAAGCAAACTCGTATTGCTAATTAAATTCAATGCAGCTAATGCATTAGTTACATACATATATTTCGAAATCTAGTGCTAATGAGGCGTATACGCAACGTTATTGTGCATACATTGTGAATAATGACTACCGGTCAGTGTTTTTGCATATAAGAATTATAATTGAAATCTCATGAGCAATTCATTAATATTTTGCCTAGTTAAGCTAATTTATTGCGCTTTGTGGTCTTTTTCCACATCCATATTATATTTGATTTGTGGCCATGTGAAATAAATTTGAATACATTTTTGGAAAAACCGCATTCGCATGGCACAACATTTTAAATATGTATTAACGAAAAAAATATACATATATGGTATTTGAATATTACAAAGTGAGATTTATATTTTCCTTTCACTTTTTCCCATTTGATTTTCTTGTTTTCTCGCAATTATGACTATTTATGCAGCTGACAGTTGTATTGCCATCCATTATATATTTATATTTATTATTTTTATATATTTATTTATGTATGCTATGCAGTAGGGTCGACTTTTCATCTCCAGCAAACGGCACGCTTAAATGGCAGCCAATGAAGCGAAGGCATTTTAATGAATTGCGCGTCAATTTGCATTTGCAATGGATTCGATTTTAATTTTATGTATTTCCCTGAATAAGAGTGCCAATAACTGCATTTACAATTTACCATTTACCATTTACCATTTGCGAATGCAATCTGCCCTTTGGTCGTCGTTTTGCTTTTATTTTTAATTGAATAAACCAATAAAAACAACAGTTGTTTTCACTGCCCGCACAACTGTTTTCGTTAACGTCCAGCGATAGATCCAGCTATCATCCACCGCGAACATTGTTTATTGCCGATATCTCTGCCCTTTGGGCTTATTTGATTAATTGCTTTCCCACCTGATATACGCCGCCTCTACTATGTATATATGCATTTCGAATGTTCTCCGTTTGTTTTTATTGAACTTTAAAATACAATTTACAACTATCTAGCCGACAACTTGGTAGGAGTTAATCACCCAGAGATGACGCGACAATCGACTACTTCAGAGAACCGCAAGCAGTTGATATTATTTATTCGATTCAATTAAAATCTTTAATATATTAAATACGTATTTTTATGTGCTATCTGTTCTGTGTCTTTTCTTCTTGCTTATTATATATTATTCTTGGATTATTTTAATGGACCTAATCGACAACTTGAGCACAAGCAGATGAAATTATAAAAGTTAAAAAACGATGATATTAGTAAAAAATGAGTCTAATTCGTTAATGTGCTACAGGGTTTGAAAGTTAAGTACCATTTAAATTAAATTATTTTTCACATTCCCTTTCTATATTTACTTCGGATGTTCTTTTTTTATTGCATTTTAATGCGGAATTTACATCTGGATAAGAATTAATAGTCTAGGTATGAGTCGACTACTACAGAGAGTAACAAGTTAAAAAGTTTTAAATTTCTAAGATTTGCAACTGTTCATTAGTTAATATATTTTGAAATGAAGTGAACTGTAATTCGAGTAAAGATGTTGTTAATTGTATCCAAATTTGGTTCAAATGAAGTATTACTCTTAATATTCTTGGTTCTTTCGAAATCGAAATTAAAAATACAATTTACAACTATTTGGTTTTTAACTTAATAGGAGTTAAGGAACGATGCGATAATGGAATACTTCTAAGTACCTAAAGCAGTAAAATTTATTTCTTCTATTGTGTTCGAATCTTTTCTAGCAATGAATGCATTTTAAATACAAAATAGATATGTTTTTATTTCCCACATTCTTTTTCTATATTTCCTTGTAAATTATATACTAACAAATTTATTAGTTTGAATATTCTTTAATTATTTCAATAGATGTAATCGCTAAGTTCAAAACACCACAAGCAGCTTATATAATTTATTCAATATAGTTAAAAACTTCCCATTCAATACTTTAAATGCTAAAAATTTCTTTGCATTCTTTACACTCCCATGCAGTATTGCTTATCTTTTTACTTTTGTATTTTATTAATTTTTTATATGCACATGATGGCCTGTGCATTGGCCTTCCTGGTCAACAACATCATAATTTCTTTTGGCTACACGGACAGCCATGACCTTCAAATAACCCTCAATTTGTGTGTTCGCTGGCGCCCCGCATTATTTAGCTTACAGTTTTCATCTTTTTTTTGTTCAGCTGTTTTTTTTTCAGCTGTTCGCCTTTTCCGGCCGAGCGCATAAATAAAAATATTCATTTGAACATAAAGATAAACGTTCATTTTTGCGCGCTTTTTTCTTGACTTTATTTTGCTTTTTGTCGAGGGCCAAAAAAAAAGTGTTGGACGTTTGTTTTGTTCCTGCAGCTTTTGTTGTTGTCGCTGTTGCTGTTGTTATTATTTCAATTTGTCATTTGGACTGCTGCCAATTGGCGGTCGTCGGCCAGCATTATTAACCAGCAAATGAAATGAAAATGTGCAAGCGGCGCCCACACGACTAAGAACACCGACCATTCAACAGGAGGAATTTAAAGATGGGTACAGCAAGGAGAAGGCCGAGGTTTGACCATAAGTTTTTCGTTTTTATGTTTATTATAACACATTTTGCGCTTTAATGTCTCTACTGACGTGAACGCAACAATGCATAAAAGTCGACACATTTAATTGAATTTTTATGCCCACTACCCATGGGGTAAAAGGGAATTATAATTGCGTGGCTGCAGGAACGGACAGAAATTTTGGGGAGAATACTAAGAATGAACAAATATGTATGTTCAAAATAATAATAGTAATAGATATTGTAAAAATTACTTTAAGAAATACTTTTGTATGACAAGAAACTCATACTGAAAATCTAGTAAATTATTTTATATGGTATATTTTGAATGTAGTACAATAATCTGTAAATATACCAAAAACATACCACAAAAATACCAAAATATACCGAAGGATTTAATTGGTATATCGGTAAATTATGTACAATATAGTATATTTTGAATGTACTGCAGTATAGATATACTAAATATATTACTCGGCGTGTTTTAGTATTTTTGCGGTATATTTTTGGTATATTTGTAGATTATGCCTCACCCGATTGTAGTCACTTGCCTTAAATCTCAAATCTCTTAACTTGTATGTTACAAAATAAATAAAATTAGTTAATTCACTTCTATCTTCAAATATTGTTTAAAGACTTTTCGCATTTGTTTATGAAGGCAACATAAAATTGTTATGTTTTTGTTTGTGCCATTTTATGGGTTTTGTATCGTTGCCAAAAAATTGGCAGCTGCCAGCGAATAATTTTGCAGCAACGTATCTGATAGATTAACTATCAACAATAGTTGATGTATAGACTATAAACAAACGAAACTTTGTAGGTTAAATATTCAGGAATATGTATATCTCTTGGTAAAATTATAATTTAGTGCCAAAGTAAATAAATGCAAATTAAAAAATGTTTGGTTAATTGAAACGGAATTCGAACATATTTTTTAAACCCATGTCTACATTTGTTTGTAAAATAAGTGAAGACTGAAAAATGCTATGTGTGTATATTTATGCGATTCTAGGTCAACTTTTATTGGCCTTTATTATTTTTACCAATAAATTGTCAAATGAATTATTTGTTTAATTATTTAATGCTGTCACCATTGGACAATTGCACATTGAAATATTTGCATGAACAGTTTGTAGGTGCAATTTTGTCACTCCAGAATTGGGGTTAACATAAAACATAGTGAAACACAAAGAGAAGTATGAAATGGAGCACGAAAATGGCGAAAAGTGCTCGACAATTTATGCATGAAAATAATGAATATATATAAATGTTGTATTCAGAAATATTTAAATGTATCCGTGATGAGTGATATCCAGAGAGGGACCGTGGCTCACATCGATCCACTCTGACAGCTTGAAATTTATGGCATGTGAATGGTAAGTGTAACAGACCTGAGGACTGGGGGGATTTAGTGCCAGAGCCCAGGGCCAAAGTGTCAACAAAGTGATTTTTATTTTAATTTACAAAAGCGAAAAAAAAACACAGAGGCACAAATACGATATACAAGAATGAAATATGGCACGCCAGCTGTCCAGAGTGGGCGTGGAGACTCGTTCAACTGTGCCAGAAATATTATATGTACTCGCATACAATACACACATACACACACTCACTTGGCAAGCATTTGTGTGTGCGGCCACGGGGCGTATGATGGTTATGTGTCTCTATACACATATGAAATTCCGTTTTTATATTGATAATTGACTATTTAAATATTTAATTAATTAAACATTTTTAATTAAATCACAAAACATTGAACTTTGTAATTAAATGTTTTGAGCTATAATTGCTTATTGAATTGAAACATCAATTTACTTAATCATATCAGCTACTGTGATGTAAATTTTACAGATTACTAAATGTAATCTATAAAACACTTGATACCCTGTACTAAAATACGAATAAATGTGAGCAACTAACATCATCTGAATTGATTCGAATATTCAGAAAACCAGTGAAAGAAACACTTCTGATTCAATGCAGGGTAAGTCTTAGTTCATCATTTGGTTTTACTACACAATTATTAACAATAAATTTCTTATGATGTTGCATTATTATTGGTTGTGGTTGTTCGTGAGTTCGTGACTTTAAAATTGCTTTTATTAAACACTTTTCAATTTATTTTCAATAATAAAATAAATCCTTTAAACAATTTTTTTCCGAGTCATTGTGAAAGCAAATCTCAAAATTTTTTTTATCTTTACGGTCATTATTTCATTTAAAATTGAATGAGTATGAAAATTATGTAAATTAATCAATAATCGCAAATAAAATCTATTTTAATAAATTATAGCACAAATTTCTTTTGAAATATAAAAGTTAGTTTGTATTAATCCGTTCATAACCTGAAAGGCTGCCAACATTTTTTATTCAAAGTATAATTCTTTGTTTGAATATTTGATTTTCTTTAAACAATTTATTTATTTAAGTCGAAAATCCAAATAAAAGCACTTAAATATTTTCCCTAATTACACTCTAAATATTTCACTTTTTAAACAATTGCATAGAATTTAATGTTTGAAATTATTTCCATAATTTACAGATGCTGATGAAGGATTATGATAATTCCGTTAAAAAAACACTTACAGCCATTTTTATGATTGGAATCTAAAATGCAAAAGAATCTGCTGAGCTGTGCGCGTCTTTGGCGAACAAAATATAATTTTCAACTGACGCAAATTGCTGAAACAGTTTTCCATTTATCCTAAGAGCCCAAAGATAATTTACGAAAATGCTCGAAAATGTTTTAGGTTAGACTAATGCCGCAGCCAGCGTCAGCGTCAGCGCCGACGTCAACGTCAACGTCAGCGGTAACGCCGACGGCGACAGCGACGCCAACGTTAAATGCGAACAAACGCAGACTCGCCAGTTTTTGTGAATGCTAAAATCGCCAGAAATAAAACCAATGTAGGCAGACAGGCAAACAATTTTTAGATATGAACAGCGGAAGCTATATGCACATGACGTCACGGTGACATTAACAACACCAAGAATTCTAAAAAGAACTAAAATCGAATTGAGGGTAAAAAAAAAAAACGAAAAGAAATTAAAGTGTATCTCTCTTTCTCTTCTAGCTGGCATAAGTGTGCCTTGTTCAAGTGCCAGAACACGCAAAATATTTGCTCCCCTTTCGCTTTTCAACAATTTGTCAGTGCCTCGAGCACAAATTTCTATTTGATAGATACATTTCGGTGATTGCAAAGATATTTTGTGTGGGGGTTCGCAATTAGATGCCAAGTTCACTTGCATATCTAACGTGCTACGAGTATAATAAATTGCATTTGCCCATAAAATGTGCAATGATTAAATATATAGAAGAGAGACACAAAACCAAAAAACAGGCAGATAAATATTAAATGCTTTCGACATTGAATTATTTGCACCAGCTAGTTTTATAAATTAATTTATAGTTTCAATATTAACCTAACACTTTTGATTGTAATTCGTTTAATTATTATTTATGATAGTTGTTGGAAATTGCAGTATGCATTAAGTGTCGGAAATTGTATAGCAAAAGCCACAATGATATGTATTCAATTTATAAATATCGTTTATTAATATATCGGAACTTATATTGACTTTAAACTAAATAGAGTGAATCCCTCTGAAGCTAGTTAGTGTTGTGATCTAACTGTGAGTGACAGCAATAAAGAAAACGTATAAAACCAAAGTACTAAAGTATTTAAATATTTATTTTACTTGTCTAGTTATTTAACATCTATAAAATAAAAGTGTATTGAAAAATTGACATTACCAAGAAATTATTTGTTTTCTTTGCACTTGATTAATGTGCATATTTTCAACACTTGCAGCTAATTTTGTAAATGACGTTGACGTTGACTTTGAATGGATTTTTTTCTCGTTTTTTTCCGACAATGTCATTTGCCAAAAAATTCGCTAATTTGTTTTCAGCTTATGGTGAATTTATTTCAAATACTTGTGCTAATATCTGTTCACGCTTCATTTCAAGCAAATTGACGCGCCACATGAAGGTCACACGGAATGAAATTGTAATTTCAATTAAAAGTTTTATGACATTCAAAAATGCCAACTTTCCGCAAACAATTTCGCTAAAAGCACAAACACGACCTCCACCTCCAATGGCACATCGAAGAATACAAAAGCGCGAAGCAAGGTACTGAAAAGTTTGTCATTCCTTTTGTTTATTTGAAACTAATTAAATTATCTAGCAAAACATTTTGATCAAGTTCAAGTTGAAGTGCTCGCTGCCACTGAAAATATTTCTCAAATACCTTCGCAATTTAAATGTAAACAAAAGCATCTGGAGGCGCGTTCATTTCTTTTCACACCTGAGGCTCATAAATTTTAGCACCTCTGACGTTTGTTTTCATTCGCTGCTTTCGGTTGGGGGTCAATGCTATGGCCTCTTTAATAGTCGGAAGTTAAAAAAAAAAGAAACAGAATTTTAATAGGAAAGTAAACCATCTACTTTAGTAAAAAAATAAAGATAAGTATTTCAAAAATATGCCATATTTTTGATTAAAAATCTACAAAATATTTTAACAAACTCAATGAAAATTCAGAGAAAAAAAGAACATTGAGAAATTTGTATTTATTTGAGATGAAAAAATAACACAAATTTATGGACAAATGAACTTTACAATGAACTGTGATAAATTTAACATATTGCTTTTTCCACAGTTTCCAAATTTTCAATGAAAATACAAAAAGGATTTTGGGAAAAATAACAAATAAAAAATAAACACACCTACACACACATGTATACTATATGTTTTCATAGAACTTTTTCGGCAAACAGCTGCCAAGGCTGCAATCAAAATTAATTGAGCGACTCAGAGCTCAGTGCCAGCTCATATAAATGTATATAGAATATATACATATGTATGTGTGTGGGGCATGTTTTTGTGTATGTCAAAGTGAAGGCGTTGGCGTGGGCGTGGGCGTCCACACATCGACCTAGAAAAAACATCGCACTCTGACAAGTTGCGGCGGAGCATCTGCATGTTTATTTGGGAAGAGTCGAGCATCAGCATCAGCATCATTTGTGTAAAAAGCATCAGATTTATGAGAGCATAATAGGCAACACATCTAATTGTATACCCTTTCAATGTGGAGAACAAATTTATAAAACATTTTCATTTAATACACATTCTTTTCTTTTGTCGTAAATCTTCTTAGACGATTTGCGAATTGAAATGGAAATATTTTGATAAAAACACATTGAGATCGCATTCTGCAATGAAATTGATTGTGCTCGTCGTCAATAGTGTATTAAAATACGTACGCAGCTGCTTTTGTTTTGGTGCGTACGAACAACTGTTGCTCGTAAATAAGAACAATTTGGAATTAAAGCAACAACAGACGGAAGCAGAACTAAGCTACTTTTATTGTTGTCCGTCGTCCCCTTCTCTTCCTTCCTTTTAAACTCCTTGATGTTTGTTGATAATTATGTTCAAGGCAAACCGCACTTGAATCGAGGTCAATATGTATTCGATTCGTTTAAGTTTTTAATACCTTTTAAATTAGCCAATTATATTCTATTTCTTTTGCTCAGCAATTTTCTTTTGGAAATTTAATTATTTACAGTCACTTTAAGAACTTTAATATTATCATCACAAAGATACGAAATAAGTCCTATCAAAATTTGTGTGCACATAAACAGCTTTTCAATGAATATCGCAGACGCACAAGTAGAGCGGAATGTTAACTTCATTCAGGCTAATATTTAGCAGCTAAATTCAAGTTTCCATTGAAAGCAGCCCTTTAGCGCTTTTACTGCTCGTATCTGCTGACTTATGCAGCGCGGTTTTTCCTTTTTAACTTTGGACTGCCCCAAAATAATTCCCCACCAACTTGGTTGGACTGCGAATATTTATCTCTGTCCGGCGCCAACAACTGTAAGACAAACAATTTTCAATTTAAATAATTTTTTTTCCGAGCGCGTATCTTGCGCTCGTTTTTCAGTTTTTAGTTTTTGCTTTCGCTTGTTGTTAGTTCCAGTGAAATAGTTGAATAAATATTATAAAGAGAAAACAAAAAGATATCACGAATAAAGAATATGAAAGCTGCGGGCAACACAACACGGGCAAACAATTGCGATAGAAACTCATATAAATACATAAATATATATGAATACACTCGCTTTCGCATTCGTGCTTCTTCAGGCAATATGCGAGTACGTTTGTATTTGTATCTGAATCTGCATCTGTATCTGTAAATGTATCTGCTGCTGTTGTGCTGTGGCAAGAATTATATTTCACCCCGGGCTGTTTACTAATAAGTCGCACCATTTGCATTGTAGATTCGGGCCCCATTTTCCCATGCAACTGCAGCATGTAAACAATTCTCTTTTATCATGTTTTCTATTAGTAAACATTTTTTTGTATTTATTTTCCAAATTTACCACCCATTTCCGTTGCCCGTTCCTGCCCACGCAGCATTTTGCTCTCGTTTTTGTTTCTATCGTATTCTTTATACTTTATTCTCTGGCACAAATCTCATGACAGCTCCCATATGTTGAGCATCGGCTTCAGGTTCAAAAAATACTATGCCAATGCCTTTTATACCTATATCTATATGCATAAACAAACACATAAGTATCTATATTAATGTTATGTTGGGCGCATTCATTTTTTTGTTTTGTTTCGTCTGTGTTTAGCCAATTTTTATTGTGATTTTCCATCACAATATGATTTGTGGTTTGCGTATATTATATTTTATTTATAATTGAACATAATTAGTATTTGTGATTTGTGATTGAATTATCTATAAATATAATTACAACAAAGTTGTAACAGCGAAATATTTAAATATTTATTTTAAATCAGCTTTTCAATAATAATAAATATGAAAGCTACAGATAAATGGGCTCAGCTGCGAAATACTCTCTACTCTGTGACAATGTGGGCAGGAACTGGAGGCGTACTCTGCCTACATCGTCGATTACAGCTCAGGGAAAGTGGGGCGGGTCTTTTGCCACACAAATAAAAAAAAAGTAGACAGAGTTAAGATAGGAACAGACGGGATGGGCTATCAACCGATAGACCTGCCAAGAAGATTATGCATTCAATATATAATTACGAAGAACGAAGATGGTTATGTTCTTCTTCTTTACCCTCCCAACCTGTAACAGCTTCTGAAGCAATGCTATACCCAAAATAAGCAACAATAAGTAATATCAAGTGCACATTACTTCACAATTTATTTTAAATTCATGATTATTCGACGTTAACAAATCCTTCAATAATTGAATGCATATATGTTACATAACTTCATTGTATGCATTATTTGCAAATTGTACAAATTGGCCTATAGTATTTCCTAATAGGATGGGTATGTACCTAACACCTTATAGCTGTTTTCTCTTACTGTGCCTGCGCCGCAGGCAACAGCCACAACGCCAACGGATGTTCAAGGTGGGGGAGGAGGTGGGACGACGGGCGGCGGCGAGGGCGATAACTATGATGAGCGCATAAGGTACTTTCGAATGAAGAAGGCAGAATTTCGCTGCAAGGAGCAAGCCAAGGGGCTTGAGGTGACGAAGGCAAGGCTAGCGATCGAAAATATCTTGGTCTCTTTACGAAAAGACTCAATGAGCAACCGATTTATGGGTTCTATTGATGCTAATAGTCATTTATGACAGCAATAACATCTTCAGTACATTCTTCTTATGGGCGACCATTATCTTTAGTCATTCGAATCGGATTCGGATTAGGGTTCGCTTCAACTGGATGATGTTTGTCCGGGAAGAACTATAAATAAAAAATAAAATATTTTAAAAAAATATTTATAAAAATGTTCACAACCGACATACTTGAAAAATTGAGGAGCATTTTAGTTAAATAGTTTTATTTGAACTGACTCTGAGCTCTGGACTCTCTAGACTATACATCTAGATTATACAATCGTCTAGATAACCTTACTAAGATTATGTTTGCAAAGGTATCTGAGTTATTTTACAATATTATTTAAACATCATTTCGAGTTGTCATTGAATTTGATAGATCTAGATTCTATAATTGTATCATGGTCTAGCCTAGTCTAAGCGTGGGTATTGATATTGTTTGAGTAATCTTAGTGTGGTATCGATATGATTTAATACGATACCAATGTGAATGGCAAAACTGATCCTGCCAACTCACCCTAAATATTGGATTACTAGATCAAATATATACTAACATCTGTTGGCGAGTGCATCTATTATCGAATACATATCTTATCGTGCGCAGCTGTTAGCTTGCACAACAGTCGCATCGCAAATATTGATACCGCCTAAAATTTAAATTCAAATTGCAAATTTACTTAAAATGCTCACCCCTACAACCCATAAAAAATGTATAAAATATATAGAAAAAATACTAAAGGACACGATGGCAGTATTCGGTACTATAGATCGACTGTGAAATAATTACTAAAATATACCTATTTATTTGGTATATAAACAAACTATTAAATGCAAAATATACCAATCAAAGAAGTTAAGATTCAGCATGTTACGTAAATTAAACCCTTCTACGTAGCGGGTAGCGGGTATATAAATGTGTGTACAACAAAGCAGATGTAGATACATAATGTATTTGTCATTAAATTATTCATAATTGCAATTGGCACATAAAAAAGTTGAAACAGCGACAAATTTAAACAGAAATATTTTTTAAAATTCAGCTGTGCCAATAATAAATACACAAACATATAGATATCGATATGAATGTGCAGCTTGCATTGGAGATTCAATTCAATTAAGCTTATTGGGGAAGCAACCGTTGCGTATGATTAATTAACTTAGACGCCTGCTGCGTGTTGCGCATACGCCATGTGCGACTGGCATGTGCAAGCGGCAGATTGTCTGCGTGGCAAGTCGACTTCATGCCACACTCGAGTGTGCTTCAACATTTTGGCTGCATTTTAGCCATATGCCAGGCAACTCGCCTGGCAACAACTATCAAAACTGTCTGCAGCAGTAGCAACTTTAAACTTGCTGGCAACAATAATGTGTGTGTGAGTGTGTGTGTATATGTTTGTTGGCTGTTCAAACTTTAAGAGAAACTCCTGCCATTCTGCAGGCAGCAAAGTTTCTTTCTGTGCGGTTGTTGAGCCAACAACGATGGCAGCAACAATGACTGCTTAGAAGCAGTTTTCAAGTCAAGCTGCCATTTTAATTGATATTGCTCTCCCGCTGTTGTTGTTGTTGCTGTTATTAACACACACACACATACACATATATATATACATTGTCACCAGAAGCAGCGGGAATGAGCTGAAGGTACTCAGTGTATGCGTGTTTTTGATTGCTGACTTGTTTATTATAAAATGTTTATGGTTTTTCTTGCTCTTTTTTCTTTGCCTTCTTATTTGGCTTGTAACAAAATAAAGTTCAAAATTAATTTTGCAAGTTCTGACCACTTTTGTGTGAGGGCGTATCGCAATTTCTCCTGCATTACTTTCTCGTCCTCTCCTCCTTGAAATTGAGTTGAACCTACACATCACAAGTTGATTTGTTGACTGTTGATTTTCTTGTCGTTGACTTGGTTGGATTTGGCTTTGTTTTGCATTGCGTTGAGCATGTGTTTTGCTTTTCATTCAACTTGATTGCCTTCAGACGCTTTGAATTGTGTTCATTTTAATTAAAACATTTCTTTTCATTTGTCTTCTTTCTTTTTCGCTTTGCATATTTAGTAATTGGAAACTTTATGCCCTCAACATCGTCATGACACACAATAAATTATCGGCAGTTTGGTTTTATATTTGTCCCTTAATTAGAATGCTGCATGGCTAACGCAAGTCCCCACGCACTGCCTGAGTGTTTTTATACGTGCCTCCGACTTAAGCAGTCTATGGGGAAGACATCCCATCATCCCATCGAATGCCTTCACAACTCTCTTGAACTTCTTCCCCTTCCCCTTTTGTCGACTAGTCGCTTGTCAATTTCAGCGTCATGTGCGCGACACTCATAAACAACATCGCAAACTATTAAATTGGCTAATTAAGCGCCACATGTATGGCACTTTCACACATTATGCAAACACGCATCGCATCACATTCGAAGCGCGATCCTGACTCTTCCTCTCTCTTCTCTCTTCATGCATATTTAATGCTACCTGCTCGGCGGCATTTTAATGGCTCACTGAGAGAATCGAGCGTGTAATGTTTGTAGATATTTATATATATACGAATATGTATTCTGAAAAGATAAATAATAGTACCCTTTTATATATTATAATACTTAAAAGGAAATATAAATTATAAAAACTGGTCGCTTTACAATGAAAAATAAATATTTTATATATTAAAAAAAAATGTATTCGTCTGTAACAAAATATAATAGATAAATATATGTGATATGAAATTTTCCAAATTCAGAATACAGTTTTTTATAATATTTAATCTTTATTTAAATAATTTCTAATAAAATTCAATAATAATAAACATTGCATCATTTAATATTATAATTTTTTCATGTATATATTACAGTAGGAAAATAAAAATAATATTTACTTTATTTGGTTTCCATTTCATAAGTTTGAATTTATAATACTTAGTTTGTAGTTTAATATTTATTAAATTAAATGTTTTTTAACGATGGGCATGGAGTTCACATTTAAACTTAACTTTGTTCTTACAACTCTATGTGCGACTTTACTTAAACAAACTTTCTTCATGTAGGGTAATTTTCGAATTCTTCATAAAGATACTAACTATACAAAAACTCTTGTAGGCAGATGAAAACAGATGGACTAGCTGATGTCATAGTTTGATGCTTATTGATAAATGTGCAAGGTTCGCATACATTTATAGTATTCATAACCCTAAATACTTACAATACATCTTGTTTCTTTTTCTTTGAAATAATATTACATTACACGTTCTAATGTATGTAAAAGGGCAATATTTGATAAATTCTCTCATTAATTTATTTTAAAAGAGTATATAAAAATAGTCTTCATATTTAGAATATTTTAAATTAATTATTTTTATGATATGAAAAGTTCGATAACTTAATGTATGTACTTCTTTTCATTTATCTTTCCTAAAATTGAAATATTATGCAGATGTTAAATATTGCCTTACAAATTTTTGTGTACTTCGTCTTACTCACTTAATTATTTTAGTATATAAAAAAGTCTGCATACTTCCTTTAAAAAATTAAAATTATTCAATTGGGTAAATGATTAGCTACAAATTGGTATGTCATTTCCTTATATTATATATTCCTTATATTGCTTTAAGTTTTAGGGTACATTTGTAATCAAAAAAAGAAATAGATATACAATTTTACACACAGCTTTTGCAATTGTGCTTTACGGTTTTATACTTAAAAAAAATAAAGCAAACAAAAGTGAATAGTCGAATACTAGTTTTGATTTAAATCATGGTCATCGTATAGTCGAATATGATTGTGGGTAATTATATCGTTCAAAACGGAGATGCAAATCCGGAAATTAATGAAAAAGTGCACCCAAAAAAAGCAATCTGCAATCTGAAGGTAAAATCATCATCAGCGCTGTCCGTGTGGCTATCATCATGGGCCACAGTCAGCTTGGCCGCTTTGTCGCCAAAAGGCAGACAGCACAAAAATTGTGGCATACAAGGCAATTAGCTGTGTGCTGTCCTCAGGACACGGGACACGGAGCATGGAGAACAGGATACGGGACAAGGACACGGGCTCTGCGTTGTCGCCCAGTGGCAAAGTGCACAACAATCGAAATGGTGGCTGGCGACAGCATGCCGGCAAAATTCGAAAAGTTGCCAGAAGGCATTACCGTGCCTCCAATGGAAGTGGCACGCATTCGCGGCCCCGCCTGAAGGGGAGAAGTGAGGAGGCGTGTATTTTTCCGCCCATCTCCGGTTTTTGGCGTAAAGAGGTAAAAGCCATTGGAGGCCAGAGATGGGCCAAAACCTGCAATTGCCTTGCAACTTCGCCCAAATCAATGCAACCCCATTTTTACTTTTTTTTTTTTTTGAGTGTTTGCCTCGTTGTGCACAATTGTTGCACAATCCTTGACTTATGCCACAGTTCAGCGTTTCGCGTAGTACTTCAGCAGCAGCCCCGCGATCAGTTGCCTGTTGCCTCTGGCTGCATCAGGTGAAGCACATCACAGCCACGGCCTGAGCCGCCACGTTTGTATTAGACGAACTGACGGGTTGGCAAAGTAAACCAGCGAGAGCCAATTATGAACTTAACGAACGAAGGGACGCAGAAGAAGACAAGCAAATGTGCAACTGAAACTGTTGATTGGATGCCATTCGAGGAGATGAAGAACCGGTTTATAAACAGTGCTGAGTGGAACCCAATTTGGTCATCAATGCAACTAATCTATGAGAGTTGGATGAAGTCAAAGTAGATACGAAGTGGCAGTTGAATCGGTTCAGCTGATTTCTGGGCAACCAGAGAAGTCCCTTGCAATCTGATCCGAACCTGACCGAAGGCGACCTCAGTCTTTGACTAACGAAGCCAATCGACAGACCTGGCAAAGTTGGTTTAACAGCCAGCTGGGTCAACAGACCGAGAGAGAGAGAGAGAGAGAGAGAAACAGAACAAACTGCAGTTTGTTAGAGATTGGCAGGTCGGCTGTTGGGGTTACATTGTTTGATGCCCACTCATTCGCACAGCTTCGAGTTGATTTTGATTAATTTGTTTGCTTTCACTAAGCAATTTGGCCAGGACACCAGCAGCAGCTGCAGCTGTAGCAGCAGAGGACTTGTAGAAGGACCAAAGATGGCACACAGATAACACTGATAGAGTTATGGTCAGGTGACGGCAATGGACCAGAAATTCTGTGTGCTTAACACATTTGCCCAACTGCAATGCGTATGTTTGCATGCTGCATGCTGCGTGTCGACGAGTCGAGAGTTGAGTTGAGTTGAGTTGAGTCGAGAGTTGGGTTGAGTTGAGCTGAGCTGAGTTCAGGATTGTTTGCTTCAGATTGGCTACGGGTTTGCTGCTGTGGCTCTTGCCTCTGTCAATGGCTCTGTGGATGTGGCTATGGGGACGGTTTCAGCGGTCGGAATACGGATGTGCTCACATTTGTTAGCTGCCAGGGGATTATACAACAAGCGCACGAGTATTTACCGCTGTTCCTGCCCCTGCCCCTGTGACACTCCTTTGCCTTCCCAACACTTGTTTCGCTGCGTGTGCTGTTTGTTTTTGCTGGCAACTTTGCTAAGAACGTTGCACATAGATTCGGGGTTTTGAGACCCAAAGTGAGGGCTGCAAATTGCAACGCGTTGCGTAGCGTGTCCTTCCAAACTGTGCTAAAGCTGTGTACTGCTCCTCCTCCCCATCCTCCTCCCCATTCGCCCTGCCAGAGCTGGCTGCGTGGCAACGTTAGACGCTTGTTAAACAATTGCCAACAAATTTCACAAACGAAACCACCGAAATGCCACTCGTTCCGCTGCTGAGGCTTGTTCTCCTCGTGTAATCTGTCAAACTGACAAAATTGAGCATACTAACAAATTAATTTAATATTTTGCTAAACGACACGCCCCCAAAAATCCCCCTCTGCAGCCTTCCCTCGCCGTCCAAAGACCCGTTTTGAGGATTCATAACTGAAGCCCGACAAATATTTATCGGTAAAGTTAATTACAACAAAACTGTCAGGGACAACAAAAAAGTTGGCGCTCGACTTTCAAACAACAACGTTAAAAAAGTTCTAAGCTAAAATTATTTTCATTAATGGGTTTTTTGACGAATCGTGGGTACTCTACGTTAAACATAAAGCACAATCACTTGAATTATTAAATTTTAAATTTCAAAGTAAATGCCAACAAAATACATTTTAGCTTTGTAATATTAATCATTTAATTGTATTAAGTAATTAATAAACTAAATGTATGTTGACTGTTGAAATATCCCCATTCAAACAATCCAAAATACCAAATCATGTATTGATAACTTTAATATAATTCCTATACAAATCAGCTGGCCATACTAGGACTTAAAAATATACAAATAAAAAGTGGAATTCCTTTTTTTTTGTCTTATTTAGGAATACCAAGTTTAACATTGACTTAACAACATATAATTTCTTACTTAGCCTGACTTCATATGAACCCGTCTCCGTATAAACTATTTTATCATTCAAAATGTTGCAAAATGGGAAAAGAGTTCCATTACTATTCCATCTAAGCAATTTATTAATTCCTATATACGACAATATGTAGGCATTTTCAGTTAATTTGCAATTTGAAATTAAATTGTATGGTGGTATCAATACTTGCGATGCGACTGTTGTGCAAGCTAACAGCTGCACGCGATAACATATGTATTCGATAATAGATGCACTCGCCAACAGATGTTAGTATTTAATCTAGTAATCGAATATTTGAGGTGAGTTGGCAGGATCAGTTTTGCCATTCACATTGGTATCGTATTAAATCGCATCGATACAACACTAAGATTACTCAAACAATATCGATACCCACGCTTAAACTAGCCTAGACCATCTCTTTCTAATTGAAAAGCTCCAGTGAAAAGTTGAGCGCAGTGAAAAAGAAAAATAAATCGGTCGACATCAGTCGTATTATTATATATAATCAATATTCGTGTTGCTCGGGCGTGCGCCCTATGTAAAATTAATGTTTCGACTATTCTTTGGCTTTCTCGTTGGTTCTACAAGGTACGTAGCGAGAAAACCAAAATTCTTAATTTTAATGACCTTTTTGGTGTAGGATTTTGTGTGATAAATCACGTGGAGACGGACACAGTCCAGCGCACACCAACGGGTCTTCAACTGATAGTGATCTCCGCCGCTTCTCATTGTCGCTGAGACTGCGGATCTTGAATCTGATGTTGTGCTAACAGTGCGATTGCCACTCGATGCCACTGCCGCTTCTCGTTGCTATTTCTGTCGCCTCCGATAGTGCTACTGCACTCGCTGCCGCTCTTGTTGCTGACGTCTTTTTATAGCCGAGGCAGCATCAATAGCCAAGAACCCTTAAATCGGTTGCTCATTGAGTCTTTTCGTAAAGAGTCAGAAAAAGACAATTATTTGCAGACAACGAGAAACGGTCAACAGTTATTTGCGAGCTCTGAATAAATATTGAGCTCTAATCAGAAAGGTAATGTCAATGTTATGATGAAACACTTGTGTGAATTATACTAATTAAATTGAAGATTGATTTCAGAGCTATTCTTCGAGCTGTAATCTGTTAGATCAGATGCTTACCAAGCCTGATGCGACGCTCCTTGAACGCTTTCAGCTCTAACGGATCATTGTTGGTGTCAGCATGTAAATCAGTGGCTGCGAAAGCTGCCTTGATGACAGGATCATGTACCGCTGAATGCCCATGGTGCCCTGCATCTAGAGTATGATTTCGTTTCATCCAAATTATTGAGGCAATTATTGCAAATATGCTGATTGATAGAAACAACAGTATCGGCCATAGGGACGGCAAATGTTATGATGAAATTTTCAAAACCGACTGAATAATTGAGCATTTATGATTTTTAGTTTTATTTAATTTTACTTCGACCTCTAGATTCTATAGACTACCTTACTGAGATTATGTAATGTAATTGTAATTATGAGTAACAATAAATGTAGCAATTAATATTGAAATAATATGTTGCAAATTGTAAATAATTAAAAAAAATTAAACACATTGAATGTTGAAATTCAGGGGAATATATTCATATCGGTTGTGTGGGGAATATATTCATATTGGTTTGTGAAAAATAATAATAATAACTAAAAGATAATGTGACCGGAGTCAATTCAACTTCCTCAGATATGTACATGAAAATTAATTGTAGCCACTCAGAAAAATTAAAATTGACTTAAAAATATCTCATTCTTACTTGGAATACTTACATACATATGAACCCGTTTCCGTATAAACTATTTTATTATTGAAAAAAAGCATGTATATTTAATATTATAGAGTATATATTATTCCATGTCGCCATGTCGTCAGATATTGTGAGTTTCTGTTTTACATATTACACAAACTGCAACTCAATTAATTTGCCAACCATCAATTGGTGGCAACACCTTTTCTATGTTGAAATAAAAAGAAACTTTGACAGGAATGGAAACTTTTTGGCTTCCGCTTAATTTGACTTCGATTCGCAAAACACACATTTTTTTCTATTCAGCTTGTTAAAGTTAATTAAACACATTTTACGAGCGATGGAGAATTAAATATAATAAACCAAATAACAAGATTAATTAAAATAAATTATTACAAAAAAAATCTTGTTGCTCAGTTGATTAATTAATTAAAAAATTTCCGAAATAGTTTTTTTTATACTTTTACCGCTTAAAATATTTCAAAATACAGTTTATTTTATAGTTTTCCTTTAAAATCTCAAATCTATAATTAAATTTAGTACGAAATTAAATTTAGTACGAACTTTTTAAAAGTATGCTGCAGAAATTAATTTTTAATTATTTAATATTATTAAGCTAAAATCTGTCTTGACAATGTTTACAGTTAATCTAAGAATTATAAAAATCATTCTTATTTAATCAACAAAACTTTAAGCTGTCCAGCTCTTTCATTGAATGAAATTGTGAGATATATAGATTAAGCATTGTATCCTTAATCTATTGTTAATCATGTATACTTATTATCTTAAAAATTCATTAAATATTTGGAGTCCTTCTTCTTGGATACAACTGAGTGCAATTAAGGTTTTGGTCCATTGTTGAGTCTCAATTGGAGGTCTATGACGTCCAATTCCACAGTGAATTTCGCGCTAATCAGCCACATAACATTCCTCGTACTCAGCAGCGCACCTGTTTTCACCTTTGATCTGGGACAAAGCTCGGTAAACACTCTGCGAACCGCGTAATCAGGCCCCGGACACGCAGTTCCTGAATGAGAATGTGGGTCGAGCAACGTGCTGCATTATTTCAGAGGCAGAGACAGAGACAGAGACAGAGAGACAACAACAAGTCGAGCGCTTAAATCAATGCAATCAATAAAAGTGTGCCACACCTCAGACCTCACACTGAGTCAGAGCCAGAGTTGATCGCCCAACGGGACCAAAATTGTGAAGCACTCGACTCCCCCGCCATGCCATCGCCTTGCCTCGATTGGCACATCTGCAGTGGAATGCCAATCATGGATGGCGTATACAATTTTCACATACTGCAGCTCATTTGGGGGTCCTGGCGTCAGCCTGCGGCGAGCATGGCAAACTAACTCCGCAACTGACGGCGCGGCGTCGTCTGCTCTCTATTATAAATGTAGCTAAGACCCTGAATTTGTGTTTGCCAAGAAATACGGGAGTGTCCGTGTGTGTGTGTGTGTGTGTGTGTGAATGTCTGTTAATACACACATGAGACAAATTTCAGGTAAACACACTTCAGTTGCCTGGCGGCAGCGACAGTCGACAGTCGACGGAACTGTCGAAAAAGCCATTACCTTGGCATCGGAGGCGTGCCAAGGACACGTGAAGGATTCAGATTCATTTATAGCGCCGTCGGAGTCTGTGATGCGGGCAAGAAGAGAAGGATGCGCCATTAGTAGCTTCGCTTATAAGGATCGTCAACCGGTTGGTTGCTTGCTTCGTTTGCTGCCCTATTCAGAATATATTCAGAACCGACCTGCCTCAGGTTTTGTTGCAACGGCTTCTAAATTAAGATAAATGCGCAGTGGCCTAGGAACTGCCTTCTGCAACACAGTATTTGTGTATGTGTGGGTGTGTGGGTGAGAGTTTGTGGTATTGAAAGTGGCACGTGGGAAAAATGAAAATGCTGGCGTGAAATATTTGATGCCAATTTTTCTTGCCACCATAATGCCCTGCTTGCCACACAGCCCCTCCATCATCTAGGCATCCAAATGTATATAAATGTTGTCTATTTGCAGCATAATTTGTTCTGCGGTTAAACTGCCTTCGCATCCAACCTTAAAGCGCCAGCAGAGCCTGCTCTGCTCCTGCGATTCCAGGTTAAAGTCAATGACAGCAAACGGCATCCATTTAATTTGCATTTTGCAATGGCGCCGTGGCAAAATGCGTTCCTAAGGATTATTTAAATATTTGTTGATTTGCATAGGAAAATGGCGTGCAGACAGCAAATGCACCAGATGCCAATAACTTTTGCAGCCCTCACAGCCCAGCAAAGTGAACTCTGATCGCACAGTGGTCAACATGTAGCAAAAGCTAACGAAAAATTTATTTAAGTTCGTAAATATTTTTTTTATTTTATTCGCAATTTAATAATCGACTGAAATGTAATATGTGATTTTAATGAAAGTACACAAAATAGTAATTTAGAAATATTATCTTCATTTCAATTAAACACGATAACATGAAGATATTAAAAATATATTCAATTGATTTAATGTATTCATACATTAGTAATTGACTTTATGTCTTTCTCAAAGTGCATTTATGCCATTTTTTAAATTTAAATAAAATATCGTTATCAGTTAGCGATGGTAAAGCTGTGTGAACTCAAAAAGTATTTATTTGTTTTACTTATATGTATTATTTTATGGATTAATATATGTTCTTCATTTTGTATTAGTTATAGTACAAATGATTAAATAAGACAATATTTTAAGTATTGTTTCAACCAGTTAATGAAGTTATGCTCAATATATACCTAATATCATCACAAAAATTTACCTAAGTTGGTGTATTATAATTATAACTTATTATTATTGTATATTTTCATTTATAGTAAATTATAAGTATTAGGCATTGAAATGACACTCAAAAGAAATGATTTATTACAATTTAATTGCGCCAGAATATGAATTAATTCCAATTTAATATATATTATAACATCATTCATGATTTATAATTTAATTTGAAATACTGAAACACAATAATATGCCTGTAACTGATTAAAATGAGCATTGACAAATTTAATTTATTTTTTACATGTTATACATTAATATATACCGCTGTTAATCTTTACCGAAAACTTAATGACTAATATTAAATACATGTCGGCAATACATATCATTATAAAATTTTGTAATTAAAAACTAATCATATGTATTAGTCATATTAATAGACAAATAAATGAAATTATGAATCACAATTTAAATGTGGCAAAATGTGCATTAATTCCAATTTAATACGAATACAATCTAATACATTATGAATAATTTATCAATTTATATTAAATACTCTAATGCAAAACTGGTTAAGAAAATGTTTTGGATATGCCTGTACATAATTTTTTAATAATGCGTTGGAAACATTGCAATTTATCACATTTAATAAATTATAAAATATTGCCTTTTCATTATTTGAACACGATATTAAAGCCGTGGTGATACATTACAATTTTACTATGAGAAAATGTGCATTTATACCATAGTAGAACATTTATCTATTGAATGATTTATCTTTCAGAGTTTTGACCACGACTGAATAAATAAGTTTATTTAATTGATCTTCAAGTCGAGCAAAGTTCTTTGACCCTCGCTCTCGATGGTGTTGCATCTAATATCGTATTATAAAGTTGGCCAACCTTGGTGACATTGCACCTTTTGTGTGTCTCGCTTCCCTTAGCCTGGGTCAAGCTGGACTCAAAGTGTGGACAACGTGATGTGGTCGTGAAACCCTGCCAACCGACAGCCAGCGTCCAAACGTTTTTGCATTGACTTTTGTCGACTCTTGGAAAATTGGCACGTATGCCAGACCTGTAGACTGTGACTGGGTTTAGTTGAGTGTGGGGACAACATGGATATTGCTTCGATGGCCGACTGATTGCTTGGTTGCTGCGAAAGCTTGACGGAATGCAATTTGCAAATACTTTGCATATTTTGCAGTAATTGCAAATGGTCTTCTCCTCAGATTTAGCTATCAGAGTTGGCTAAGGAAAACATTGGGCATTGAATTGTGTTTTAATTTGGACTTTGAAGCGCTTTGTAATGCTCGAAAAACTAAATCTCATTCCCATAACAATCAACTATCAACAATCAACGTCATTCCCATGAGTTGTGTTTTCAAACATTTGAAACGAAATCCGAATTTTCGCCGTCATATGCAAATTGGATGAGTGTGAATGCGAAACTACATAGAGACAATCCATGGTGAAATTTCTGAAAGTTAGACTTCTTTGCGGGTAGGTAAAAAAGTATACGAATATATGAATATTATTATTATTATTATTATTTGTATTTTTTATGTTCAATTTATATTCAAAAAAGTATGAAAAATAATGTTTTTATCATAAACATAGTTAAAACTTTATTTTTAACCCATTTATACACTACTGGCTCATTGAAAGATATGCAGGAAGTTTCAAGCTACGTTTATTTCGATTTACGATAATTTCGAATGTTCTTATAGCAATGATAAAATGTGGAATCCCTCATGAAAAAATCCACAGCACTTTTAATCGTAAACATGTTGAAAATCTATATAGCTTAAGGCAACTGTTGGCCTGAAAGGGTTAAAACACTCATTTTTAGCTGCATTAAAAATAATTTTAAAAATAAAAGTGTTTCATTGGAATCTTTTCTAAGCTACTATGAATCACTGCTCATTTCAACCACCACCAACCGACAACTTTAAATCATTACACTGGCCAATCTAAGATAGAGTTTAAATTTGTTTAAACGTATTATTTGAATTTAATGTTTCAACATAAAACATTACATAATTTATTTTCTCACTTTTTGTTTTCTATATAAATTATTTAAAAAATAACACAGCTTATTTAACTAACTGGAAAACACTATTTATAAATATTTTAAACTATGTATTCAGTACTTCGAATAGCCTCCATTTCAGTTAATAGCTATTAGTATTAGGTTTTCGGCTTCACAACAACTACTTTATGAGCAGCCCTCGTAGGTGCAAAATAGCCACTTATACATGCAGTTACCTTCACACAAAAACCCGACAGCTATACACACACACACTCACTCGCACACACATTCGTGTAGAGGTAGCAAATTTTTGGCATGCCAAACGACTTGCATCGACCGATTTTGACAGCTGTCATTGCGCTAGACGTCTGTTTGGCAAGCTGGGGGCGTGGCAGCATCCCCCCAAAGCAGTTAACTTTGTTGCGCTGTCTCGAGACGCACAGACAATCCATTTAAGTTTCTTCATCTCTTTCTCTCCCTCTCTTTCTCTCGCTCTGTCTTGCTATTCATTTCTTAGAACCCTCGACATGTGCGTTCTTATGATGAGAAAAAGGGGGAATGTTGAAAGCGTGTATTGTAATCGTAAGTGGCTTTTGAAGCAATTGTACGTCTAATATAAGTATCTCGCTATCTCCATGGAATTTTCCAGCTTAATCGCTTGGTTGAAAGGATGAAGTAGTTCATCTCTTATCCATCGCACAATCAAAATACCACACGAGCTCTAATAACGCAAATTTTAGGGAATAATAATTTACATTCTCGACTTATTAGTAAAAATAAAGATTGATAAATTCAAACTATTCACATTCACATTTACTTTGGCTTTCATATTTGTGTATATAAGAAATTTTGAATCTAAATCTACTTTATAAATTTTCAAAAAAATATACAAGTATTTAAAAACTAATTTTAAAGCTTGACTAATAGAAATTCTATTTAAAATAATTCGATAAAAAGTTAATCTTCGTTTTCCACACTTATTTTTGATAGTTTTTTTTTATCATAAATTAATTAATATTTTTTTCAATGAAGTTTTTATTATAGTTCACGTTTTCCATCAATTGCCCTAGTTATCAGTTTAATGACATGTTCTGAAGTCAAAATCAGACATTTACATTTGTAAAGCACAAATCCCTTTCCTCATACAGTTCAGTTTGCAATTGGAACATTATCATCGGCATTAGCGCGGATTACGCGGAGGGAAAATTCTCGACTAAAGACCGCATAATGCACAGAAATATTCACAAACGAAGCGAATCGAGAACTCGCCACAATTCGCACATTCCTCAGACTTCAGACTTCAGCAGGTTCATCGCCACACCTGCGATTCTCAGTGGAGTTCGTGAACTCATTTCATTTGCTCGGTGCGAATATTTTTCGCTGATTTCACGCGTTTGCATCGAAAAAAAGTTTTCCACCCCTCACATATTCACAGCAGACTCATTCTTCAGGCTCGCAGGCGAAGTTGGCCCAAAAAACACTTTTTGAACGCAATCATTATCGGCTTTTTACGTTGTGCTATTCACATGCTCAAATAGTTTTTTCCAACTTCGATTTCACTGCGGACGTAATTATTCTTATTGGAGTTTGATTCTAGGAGTGCGTTTTCCACATTTTTGCCTGCATACATTAGTTGCAGCAAAGGGTAATTATTCAGCAACGACCTAAATGACCAATCATCAGCAAATCGGCAATTAGACGTCTATAAATTTTATACTTACGCGAAATCAAAGTGTTTGTTTGACTCCGCTTGAAAGTAGAAACAATCTACCGAAATAATGTTGCTCATTTTATGTTCACTGAAAAGTATAAACTAACATTTTTCATGCAAATTCTGTTAGCTAAACACTCGTTTGTTTATGATAATGAGCAACAAATAAATTGAAGCCGGCGATAGATATTCAATATTAGCTGATGCATAAATGCAACAATTGCATTTCAATTGGTATTGATATTGCAAATCAATTAGCTAAAATATACAATTTCTATGGAATAAGAAATCTACTTTTTGGATACTCCCCCCATTAATAGCAGTTCTTATTGGTTCACGTCGATCAAGTAGTAAGCGTAATTATAAAGCTAGAGATTATTGGTACTCATCATAATAACTATATTATTTATGATTAGTGAGAAATCAGATACAATTGTAGAAGTTATTTAAGAAATATTTTGGTATGGGAAAAAGTCTACTGCAGTCAGTATATTTTGAACTCTATGGTATATTTTGAATGTATCACTTCATCGGTCATACCAACAGACCAACAGGTCATATCACCTTTGGCTTATTTTTGTATTTTATCTTGTATATATTTTAGTATAGTATGGTTATATTAAAAATGGGAAGCGAGTATCCCGTAGTCGAGCATACTCGGCAATAGCTTTCTTATTTGTTTTCATTTGCAGCAGCAGGAATCTTCTCGTGGCATGAAAATTCCATCAGCACTTAATGCAAATGATACTTAATTATTCATTAGCTGCAGCAATATATTTGGCATGCACTCACACTGGTGCAGACCCCATCACACATACATACACACACACAGACACACACATATATATGTATATAACTTCATCTTTACTGTTGGGGAAGCTGTTGACAAGGCTCTAAGCCCGTTTGCACATTGACATTCAATGGATATCCTTTTCACAAGTGCAATTACAATTACAATTAGAATATATGGGCACAGCCACGCCCTCTGCCTTGCCCAACGCCGTCGCCCTCGCCCTCGCCCATAGCCAGAGCCACGCCCACACAGCAATCGGACTGAATTGCAATGGCGCCTGGAGCTTTGTGCCACAATCGCAATGCGCTAATTGCAAATTTATTAACTGCAATAAATGTCAGCGGAGCTTGAAGTTGCATCGAAATGATGCACATGCCACAAACTGCTGAACGGAAATTCAATCGGATTGCGTCATTGATTATCCGATTAAGCGGTTCGGTTAGATTCAATCCATTTGACAGCATCCACAAATGGCCAAACGCACAAAACACTAAACATGTATTCAACATGAATTCCTCTTAAATAGGAAAATTGCGAAATTTTTCCTATTCAACAAAAATGCATAATATTAAAGACTAAATATCAACGGTTAACTAGATGCAATAAAATACTATTTCTCGACCCAGGGTAAACTATTGACTATCATTATTGACAATTTCGCATCCAATTTCAAATGAAATTAATTAAAATTGCTAAAAAGGCACATCTGTTCTGGCTATAGCTTTCGATAAACGCAAATAGAATTCAATAATGAGACAAGCAAAGACTACTATATAAATGATATATTATTGCTGATTTGAGTCAATGAAACTGGACAAATGTTTAATACAAACTCGCTGATTTCCGAATGTGCATCGGGACATACTATTATTAGAAACTTACCATATATAAAGAAATAAATTAGATTAGATTAGGTGAAGAAATCTTAAATCAAGGCAAACAAGTTTTTTAATCCGTTATTTAAATTATATCTTAGTATCGAAATAAAGTGGTAATGTAAATTGCTTTCTTAAAATTTGCTTTCTTAAAATTTTGCGTAATATTATTTTAAAATTTAAGTTGCTTATATCGTTGCTCAGCCGAGCTGTGATTTGTGTTAAATTCAGAAAATTTTGTTAAAGAGTTTTTGTTGATTTACATTAAATCTTATCTGCAGTTTAGCTAATTTTATTTCCTTTTTCTGCAATACTTATACATTTTAGTTAAATGGCTTGTCTGCAATTTGTTGCCTTGAGCTTTATGTGTTTGCCATAATTTCTAACAAATTCCAAAAGAAAAGCCAGCAACTAAATGAGGAGCGCCGCAAATAGAAAAAGAGAATAAGGCCAAAGTAGCATAAGCAACAAATACAGCTGTTTTCTTTATTATTATTTGGCTTAAACATGCAAGGGCATTTATTTTGTTGCCGGCCACAATATCCTTGTGGTGGTGGTTGAACCCAAAGTTGTAGTTCTGGTTGTAGTTGTAACAGTAGCAGAACAGAGCTTGCTCAACATATTTATACCTAATTGCTGAAACTTTGTAACAATTTATAGCTGCAATGCAGTGGTTAAAGTTGAAGCCAAACTACCAACAACGATTTCGATACACGTTCCAGTTAAAGTCTCCACTCTCGCTCTCTCTCTCTCTCTCTATCCTTGCTGGGTATGAACATGCTTCACTTGAGTTTAGCAAATGGCAGAGTACATATTGGACAAATAGTAGGTAAGCTGCTATACAGGTGAAAGCATCCATGGTGTGCATAGTTCTTAAGCGGATTGCCAGTCGTTCACACACACACGGCGATCCGCATTTATGATCTCCATTGCCGGCTAAAATGAAACCAAAGTCAGGAGGACTCTGGGCGTAAAACACTTCAAACATATTTCATGCTCAAGTGCACACGGACTGGACTGTAAACAAAGCAACGTGGCAAATGGCACTAAACCAAGCGCATTAAACTGTCGTTCCCTCTCCTTCCCCTCTTTCTCGGTGTCTCTGCCTCCTCGATTGCCAAGCAATAATTGCTGGCCAACTGCTTGCTGTAATCATCAACCAAACCCAAGCCCACAGCCAAAGCAAGAGCACGAGCACGAGTCAGAGCCACAAACTGAAGCAGAACCACAACCAAAAACCGGAACCATAGTCGAAGTCATAGTTGCTCTTGCCTTTGGCTCTTGCTCTCGTCCTGATACCAAGTACTGCAAATGCCAGTTCACAGCCAAAACAACGAACTCAAAAAGCGGCTAACAAAAACACAAACCGTGTAACAAGTGATTATGCTGCTTTCGAGATGCTGATCGACTTGATAATGCCCAGTTAATTTGTACAACTCCGTAAATCATAAATACAAAATATGGACAAATTTTGATGATAAGTCTAGATCAGTTATATGTATGCCCAGATAAATACAGTTTATCTACAACAACCGTCATGCTTGTAAAGTTCGCTTCTACTTAGTCGAACTTCTTTACTGGCGGTTCACAAATTCGGTTACAAATGTTCAATGACCTCCACCTAAGGAGAAACGACACATAACCGCATTCGACACATTCACTGGAAATGTCTCCGTGCGATTCTCCCTAGGAATTGAAAATGATTTGTGCTTGCACAAACTGTGCGAACTTTCACTACAAATTGACTATTTACATTTAGAGGACGCTCGCACACTCACACACCTGAGCATTTTCCTGTGGTTTGCTTTCGTTGCTAATTCCATTGCCCACTTTTTTGGTCTCTTTGAGCTTTGGGTCCCCCACTTGGCGTTTATCTAATCCCAATAAATCAAAAAGTAGATTTCTGCAGAATATTAATAATCCAGCACATGCCTTGATTTATGCATTTTTTTTTTATAACATTTCATTTAATATTTTGGCTTTAAGGCTCAGGAGATTTATATACATATTTTTTTATGTGTGTGAACTTCCCAGCTATCGTAAATGACAATTTGACTACAATTTATAATAATTCAATAATTTGTGCATCAAATTGAAGGTAATGGAGGCAATATATGGGATAACTTAATTATTTTTCTTATTTTATTAAAATTTAATTTTACAATTTGGTATCAGATATTAAATATTATAAAATTGTTAGATTAAAGTAATACAAGTACTTGATTTAATTTTATATATCACATACATGTCTATAGTGACGTCTAATTTGGATTAAGCATGCTAACAAATGATATGACAGATATGTTTACTCTTTTTTTATTATCTAACACTTTTTTAGAACGTTTCAGCGCTGCCGACCTTAAAATAATAATTACTCCAGCAGGACATCCATACCGATGAACCAAAATTATACAGACTATATTCTAAAGATGCCAAAGTATTTAAACTTAATGATTTAAATTAGGTTTTAAGTGTTTACTGTGATTAATTCGACTCTAATTAAATGCTTTTAAGAAGCCTTATTCATTTATATACTAAGTTACATATGTACTATATATTCAACTAAAAACAGAAAGTACGAATGATAGAGAGGATTTAATGTGCCAGTACTCGTATCTCGCTAATTCGCTGGGCCATTGCTCACTTTAATGGCCCTGACTGTTGAAATAAAGTTTCGCCACGTGATTTAGCAACATCCGCGAGGGAGCCACATCAATAACTAATTTTTCATAATTAATGTGCTGGTTGCCAGTCTGCTCTCGCTCTCAGCGAACTTATCTGACACTCAGTCATATTTACACTTAGGTACACATGTATATTCCTCTGTTTGCTGCCAACTTGTATTGGAGTTGGTCCTTGGGTGATTCAGTCTGTACGCTTAGCATTAATCCCGCCACACGTTTTATGTTCATTAGAGGAACATGAGGCATCAGAAGAAGAGGAGTGGGAATGCCAAGCGAATGCCATAAAATGTTTCATTGTTTTTCATTATGCTTGCTGTTCTCCTCTATGCCCGGGCAAGGCAAATGAACAGCTTGTGATGATGCCTGACTTGAATGCTCAGTGCTTTCGAATTCATCCGGTTACCTGGCAGCAAACACATAAACACACTCCATACTAAATCATAATCACACATCCGTTTATCTAAATAATGCCGCTTAATCGTTGCGGAGCAGCGAAAGTGAAGTTACCATTAAAATGATTTCATGTCGAAAAGGTCTTAAAAATAATATTACATATATGTTGACGAAATTTTAGTTCAGTTTATCGACAATTCATAAAACATCCTCAACTTTTTTGTAGAGGTAAAAAATGAAAACCGCTTGTAAGCCGCTTAGTTGTTTGTTGGATTAGTTTGGAAAGTGTAGAAAACACGAGTCATACATTTGGCCAAAGGACGACGACGATAAATATCATTTTCGGGCAAATTTATTAGATCAAAATGAAAGCTTATTAAATTTACTTTGATCCCATTTGTGTGTGCTCAATTTATGAAAGTATTTTGCATTAATTAAGCCAATTTGCATAGTTGCCACAGAATGTTCTAAGCCAACTGCGGCTAGCTCTAAATCTAAACACAAACCTGTGTGACGGAAATGATGACAAAAGGGAGTCCTGTAGACCCTGTTTGTTGTCTCTGGCAACCAGCTAAATTTATGACATGTTTCAATAAACAGAGTTCGCCTTATTTACCCTCACTTTAAGCAACACAAATATTTAAACCCAACAAATTTAATTGAAATTCTCGCTCATGTTTTCAATGTTCATTTTGACTGCGCCATCGATGTATTTCCCTTTTTGAGGTGACAATTTAAGCACGCTCGATGCCATCACATAATGACGTTGATTGTGGTTCTTTGCGTCCCACGCTCTCAGATCCTTTTCTTTCCATCCCTTCGCTCCTCTCTCCCAGTGTTTCCCATCCATCAATCGCAGGCATGTTGCTCGCCCTCGTCTCGCTGCTCGCCTTGGCATAACAAAAACAATGGGACATCATGTTGAGCACTCTTCCTGCTGCTCATCGTCGATTCCATAGTTGTCCCCCCAATGCCCTTTGCTCTCTGACATTTTGAGTTTATGCATTATAACTCTTATGCAAGTGCGTCTCGTTGAGTGCGAGACATGCTTCTCCTCCTGCTTTTGCTTCTGCTTCTGTTTCTGGTTGTGCTGCCTCAATCCTTTTAACTGGCCACAAATCCTTTGCATCCCATGCGCTCTTCATGCATGTCTCTTGCTCTCTGCTCTGCATCGGGCTTTTGTCCTTTGCATGCTGCTCTTGAACAATGACGTTGAGGTTACCATAAATGCATAAGACCCGCTTTTCGGTGCTTGTCCTGCAATTTGGACTCGAACTCGACACGACTTGAGACTTGTGCCTGCTGACACAGCTGTTAACATGGCAAATAACAATTCTTGCTTGCATAAAAAATTATGCACAGCTTAACAAACTAAAACTATTTGATATTTGTTATTTGCTTTTCGAGATGGGGTGCCAGCCTTTTGTGGCCTCTTTTAATTGCACAGTTTTGCTGACCTGCTAGCACATTGTTAACCCATTGTTGACGACCTGCTGGCACATTGTTAACCCATTCTTGCCGACCTGCTGGCACATTGTTAATCCATTGTTGCTATTAGCACCAGTGCACTCGAACGGGTTTAGTTTGCCTAAAGTGGCAGTCATTAAAACATCTAGCTGTGAATATAATTTGATGAAAAATATTTTGGACTTCAGTGACTATACTTAACTGCAAAAGAATGCTACACGATATTAAACTATGAGTGAATGTTGAAAATATAACATTTTTGGACAACAAACTTTTGTGTAATAATCTTTCGGAATCCTAGAGACGTGTAGGATTGCTAGAATTTACCTTAAGTAGTAGGGTTTATCAACAGAATATTTCTTAAACCCGCACCCATAGGCCAGAAGGATATTATAACCTTGTGCCTTATTTATATATATTTCAGTAATATTAATTTGGTATAATTTTACAAAATAGTTTAATTGAATAGCGGATATCTTAATTCTTGTTTATCAAAGACACATTATTGTTTTAGTTAGAAAAAAACCTTATCAATAAATGTGAGGCTCAGTGACTATAATTAATTATTAATTAATAGTGCTCCAAATTGAAAATGTATTTATAATAAGTTTATAGAAAAGTGTTTGATTGCTAGAATTGTCCATAAATACACTTCTGCCAAAAATTAAATGACTCCACTTAAATTTTAGTTTCGTCGCTCGAAGCAGAATGTTAAAACTAAAATGGTCAAAACAAGGTATGAAATATAGTATAATAAAACCACAAAAAGTAATTCACAAAAAGCCTCTGTTTGCATCTCTCGTTTTCCAGTAGTCTAAGAACAAAATGATTTTTAATGAAAAATTGTATTTTTTCTAAGTGAGAAAAAACACTCTTCACAATGTGATATGATTTAAACAAAATAAAATTCTCTACCATTTTGAGACTTCAATTATATATTTGTAGTATATGTTTAAAAAAAATTATTTTAGTACATTAGGTCGCAATTTGTTATTGCCCAAAAAAAGTCTTAAAAAATACTTATATTTAATATTTTAGTTAATTAAATATTATTAAAGAGTGAGTCAAGTTCTAGAATCATTATTAACAATATTTCTTTTTGTGAGCTCAATTATATTTAACAAATAAATTAAAGTATTTTTCTGATAATTTATTGATCTCAATTTTATTCCCATTAAACTTCAAGTATTTAAAAACTCATAATTTACAATTCATCGTAATATATAACCTAAATGTAAACATATTTTTAATACAATAAATTTAACATTTGAATCAAATATTTTTTAAATTAATTTTATATACCACTTTTTAACAAATCACATTTTTGATTTCATTCTCTTTTTCTTTGCTATTGAGTGACTTAAGAGCACTTTAACCCTTAATTACATTCTTAGCAATAGAAAGAATATGAAAATAGCTTTGATAATTTAACCTGCCAGTATGCCAATTTACTTATGAATTTGGGACAATTGCCGTTTACGACTTAGACTATGGACTGCCAACTACTAAAAGCCAGTTACTTTGGACCCGGCCACAACTGACGTTTGCCACGCGCTGCCAATTTGCTTAGCTCGTCTTTTGTAGGCAGCCAAATCAGGGCTTGGCTTGGCTTGGCAATTGGTGACGCGTGTCCCGGGCTTGTTGACATGGCATTGACCACGTACTCCGACAATGACTGCGTATCCACATGACCCATAACCTGCTGGTGCCCGCTCTTTGTCAGCAACGTCAGAGGCAGCGCCAGCGTCAGCGTCTGATAACATAATTTAGGAGACACTGTAGCGACGTGGGTGCTCGTTGATTTTCGCATTTCATAAGCCGACGGCCGAATCATTATGCATGCCTTGGCTGCTGTTGCTGTCGCTGCTTCTCGTTTTGCGGGTCGAGGCTACGAGTTGGGGTCAAAAAATTACATTCATTAATATGGCCTTTGGGAAGGGCATGAACTGAGAGCTGGTTGGCTGCTTTGTCCGGGACGGGAATGGGAACGGGAACGGGAACGGGGACTGGGCCATGCTCAATGGGACACTTGAATTAATTTATCTTATCGCTAGCTGCATTTAGGGGCCTCATGCGTTGTTGACGTTCAAGTTCCACTTATCAACATCAAGAGCGCAACAGCAACAGCGATGCCCAGGCAGCGAGAGCTGTACAATGGCATCGTCCTGGCTATCAACATCAACATCATCTCATCAGCATCAGCATCAGGATCAGAAGCAACAGCAACAGCAACATCATGCCCATCACGAGCTTCATTTAAGCGCATTCATTTTTATGCCATGCGCTTTTCACGCGACCCGCTTTTCTACCCCATTAGAGGCTTAAGTGGGCGGCAGGCAACGGCTCCAACTTCCCTTCTAGCCGGACTGCCGGGCGAAAAATGTTGCATACTTAGGCGGGCTAAAATTCAATTTACTGTTGTTTGTGCCTTTAACTTTTTGTTGTGTGTCTTTGCCCAGAATGCCTCATATTCCAAGCCAAGTCAATTATTTTCTTGTTTAGTAAATTGCCAGACATTCAGGTTTACTGCTCTCACTGAGACTCTCTTTTGCTCTTCCCTTTAACTATGTATGTTTTTTCTTCTGATTTTCTATATTCTTGCAGTCGAAATATGACTTCAAATTGCCAGAGCTCCATCAACATCATAGTCATCATCATAATCATCGTTGTCGTTTTGTTAAAGTTTCTCGGACTCCTCATATTATTTTGGGGTTAACAGGCACGTTTGTTAGCCAAGACTTAAATTGCTTTTGAGGTTATTTGTCAGCCATACGACGTGCAACATGTTATATTTTCAGGTTGCAGTTTCGAGTAATTGTGGTCAGTAACTCAATAACTTTGCAAACAGAGAAAGTCTTCACAGGACGCTTAAATGCTAGTGACCATGTTTGAATTTCTAATCTGCGAGTATTCAAAGTACTACAGACTCAAATTTAATAAATATTAACGATATTCGATAATAAGTGATAATGGTAATCTTTTTAAATCTTATAGTATGTTGTCTTGCTTCTTATTATAGTAAATTATAATTTGGATTTCATTCATTTTGAAAGTCAATGTTGTCACTGCCACATTATAAACTTAATTAAAAACGTACAAAATATAATTCCAAACTTAAATAAAAGCAACTAAGAAAACCGCAGTCGATTGTGCTCGACTGTGACATACCCGATACCTATTATTCTAAAAATATACCAAATTTATGTATCGTAAAGTACTGAAATATACTGGAGGTTATATGGTTTTCTAATATAAATACCAATTAATACAAAATATACCAGATTGTCATCGAAAACAACAACAACAATTGGAACAAATATGTTTTGTGTGCAAAAATATCAAGTTGTCAAAAAAAAAAAATTATATCTCTATCTCGATATGCCTCCTTCTGTCTCCATTCCCTTCCGGGTAAAAGTTTTAAGACAACATAAGCAATAGAAATTGGCTACTTAACAAATAAAAAACTTTACAGTTTAAAGTTCTTCAAAATAAGAATGTAATGAAAAAATAATTTATAGAATAATAATAAAATAAATAAAATACAAATTTCGTAAATTTTAAGGATTATATATTAACATATTTATTGATATTCTCAGATTACAATCAATAGAAAGGAAATATCATAACATCTAAGGTCTAATCTGTCACTTTAGCTGTATACCCTAAGATAAGCATTAATTGGAACTTCGCTATAACAATTAAATAGGAATACTGATAATATTATAAAATCTGGCACAACCCTTAAAAAAATTGTTTTGCCTTTAAAGTTTTCAATAAAAACGACGATGCCAAAAGTTCGATGCTTTAATCTCTGCCTGTGATACGAATCAGGCTTTGTCTTAATCAAAACGAGTGTGGAACATGTAACCCATTTTCAGAGGCACGGTCAACAACTTGCACCACAGCTGCGGCAAGCTAGCTGAAGCCAAAGCCAAAGCCCCGCTCTGCTCCGCTCCGCTCCGCATTCGGGCGAGCTAACATGTGGCCGAAGGGGGCGGCAAAACATGTGAGTGGAGCTCGACCCAAATATCATTTAACACGCGTGTAAACAGAATCGCTTAAATACATGCGGCTGAACAGAGAACAGCGAACAGTGAACAGCGAATGGAGAACTGAGAACTGAGAACGCCCCAAAATAAACAGACATGCGTTGGCCACAGAGTTGGCTGTGGCTGAAAACGCTGTGGGCCAGATTGAAAATGAAATGGAACGAGCCAAAAGCTGATGATGATGATGATGGTGAGCAGAAGGAAATTGGCCAACAGACGCACTGCAGCAGCAAAAAGCAAAAGCCGTGAGAACACACACGCACACTCGCACACACACACACACACACACACAGATAGATATTGTGGGACAAACATCGAGGGAGCCGCAAAGTCTGTTTGTTTATTAGTAACTGATGACTGAACTTGCTCATCATAATAATCTGTTGACCAGCGACCTTCCTGCCTTCCTGCCTGTGCATACTCACAAATCTTCTCCGATTTCTAATCAAACCTTAATGAATAATTAAGGTTAAAGACGAATTTTCCTGCTCAATCGGAAATTACTTATCACGCGAAACAAGAGACTGGGTAACTCTCAGAATGAGATTGTATGCAAAACTATTTTTATGTTTACCTAAATTTATGAATCATTTGGGAGTAACGAACTTTACATTTTTGCTGCAACAAAGAAATCAAGAAATAAGTCAAGCAATTAACATTTTACTCTTTGTTTGTTTGACTTTACCTCAAATAAATGGCATTTATAATGTCCCAGTTGAAACCAAACTGATACCTTTTAGGGCTATAAATTGCCGCTGATGGATGCAGCAAGTCAATGCCCCAAAGCATTGCTTTTGCTTACACTTAACCTCGTTATTTTTTTTCACTATTTGGGTTATACAAAACTTTACTATTCCCAGCGATTGCTGTTGAATTGGCGCCCACATTGGGTCATTGTTTTGGAGATCTTGCTTCATGTCCTATTTTGTTGTTATTGCTGTTAATAATTAAATGCAGTTTATGCTGCATTCAACTGGCTCGAATTTTCTGTAAATTCCATTTGAAAGTGTAATCGAAATGCAAACAGCCAAGAGAGGAGAAAATTAAAATTATTTTTGCAACAGCCGTTGCTTTGCTTTCCCACACACAAAAACACACACAAATGGAGTTCTTCTCTTTCTCCTGTCTGTCTTCTTGAATCGTTCCATGTTAATGTTTGTGGCAGCGCCCATTGCTGGAATCGCAGTCGCAATCGTAATCACAATTGCAGAAGCTGAAGTTGAAGCAAGGAGCAGGAGCAGGAGATGCCTTTGGTGTGGTCCTGTTTCTGCCACTTGAAGACTTTGCACTCTGCACATGGCCTGCATAATGAATGGAGAAGCGTCTCACAAACAGTTTGGTGTCTGTTCGCTTTTAGCTTAATTTTCTTCAGTTTCATGAGTTTTCATTTACTATTACAGCGCGCAGTAAAATTGTAATTTGTGGTCACTTTACTAAAATGATAATGCAATAAGAATTCGAACTATTTTGAATACATTATTGCCTTTAGGATAATTTAATTAGTTTAATTTTGTTTACTAAGCGTTAATCTGAAAAATTAACTGATACTTGCATTACAAAACTTGTTTATTTTATTTCTTTGTTATATTTCTTCCCTAATATCAAGTTAGATTACAATCCGTCAAAAAATAATTCTTGCTCTTCGCACTTCGTGCCCTGAATTGGGGTTTCAGTACTCACCGGTAGCTATATCGTAGAATACTTTTACTTATAGATAAATCTACCGTCTCTCTACGATCGTGGAAGCATGCTTCGGGTAATGTAATTGGACAAATTGATTATTGGCGAAATCGATTTCTCTGAATGGACTGGCTTAATAAGTTTTAGGATTCCGATTAGAAGCTCTAAAAATTGCTTACCCCATAAATTTCTTATGCCATCAATAAGCTTTTCCGAATTTTTCTATTGTTTTGCTCATCATAATTTTGATCGAAATATAACTAACGACATAGCTATTTCTAATGAAAATATATTTCACGTCTAAATAATTATCAAAAATATATTTTATCGTTATCACAGTGTATCACAGAAAATATACTTTCATTACACGCTGTTATTCTTATAACTGTTATGGCACAAAATGTTGTTCAGCTCGTGGTGTACTTTCTTGAATGAGCATTTAAGTTCATTGTTTTAACACTGCAATTGTTGCCCCACAATGGCAAACTACAACTTCCGACAGCACGAACAACGGAAATGCCAGATAAAAGCTACTTGCGGTAGGCATCATCTATTTCTGTACCACGCAGGATAATGTTCTGTGTACAAGGATGTGCCCCCTAGTAACAAGAACTACACACAATTTTACTTGATGAGGTAAAGCAATTCATGCAGTGCGATCATTTTTGACTACTGAATAAAAAAGTATTTGAACCACCTATAATATTATCGATGTGATTTGTTAATAACAGAGTTCTTATTGTTGTATTGAAAGTACATAAAATAGTTGCTTAGGAAGCAAGCTTAGCAACTATCGTGCGCATAACTTAAAAAAGAGACTTCAGATAAAATTGTAACGAACTATCGATACTTATTGACAGTGTGTCCAGATGATTGCCAGATGCACATTCAATAAATATATATATTTAATTATTATATTTGCTTACAATTAAAATAAGAGTAACTGATATTGAAATAATTTTTATTAAATTTAATTTAATGCTTATGTAAATATTTATTTCTATGTAATTGATTTATAAATTTAAATATTTCATTATTATTCATCGCTTGACAAATTTACCCACTTTTGAAAAATACTTTACTTTGTATTCTTGTTAATAAATAAAACAAGTGAAATTAACTTTGAATTTATTTATAATAATTTCGATTTATAGCCCACAGCAAATATTTATTTTAGTGCTCGTTTTGAAAATTAATATATTTAATTATTAATCGTTTTGACTGATTTTCCCAACAAACTTAAACAGTTTGACTACGCACATCCACAAAGTAAACGTGTATTAGCCGCAGATGGCCGTGATTAAACGGAAATTTCTCCGGGTGCTGCGTACGTGCAATGTTTTGTTGTTAAAGGATAACATAGGAACTCTCTTGCACTCTCTCTCTCTCTCTCTGCATTCAGGGTTGTAGTCGCTTCAATGGCAGTCACAAACACACAAACATTGAGCGCACATGCTGCCAGCTATGCTTAAGTAGAAGAGGAAATGTTGCCCCAGGTTATGCAGTTGTTTGTTTGTTCCTGCTCCAAGTGAATGCCGCTCCAAGCTCTGCCCTCAAAGTGATGCATTGCAATTCGATTTTGGCTTTTGATCGCAACAGATTGCACGCTGCATACACACACAGCACTGTGGGCCAATTTGCAGTTCACCTTTATGCCCTTATAGGACATATTAAATTCAAAGCATGTAAACGAATATGATGGATTGAGTTTATGCAATTTATTAAATTTATTTTTGGAAAGCTATAATATTAGCATATTAAACTAACAAGTAAATACAAACGTTCGAAATTTAACATTAAATGGGTTATATAAATTTAAGAAAAAAGGTTAGATTTGGCTCTATTAAATAACTTTAACAAATCAATGTACATATATAGGTCAAACCTGAGTATTTAATGTAGATGTATGTTTCCTTTATTTCTTTTCTTTACTTGTACGGACTTCAATTGTTCAAATTATTCGCAACTACATATTATATATGCTTCGGTGATATATTTTCTTTTGTATACGCATGAATATTTCACAATATTTCAGCACCAATATTGCTAGTAATATTAATGTCTTCGCAACAGGTTCATTGATAGCATTATAAATATAATAAAAAAAAATTGCCAAGATTTTATATGAAAGTATTTTTAGTTTAAATTTCTGAAATTCCTTATTTTTAAGTTCAATTATTACCTTTACGAGTTATTAAGATGTATTTATTCTTTAATTAGAAAGTATTTTATTATAAATTACCTTATATTGTATGTTGAATTACCAACTATGTATTTATATATTTAGTCAGTCCTTGTTATGTATGGAATACTTATTTGGTTCAACATTTATGCCATGAACTAGAATCACAGGCATTCTTGCTCTTTTCACGCTTCGGCAATTGTTGCGTGCTAACTGAACAAAAAATCACTCATACGTCCCGTGTGCCACGACAAAGCAATTGCCAAATCGCATTTACAGTCGAGTAACGCACGTTTATGGCCTCACATTTCCGCAATTCTGTTGGCAGTTGGTCGTTATGCAAATTGCTTGCATCACAGCGCTTCGTGGCTCCATGAAGTAAGACAAGCAGTTGGAAGACTAGCATAGTGAGAGGAAGAGAGTGGGAGAGGTAGAGAGTGAGAGTGATAGAGGTCGAGAGGGATTCGAACTTAAAAGTGGCTGTGCCTTAAATCCACTGCGACTTCGACTGCGACTGCCAGTGGCACTGACAATGGGCATGAAAGTGGCACATGCACATGACAGATTTGATGTAAATTTGAGTAAATTATGACCATTGCGGTCCCATCTGCATGTCAAGTAGTAGAAGAACCCTTTTGCTTGAGTCCCTTTTTGCAGGCAGTCATCTCTCTCCCACTCTCTATCTCCGCTCGGTTATCAGTCAGAGCGCTCAACACTAAATTACAGCCAAATGAGCAGCTGCCATTTTTTCTCATTTTTTTCCCGTCTTATTGCTGTTTTGCTTTCGTTATCAACATAATAAACGTTTGTACATGGCCAACAACTGAAGGCCAAGTTCATTGTGCCCCTCTTGGGGAGTGTGTTTGTGTGTGTGTGTGTGTCAAGGGCATCCGCCGGCTGGCATAACTGGTCACATCCGCAGACGTGTGTGTGTACCCAACGAGTGACCCAACTAATTTTATGCCCATTTGCCAGTGTGCTGCAAAAGTTCCCTCCACATTTTTTGGTCCAAAGAAATGTGTTAACTTTATCTAAATTGTTAAAACATTTACCAAATGACCTCACGTAGCAAAATTTCAGCATCCTGACCGCTGCCTTCGCTGCCATTTTGTGACCGGGTCGGGTCGAGCCCAAACTTAAACTCAGACTCTGACTCGCAGCAGCCTCGGGCAGGACGAATATGTGTGAGATGACTATCGCTCGATCGGCTTGCGGGAAGTTCTCTCTGTGCTGTTTTCTAAGTTGTATGCATGTCTTCCTGCGACGTGACGGAAGACCACCGAAAAATGTTGTATTTGTATTTTCGCCGAGGCGGTTGCAGTTCATTTAGTTGTCGGGGTATTTTTTTCGGCTCCTTTCGCTGTTGTCTCCGCTTTATTGGTTTACCAACATGTTCTTTATGGCATTTTGATGCACGCTGCAAGACAACCCTTCTTCCTTTTTATTATTTTTCTTTTTTTTTGCCACTCTGACGTTTATTATGCTTGTTGCTGTCGAGCAGCACGTCTTTTGCGTATTAAGTATACGCTCTGTTTGACGTTGCTGCCAGTCAAATTACGAAACCCTTTAAGAACATGCCCATTCAACAGGGAACGAACTTGTATGCTACATTTAAAGCTATTTAGCCAAATTCCAAAGGAACTTTAACTCCTCGCTTGCGAAGGTTGAAGATATTTGGGAAACCGAACTTATAACATACGAACTTCAAACGTTCCTCATTACCGATTCCTTTTTGCACTAAATCCTCAATACAATGTTTGAATTGAGCCTTTTGTGAGCCACTTTGCCAGCTGAATACTATTTTGCATTGCGGTGTCAATGAATGTTGTGCAGAAGCAATTGAAACTTCCAGTTTAACGATCCTTTCATCAGTTGTCGAATTGGAAGTTTTTCAAACAAATATTTGAAAGCTTATCCTAAATGCACAGCCTAAAAGTTGCACTTTGTTTATTTGCTTTCAAAAGTTTTCACTTTGATTTAAAACATTCCAGCTGAATTTTGATTCAGTATCATTTCCATATATGCTTTTAGGAATGTTTAAAAAATATTTGTACAAATCAAGGCAAAGAAGAAAACTTTTGCAACCTTTTACCCTAGAAAGGAAAGTAATCTATGGAGTATATTAACTAAATGAATGATACACAATTGTATTTGTATTTAAATGTGTTTTTTCTTATATTTTTTATAGAATAGTATTATAAGAAAGAGGCAGTCTTAGACAATCTGGTATATTTTCTACTCACAATCCGGTATATTTTTAATACAGTACTTTACTATTATACCAAATATAACCGTAGGTATATTTTTGATACATATTTTAAGAATATGTCATACTTGTTTTAATTTGTATTGAGAATTTATTTTATATAAACATTTACATTGTAGTTCAATCTCTTTTGTCGAAAGGTATTTGTGTTGTGCGTTATCATATAAGAATATTCATTGATATTCCCAAAAAGTAGACACATGTTACTGCCCAAGCCTAATTCGACAGGACACATAACAAAGCGCAGACAAAGACAAGCTACCTGGAACGTAAATATGCAAAGTTGGGCAAGAGTGTAAATCAGATTTGTAGATACAATCTACCGGGTGCGTAGGTGTTTTTTGTGGCTTATGAAAAATTATGCTTTGTTGGTTTACGAGATGACTAAATGAATGCGTAGCAAGGCCTCAAGGCCTCAGCGTGCTAAAGGTTGTGGAGTGAATAAAAAAAAGTAAATACAAGTGGTCAGAAAAGAGATCAAATTGTTGAAATTTCATTCCCAGCTTTTGCTTTCATGTTAATGCTAATGCCCACTACACGATTCGTGTATGTGAGTTCAACTAGAATATGAGTGAGTCTCTATGTGTGTGTGTGTGGTGGGGAGTGTGAGTGTGTGTGTGTGCGTCGCACTTTAATGTTTGTGCAGGGCATTTACAAAATGTTTCTGGCTGCGCCTGAAAGTATGTTATAAAAATATTTTATGACATGTAAAAGCATCAATAAAAAGGTTGCTTTTTCGCCCCTCAATTTTCCATCGCCCTCCCCCGCTCCTCCTTCTACTCCTCCCGCCGCAACGCAATGCTTTTGTTGCGAATGTTGCTGGGATCCTGGATCCTGTTTATTGCCGCTGTTGCTGCGGTCGCGCTTTATCCTTTGCCAGGCTCGTTACTCATTTCGTTTTTGGGTTATGTTTCATGGTTTTTTTTCTGCTCCTTCCTGTTACTTTTTTTCGGTTTTTCTTTTTTCTTTCGCTGTTTTTGTTATTTTGTTGGCCTTTTGGTTTGCCGTTTTACGGAAAATTACATTTAAGTATGTGTTAGAATTGACGCCGTAACAGGTTGTAAATAAAATTGTATAACATTTGACTTTATTTGGACATACATTATTTGACTGCCGATGACCAAGCGCCACGTGTGCGCTGAGCACAGAGCAGAAATTTTACATTTGCAGTAATTTCCGAACAAGAGTAAATCACTTGTGCTCAACAATGTGAACAGATCCAGTTGAAAGTTTTTCAAGTAATGGAGAAATATTTGCGTCAAATGCGAGAGAACTCGCATGTAATTAATCAGACTTTACATTCGAATGCAGTGCAAATGTTGCCAAGGACGCAGCTCGTTAAAAGTTCAAAAATAAATTTAATGTACTCGAACGCACAGGCGCAGCTAATACGATGTGAAGGGCGTGGCATGTTACTGCGAGTTACGCCAAAAGAACGCGACAAAAAGCGCATTTTGATAAGCGGCTTATGAGCAGGCATTGCTTTCGGGGACAGGTCTCCTCCACCTCTCTCTGCTCTCACCCATGCTTCTTTACATGTACCTCGACTCGCCTGGGGCGTGACAACATTTTTGCGACAATTTTTCTGAACAACTTTTTGGCTGTTTTTGCTGTTGCTGTTGTTGTTTTTGTTGTTGTTGTCTTACTTTTGCTAATTGTCAGTGCAAAGCCGCAAGCGAATCGCGTTTTTGTTTGCTGGAATGGCAAATGTAAAGTAGAAATTAATTTCACTGTAAATGCACATAATCAAGTGGAGTCCAACCAAAAAATATTGCAGAGCAAAGGATATCAGACACTCCATCAAAAACTTGCAAACAACTTTCACAACCAAGTGCTTGATAGACGAGCCTTAATGAAAAGGCAATCTTGTCTGGTTTGCTTTAGACTTTTTTGCGAATGACGTCAACATGACTTGGTGCTGAAATTCAGTTTGCAAAATGTCTAATTAGAAAATAAAATTGCAATCATTGCTGCAAGGAGAGAGGCTTTAATTTTACTCTGGCAAATATCACGTATACGCAGTGAGTTATCTTCACTTTTCAATCATTTCACATCCTGACTTTGCTGTTATTCTTCAGGATGAAATCGTATCCGGGGCAAACAGCAAAAACATGCTTTTTTAATCATGGCGCAAACAATTGGCTTTTCCTGCCACAGAATAATGCAATGGATAGCGAAATTTACACTCCAGCCACTTATAATCTATGCTAATTTTGGTCTTCTTTATGCCCAGTGAATTGTTGCGCAGTTTTCATTTCTTTCTTTCAATGCGAAAAAAATGTGAGGGGGAAAAATGTGAAAGAAGAATGGGAATTAAAATTAATGAAGTTCAGCAAGCAGCAAACAATTTTCATGAGCAACCAAATGCAAAGTACTATCAGAAAGGGAAGTAAAATAAAGTAAAAACGAGAGAAAATCTTAATCGTGATCTTATTACGCGCGTTAATTACGAAATACAGCGGCAACAACGACAAGTACAAGTACAAGCAAAAGCAACAGCAACAGCAAGAGCAACAGCAACAAAAGAAAATACTCGCAGATGGAGTTCAAGATAGAGATGGCAATGCTGAGGAAGAGTAATGGTAACGACTCTGAGGCTTCTGCTTCCACTATATGGTCGAGCTTGCAAAAATAGAGTTCTTCGGTCAGTGAGCGAAAAGCAGGCAACGTGATGGTGAAATTAAGAAAATAGACGACGCATAGATAAGCAAGTGCAATGTGCCGCATTTTGCGGGTTGTTCTTTTACTTTTTCTTCTTTTTCTTCTTCTTGTTCTTGTTCTTCTCATTGTTATTGTTGCTGTTGGAGCTGCACAAGTTTTATGACCCGCTGAGCAACATTGTTGTCGCAGGCCATTTTTCATTAGAACAAAGCAAAGCAGCGCATTTCTCCCGGTTACGTTGGCTGAGGGTGTGAACTGAGCATAATAGAGAGTTCAACACATACTCAGACAACGGCAGAGCTTTAATCAAAGACGCAGCGGCTGCTTCAGGGCAAGGTGCCAGACTTACTTATAACCAGTCTCTGTAACTAAATTATGGGCAGCCAGAAGTGATTACACCCAGAGTCAGTGTCTGTAATAAATCATAATAAATTAAATTCTAAGTAAATAAATAAATCAATGCATCCCTGACATAGCTGTGAGTTTGAAGTAAATGTATATTACAATATAATTGAAATGAAAAATGAAAAAGATATATATGTATATAAAGAAGTAGCAGTATGTAAACAAGAGATACCCGCTACCCATTTTAAATAAAAGTAAAACCATTCGGCATTTTTCTTAAAATGTACCAAATTAATATACTAAAATATACAAAAGGTATGTTGACATAGTTCCGTTCAAGATATACCATAAAGTGCAAAATATACTAGAGCTAATGATGATGCTATTTTTGAATTTTGCATCTACATATATATTAAAGTCGGTACCAATAAAAAATACAACTAGGAAAGCTACTGTCGGGTGTGCTTTACTGTGAGATACCCACTTCCCATTTTCATGCAAATCATATTCTACAAATATACCAAATATATACCACAAAATAAAAAAAAAATAACAACCGAAAGTCATGTTTTGTATATCGTTAAAAAACTACATTCGAAAAATACGGTAGGTCAGACAGACAGACGGACATAGCAATATAGTCTCGTCTGATGACGCTGATCAAGAATATAAGTATATATAGTCGCAGACGTCTCCTTTTGCCATTTCCTGCCGGCACAAAGTTATAATTCCCTTTAACCCTATGAATAGCGGGTATACAAAGAGATTTTGGAAAAAATTACGACTTTAATTTTGAGAGTTTTCTTGGTTTTGTTTTTAGCATACAAACTATACTCATCATTAGAGCAAGCTCCATTAATTATTCTGCTTGAAACTATAAAGCGGAGTAATCAATTTTGTGCATCTCTTTGCACTCCATTTTTGAGTAAACTCGGTTTAGTACTTTTTGAGAAAATGATAGACACTTTAATTTATGATTCGGAATATGAGAAGTTTCCCTTTGAAGGTCCTCGTTAATTAGAGCCTGTTATGCAACTTGATTTCGAGTGAAAACTGACAGGCAACTGGCATGAAATATAGCCACAAAATGAGAGTAAAGAGAAAAGGCTGAAAAGTGAAGCTGTCAATGCAACTGGCAACTGTTATATACTGTGACGATGACCAACTAAACCGACTACAAAAAAAAGAAGGAAAAAAGATAGTGCAAGGTAAAACAATTGACTGTGTATTGCAGTTGGTAAATCCGAATAAACCGCTGACCAGGGATTACACATATAAGCGGCTTGGTGGCACCAACAGAGCAAACAGACAAGCAGATAAACAAAGCAACAAAGCAACTTTAACAATAAAAAAAAACAAAGGGGAAAATAAAGAGCGAGGGAATTAAAGTCGTTCTCAAATATTTATATGCTCAGTTACTGGAGCAGAAAACATACATTTAAAAAGCCAAATAATTTACAGAGGCAGACAGAAGACGCCTGGGCAAATAATTATAAATCACAGGCTGTCTCAGTGTTTTGGCCGAGAGAGCGCTCAAATAACTTAACGCCGGCGTTAGATTTAATGCCAAGCAGACATTGAAAAGCCATCATCAAGTGCATGTACATGGGGAACGATAACAACAACAACAACAACAACGACAAGGACTTGATACATATCGGCAGGACATTGAACGACAAGTATAAATGCTGGCCCATCAATAGCAGGAGCATGCAGACCAAAGTGAAATTGGCGTTGACATACGTGAAGAGGAGACACACAGACACACAGATAGATAGACGACAAGTCTCGTCCAACGGAATAAATGGCAATGGGACGCTCAACAAATGGAGCAGGACCCTACATGCTGATATGTAGCAGAGAAGCATCTAATATTTTGTGGCCATGTTGTGCTCTACTCTGCTCCAATGGAATGGATGCTGTGGTCAGCTGCAGCAGCTGGTCGCAAATTTTCGAGTATTGGTCGGACTCTCAAATTGTCGAATTGAGGAATTCAATTAGCATTTGCTTTATGCATGAGACACGTAAAAAGTGGAACCTGCATATCTGCTGCTGTTGTCCGATTGAGGCAATCTCAACCCTAAGCTAACCCGAACGCGTAACTTCTATAATTGCCAGCACATTTGATGCCTCGCTCTCAACTGTAAAACTTTCCTATTTGTATTTATCTTTGGAAACTTTCATTTATACGCAAACACACGTGGCTAGCACACAAATGTGTAAGCTCACAGACAGAGACAGAGACAGATACAGAGATGGAAGATGAGAGAAAGAGAAAACAGAAGGGATATGCGTGGCAGCTGTTTCTTATTGCATCACCAGGGCGTATGCGTAATTTTTCTTTTTTACTCGGCAATGCAAATAAAATATTCTCGTTGCGTGTAGGTTTTACTTTACATTTTCTGCGTTTACATCAGTCCAACCAAAAGAATCGAGGGCGTTGCAACTTTGTTGACTGGCAGTTTGTTACACATCGAAATGTGTTTCGCCACAAACAGAAGCGGGATATTCCTTCGTCCTTAAACATGCGCTAACGTTACAAGAGTTTCCGTTTGTTGGCAGCCAAATACATAGTTTTCGCTTTGCATAAAAAAACAGAGAATTGCAGCAATGTTTTATTTGTTTAGCACTTTAATTTTATATGACAAAATAATGCATTTAAATGCAATTAAAAATGAATTAAAAATAATATTTAGGAAATACGTTTTATATTTCAAAAACAAAGAGGAGTTGTACTTATTGGTATTCAATTTTTTAAAATTATATATTTTACTTGAAACTTTAAACTAAACACTTTGTTGTATCTAAAAATGTATTTCTGGTTCGTCTATGAACAGTCGAAATTAAAAAGTAATTTCGAATTTAAAATGTTGTTTATTAATTGAAATTATATATTAAAAGCAACAAGAAATATTCTTATTACATACATAGTATTATTTATATATATATATATATATATGTACTAGTATGTATATATATATAAATATTATAAATTACAAAGTTTCAAATTTTCATATTATATATTTTAAATTTCTTTATAGTATTAATTTATTTAAAATTTATAATAGCATGCAATTTAATTCAAAAGGATTTGCAATTTAATGAATAAGCAAATATGAGACGAAGCAAAAGAAACGTAACGAGTCGTCTTACTGCCAATTATGCGTGATTGTAAATCAAAAGAACATTCGATGTAGCCCGAGAATTCTGAGAAAAGAAATCTGTAATGAAAGCGGCAAATGAAATAAGTATATATGAGTGTGTGTTGCTTTGTAACTAACGGAACGGATAAAAAATGGCAAAATAGCATCTGAAGTAGACGAGTGTGAGTGTGTGAGTATGTGTGTTTTTGGCGGCTCCTGCTGCCTGTTTGCCTGTTGTCCTGCTGTTAAATTGATGAATGCGGCACAAAAATAACAGCATCGACAGAGAAACAACACAATGAACGACAACAACAACTAAAGCAGCAACTGGCAAACAGCCTGCATACATTTTACAATCAAAGATGAAGGCGCAAATAATGTAAGCCTGCTGTGGACAGGACTCGTTTGCTTCCTGTTGCGTCCATTCTCCCTCTCTCGCCCCATACTCGAGCAGTAATAAAACTGGCCCAGACACGTGTGTGTGAAGGTGTGAGAGTGTGTGCGAGTATGTGTGACTGTGTGTGTGACTTACATGTAATGCATGTAAACAATAAAATGAACAAATCAACATTTTATGGAATATTGACAAGTGATATCAATCATTGTTGCCGCCCTCTCACTCCTCCTCTCTTTGGCCAGTGGTTAGTCATGTCTGATTTTTGTGCTGTAAATTGATGTGGATCGTTTCAGGTGCCGTTTGATTAGTCGTAAAGTTGTTAATGCCTTCCACATAAATAACAGCCATCACTTGAATGTGCATAGAAATGTGTTCACATGTATTTTCGTCTCTATATTTTAGTTTGAAACACATTTTATTTTAGTGTCAATTATTTAGCTACTGTGGGAAAACTTTCAGCAGATTAGCAAGCGATGGACACAAAAGTTTTTTGACAAGTGTCTGTTACATACTTGTCTCGTGCAATTTAAATTAAATTTTATTAAATTTGAAAGCAAAAGGAATATTTATTACATGAAACTTGCCAAGGAAAAGCCTTTTATGTTTGGATGCTCAGTTTACATAAAAGAACAAACGAATTAAAATCCAAAATTACGCATACGACATGGATGAAAACTAATTCAACAAACAAGTAACAAATAATAAAATGTAGAAAGAAAAAATAAATAAATAAAATAATAATAAATAAATAATAATAATAAAATAATAAAAATAAATAAAAAAAAACATTTTCATTGGTTATTGCTCTTTGTCTTATGTTAAAATACATGTGCATGCTTTTTAAATAAAATCCAAAATCAAATCCCACATCCAAGTAAAAAATGTTACTAAGAAAAATAAATAAATAAAATGGGTTCAATGTCTGTACTCTTTGTGCAACATTATAAACCTCTAATATACATTTTACTAATTTATTTTCGTTCTTCTTGCTTAAAATTCATATTTTTAAATAATTTTGCGCACACATTATGCAAAAATATCATAAAACAATTGCGCAATTTTGGTTGTCCAAATTAATTAAATTAAAACGCTTATTTAATTTTAGCGGGATAATTGCAAACTATTTTCGTGCTGCATAATTTTGAATTTTGACTCGTGTGGAGCAGATAAATGAAATTTCGAGTGCATGTATCTTAATAAATTTCAACAATTTTTGGTCAGCAAACTTGTTTATTGTTTGGAAGCTGCTGCTGTTCATGTTGTTTTCCAGTGGTTGGTCAACGTTTTTATAATTACAAATAACCACATTTGCAATAATTTTTGCCTAATTAAGTTCTGTACATAAAATGGAATATTGTTTCAACAACTACTATATTTACATAAGCAAGGTGAAGAGTTTCATATTAATTGCAGCAAATGTTATAAGAAATTAGTTTGCATATATTAAAAACTATTCAAAGATATTTCCAAAAGCAGTTAAATAGGTTGGTAGGAACAACTGCCGGGGCATAGGCCAGAAGAGATCGGTAGCTGTACCTGAATATGTTGGGTCTGTCTCAGAAGTTGCACACTATGGATGCATAATCCAGCATTCTAAGGGTTAGCCGTGGAACGTCGCGAAGATCGTTTAGACACAGCGATTTAAGGTGTTTCAGATGTTAACGCCGAAGAGATGCTTCACAAAGGAACTGCTTCACAGAGAAGATACTTCAGTGTTTCCTTAACTCTAGTCTCGTTACATTGCCTGATCACTATTCGTGATACGCATCCTTACCGCATGAACAGTCGAAAACAGTGAACAGTTAAAATACCGAGCATTTGCCTGAAGTGCTTCCTTGAAGGATGCATGGCTTACTTGGATTCGTGGATGATGACTGAAGCACATCACCCTGCCAGAAACGCATATGCTTCAATTTCCCTGTCAAGGGATCTCAAGGATATCGGAACATTTGGGAAAGGTGTCTGGGATCTCAATATCTTCGATGACTTTGGATCCAAGAGATGCGTACAACCGCAGTTGTGTTCAGCGATTATATTGCTCTTCTGCTCTCCACTACAACCTTGGATTTGACCACATCAGAGTGCATTGATCTTATTGCTGTCAACAAATATGTTGATGGCATTGTGATTGGAGAGTAAACTCCTGACCACTTTGCAGCCTTGCGGATAGGACTAACACTCAATGACAATAAAAACCATTTAATTTAAGCCGTTAAATAAATTTGATATATGTATTTATTTATTTATTCTGTGCTTGTAACAAGAACATAAACGTTTCAATTCATACTCAGTTCTCAAAATATACATTCTGTTTCGCTAAGCATCTTTATTTATTTAATAGTATTGCTGGAAGCTTTTGTAGTATTGTAAGCATTTGCATAGCTAGCAAACAAACGAAACATATACAGTGCATATACATGCAAATCAATTACGTCCGCTGGCGCTTTGTTTCCGCTTCGCAGACATTGCACAAATAACGTTCGGCAAGGCGTCGACACACTTATTCATGGTCCAAATTTTAGCCAACGCTCTCTATGCTGTATGTTCTGTTCCTTAATCGCCCTTCTGGCCGCACCCTTCGCACGTTGACTTTCTTTTTTTCATTGTTTTTGTGTTTTTGGTGTAATTTTATTTGTTTTGGCCGACGGCGCGTATACGCAACGCACTGCAATATTGAAAAATTCCTTTGTTGTCATTTGCGCAACGGGTTGACGTTGGCGCGGCTTTCGCTTTGTGTACTCTAACATACATACATATGCGAATTTCTCCTCCTTCCTCCCTTTTTACAAACTTTCCTATAATTTCTATCTGTTCGTGTGTGTCTCCGTATGAGTGTGTGTGTGTGTTTGTCTGTTTGTTTGTTCGTTTGCTTTCCTGCGCACGGTTGTTTCCATTCTAGAATTTTTTGTGTCAATTGCAATAAAGCCATTTGGTAACCGACACACATTTGTATTTTGCCCATGTGTCTGTTTGTGTATATGTGACATTTTATTTACGCTTGCGTGTGTGTAGCATTGAACTTTGTTTCCCTTCGGCAAATTTAACTAGCTTTGTGCTTAAGTTTTATACCATTTTCAAATTCAGTATTTGGGTTTGTTTACAATGCAACTTTAATTATTAGTAATTGTTATTGATTTTGAGAAAATTATTTTCGAAAGGAAGCGCTAAAAGAAAGTATTTATTGATTGTGTGTCAATGATTTAAAAAGACAGCAAAAAAGAAATGTTTGATGAGTGATTTATTTTAAACAATATTAGCCTTATTTAATTTAATTACTTATAAATATTTACTTCATAATTATTTTAGCTTGTTTGCATTAAAAAAGCTAAATATATATTGATTTTCTGAATATAATTTACGAAGGGAAGCGACGAGGAAATATTCAAAGAATTAACTTATGTAGTAAATTGTGGGAATCATCTCACATAATTTTAGCTTTTTTAACTTAATTACTTGTAAATCTTTATTTGTATACCCATCTTGTTATACCCGCTACTAATATTAAAGGAATACTTTTGTATGGACAAAAACGCCTACTTACTAGGGCTCTTAGTTACTTTGGCCGACAATCTGGTACATTGTGCCGTCTATGGTATATTTTGAATGGTGTACTATATCGATATACGATATACCAGAAGTGGGCGTGGCAAAAATTTAAAACAAACTTGATCTGCGTGCAAACATAACAAATGCTGTCGAAAAAAAATTATAGCTCTATCTCTTATAGTCTCTGAGATCCAGTGTTTCATACGGGCGGACGGGCGGACGGACGGACGGACAGACGGACAGACGGACATGGCTATATCGTCTCGGCTGTTGACGCTGATCAAGAATATATATACTTTATAGGGTCGGAGATGCCTCCTTCTACCCGTTACATACATTTCCTTCCGGCACAAAGTTATAATACCCTTCTACCCTATGGGTAGCGGGTATAAAAAGGTGGATAGAGTTAAAATAGGATCAGGCAGGATGGGCAATCAACCGATAGACCTTCCAAGAAGATTATACATTTAATATATAATTACGAAGAGCGAAAATGGTTATGTTCTTCTTCTTTACCCTCCCAACCTGTAAAGAATAATTTAATGCATATACATAACTTCATTGTATGCATTATTTGCCTATAGTATTTCCTAATAGGATGGGTATGTATCTAGCACCTTATAGCTGTCATATATTATTTATAAACAAACTTTTGCTGCGGCTATGCCGTACTAACGCATTCTCTTTATACTCTGTTTTCTCTTACTGCATCGATATCGACATACCCGTGATGAACAGCTTTTATATGATTTTATATTGAAACCCATTTGAAATTTAAGGACTTATGCTTCAACTAAATCCAACTTAAATACTAAATAAAAAAGCTCAAATTTAAATTGAAAAAAGAATTACATATTACTATAATTGTGGTTTGAATTTACGTTACATTATAATGGCATTACTCAAGTATTTAAATATAAAATTGAACAATTTCAGTTGATGAAAAATTATTTAAGTGCATAATATAAACAAGTAAGAAAACAGTCGAGTGTGCCCGACTGCGAGATTACCAATGTGATCAAGCAGGGGAGCAACTTCCAAGTTTATTATCTGATCGTAATGAAATTTTCAGAATATGATATATGATTGTGATTGTGATTAACAATATTCTTATTTTCATTTGATTTGCAATTGAATTGCCCATTTCTAAAGTAATCTATATTGAGTCTTTTAGAAAAAGACTCTCATTGAGCCGTCGGATAAGCGTTCCCTGGAAGAACATTTCAAAATAGAACCAATACGAAAACCAAGAGCTAGACCAAGAACCAAATGTGAACCTCACATTTGGTCGTGGTCATGGTCTTAGACTCAATGAGCAACCGATTTATGGGTTCTATTGATGCTGATAGTCATTTATGACAGCAGCAATATCTTCAGTACATTCTTACTATGGGCGACTATTATCTTTAGTCATTCGACTCGTATTCGGATTAGGGTTCGATTCAACTGGATGATGTTTGTCCGGGAAGAACTATAAATAAAAAAAATAAAATATTTAAAAAAAATATTTATAAAGGAGCATTTTAGTTATTGAGGAGCATTTTAGTTAAATAGTTTTATTTAAACTGACTCTGAGCTCTGGACTCTCTACACTATTCATCTAGACTATACAATCGTCTAGATTGTTACTAAGATTATGTTTGCAAAGGTATCTGAGTTATTTTACAATATTTTTTTAAACTTCATATCGAGTTGTCATTTAGATCTAGATTCAATGACAACTCTAAATGAAGTTTAAATAATATTGTAAAATAACTCAGATACCTTTGGATTAATTACCTCAATAATTTGGAAGAAACAAAAACATACTCTAGATACAGGGCACCAAAGCTGTCACCAAGGCAGCTTTCATAGCTCCTAATTTACATGACACAGACAATGATCCGTTAGATCAGGGAGCGTCGCATCAAGCTTGGTAAGCATCTGATCTAACAGATTACGGCTCGAAGAATAGCTATGAAATCAATCTTCAATTTAATTAGTGTAATTCACACAATTGGTTCATCATAACATTAACATTTCCTTTCTGATTAAGCTCAATTTTTATTCAGAGCTCGCAAATAACTGTTGACCGTTTCTCGTTGTCTGCAAATATGTAAGTGTCTTTTCCTGACTCTTTACGAAAAGACTCAATGAGCAACCGATTTATGTTGCTGTCTCTGCTATTTATGCTGATCAAGAATATATGTATATACTTTACAGGGTCGAAGATGCCTCCTGAAAATACTCACCCCTACATTACTTTTAATGTCAGATTGCGTTTACATTTATGAATTATTTTAACATTAGATTAACATGCTTTCATTTTCACATTAATGAATAATCAATTGTGCATTTTATTACCAACACTTTAAAACCGTTATCTATATTTTCCATCATATTAAAGCTCTTGAAAAATGTTTAGACAAATTTGGTCAAAGCAATTAAATTAATCTACACTTTGAAATCGAACTTGGCAAGTGAATCGATATATATGCGGAAATGTACTCGAATTGATGCCAACGTTTTCTAAATCTAATTATGTAATTTCAAATATTTATTGGAAGTTTTGCAAATGTCGTATAATTTTACACAGCAAAGTTCACAAGTGCGTCGATGGCGATGGCGATGGCGATGTTGAGGAAAAGTCTGCCAAGTCGGCCTATTTACAATCATTAATCATGCGGACCTGTAATTTATCTTGAGACTGGCTTTTTATTCTCTCACCCATGGCGTGAGGCGGTGCAAAAGGTAGATGACAAACATCGCTTAGGACGCGCACCTGCAGTGCCTGGACAAACTTTCAGCCCCTCAAGGATGGCTGGGCTCAAAATACTTCCTAAATACTTTTTTAATAGCTTAAGCGCATTTTCTGTTTTTATTAAACACAAAAAAAATATTGTATACTATATATTATATAAGCAAAGTGAGCCCCCCCAAAACATATGCCAAACAATTTTTTTTTTTTGTTGGTAAACGCAAAACTTTGTCACCGTCATTGTAAAGTTTTGTGGGCATCCCGTCGTCCGTCCCCTGCCGTCTCTTGGCTCAGGCTTGACAGTTTCCACACAATACATAATGACATCGACTTCAACTTGCACCTGCAGCAGCTGGACGAGACGCTGTCGAGGAGGAAAACGAGGAGGCTCTCTTATGTAAATATGCCAAATTAAGTGCCAGGCGACTGTCAGCAAAGCCCTCGTTGTTAGAGGCAAAACGCTCGTGCTCCCTCAGGTGATTGTCATCTGCTTGCTTTTTTGCTTTTTGACGAATACTCTCGTCCATTTTATTAATTTTCAACTTGCTGCTTGCTGCTTGTCGCACAAAAATTTAAATTAAATATTTTTGAAGATGCAAAGGAATGGGAGAAATTCAAATTGCTTTTCATGATATAGTTTGTTCCTGCTTGTCGCGACAAATTAAGTATTATTAGCGGTCAATGAGACATGCCAAAGTGATATTAAATTATAAAGATAAATACATATTAAGACAATTTATTATTCATATTGTTTCGTTTGACTTTTAGACACATTACATTAAGTTTTTTTGTATCTTTACTAGTCTTGTGTAAATATCGTTCATTTTACTGAATCAGTTCAATCCAAGTCGTTTGTTCGATTTTTCATCGTTCAGTACTTTAAGATCCAAGTTGTGCATCATTTTTTGTTGGTTTATTTTTTAACTTTTACTTGACGTATTTTTTATCAATTATTTTTTTTCATAGGTAGTTGGTATTGAAATTTGATAAACATGATTTTTATTAAATTATAAAATGTTTAATACATAAAAAATTTAAATGAAAAAATTGTTCAAAGAAAGTTGATATTTGTGCAAAATTTACTGAGTATATACAGTTTCAGATCTTTAAAAATTTATGTATTTTTACTTAACATTCGTATGGCACAATAAAAATTTACATATTCCATCTAAATTCAATGTTGACTTTAAATTAAGTGTTACCACATCAATTCAAATAGATAGTCAACCGCAGAAGAACAATAAATCATGTGAACATAAGGGAACTAATGATCAAAAGTGAATCGCGAACAAAACCCAGCAACTGAACGAGTACGAATTATAAAGGTTAACTTATTCAGTTCGGACACTTTACTGAATACATACATACATACATATGTATGTATGTGATTTTTGTTTGTTCTTTTGAGAACGATCCAACTCTAATCTGTACTATTTTGTTCTTCAAGAAAATAATTTTCATAGAGCTTTGAAAGTGCGCTGGCTGGGAAAACATTATTACAAAATTACTTTTAGGCAATGAGATTAGTTTAGGCAAATTCTAAAAGCGGAATTTGCAAGAGACCAAATCCCTCTACTAAATTCCGTTTACATCGCTTGAGCTGAATTTTAAATACCTAACGCCTTGGGGCTAATGACTAAGTCAGGCAGTGCGGAAATGCAACAAATAAATACAAAGGCAACTTAATGCGCAACGAAACAGAATCAACAAGAACGACAACAACGAAACTGAAATAAAGTTGTCACTGTTGCCTCCAGCGGGGGCAAATAGACCAGCTTTAGACTCGGATTCGGATTCGGACTCGGATTTGGAGCGGACTGCGATGGGTCACGGGCCAACTGGGCAGCCACACGCTCATTTACTTTGTCGCTTGCCAACTGCAGCTGCAACTAAAGTGAAACAAAATATCCAGCCAAGGGCGGGGAGATTAGTCGGAGTCGGAGAGAGAAGGGGAGGGTGGATATATACAGACCAGACGTAGGACCAAAACAGGCGTTGCGCGTCATTAGGGCCACATGCATGGCTGAGCTGCAGGGGGTTGCTGTGCCATGGGGCTTTGGACTTGGACGTGGACAACATGAAATTGTTGGTAGAGTGAAAAATTTATTTCACAATTCGCTGTTAAAGGATTTCTATTTCCGCAATGGGCCGCAGACATTGCCGCCCAGCAAAATAAAAAAAAAAAATGGAAAAGTGCAAAAACCAAAATGTAACGAAATAAAACTATAAACACAGCCAGCGACATTTTGTGTGGGGTGTGTGAAGGATGTTAACGGAGAAACGGCGAGCGAAATAAATAATATATGGTGTCGCCGGCATTTTAATAGTTTTGTTAGCCTCTTTTTATTTTTTCTGCAGTCGCCGCCAGGCGACAGGAAGTTACTTTTATGCGCACCCTTAAAAGCGACTTTCGGGTAAGAAGAAGGTTGGAAAATGTTCGCGAATGAAAGGCGTTGCCTCTGGCTGGCTGCCTCGTCGAATGTATTTGAATGGATTTTGTGGTTCGCTATGTGTATTTGGCACCATGGAGAGAACCTGAATGCAATCCGACAGCCAAAGCATGCAACGCTGCATGTTTCAACTCTTTAAAATAGGCACAGTTGGTTTTTTTCCCCCATTTTTATTCCCCGCCATCGTCTTTGTTTCCATTTCGACTGACCGCTGTCTGGCCGATAATGGAACGTAATGTCATTTACCACTGAGCACCAAGCACCAAAAGCAGCCCCCAGCTAGTTGGGGCCACTGCCAAGAAAAACACCAAAACCATTGTCACGCTGAGCACTGGTTTTTATAGTTTTTCTTTTGCTCTCACTTTTTTGAACAGTTTTTGTGCGATTTTCAGTTGGGTAATTGTTCTAAAATTGAAATGATTGGACAGTCAACTCTAAGTGCCGAACTTTTTAGTTGGTTTTAAGTTAGTCACGGCACACAGCTTATAAATATCAACTATCGGATTTAAAGTATCCACAAAGAAAGTTTTTAACTTTAAGAATATTTTCTGGTTAGATTGCTATTACACACTGAGAAGATTGTCTTCTTAAAATAATTGATCTTAACGATCGAACGAATTCTTAAAATTAGGAACATTAGTCTGAAAAATGGCAAATTCTATAATCCAACGAAATTCCCATAAAGTTTATATCTAGCTTTGGGTGTTTTCGTTTATAGGTTAGTTGGTCGAACCATTTTTCATGCAAGTCTGACTATTACACAAATTAAAAAAACGATTTATTGCATCTATATCGAAAGAATATACTTAAAGGAAAATTTCTAATTAGTTTGTTATTATAATGAAATCAAATACCATATTTTGTTTGAGTTTTCAAATATCTGCAATTATTTAATCATTAATCGATTTAAAGACAATAAAAGAAACGAAAACAACATACTTTGTATTCAAAAACCGATTTGTGGTTAAATGACAAAAACTCGAAACTAATCAAATCAATCCCAAGGGGTGAATGTTCAGAGAAACTCACAAGTAGCATAAATAAAACAAACTGTCAAGAGCTTCGATATATGTACATTGGACTCATTTCTGAATATTCTCTAGAGCAACTCTCCAGGCAGCAATTGAAATGCCAGATAAAACTTTTTGCTGTGCTTCGTGGATTGCGTTAACTTTGCATTTGAAATGTGAACAACATGGAATTCTAACTAGGCGTCTTTGCAATTTTTGGTTTTTGCAGACAAGCAAAGTCATCGCTTGTGGCGTAATATTCGCATAATAGTCGAGTGGGTGAGGGAGGCGGAGGGGGAGAAACAAAAGACATGTTTGAGTATCTGCTGATGTCGGACGACACGTAATTTGGGGAGACTTCAAGTAGTTTGAACATGTTGCAGATGCTACTCGACGGTTCCTATTCCAAAATGCACACGATGATATTCGCAGCCACTTGAAAGTTGCGTGGCATTTGAAATGGCGAGACAAAAGTTTTCTAAGCGGCTTTTAATTAACAGCCATCAAGTGCAAGGATTTCAAGGATTTTCATAGCAGCTTCACACACGCTCACGAAGACAGAGTGAGCAAACGTAGGGAAGAGAGAGACAGACTGTTGACTGACGCCATATTGAAATTCATTAAGATGGCGTCGCCGTCATTGCCATCTCTATCTCCATCTCCATCTCACGCTTGTCGCCAGCATCGCATTAATATGGCAAGTAAAATATTTATAGCATAATTCTAGGAGCTGCTACATCACACAGCACAGCATCGCATTGTGCTACTCATTGTTGTGGTGCTCGAGAGCGCGCGTTAAAGAAATTAATTAATATTCTGCTCCACGCTTTGTCCCTCAGCACTCGTGATACGCACACACACATTCATACACATTCACACACGCAAGCTGTCTTGGCTGCCTTGGGTGGATGGGTTTAATAATGGCGCATGTGTGACGCGTTTTTTCTTGCGGCTTATACAAAGCCGTAACCAAGATACCTCTTCCCTTTCTTGGGCTGATTTTTGCCAGCACACAGCACACAGCCTGCAGCTGTTTCTACTTTAATATTTATTCCTTAGCGATTTAGACAATTCGAAAGTGTATAATTTGAAAAGTATCTTAGCGTAAATTAATCTCATTGTGCTGGGTATTAAAAGTGCCATCACACCATAACGAATTACTGTGATGATGTTCTTTTTTTCTCTTGTTTTTGGTTTATTGCCGCGAGTCTTGCACATTGTTTTTGACACTAGCAAACATTCACAAATACTTTTACATGCTTATAAAATATGTAAATATATATAAATATATATTGGAAGTCGGTTTATGTGTGTGTTTGGTGTATATATATTCCAGCAGCTTAATGCCACGGATTTGGTGTGCCAGCATTTTTACAGAAACAAAATTAAAAATTGAAAATGAATTAAGTTTTGATCTCAGGCTTAAGTAAATAGAAAATTGCGGGATTAACGTTCCCAATTCGCTCGAGATGCGTTAAGATGTCTCACAAAGATTTGGACAATATGAATTTAAAGACTTGGCTGTCACAAAGTTAAGCTCAAAATCAAAGTCATCAAATCTATGCGTAATTAAACAGTATTATTTTATTGCGAAACAAAATGTCTAAAGTAAAATACACATTTGTACAATAGTTAGTGAGATGAAGACTTTATTTAATGAATTTGAATAAAAAATTTTATTCAAATGGTTGAGGCATTAATAACGAAACAAGCACTGGTTACGAATAAGTGGAATGTATTAATTTTATAGTTTTTTGAATTTATTCTTATATTTCTAGAGTCATTCAGAATGGGAGCGTGAATATGACTGACCTTAAAAAGTCAAGCAGAAAAAGAAGTAAAAGGTAGATTAAGAATCGCATGATGTTAATTCAGATAAACTGACTAATGATGTGTAAAAAACTAGACTCATCGTCTATAAAACGATGGTGAGCAAATGAATATGAATTTATCAACATTATTTAGATACCAATCGACATAAGAGCTTAATTTTAATCAAGAATCGACTGAATGCTGAAAGTCTGAAATATTTATTTATTTTAGTATATGATATAATTACAAGTTAGTTTACAATACAGTTAAGATACTTTGTTAACTTTATTAATTTGTTTTTTTGTAAAATGTAGTCTAGGTATTAAGACAAAACTTAGAAACTCTCACTCTCAAGAATAAAATGAATTCTTAAATTTGAACTTAATTGCAAATGTACTTTACTTTTGCATATTGTCGAGTCACTGATGTTCTTCACAATATAGCTAACTATGTGATGGATATGCATTTGTGATAGTGTTAATCTGGGTGCACTGTCAATACTTATCGATAGTTCGATACAATCCTATTTGAAGGTGGATTTCTGCGCACGACGCAATAGGCAACCAAATGCAATTACTTTATATAATCTGAATATCTGAATTAAATAAATTACATTACCATTTAAACCATATTTATGAGGAATATTAGACTTCAAGAATATTTCGATATGTATATTAAATAAAAATACCTTGACAAATACACTGTGTATTTTAGCAAGTAGAATTTAGAGTTTAGATTTCATCTACTCTACAAATTTTACTTTATGAATTTCGGCTTTAAGTGTAGATCTTCATAATAGTTGAACATATGTCTGTTATATAAATATACTTTGCCCACTACAATTTTAGTGTGTATTTTACCAAATATAATTTAGAGTTTAGATTTCATCTACTCTACAAATTTTACGTATTTCGGCCTTAAGTGTAGACCTTGACAATAGTTGAACTGCAATTATGAATGTTTGTTTTACAAAGATTTTTCCGTAGCCAAATTACAGGCAGCAGTCAGAGAGCGGTCATAAGAAAGGCGTTTGCTAGGAAGCTGCATTTAGCCCCAGGGATGCGAGTATTAGAGCTCCTATGCACTAATTATACAGCCATACACTTGACTCATGGCAAACAACAAGAATGCCGCATTTCTGTGATGGGGTCGGGTGAAAGTCTCGCGAAGGGGGGATGCTGGGGGACCCTAGAAGCTATGAGCTAGGAGCTTGTGGCATAAAAGGCCAAACCCCTTTGAATGAATACGGTTGAACGCGCTGCGCTCGCCAGGCAGTTTAACTTAATTACAGCCTCTGTTAACTGCTGTCGCCGTCACATCAGGCGTAAATGAACGGAAATGAATTCATAAAATGTGTGCGAGTGTGTGTGTGTGTGTATATGTGTGTGAGGCACAAACTGAACGCAACGCAACTCAACGTAACTCAACTAAGCACAACGTGACGCAACGTTGCGCGTTTAAAAGTGTAAATAATATGTGTGCTTAGTTTGTCAAGTACAGACTGAAGTGGAGTGCAGAGTGAAGTCAAGTGTTTGCCTGCGAGTATCTCTCTCGCTCTCTCATTGTGTGTGTGTGTGTGTGTTTGTGTGTGGTTGCAATTGTAGTACACACACTTCTCTATGGACTTGGGCAGCCCGAAAACTCATCAACAGCAGCAGCAGCAGCCATCATTTTGTATGAAGGCAATAACAAAATACCGCACAAACACAGCGCACAAATTTGTGGTCGACATTGTGTGTGCCTGAAAGGGGAGGAGGATAGGGGTGGAGGATGCGGGTTAGTAACTGTCACCAAATTAAACAAATAAACTCCCTTTGGCACCGGATGTTGCATTCAAAATGCGCTGACTTTACATTTCTGCAGTGCAGTGCAAACAAGTCAAGCTAACGTGAGTTTTCACACTGCGCCGGTTCATGTCCCGGCTATCATCACATTTTCCATTTCCCATCTCCATGGCGACTAATGCATTTTGACGGCCCATAAACCAGAAATTTGATTTAGAATTTTTAATCCAGGGGTTACATAAGTTCATTTACTAAAAATACGAAACTTTCATTTTAGTTTTCTCTTTAGAATATGTGAAACTATAAAAATAGAAGAAAAAAAAGGAAAAGGAAAAGAGATAGTTTAAAGGATTTATTTATAGAACACAGTTAATAGTAGAAATAATAGTTGTATAGTGGGGTCTAAATACATATTTTAAAAATCAATTGTTCACGTTAAATAGATAGTGTAAGAAATTCTATGGCAATTTTATTGAACGTAAATTTTACAGTAAAATAATATTGAACTCTTGTATTTATATGTAGAATTTATGTATGAGTTTAATTTCAAAAGCCCATTAACAAATATATTGTTAGAATTTTAAATTAAAAGTTGAATATACTTCCACTTAATAATTTAAACATATAATTTTTTTGTATACATTTCTTGCTAAATTGATGAAAAGTTAAAGTTAGAAAAACATTTTATATCTGTTCAAAGCCAATATTAATTATTTAAACAATAGTCATTGGACTAAACTGTTTTTATTTAAAAAATATACAATATAATGAAAAAAATTGACTAAGAAATAATTCTCATTTTAAATATGATTAAAATTAGTAGTTTGTAAGAAATTATACCATCCAAGTTTATGAAAAGCCAATTTCACACTTGGTAAATCTTCTTAAATATATTAGAAGCAACAATATAATTAGTCATCAGATTGGACTCAAACTTAACCGTCATCGATCCAAAGATTCATCTCGTCTTCAACTTGAATGTCAACAAAAATTTGGGGCAATGTCACATTACACTTGCTAGTTTTACGAGTATTTGTGAATAGTTTTGCGGATACAGCCTTGAATGGCAGTTAGAGTATTCAGTAAGTAATAAAATGTGCCTTTATTCTGCCAATCCGTCTTCGGTAATTCATTACAACTTGAGCTCAAGTCGAAACGCTCACATTTGCGATGTGTTTGTTGCCAACAGCAGCGGAGGGAAAAGTTGCAGTTTGCTTATCTCTGGCATGTTGCCGTTGCCTGGATACGTGCGGTTGTCATCCTGGATTAGGCACATATCCTTGACTCTCCCTTTGGCCTTTGTGTGTTGTGTATGCGATGGCATTCGCAACGAGTCTGGCGCAAAGCGGCAATGGAACAACTTTGGCCCAAAAGTTACCTTTTGACACACATGAGGCGACGACGCGTGTAAAAGTTTTTGTTGCTGCATAAAATTAGGCGCGGTATCCTTAGAAGGAGAGGGAGGAGGGGCAGCGAAATCTTCTCAGCTGCTTTAATCAGCGGCGTGCGCTCGTTTAACGCAAATTAAATTGTGTTGTGCTCTGTGTTCTCTCTTCTCTGTTCTCTGTGTAGGGAAACTCAACTCCACTCATGATTAACGCATTTTGCTTTTAATTTCCCTTAGCATACACACACACACACACACACACACATCCACAGACAACTACCGAGTCGAGGCTCCTGCAGTTGTTGATAAGATTTTAACACGCCGCATGTATTTTTCGCAACAAGCCCAAAAACTTTTTGGCCGTTGACGCCCCAGCGGCAGTCTCCAGCTCGACAGGCCAACTTTTCAAGCTTAATGCGCCTGGAAAGGCGACGAAGGTAAACGACGATGAGAGACTGTGGAAAACGCACCCGAAAAACGCAAAACGAAAAAGCCTTTGGCGCACTTGGAAACCCGTAACCATACAAGAACTTACAACCAAGTCACACGTCTCTTTTGTTTATGGAATACTCTAACAAAGCACAAGAAGGGTCGACACAAAACATTTTAATTTTAGTTGCCAACAAAGAAAACTCTATTTGACATCTAACTAAATCTTCAAATTTACTTAAACAGCATTAAATTCATGTTTTATATAATGTTTTCGTATAGTGTAATTTCGTTTCACCATGTCAAAGGCATTTTTTCATCCCTTTTTTGTGGTACTTATCTCTTTTTCCCCTTCTTTCGTAATGTTGTGTGGAAAAATCTCTAAGCTGTCTTAAAATTTCTGAGGAAAAAGTTGAGTGTGAAGTGGGGAAAAAGCTACATGAGAATCGGCTTGGTTGCCACACTCCAACCCACCACAGCTTTTCGCTCGCATGAACAGATCAACAGATTAAATAAAAGTTTGGTTGCCATACCTCGCTTATTCCCTCAACTAAGCACCTGCCGCATAAAGAATTGTACAATACATTGTTTGTCATTTTACAGCCAAATACGCGCTGATTGCGGTTAATGATGACACTGCAGATAACCCTAAACATTTTCACTTCCAGCTTCTGCTGCTGCTGCCTTGCAATGTCACAAGGTGAATGGGGAAGGCCCTCGAAATGGCAAATGGCTGATAAGTCGTATCTCACAATTGCGGAAAATTCATGTGTTGCTATTTATTATGGAGTTGAAGATACAATTAAGATGCCAGCAGGGCCATCAAGTGCTTAAGTGCAAAAATGTTATCACTAATGACACTTTCGATCACACTAGAATTGGCTCAACTCAACGAGGCCAATTTATTTTATATTAAGCCATTTAATGGATAAGCAAGCGCTTAGAGCGAAGGTTATCTTGTACATACATATATATTTCTTATTTAAAATTTGTATATTTGTTCTATGTTTTCCTAAGGACAATTTGCTGCAGATTTAATTATTGATATTTTGAATTAACAAGTAAGGGCTGAGATTATCTTGTCCTTATTTTATTTAAATTTTTTCTTTATAGTACATTTGGAATGCAGTTCTATATAGATATACCAAATTTAGACTTTGATATATTTTATTATGTTGCGGTATATTTTTGATATATTGTAAGAATATGGTTTTATTGAAAATGACGAACACATTTTACTGCTTTCTTTTACTCTTACTTGCTTAAAATTGGATCATTATTCTCTACTTATAATGATTTTTACAACAAATCACAATTGCTAAGTTCTTGCAAATATGAGTGTGCTTATTAAAGATTTGGTATTGACTCGCAATTTATTCATTTTAAATAAAATTGCTGTTTAGCAAGTATAAATTGCTAGTTTTGTCTCTAGGTTTTCGCTTTCATTACTCCAATTTAATCTAGTTGTATTTATTGATAATTTGAATACAGCAAACACAGCACAATTGTTAGGCACTTTCGTGTGAGTGTGTGTTCATCGAAATTTTGTTATTGACTCGCATATTGCATATTGCCTAACCAACACTTGACAAGGGCTCTCATAATTTAGCCAGAGAGCATCGTGGAAATAAGCATAGCTCAATTCGTCAGCTGTCTGGATGAGAGCTGCGTATAAATCCGCAACTACAACATTCGCAGCAACTTCAGCCAGAGGCCGACACATGACAAGTGCACTTAATGTTGCTGTATGTGTTTTGTGAACTGCGCTTAGTTAACTGACAGTTGCGTGAACGAGTGTGGCTGAAGCATTCACATAGCCAGTGTCATTGGCATTTGCGTCGAGGAGGCGTGAGATATGTCTGCTCCTGACATTCATTTGAATAGAACGAATACTCGTAAACTCCTCACTCATACATCCACTCACACACACACACACACACACTCAGTTAGTAACAAGATTATCATTACGTTTATTATCATCTTCACTTCCACTTCAAGGACGCACGCAAGCAGAGCAAAAAACCCAGTGACTAGCGGAAGGGAGACGTTCTCATTTCATGTTGTATACTCGTAATTAAGTCGCTCATTTGATGCTTAAATCCTTGCCGCCGACCGCAGGAACCGCACAATCAATCTCAAGTCGTCTGGGTAAATTCGCTCGATTTATTTTTGCCCACTCGATGCGAGCGAGCAGCATTTATCAAAAATGTTGTTGAGCCAGCGAAAATTTGAAGAGTGCTCAGCTGAATTTAATAATCATTTAGGCAGCAAGTAATCGTAAACACTTGTGTGCAAGTACTTTACTACACTACTGTATAGATTGTGCTCGTCGTATTAGCTGAACAGCTGTTACTGCTGCTGCTGCTGCTGTATTTCTCCAATAAACAAATATCACGTATACGCCGCATGAGGCACATTACGCACACAAGACGATGGCCCACGTCTGTCGGGCAAATGCTCGGTAATTGAAACTATTTGCTTTTTGGCATTTTCATTAACGCCAATTTCCGTAAAATTTAACGCACTTCCTGACAAATGTTGCCAGCGCCTGAAATTGGCATCCACGATGCAAAATAGAGGCAACAGCCATTGGCCAAATGAGCGTCGACTTGAAATGTGCTAATTACTTGAAAATCAATTGTCGCAATTCATTTCAGTCTTCCCTCCCTTTCATTTTGGTGTGTGTGTGCTTGCTCTTTCAAAATTAAGTATGTTAATTTAAATTTAACGTTCCAATGAATTTTACTTTGTGCTGTGCAGCTGGCATGAAAGCAGCTTGCATATTCCTTCAAACGAGCAGATTTCGCTCGCGTTCTCTTATTTTCCTTTCGCTGAAAATGATTTCTGCAAATGTTCTTAATGAAGGCCAACCGACATCACAGCCGCCGCTTTAGTCCTTAGTCCTTAGTCGTCGTCCTGTCATGTAATCAACGCCAACGCAAAGTGACGACCATCAAAAAAATTAGTGAACAGCGCGGAAAAAATGTGTAAAGGATTTGTGGGAAGGTGAATGGGATTGAATTGAGCCGCGTGTCCTTCGAATGCTCACCAAATGAAGCTACAATTAATAAATGATTTATGCGGGAATCTTTGCCATGAATATCTAATCTCATAGCGATAGATAATGAGAATCATTGAGACATCGAGCTGTAATTTATCCACAACCCGCATTTTTTTTTTTGTGGTATTCTCAATGAAGTGCATAAAATATTATTAATTATTTGGCAATGCTTCTTAAAGTAGATTGTACTCTTGCAATTTAAGACTTGCTAAAACTACTCGTAACCATGGTAAAAACAAAGCTTTGCAAAGTTACAAACTTTCCCCTTAGATATTAGGATATTGTTGGTTTCTAAAGTTGTGGCATGCAAAGTTTATTGCAAAAAACTTTAGAATACTTTACTTTCTTATTCGTGCGTCTAGCGGCGGTCTCTTGCTTAGGAGATGATGGATTTTGCGAATTGATTGGCAATGTTTCAGGTTTCACATTTTGATGGAGCTTCAAATTTCCCAATCAACGAAATTATCAAGTTGCGTCTGTGCTTCATTTTTACTGGGTATTTATTTCTTTAATCTATTTCTTTAATCTATATTTAAAAATAAATATGAATGAAAATTTAGATTATATATATTCCACTCCTTGAAAATTATTCCAAAGCTCAGTATTATTAGTATTTTAAATATAACAAAACATTTTTTGAAGTCATTGACATTGAAGAAAGAGAAAAAACACGCGTTGGCAGTAAAGTAATTTAAAGAAATCGAATTGGTCTGTTGCACTTACGATAAGTATGTGCTTGCAACACCCAATTTAAGCTATTCAAAGCTCTGGAAGGAATATTGTTTGAATCGTGAATGGCATACAGAATAACAATATAAATGGCTAACGAGGGGGAAAAAGTGCAAGGCAGCAGCACTCGATAGACAGTTTAAATGGCGCAAGAGCAAAAAAAAAAGGTAAAATAAAGAAAGTTTAAATGTAATTTAATGACCAGTAGAGGGATATTTCCACTATGAAAAAGAAAACAGAAATAATAGAATAAATAGAAAACTTTTCAAGTCAAGTTCACTAGCATCTTCGCTCGTACTCGTACCTTGCACAAAATTGCATTTCCACATTTTTTTGCAACCCGAAACGAGAAAAACGTACAAAGTTTTCGTTGGCAATTTATTTGTTTGCTTCTTGCTTCGTTCATTTTGTAAACAGCATGGAAAATTACACAGAACTTTGGCAGCAAAACAAAAGTTAAAGGGAGCTGCATGTATTGGATAAATCAGACTGCAGCTCATTGTTCTCGTTTCTCAGCTTTTTCCTTGTCGTTTAGAGCACCAGCTGACTGACTGGTTGGCTGACTGCCTGACTGACTGAATACCTGACTGCCCAATGTGCAAACATTCTGGTGAATTGGCTTGGCTCCTGGCACAGTTCATTGCCAGTTCACTGCATACGAAAGCATTTGAAGGCATGACTGCAATTGCGATTGACTCGTATCCATCGGTGGTCTCTATTGATCTCTTATTCACAATATAGACGGAGAGAGTTGAATGCTTTTAGATATCACTTCTGCTGAACAAAAGATTTCTTAATATGACGAGAGTTCCAATACCAATCACATTGAGAAGAAATAACTTGAGATGGTCTGCGGGTCTCATATTCTAAATTTTAATCATACAACTAATACAACTTTTAGAAAATAAAACATAACATGAATCACAGAGCCTATAAAGTTTTTATACCCGCTACCCATAGGGTAGAAGGGTATTATAACTTTGTGCCGACAGGAAATGTATGTAACAGGTAAAAGGAGGCATCTCCGACCCTATAAAGTATATATATTCTTGATCAGCGACAACAGCCGAGACGATCTAGCCATGTCCGTCTGTGTGTCTGTCCGTCTGTGTGTCCGTCCGTCTGTCCGTATGAACACCTAGATCTCCGAGACTATAAGAGATAAAGCTATACGAGAGATAGAGCAGAATTTGTTATGTTTGCACGCAGATCAAGTTTGTTTCAAATTTTTGCCACGCCCACTTCCGCCCCCGCAAATCAAAAAAATGGAATAACAAGCGTAATTTTAAAGCTGGAGTAGGTATATATAATAATAACTATAGTAGTTATGATTCCTGAAAATTTGGTTGCGATCAGATAAAAATTGTCGAAGTTATTAAAGAAATACTTTTGTATGGGCAAATACGCCTACTTACAAGGGGTCTTAGTTACTTTGGCTGACAATCTGGTATATTGAGCCGTCTATGGTATATTTTGAATGCGGTACTTTATCGATATACCACATATACCATTCGGTATATTTTTAGTATTTTTGCAGTATATTTGGTACATTTTGAGAATAATACCGCAAAATATATTGCTTTTATTCAAAATGGGTAGCGGGTATCTCACAGTCGAGTACACTCGACTGTAGCTTTCTTACTTGTTAATTTTGAAAACAATAAAGCTTTTATATTAGTTTAAGGTTTCACATATTAATAGAGGAGATTTATACTTGCTATTTATACATAGGTGAGATAGGTATTATAACATAGTGCCGGCAGAAAAGAATCTAAAAGGCAGAAGGAGGTATTAAGAATATACATATACAGTGTCAGTGTCAAAAGCCGAGACTATATACCAATGTCCATCTGTCTGTCTTTCCATCCACCGTTTTGAAGTCTAGATCTCAGAGATAGAAATATATTTTTTTTTCGACTGCACTTGTTATGTTTAGAATAAATAACTGCCAAATTAAGCAACAATAAGTAATATCAGGTGCCCATTACTTCACAATTTATTTTAAATTCATGATTATTCGACGTTTACAAATCCTTCAATAATTGAATGCATATATGTTAAATAACTTGATTGTATGCATATTTGCAAATTGTACAAATTGGCCTATAGTATTTCCTAATAGGATGGGTATGTACCTAACACCTTATAGCTGTTTTCTCTCACTGTGCCTGCGCCGCAGGCAACAGCCACAACGCCAACGGATGTTCAAGGTGGGGGAGGAGGTGGGACGACGGGCGGCGGCGAGGGCGATAACTATGATGAGCGCATAAGGTACTTTCGAATGAAGAAGGCAGAATTCCGCTGCAAGGAGCAAGAGCTGGCCGCAGAGGTCAAGGGGCTTGAGGTGACGTAGGCAAGGCTAGCTATCGAAAATGTCTTGCTCTTGGACTCTTTACGAAAAGACTCAATGAGCAACCGATTTATGAGTTCTATTGATGCTAATAGTCATTTATGACAGCAATAACATCTTCAATACATTCTTCTTATGGGCGACTATTATCTTAGTCATTCGAATCGGATTCGGGTTCAATTCAACTGGATGATGTTTGTCCGGGAAGAACTATAAATAAAAAATAAAATATTTTAAAAAAATATTTATAAAAATGTTCACAACCGACATACGTGAACAATTGAGGAGCATTTTAGATTTTTAGTTAAAATAGTTGTATTTGAAGTGACTCTGAGCTCTGGACTCTCTAGACTAACTATACAATCGTCTAGATAACCTTACTAAGATTATGTTTGCAAAGGTATCTGAGTTATTTTACAATATTATTTAAACTTCATTTCAAGTTGTCATTGAATTTGATAGATCTAGATTCTATAATTGTATCATGGTCTAGCCTAGTCTAAGCGTGGGTATTGATATTGTTTGAGTAATCTTAGTGTGGTATCAATATGATTTAATACGATACCGTTGTGATTGGCAAAACTGATGCTGCCAACTCACCCCAAATATTGGATTACTACATCAAATATATACTAACATCTGTTGGCGAGTGCATCTATTGTCGAATGCAGATGTTATCGCGCCCATCTAATTTGCACAACAGTCGCGTCGCAAATTTTGATACCACCTTAAAATTTAAATTCAAACTGCAAATAAACTGAAAATGCTCACCCCTACAACGTGTTATGTTCAGAATAATGAATTATTGCGATCAGATAAAAATTTTTGGAAGTTATTTAAGAAATACATTTCGGCAAAAATCGGGTCTAAGCTGCTTTGGCAGTCAATCAGATATTTTTTTTTAAGATATGGTATATTTTGAATGTACAATAACAATATATCATATATAGCTTTCAGTATTTGTATATATTTTGTGTATATTTTTATAATACGGTTTTCTGAATAATAAAACATTTATTTTTTTTTTTTTGAGTTAGATATTCTTACCATCATAAGTTAATAGACGAGTTTCAATTGCTCATTCTTGCATTGCGTGAATATTAACTATTTTTCATGCTTCGAAATCAATGTAAATATGTACTTCAATGGCTCGAATTTGTGGCTTTCATATCGAAATTGTCGAAGCTTTTAGTCGCTTTTCGAATGTCGTCACCATAAATGCATTTCCCATTTCACCGTTGCTAAGGGCTGTCAAAAAGCATTCATTAAAATTGTTGAACATTTTCAGTGAATTACAATCACACCGGAACCACAGGCACTCACATTAAAACGCCGCAGGTGTTTCGGCAATTGTGGAATGGGGCGAGATTGGCACTTAAGCCTTTGGAGTTCGCACATGCTTATTACAATCCTGGATATACCATACACACACACATACATATTTATTTACACCTCTTGGAATTCATAGTACTCAGCGTCGCCTACTTTCGACGGTAATCATTTCCGGCACATGAGAGAACTCACCTTAAACACGCAATTATTTAAACGAAAAAAAATTCCATTTAACGCTATCAAGCTGATAACAAATAAAATTGTACATCTGCCATCGGGCAAGGAGAGCCAGGTAAGTGAGGCAGTCGCAGTCTTTATTGCAAACAACAATGGAATGGCCTCTAAGAGGTAATGGAAGCGGCAATGGCAGACGCAGAGGCAGAGGCAAAGGCAGATGGCTGCAAAATGAAAAATCCCTCAATATGCAATTTACCATAAATTTATAATTTACTGACAAATTATTTTCATAAGCCATTTGCATTTATATGGCCCACAAACTGAGACACATGAGCCTGCAGCGCCCTCAAATGAAGCATTGCACGTGAGAAACTGAGCAAAGTCCCTTTTGTAAGGTATTTATTACATGAGACCTAAAAGCAGTTTTTTTAATTTAGCAAAATCTCTTTCTTTCTCTAATTAGATGTCTAACGATTTAGCCTAATATTTGGTAATTACAACTGATTTATTATTAGCCGGAGATACCGTTTGGAAAGCCAACTCTAGGGTATTGTGAAAAGACAACCACAGAAGAGAACAACAGGCTGTTAAGCAGTTAGCAAAGACTTCGCTTTCACTTGCTCCTCAATGCCATTTTTCGGCTTTTATGTACGAAAATTTTGCAACGGGGAAGTCGACTCATAAAATATAAAATTGATTTTCACGCGAGTCATTAACTTCCTTAAGCATCCGCATACAAGAATGTGAGTGTTGTTTTTTTCTTTCTTTCTTTTTATATATATTTTTTTTCGAGGGAAAGGGTGACTGCATTATTCATGTGCTTGTGTGGGAACTTGGGGAAGTTGCACACACCGAAGGAACACTTCTTCCAAACAATGTGGCAATCCGATTAATTTGCCGAAAATTTACCAAAAGAGCTCAGGAAATTGTTTAATTTCATATGAAATTTAAGATGGGAAATGAAGTCGGGTGGAAATTTACAAAAACAAAAGTTTGTTGCGACAAAATTTTGTTAAGTGATGTGTGAATTCTCGCATACAAGAAATGAATGAGTATTTTAAACATTAAATCCCATTATGTTTTAATATTTGCAACCACAAACACGAAATTTCAAATGCAAACTCCCAAACGACTAAAGAAGAGCAAATGAAAAAAAAGTTTTAAAATTATATTTACATTTCAAAGGGTCATTAAGGCACACGTGAAATTTAAAATTTAATTATCAACTAATGTCAACAAACTTAACAAACAATTCATTAGAGGTCACGAAAAAAAGGTAGTCAAATCAAATTAGATTTGATTGTTGTTCACATACAAATTTGTTTCTAGTTTGCAAACAAACTATTACAGCTTTTTGTAATAAAGATGCTATTGAAATATAATCACATAAAATCAATTAATATGTATGATAATTTTTTCAATGATCACTTGACTTCTTTGTGTTGATGGACTCTCAATGTTTCTGTTTTATTCATCTGTGCATATGTTACTGCATTGTGTGATTGTGTGACCACACCCAACTGACGATAGTGGCAATTGGAAATTCAAGACTCATTCTCGCATTTGCACATCAATAAATCGCTGTCCAACGACTTTTCATGCTTTTCTTTCTACGGTCAATGTTGTCTCTGTTGCTTCCGGTTTGCATCGAATGCTCACTTCTCGTTGTAGTCTGTCAATGTTAAGCATTTTATGTTCCATCTATGACTTTTGATGGGATAAAAAACATTCGGCTTTCCCCTCCATCTGTATTCTGAATTTTAAATTATAAGATTAACTCAAATTTCTACCAGTATTGAACAGAAGACTTTAAAAAAAGAAACAAATGAAAATACTCTATTAATACGAACTTTTTATTTATTTTTCGTTCTCTCTCTCTTTCCCTATTCTTGTATGTTTTCTTTAATTAAACAAAGGGTACAATTTATGTTAAAAGAGTGGAAAAAAAATAAAACAAATTGCAACTAACAAATCTCCAAGTTTCTCTCATTTCTTTTTGTTTTTGCACGCTGAGCAAATTTATATATAGCAAAGTAAGCGGTAAAGAAACTTGTGAAGTAAAGGCGCACGGTGCAAGCACCATGGAAAATTAATCAGTGGCGTTTAGTTACATCCACGAAATGTATTTAAAGGCCAAATGAGCGTGCATAAGTGATAGAAAGGAGAGAGAGAGAGAGAGAGAGAGAGAGAGAGAGAGAGAAGAACGGATATAAGAAGGAAAACAAACAGAGGCACTCTCAGGCAGGACTGTCATTAAAGATGTGCCGGAGGCTAGGCTAAATTGCGTATACGCCGTGTATACGAAAAACACTTGAAAACGCGCAGTTAAAACGGAAATTGTGTAGCGTTCTTTCTAGTTCTCTTATTCTGGCACTCTTCTCTCATGTTCGTCGCTTTGTTTGCCGTCTCCGCCACCACTTCTCGGTGTAAATTTCCAAAAGGATACAATTTAAAACGTCTTGGAGCCAAAGGCATTGCTACTAGGCAACTCGAAAGAGCAGAAATGTTTTCACTCTTCTGCTGCCCACGCCTCGCAAATGTAAACACAGACACTCACACACACACAAAAGATACAAGAGAAAGCTTGAGACTTCGGACAGCGCTTGTGTGGGTTGTGTGAGTGCGTCTGTCTCCTAATGAGAATGTGAGAAATGCCTTCAAGTTTTGTGTTAATCCGTTAAGTTTGCGAAATGTAAACTCACTTAAACTGAAATTTACACTGTCCATTCCTCAGCTAGATTCTGTCTTAAGAACACAAAACTCAAACCACAAGACCTTACTAATTTTACAATTTTATTTGATCTTTTTGGAAAAGAATTTCAAATTACAGCCAGCAAATGCTTAATATAGAATAATCTCCGTTCCCAACTACAATGTGGAAATATATAAGCCAGCGACTAATTCATTATAATTATATTTATTTCACTGAATTTCTAATTAAAATAATACTGTCAATTATCTCTTGTTTAAAATCAAATACACTTCAATTGAGATTATTGATATTTTAACACAATTTCATTAGTCAATAATTAACTCACTCCTACTTAATCCTTATAGCCAATTATGGTAATTGGTAAATCGATATTATTACATAGTATTTATTCATTTATTTTCATAAAATGCAGAGTGCATCCTGTGATTAGATTGGCTGGATGGCGAAATTAATAAATTTTATTTTCAAATGCCTTTGGAAAATCAACTGTCGCACATAAAGTTTATTATTTTCCTGCCATAGAACAATTTCAGGTAATGAAATACTCTCGACGTCTGAAGACTTTTCGCGACACGTTTTATTACACTTTACATGTTCAATTTGCAGTGGCAGCCGAAAAGAAACAACCAAAAGCAGCAGGCAACAACAACAGAAACAAGATGAAATGGAAAAAATAGAAAGAAAGTCAAGACGAGACGAAGGAAAAGTTGACGTCAATGTTGCCGTCAACGTTTGTTTGCCTGTTTGACTTTTTTAATGTTTTTCTTCAGCATCGCTCTTTTTATTATTATATCCGGTTTACGTGGCGTATGATGAACACGTTTATTGGTTGCGTGGCATTCGTCTTCTCTCCCGACCCAATGCCTTTCAAAGTCTCGCCACGTTTTGAGTTGTTTATCTATCGTCGAAGTGACGGCGGGTGGTTGTGTTTGCCTTATTGGATCTTGATATGTAAAAAGCGTACGCACACACTCACACTCACACACACACGCACAAACACTAACACATACACACATGAGGGCGAGCTTGTTATTTTTGCCATTTCACACAAACCAATTGACAGCACTCACAATAAAGTCGTCGTGGCAACCATTTGACTTTGATTTCATGTGCAGCTGCTGATATCATAGATTCCTGGCAATTTATTTATCCCACAAAGGCATTTGTTGCCTCTAAGTCCACATAACCTGGTAACAAAAAACACACATTCTTATACTTATTAAATGCTTTGTGCAAATGTGTGTACATTATATTGATTTAGGTTGGCTCAACTTTAAAGCTAGCAAAGATTTCTTCAGTTCTCTGTTGCCAATCGACGTTCAAATTATTGTCATTAATTTTTATATCCAGCAAATTTTTTATGCAATTTAAATTGTAAAGATACTCGATCATATAAATTTAACTTTGTTGCCGCTCGACGCCTGCCAACATTTGGTTGGCAACTCCAGGTTAAAGCGTCAAATGAGGGTCACAAACCAAGACAGAGATTGTGCGATAGCGAATCGCACAAATGCGCAGCTCACACGTAAGGCAACAGCAAAGAGCATAAACCAGGATGGAGTGAGGGCATCAGGACATTAACGACACCGCGATAACTTCAATTTTTCATTTTGGTGATTACAAGAATCTCACTCCAAGCGCATTGCCGCCATTTCCGTTTCCGGTTGCCGCTGTGCCGCATGCTCACTCACATACACACACACACACACACATGCATACATATAGAACACGCTATTAGCCTCGGTTCACATTTTAGTTGTCGCAGCTCAGACACTTGACAATTGCAACACGTGCTCACGATTTCAACATTTCTTGTCTGTCTTATTGTGGCAGACATTTTAGGCTCAATTCTGGAGACACTTTTTTCGCCGTTGCAATGGCGTCTTAAATCACACACGCACATACAAACACACAGGTAAGACCCTCAAGTTGTGAGCGTAAAATATTCAAATTAAAAGGACTTATGTAGGCACTCAATGTAACCGCCATTATGCTACATTGTTGTTCTCAGTCAGCAGTCAGCGCAGCATCGACTGAGGACAGAGACCTCGACCTCGACGACTTCTCCCTCGCCATCGACTTGGCAGTATGGGCTGCTGCTTCCGGTGCTTTCAACGCTAAAGCTGTCATTTTTTTACACTTTAGTTGACAGTGGCAGCCATTTGTGGCAACAACCAGAACCCGCTTCCCACTCGCTGCTAGTTGTCCTTGTGGCTGATGTGATGTGCTTGCCTCTTATTGCTGCCACTGCTGTTCTTCGTCTTGTTGTTGTTGTTGTTGTTGTTGTTGTTGTACCTGTGTATGTCGCATTTTCCGGGTAATTTACATTCCCATCACAGCACATACACATACACACTCTCTCAGATACTCATAGTAAGAGATGCATATAGCAGCAACAAAGTCAACTGGCTGCCATTCTTTCTGCTGCTCCTCTTCTGCTCTTCAAACAATCTTAAAATAATAAAAAATAATCATTTCTTATATCGTCGCAACGTTATTTCACCCTCTTTGTTTTAGTTGCCATAGTTTAGTATTCTGTCTGCTTTATATATTTTTTAATTCTCATATTTTTCCCGTAACAGCTGCGCATTTTATAACCAACAAATTAAGCGCATAAATTTGAGACACAGCATTCCCAAGGAATTTGTTGAGTTTATTGAAATGATTCGCAATCTTTAGCTTTCTTCTATGGAGCTGAGACTTCGTACGAGATTTTCAATAGTGAAAATATTTAAAATATAAATCAAATGTAAGTTTTTATTTATATTAAAAATAGAATGCTATGTTTAATACATTTTGGATTTACCATCCATAAAAGAAGACTTGGGCATGCGAAACCTTTAAGTCATCGCATTGTAAGTTGAAGCCACTTCTTTTTTAGCGTACATTAAAAATATGTATTCGTAGTAAAAATATGTACGTTCATTCACGTTTATATTCACATTTGTGTGTGTACATTTGTGAGGCCTTGAGCAGGCAAGTGGAAAATCGGCAGATCACATTTGATTCATTAAAAATACAATTTCACAGAGCGTAGTTGTGTGTTGCTGCTCGGAGACAGGGAAAGCTGAGAATTGAAGTAAAAACTGCTTCGGCTCGAGAAGAGAAAAGGAAAAGCCCTCGAGTGTACACTTTTCTTACTCTTTGTCTGCACTTCTTCTCTTCTTTTTTTTGGGACCGAGACAGAGTAGCTGCTGAAGCGCACTCAAAAATTTATTGTCGGCAACTCGAAGTTCGACATGAATTTTATTTATTTGCATGTAAATCGGATTTGTGTGACCCCAAAGACATTCGAGCGTGAAATATACCAGCAACAGTCGCCACTCACCCCTGGAGCAGTTCCTTTTGCTCACCAGATCTCTGTCCAGCCTGTGTCGGTCAGACACATTGCATCCTGGCCAAGACCACGTGACCATCCGGAAGGTAAAAGACGCAGAGTTCGTCGCCTGAATGAACACCAAAAGCATTCGTGGGCGTTTGTCTTCGAGGCCTTTTCACTTGGCGCTGTTTGAATGTCAAGGCGTGGTCGAGTTTACTGTTTGTTTCGTGTTTGCTCTTGATTTTCTGTTTCCCTTCCACGGAGTACTTTGAATCAAGGAATTAATTGGGTAACTCGAATCTTCTTTAAAGATTTTTCAATTATTATTATATTAATATATATTTTTTTATTCATCTGATCTTGAAATACAATTGTGAAAGAAAATTGAAAATTTCGTGAATTTGGAATAACAGAGTCTTTTTTTCTCAACACTTTATAACTTTAACTTAAAGTGAATTTAAAATATATTTTTTTTATTTATCAATGCTAAGAAGTTGTCTGAGTAACTTTAATGCTCCGTAATGACTACGAAAATATTTGTCATTATTTTTTTTTAAATTTATATTTACTTCATAGCAGCATTCACTGAGTGAATGAACCATTCTCTACTTAATTTTCAGTTATTGTTAACATTCAGTAGAGCCTTATGTATTTGGCTCATCATTTTTTAGGTTCTTTAAAAGTGTATTCATTCTTCAACTTTCAGAAAAGACAATTTCCATCATGTTTTTATTTATCTGCAGCTTTTAGTTGTTTTGTGGATTCAGTTTATTGTTAGCCACGGAACCTTTTTGCGGCATTCCTTTATCATTTGAAATTTAGTCGGATATGGACGTGGGCAGTGTGTTATGCTTGCATGATTACGAGTACAGGGGCCAACTGGTCGACGGCTCTGTTAGCCAGTTTTCAGTGTGTTTTATTAGCTATTATGCCTAAAATATGGCTTACGTCTCGTTTATTGTTATTTATAATGATTCATTTTGCACGTTTTTATGGTTGCCAAGTGCTAAGAACGGTCGCTCATTGGTCGTTGCAACCGTCCGAGCTTCAATTCAGCGCTGAATCTCCGGTGCTCTGATCTGACAATATTTCACTTCACTTTTTATTTTCGTTAATCCGTTTTATTCGCATTCATACGCCCAAGAGTAGGTATTGCCTTTTGAACTGTTATCTTCTGGATGGCAAATTGCTTTTCCTTCGATCTTACATCTGTCTCGTGCCATAAAAGCTTGCAATAATTTACATGATTCGCATTACCTCTCGTTTTTAACATCTACAATTTCACCAGAATCTACAGAAAATCTTACAACTGAAAACTTGTTATTCAATAGCAGCTTTTAACTTTTAACTTTAATCAGATCTAAATGTTCGTTGCGAGATATAAAAAAATCATGATTACTATAGACATTATTGAAGCTACCAAAAATATCGACTCTATCTTTAAAATTACACTTGTTATTTGATTTTTGTCAATTTGAGGTCGTGGTAAAAGATTGAAACAAACTTGATCTCCGTGCAAACATAAAAATTACTGTTAAACTAATTATATCTCATATATATGTATATTCATACAGACGGACGGGCAGACAGATATGACTAGATCGGCTCGACTGTTTACGCTGATCAAGAATACATATACTATATAAGGTCAGAGATACCTCCTTCTGCCTGTTACATACATTTCCTGGAGGCAAAAAGTTATAATACCCTTCTACCCTACTTTGGGTGGAGGATATACAAATACCAATTTTTGATAAAAATTTACCAGATCCTTATTTGTCATATATAATTTAGTTATCGCTTTATATTATAAAATCTTAAGTGCTTTGCCGTAAGCCGCTTTTAAAGAAATTGTTCATCTTTAAAATGTTGTAAATTCGGTCAAACTATTCAAAACTCATAACATATGGTTTACACAATAGTATCTGGAATTTCTTTTTAAAGATATTTGGTATAATAATATTCATAGTTTTGTAATTATGGCTTATCAGCATACAAATTGAGAAATCAAGAAGTTTTCACTTTAATAGGAAGTATAAATTGAATTGTGAGCTCAGTGAAGACTTTTGACATTATGATTAATCGCATAATCCTTGAATATTAAGTGATTCTGTTTGTTATGCTATTATGCAATGGGGACTGTGATTTTGAGTGCCCCTTTGATAAAAAGGTATCTTAGATATAGTGCAGTGTGTAATGGAACAAAAGAGTGTTCTTTTAGCGAGGATGAGTTACATGTTTATTGCAAATATCTCATAACTAACCGTCCTCAAACTTTCTACTGTGCAAACGGAGTGCCTATCGATAAATTTCAAATGTGTAATAAAAAAATTGATTGTATCGATCAATCTGATGAATCGCCTGCACTCTGTAAGATGCAAAAAAAGCTGGAGATGATCCGAATTCTTTATTCGATGTATAAAAAGTACGTAATAAACATGGAAATAACATATAGTACGTTAAAATTCACTTGACAGCATTTTTATCATGCTCAACGATAACTTAATACATTATTTTTAAACATTAAAGAAAATAATAATTACTAGAATGTGCACACAGATATAGAGAAATAAACTGCACTGACTCGCAGTGATATATTCATTTATATTGATTAACTATCAAAATCTATTAGGCTATCAAATTTGGTTCACAAAAATTAGGTATGATCATTAAATATTATTGCGGCTGAAAAAAAAAATAATAATATAAGCAATATAATTAAATAAGCTTCAATTTAATTTCATAGAACTTAAAGTAATACAAACCTGTCGTAGGGGCCGAAGAAAATTAAATTTCCATCAATTTCATTTAATCTGTGAATTTGGTCAGTGCTTCCAAAAACTCCGACGATTTTACCAACATCGATTTCGATTTGTCTTCCCAATTGAGTTTTATTAGTAGACAATATACAAGTTTTCTTCCAGTCCCGTCTTGTGTAGACACAAGATGCGAAAAGACTTTATCACTTCGTTTTGCCGTATATGCGGAACTGATTATCTACAAGACTCGTCGAGTATAAATTCTTGCCAAAGGGAAATTTAAATTTCCCTCGGCTGCGCTGGCAGAATTTGTACTCGACGTTTCTTGTAGAAAATATGCGGTGCACCTCTTGCCGAAAATCTGTGCTTAGATTCTAGTGCGTAGTTCGGAATATGCAAAATAAAAATACGCTCAAAAATATATGCAGTAAATAAAATGTTTATTATACTTGAAATTAAATTTATTAAAACTAATACAATGAGTACTTAAATTTATATATAATATTATCTAAACAGTTTTACTTATAACTAAATAATATAATAGCTAAAAGAAAAAATTAATTTATTTCGCCGTTTTCAATATTCTTCGCCCTGAACAATGCCTTGTAGTTTCTATTTTTATCATCCAACGTAGCTCTTTCGTGGTCCTCAAAACTGTAAATATAAATACAAATACAAATATATTTTTTAATTTAAATCAGATTAGAATAGTAGTTTAATAATATTAACAACTTACCTCTTATTGTTTTATAAAAGACGCGCAGGAAAAAATCAACTTTCTTGTACAACACTCACAAAACAAATGACAAATGATACACAAAATTGCACATGTTCGAGAAAAGTAGGCGTTAGGGAAATTACGCGTTGCGCTAAGAGTCTCGGTCTTGGCATGACACGAAACACAATTGGGTTGGCAATCTAGTATATTTTGCACTCGACGGTACATTTTGAATCTAATAATAGCCTTTGGTATAATTTTAGAACTATTGGGTAAATTAATATGGTATGTTTTAAAATTAATACCGTAATATTTTGCTTTAAAATGGGTAGAGGATATTTCACAATCGAGGACACTGGACTGTAGTTCTCTACTTGTTGGTATATACATATAAATCGAACCTAAAAAAAAACACTAGCGTAATCGGGTCATAGTTGCTTTGGAAGACAATCTGATATTTTATATTTTTAATGTATATTTATTTCGAGATACCAATTATATAATTTATTACATTTTAGTCTTTTTTTCGGTATATTATTTTATATTTCGAGAATATGGATTTATTAAAAATTAGATTCTAGCTTTCTTGCTATTTGTTATTTATTATTTGCGAAACAACATTTCTAAAATTTAGTTGCAAAATAAACAGACGCAGTCAAACATGATATTGAAAGTCTATAATAATGCAATTACAAATTTTAATTAGTTTAATTTTAATTTAATTAATTGGTATTCAATTATATTATTCAGACAAAAAATGTCCGTTGTCAGGTTGATGTGCCGAATTTGTCCATATCATTTTTTCAGAATTTAAAAAAAAAAAAAACATATAAAATAAGAAAGATACAATTGTGCTTGATGATTGAGAGCATTTATTCGTTATCAATGAAGATCGCGAAAGAGTATTCTGCACTTCACTAAAATGTACACATACATATATTTGAATACTTGTGGTAATTATTTAATTTAATTTATTTATAGACGTCAGCTATCATGCCAAGCTTCAACCCAAGACGATTGTATTTCCTCAGATAAAATATGTGATAACAAGTTCGATTGTCCGAATGGCCGGGATGAGTCTATAGAGATGTGCATGCAAGAACTTCGGTATCCCTATTTTCAATGTGGCCATGGAAAGATCATCTATAATAGTAGTCAACTGTGCGACAACAAATATGATTGCCTCGATGGCTCTGATGAGTTGGAAACTCATTGTCAATTCAACGAAAAATGGATTCCGAAGCCGGCATTTACATGTGCAGAGCCTAAGGGAAATGGTTTAAAATTTACTAGCAACACAACAATGTATGCTAAGAAGGAAAGTAATGAAACACATTATTTTGTCTATGCAAGCTGTGTGGTTCAATTCAAGTGCTACGATTCATATCAAGACTTCAAGGGCATAAAGTGGAATGTTTGCATGATTGATGAAAATGGATATGGAAGATGGTTACATGAATTACCAAAGTGACAGTCAAAATAAGAACTCAAAAACTAATGGAGATTTGGGCTGCAGATTAGATACTTATGATCATTATTCAGAAAATTTGCGCATTTGGAACTGTTCAAACGACGGCACAAATTGCGTAAAGAAGATAGAACCACCTTTAACTGACCCGTATATTAAGTTCAACTGGTCGAAGAACTTTATGTTGTTCCCGGAAATTCTACGTGAAAAAACATTTCGTTGTCGAGACAAAAAATGGCAAGGCTACAAACTGGAAGCTCCACCCCAACCAAGATGCGGCAGTGTGTACTTATTAATAGAATTTTCAACGCCATCTTACAAAATGAATATTTATCAATTTGCTTTTTCCTTTTATCTAGAATTGTGCAATACAAGTGATTTGTATTGTCTGGGCTCGTTGGAACCAAAGTGCAAGAAACGGGACAGAAAAATTATAAACTACAACTCGATGAGCTATATGGAACCCGGAACCACAGTTACTTATGATTGTTTACCTGAATACAAAGAAACTAATTCGAAGTTTACCTCGAAATGCCTTAACAACGGAACTTGGAAATATTCTGGTAGTGGAAAAGATTCTTGCTCTATGAAATGCGGACTAACTGAGGAATGGACCGACACCGCAATTGCCCTATTCACAATGGGCAGCTGCTATTTATGACAGAAACAATACGCAGCAGTACGAATACTCCTGTGGTGGTGTCCTAATACGACATAATAGCGTATTGACTGCTGCTCATTGCATTAGTGATGGAATAAATAAATTTGCAACTACCCGATTTTATGTGAAGCCAGTCTAAAAAGCCAGAGTATCCATCACTGATGGTGACAATGATTGTTGGATTGTTTACAAGATATTTGTTAATCCGTAAGTTCCATTCTGTCAATCATATTTGCAGCTCTTTTGATATCTTTTACCTATTAACAAATATAATTCGACATTGTATACATCCGATTTGGCTCTTTTGCATCTGAAAATAAACCCATATTTGCTATTAAAAATAGTTTGCGTACCAATAATCCACTTTGAGTTGGAGGATGCTTATACAAATCGCAATGGCAAAGGTATTGCATGGGATACGAAAGAAAGAATTTTAAATCAAAAGCTAAATTTATCTATGGTCGATGGAACACTAAAAAAAGAGATAACATCGCAAATAGTAACTTTAACATAAATGTAATTTCATACGAGTATTATGATAGAAATACACTTTGTAAAGGAGATAGTGGCTGCGGCTTTTTCGATTATTGCCCTAACGCCAATAAAATGTGTTTATTCGGTATCGTTAGTACAGGTCAAAGTATGGATATAAATAATTGTACAAGTAACGTTAAAATCAATAGTGTTTTGCATCCGAGCGCACTTGCATTTGTGTAAAAAACTATAGAAATAATTTCTAATAGATGTCCCAATTAATCTATTAAAATTGATAACCATCACCTATATAGAGTTTATAAAAAACAAGTAAGAAAGCTACAGTCGAGTGTGCTCGACTGTGAGATACCCGCTACCCATTTTGAATAAAAGCAAAATATTGCGGTATTTTTTCAAAATATAGCAAAAATACAAATATACTAAAATATATACCAAACGGTGTAATTGTTATCGATATAGTACCACATTCAAAATATACCATAGACGACACAATATACCAGATTGTCGGCCAAAGCACCTAAGACCCCTAGTAAGCAGGCGTTTTGCCCATACAAAAGTATTTTCTTAATACGAGTAACGTCCACAATTTTAATCTGATCGCAGTCAATCAGGAATCATAAACCCTAGAGGTATTATTGTATACACAAAAATTCGCAGCTCCAGCTTTAAAATTACGCTTGTTATTCGATTTTTTTGATTTGCGGGGACGGAAGTGGGCGTGGCAAAAATTTGAAACAAACTTGATCTGCGTGCAAATCTTACAAATGCTGTATAGCTCTATCTCTTATAGATCTAGGTAATCATACGGACAGACAAACATGGCTAGATCGTCTCGGCTGTTGACGCTGATCAAGAATATATATACTTTATAGGCTCGGAGATGCCTCCTCCTACTTGTTACATACATTTCCTGCCGGCACAAAGTTATAATACCCTTCTATGCGTAGCGGGTATAAAAATTGGCTCTATAAAATTAAATTGAAATTTATTATTATTATTATTATTATTATTATTATTATTATTATTATTATTATTATTATTATTATTATTATTATTATTATTATTATTATTATTATTATTATTATTATTATTATTATTATTATTATTATTATTATTATTATTATTATTATTATTATTATTATTATTATTATTATTATTATTATTATTATTATTATTATTATTATTATTATTATTATTATTATTATTATTTTTATGTTCTTTACTTTCCGTTTTATAGCCGAAAAAATATTCAATGATCAATCATAACTTTTGTGAACCAAAATTGTTGGCTTAATAAATTCTTAGAGTCAGGCGATGTAAATGATTTAAATATATAGCCGCGATTTAGAGCTGTTTATTTCTCTACATCTTTCAATACCTTAAATTTGTAATTTTTTTTGTTCTTACTTTACTTTTTTACACTTTTGAATATATATTTCTGAAAATCAGCTGTGTGCACATTTTAATAAGTTTTATTTTCTTAATAAAAATGGTTTTTGGTTTTGTTATCGCTGCTGTCATGTGAATTTTAATATAATTATTACGTACTTTTCACACGTCGAATTTTGAATTCCGAGGTTCAGCTTTATTTCTTCCTCCTTACAGATCACTCGATTCATCAGATTGATCTATCGATCAATCAATTATTTTCTTGCACATTTGAGATTTGTCGATAGGCATTCCGTTTGCCTAGAGTAGAAAGTTCGAGGACGGCTATATATATATATTTGCAATTAACATGTAACTCATCCTCGCCAAAAGAACACTCTTTTGTTCCATTACACGGTGCACGGTTCAGTAAGGTTATGCAAAGTTGAAACCAAAATTGGTAGTACTTTTATACCCACTGTATATTAATTTGATATGTGGCATAGGGGATCTCACAGTCGAGCACACTCGACTGTAGCTTTCTTACTTGTTTTATATTTGTACCAATGTAAACTAAAATCAAATAAAAGTATTCAAATACATACTGGCTGGAAATATATTTGATTTTTAACTCACACTTATTTATCTAGGAGCTGCCAAGATATTAATTTGCAATGCGAAAATGCGCAGATTACTCAATAGGCTGGAAAGATGACGAAAAGTGTGTGTTAAGCAGAAGTTAGGTTCACAATTTAAATCGGATTTCAAGAAACCAATAAACAAGAACTATTGGAAAAATATTAAGATGACAAACGACACAAATCCATTGGACAATAAGGTGATCTGGCAAAATCTATAGCATGTGCCGAGCGTATGCGCGAGTCACGAGCAGCCCCCAATAAGAGGACAAGTGAAATTGGATATTACATCCGATGTGGATTCCTTGGCCGATGTACTAGATATACAGCGATTTGTCAGCGACGTGTTCGCTGCGATGAATGTGCCACTTGAGGCCGCTAGCGAGATGGCAGACGCATTGATCGCCGCCGATTATATGGGAGAGCGAAGCATGGGAATAATCGTCTGCCTGCGATTGCCAACGATCTGCTCAATTTGAGAGTCGATCCACGAACGTGGCCGAAATTGCTTTGTGAGCGCGAGGCGTTGGCCCTGGTGGATGGGCAAAATGCACCAGGACCTGTGGTTGCAAATTTCTGCATGGATTTGGCCATGTCCAAGGCTAGGGAACAGATCATTGGCCTTGTGGTGTCTCGATGCTCCAACAACATTGGCATGGCTTCATGGTACGCATGCCAGTCATTGTCGCAGCCATTGATCCAATGCGCTTTTGCGTATCCTTTGAGGAGCGACTGAGCGATTTCCAGCAGCTGCCGCGAGATGCTTTGCCCTGGGACGCCAATCAGACGCCATTGATTCCTGGTGACAAGGAGAGTCTGCATATGCAGATGGTTGACGATCAGGGTGGCATGATTTTATCACCCTGCACTCTCTATACCCTGCGGGAGTATTATTATTGTAAGCAACATAAATTCGCAACTCTAGTTTAAAAATTACTCTTACTTATGAAAAATAAGATTGCCATGGACTTGACACGAAATGAACTCATCTAGCGATTACTGAAAATATTAAGCTGATAGTCGAATTGAGTCAATTGAGTCAATAATTATCATAACGATTTTATTGTCTCATTCACTAATAAACATTACACAACTCAATTAAAATAGTTTATCAATCTATCTTTTCGAACTCTTCAAAATAAAATAAAAATCTGGAATGCAGAAAGTTTATTTTACTTACAAAAACAAAGTGCATTTTCTATCAAAAGTTTCTAGTAGTTTAAATTTTTGTCAAAATATTATAGCTCAGGAGACGGCAACCGAACATAATCTGCGATATCATAGCTGATAATTCTGGGAGCGATAAAGCCGCCGTAACCAGGACTACTTCTATAGTAGAGGCCAATACCGTACAACGGAACTGGCGGATTTGAAGCAACATCCTGCATATCCAGAAATGGAATCGTGGTTTGTGCCGCATCCTTTTCCAGTCCCGTGTTAACAAATTCGATATATTTCTTCTTGTTTGGCAATGGCTCTGAACTGTGTGTTGATCGTGTTGGTACATCCAAATTATCGATGTTTAGTTTTTCGGGTGCATATTCATAAAAACTTAAGCGCCTAGCCACCGAATTTGTTAAAAACTCTTTGTCAATTGATAACAATAATGCTAATTTATATTGATTTAGTTCACCCTTTTTAAACCAATACGCGCCATGAGATACTTTGAGACTCAATCTCCCAAAGAAGACACCGAAACTCACGCCAGTTACAACATATGTTCTATATGTATGTGTTATATCACCCAGAGTTATGCGACGGTTTTCAGAACTCATTGCATGGTAGTCGACTCCCTCGGTGACATTGAAATCATCGATTTTGTAGTCTTCAATGGGCTTCCACTCAACAGTTGATTCGTTGATCGCACCTCGGGGCAAGAGTTGACCCTGTTGTATTTGCAAGTGGATTATGCGATTCTTCTTCACAAACCGCACTCCAGTCACAACTTTGTTATCCCACACATCCGATATAACTGGTCGAAGATTGAAGTATCGATCAGACCTTGGACCCGGTTCATCACATAGGCAGAAGCAGTAGCTGCATTTGTAAAACAATCTCCTCCAGCTCTCCACATTGTTGACGTCACGCCAACATTTCTCGCGCTCTCCAAATCGAGGCCCGTCACTATATTGAATGTAGTCATAGCGACGATTGCTGCTCTCCGGTGACTGACATACAGATAAGTCTGACTCTATGAACCGACAATCGTGAATTCGACCAGAGCACGAAGGTTGTTGAGAACAGAACTTTTGCTCGAAGCATCCCATCTTAGTTGTGTTAGTGTAATCGGGGCAGCTCTGACTGCATGACCCGTCGCTATTGAGATCCACCTCGTTCTCCACATATCCTTGAAGCAGTCGAGTTAGCTCTTCGTAGGTAACGCCTTGAACATGGTTTTTGGGATCGCAACGCCATAAAACACGATCAGCTTTTTTCATCGTATTTATGAGTGTGTCGAGAGCTTCTTCGTTGATAGTGTTGTAGTTGTTGCGAACCAAATTCGTTTCCGTATTGAAATTGCCTGGGCCGGACACCCGTCGAATCAGCAGTGAGTACTCGATTAGAATGTATGCCTTGAGTTCTGTCAGAGCGATATCCTTATACAATGAGTAGATAAGTTGTTGAGGTGTCTGGGAACTATGACAAAGTTTTTCCGATGACATCTCATATTTTTGCCGGAGTTGACCTAAAATTTCCTTGCTGATATATCGCTGTCCGTAAAGTTTCAAATAGAAATCATTATTTAAGAATTTAAGAGAATTTGGCCGAGTTATTTCTTCAGTGAATGAAATAATGAGAGTGTCATTCTCAGAAATAGACAATTTCTCAAAATTCGCAAATTCCTTTGAAATCGCTTCCATGTCGGCAACCATGTTGTTTATTTCATCCATTTGTGTATCACTATCGAATAAATAGTCATATAGCGGATGCTTAGATAGTGTAACGTGATTTTTTTCGATTTGATTAATTTGTGTGGCGATATTCTTGAAATGTTGAAGCACTTTGATTTGATTTTCGAGTTTTTTCCCATTGTCAAATTCACCAAGATCAATATTTATTTCATTAACATCGGTGCGCACCTTCGCTACTGTTTCATTTGCATTATGAACAAATGATACGACTCCGTCTACTTCGTAAAACGTGTCTGACTGACTTTGTTGACTGAAGAGCACAAATATCAGCAGCAATAGCCACGAAAGTGAGAACTGGATTTGCATTGTACGCAAATAGTTAAATTGTTCTTTTGTTCTCAAATGACCGGCAACAGAACTTTTCGCGATGACAGTAAATTCACGAATGATTCGTATTGAAATGTATGATGAGAATCAAACTTTCATATATATTGTATATGCACATAATATACAATGATCGCCACTTGAATAGATCGGCTGTCTAGTAATTATTTGTTAATCTTTTCACCCAAGATACGATCAAAATCCGGGCATTGTATATTCATGTAGAAACGTGTATTTTCAAAAAAAATTTAGGTTGGGTTTTCTACAAATTTAAAAAAATTTATATTCAAGTGGCACGAGCCGTGCGTGTTAACATTAATCAAAAGATTCAAATTAAGTGATAATTATTCGTAGATAATTTTATATTTGATTGTAATAGACCCTTCGCAACTTGAATTCGATTAAGATTATTTAAAAAGAATTTATCTTTATTTATAAAGTAGGTTTTTTGTTGATCGAAGAGTATTCCGAAGATAGTTTTATTGACAATCGCTGTCTCGCTTGCAGTAGCAATTTAGTTTAGCTAACTCATTTTATAAACGGGTCTGGGGATTCGTTACTCACTTCATCATTTTGTCAAACTTAATAGACCTCTTTTTCAGTTCTGATAAATAAAGGGTCTTTATACAACCATTTATAAAGTAAGCTTTTTGGTGATCGAAGAGTATTCCGAAGATAGTTTTATTGACAATCGCTGTCTCGCTTGCAGTACCAATTAAGTTTAGCTTACTCATTTTATAAACCCGTCTGGGGATTCGTTACTCACTTCTCCATTTCGACAAACGTAATAGACCTCTTTTACAGTTCTGAAAAATGAAGGGTCTGAAAAATCTTGTTGTCTGTTTAAAAACTTGTTTTTAAAAAAAAAATTTAAGAAAGTCAATAATTTTATTATTTTTTTTTTCTAAGAATCATTCATATCAAAAAACTCTCATACATAATATTAAACTTTAAACCGTAAAACAAGATTTTTCAATCTAAGCTAATCTTGTTATACTCTTCTTTTCCAAACTTTATCTTAATAATATACATAGATGTCGCTGTTATTTCAGTTATTACTGCTTATTTTCAGGAGTAGCCCATCTTTAACGATTTTAGTCTTGACTTAGGAATTTTAAGAGTTGTATTCAATTTTACAAGTACGAAAACTAAAGTCGAGTGTGCTAGACTGTGGGATACCCGCTACACCCGCATTTTACATAGTATTACACTCAAAATATACTATACAGTTGTTATTATTCTTCGATATTTTTCTTTTTTTGGGAAAGTAATTGCAAAAATTAAAAAAAAAAATTTATTTTTTTAGCTATCTTACTATTTTTTTTGTAATTTCAGAATGTATATTTATTGATTAAATAGGTATTTATATTTCACACTCAAGAATTAAAAATTCCATATGAGTTTGATTTAGGTAGTGTATATTAGCAACGCCAAGCTGTTAAAAATATCAATGTATACATATGAATATAGATAAGTATCAATCAAAACTTAGCAATGCATTAACATTAAATCTGCACTGCACACAATTATGTACACTAACATTTAATATATGTGATATGTATAGTCACGAATATGTAAATAGTAGAAGCAGCACGACGTGTTTTATTTTTCGCTTCCGCCAAGACTTTCCTGACGAACCAATTCGTCCAATAGGGTATGGACTCCGGGACGGCTTGGTAGTGAAGTGCGCAGTTTCGAACTGTTGTGAAATAAATTATTTCGAGGAATTGTGGCGTGACGCAAATAGCAAAATGAGTGCGGTGTATCAAATAGAAAAGTTGGAGGACATCAATTATGATGCTTGGAACATCCAAATGAAGAGTGTGCTGATACATGCAGAGCTATGGGATGTTGTGTCCGAGGATCCACAAAAAGGCGCTTCCGAAGGCGCCAATAGGACGGCAATGGGTAAGAAGGCATTGGCCATGATCACGTTAAGTGTGAAGACATCACAATTGAGTGCTATCAAAAGTTATATAGCGGCACGTGAATCATGGAATAAGCTGAAAAAGATCCATCAGCCAAGTGGACCTGTACGTAAGGTTAAGCTTTACAAAAGGTTGCACGACGCATGACGGAGGGTCAAAGTATGACAAGTTTCATAAATGTATTTTGTGAAATTGTCGATTAACTTGCTGCGGTTGATATACAGTTAAATAATGAGCTACAGGCCATTATATTGCTTTCAAGTCTACCAGAAGAGTTTGACAATTTTGTAGTCGCCATAGAGACGCGCGACATTCTGCCTTTTATTGAAATTCTGTGCATCAAGCTGAAGGAAAAAAGAGAACGAAGAAAAAGTGTAGAGACGCATAGCAACACGGCGCTCGCTTTTTCTGCGACGCAAAACCAAAAGAGAAGAAGAAGCATACAAACGTTGTCTGTTTCAATTGCGGCGTAAAAGGGCACTCTAAGGCCAATTGTCAAAAAAGATCGGTAAAGCAAGACGCAAAAGCGAAAGACAAAAACAAGCAGTGCAGCTTGTTAAATGCATTGGATGCAAGCAGTTTTTCCAAATCAAACTGGTGTTTGGACAGTGACTCAACGATAGAGCTGCAAAAACATCGTTGTTTCCCAATATCGATATTTTCGATGTTTCCCAGATGTGCGTCAAGATAGCTCCGCAACTTTAGCGTCACATATCGATAAAAAAATATCGGCTAAAAAAAACTTTTTATTTTCGTCTTTTTACGTGATATTTAAACTAAAATTAAAAAAGTTTAAATGCAAAACAATAGAAAATTAAATTATCTTGCTATTAAATCCATGTTCGTCAAATTTCATGCCGTATTTAGGCACTAAAATCGTGATTGAAAAATTGGGGTAGCAACATTTTTGCAAATATCTCGTCTTTCACGAGTTGTCGGTCAAATCGGCTTATGACAAGTTATAGAGTATTGTTTTATAAATATATCCTTAAAAATTCATAATTTTAAAACTATTCGTTTTTGAGATATTTCAAGAAAAGTACGATAACCTCAGCTCCAACCCCATACAAAATGAGCACAAAAAATTAATGCTGCCGATTAATGACCGTAACTTTTTTTGACTTTCTTGTCGGCCATAGCGCACATTATACTTTCGTAGATACAACTATAAGGAAGATATATAGCAATTTTGGTTGAAATCCAACTATCTGTTTTTGAGAAAATTGACCTTTTCCTAACCCGCAAAAACAAGTCGCTGCCACTGGCCAGAGAAGCAGACCCTAGTGGACACTCCCTCGCGTCCAAACGTGACCAATATGACAGATTCTGCCTAAATACATTCCTAGTTGGATTTAAGGACCCACTTAGGTCAGCCATTAGAAACCAAAGGCCAGAGACGATCGAGAAAGCGTACGAGTACGGACAGCTTGAACTAAACTGAACTAAACTTTTCTAGAAGTGTCTGAGTAAACATCCTAGAAACCATAACACCGACAAACAATACATTAAGAACACAACCCAAAAATTGTAAAATTCAAAATATCGTCGGAGTTCGTGGCATATACCAACAACACGTCACCGAGCCATCCTTCTCCGTTCCGGCCATTCCCGCCTATGGTTGACTGTATGGCCTTCTCTTCGGACTGGGGGGGGGGGAGGAGTTAACATGCCCCTCTCACCGGCCACATGGAATAATGCCGATCCGGAAACTCCAAGCCTACTCTATGCAACTCCAAGCCTACTCTGACGATAATACACTCATACATAGATTCTGACATACACACATGTTCATGCCTTTTGTAATAAATTGCCACTGACGAAATAGTCTTATTCTGTTCTCCAAACAGCACAGTGCTTTTATTTGTGAGTATTTCTAACATATTACATATTATCACTGATTAACCTAGGACTATTTTGTTTTAATTTGTTTAAAACTATTTCTTTATGAATATGAATCATTATTATTGTTCCCAGAATATACAACTGTCCGAATAAGAATATTATTGTAATACTAATTTTTTTTATTGTTCAAAATATCTTTTGAGAAGGTGTATTGAAATATACCAATTTGGTATTTCTCATTACAAAAGATTCTTGAACAGCCGTGAACTGGTCACACTAAAAGTGTTTCGCTCTCTGCTCTTTAAGCTCTCTTCCCTTTTGTATTATTGACAGAACGAACAAGTTGTAAAGTAAGTAAAGAAATATAACAAGAATTAATTTAAAACAAAACAACCACTCGCCTTGTTCTTTTCAAGATGAGCGGCAACCAAGCGGTCGTGGTGCTAAATTGCCGCGTATGCACCCAGGCATGTAACTACTACAAATCTCTGAAATGTGAGATCGAGATTGGGCCAGAGAGCAGCACAACGGTGGCAAAGATGCTCACCTTTTGCTTTGGCTTTTCGTATGAGCCGCAAGATGGCGCCGCAGCACGTTTGCCACAGCAAATTTGCATGGCTTGTTTGCCATTGGCGAAGCAAGCATACATTTTAAAGCGCACGGCCATCGAAGCCAACGAAGGGGCCTAGTTCCTCAACTGGTAAATATACATATACAGTACATTCTATTTTTATTTAATTTATTCAAATAACTTTGAATGTACATTTTAATATCAGTAAATTTAAACTGACTTGTGCTGAAATAATTGAATGAACTCATGCTAGTCCCTACACACATACACTAAAATACAGAGTTTTGTTTGTTATTCCTTCGATACGAAGATGAAGAAAATGGGACAATTTTAATGTGTAGTGGAGAGATGAAGAACGAAAAATAATGGCGAATTGTAACGCTACAGCATTTTTTTTTAATTTTATTAAGATGAAGAAAATAAAATGATGAATCCAAAAGTACAAAGCATGTACATACATGTATACTTTTGCACTTATGAATGTATAGTTGAGAGATAAAAACGAAAAATAACGGCGAATTACGGTGCTAGTGCAAAACAAAATAAATTGAAATGGTTTCATGCGTATATGTGCTTGGACGTACTTAAATATGAATTATCCACAAAACTACGGAATTCTTTAATATGTAGAAAATGGTAATTATTATTAGCATTGAGAGCATTGAGTATATATGCATACGTATTTATGTGCATGTTTAAATTTACATACCAACGAAAGAACTGAATACGACAGGCACCAGAAACCGTTTACTTCGTGCAGTGTATTCAAAAACTAATCGCAATTTAATGTAAGGTTCAAGAGGATCCAAATAAGAATTAGCATAAAAGTAAATAAAACTTTACATTTTAAATGAGTTCTAATATGCAGCATGCATTCTTAAGAATAGGCACTCTGTTGAGTGCGACTCGGTCTGTTCAACGGTGGAATATTTTTCACTAAATATGACTATAAACTATTGGATTATCATGCATTCTTATAATTTTTAAAGAATAATACATAAATACATGTAAGACTGACTATTATCATCTAAATTATTTTTTTTTTTTTTCAGGGTCATGCACCAGTACCGCAGCAAGCTGAGGCTAGGCGGCCCATATGTAACCCAGCTACTCTAGGCGATACTGGGGCTGCTGAGGGTATAATTATAAAAAATTGTAATCCAAGGAATTAATAATCAATATTTTCAATAAGTAGGTGACCCTCGTGGATCGGTGCGTGGACGACGATTAATTACCGAAATTGTGCGATCTCATCCCAGTGGTCTGCTTACTAAAATGGGTACTACAGGCAAACCAATCACTGTTCAAACAAATTACTTCAAATTTCCCAATTGGTCGCTTTATCAGTACCGTGTTGATTTCTCGCCCGATGTTGATAATACATTCCTACGTCAGTCGTTCAGGAGAGAATATAAGCATTAAAATAAGGAGCGTAGGTATTGTTGAGGCAATGGATCCTCAGCAGTTACAAATTCTTCTTAACTTGATTTTGCGTCGTGCTATGGAAGGCCTGCAACTTCAAATAGTGTCTCGCAATTATTTCGACCCGCAAGCCAAGGTAAGCAATAAAATGTGTAATTTTTTTATATAATTTTAAATATGGTATGCAATTTTGTAGATTGTATTGGATAGTAAGCATCGAATGGAATTATGGCCGGGGTATATAACTTCAATTCGTCAACATGAATCTGATTTTCTCTTATGCACTGAAATCGCAGTTACTGAAATCAGTTATGGACACGCTTATGGATACTGAGGCCTCTCTTGGTTGGGAATGCCCTGATGCATTCGTCGCACTTGAATGGCTCAATTACTTTATCGATTGACTCTTCGCCCGATATGACCATCTGATCCCTCTTCGACCTCCTCGGTTTCGGCCTCGGCCTCAATCTCTTCCTCCTCCACCTGGGAGGCCATTGCTTCGGCCTCATTGGCGTCGCTGCCGCCCAGCAGCTCGTTCATACTGTTGATTGGCGGAGACAGCGGAAGCACTGTTGCTGTTATTATTGTTGTGACTATTGGCATTGTTGTTGAGGCCCAAACGCAAAAGTTCGATGGCCGTGCGCTTTAAAATGTATGCTTGCTTCGCCAATGGCAAACAAGCCATGCAAATTTGCTGTGGCAAACGTGCTGCGGCGCCATCTTGCGGCTCATACGACAAGCCAAAGCAAAAGGTGAGCATCTTTGCCACCGTTGTGCTGCTCTCTGGCCCAATCTCGATCTCACATTTCAGCGATTTGTAGTATTTACATGCCTGGGTGCATACGCGGCAATTTAGCACCACGACTTACTTACTTTACAACTTGTCCGTTCTCTGTCAAAAATACAAAATTGGTATATTTCAATACACCTCCTCAAAAGATATTTTGAAGAATAAAAAAAATTAGTATTACAATAATATTCTTATTCGGACAGTTGTATATTCTGGGAACAATAATGATTCATATTCATCTAGAAATAGTTTTAAACAAATTAAAACAAAATAGTTCTAGGATTAAGGGAAACCCAGTAAAACCTCAAATCATTGGTTAATCAATGATAATATGTAATATGTTAGAAATATTCACAAATAAAAGCACTGTGCTGTTTGGAGAACAGAATAAGACTGACTATTTCGTCAGTGCACAGTGGTTCCGCCAATATGGGAGTTGCGGCCAAAAATACTTCTAGTTGTTATATTGCTACGAAATTTTGCCCAAAATTCTATAAAAATATTTTGTATATATAGTAAAAAAATTGTCTAGATCGGAATACTATATCCTATAGCTCCCATACAACCTTAGTATGGCTTATATGCCGATAGTGCGCCAAAATACTTCCGGTGGAGTTACAGTGCTAAAATTTGATTATTAGCATCCAAGATCTTCTGTGCACCAAAGATCAAAGATGTACATGCGTAAAAGCTCGTATTTATAAGAAGCGCCAATAAAAAATTATAATATAACAAGCGAAAAAAAGAATATGTAAAATTGTCCACAAACACAAAAAAAAACATCACAAAGGCAAATAAGGAGCAGCAGATTGCGTCGCAAATTTGACCTTGAAAACAGTAAGATAGCTTGAGTTTATTAATGAGTATATACACATCGGCAAAAATCTGCAGCTGAACTTAACATTTTTATTACCTGAAAACATTGGCAAATGCACTGATATCACTCATAAAGGGGGAATCGGGGGGCAACATACCTAAAAATCTACTTGAACAGAGATAATGACGATCACAATTCACTTAAAATTAGTATTAATTAAAATTAAGCAATAACAAATAATAAATAATTCAAATTAATTTCAGTAAAAGAACTTGTTAAAGTAAATATCTTCAACTTTAATACCCTTTTTAAATATTTCAATTTGGTGAATTTTTGCGAACGTCCGACCACTTTGAACTTCACTTTTGTTTTGACGAAAAGCTCACTAAACGCAGTTGCAGCAGCAAAATTGAAGACGTGTTCACACTTTGCATTCTATTTTTAGAATGTCCCGTTAGATTTCCGGAAAAAACTAGCTTGCAATGACAAAATGTGGACAATTTTGAGACAAATTCTTTACATTTTGACTAATTATTTTTAAGTCGATTTTTCGATTTATGGCCTACGGGCGCAACCACTGTGCAATGTGGGAAAGTTGACTTGAGGAGGTCATATCAGTCAACAATTGGAAAGTTAATGTGGTTAGCTCTTACGACCAGACTTGATATTTTGGATTCAGTTGCAAAATTGGCTCAGCGGAATAAGGATCCGCGTGTGGAGCATCTAGCAGGAGTGAAGCATGTGTTGCGATATTTATCTTCAACGTCAGAGTTTAAGCTACACTAAGGAAACGAAAGGCGTTTAAAAGCTATGTCGATTCGGATTTGGGTGATTACCAGAGTGACCGGAAGTCATATACGGGTTATGTACATTTTCTGGCAGGTGGTCCGATATCCTGGAAATCGGAGAAGCTAAGGAGCGTAGCGCTTAGCAGCACAGAAGCTGAGTACATGGCGTTATCAACAGCATGCAAAGAGGCGATTGTTGTGTGCAGACTTATAGTCGAAATTGGTTGCGGCGTAGACAGCACCCCAAATGTAGTCCACACTGGCAATTTAAGTCCGCAACAACTTGCAAGGAATCCTGTGCAGACTTATTAACGAAGAATTTGCCGAAGCAAAAACATATGCATTTCATAAATTTGTTAAAATTGAAGTAGTATTTGTAAATATGCTTACATTGAGGAAGAGTGTTAAAAATATCAATGTTCGCATATGAATATAGATAAGTATTGATAACTAACTTAGCATTAATATTAACATCTGCACTGCACATAATTATGTAAACTAACATTTATTCATAGTCGCGAATAAATAGTCAAAGCAGCATGACTTGTTTTATTTTACGCTTCTGCCAAGACTTTCCTGATGAACCCATTCGTCCAATAGTCATATATAATTTAGTTATCGCTTTATACAATATAATAAAATCTTAAGTGCTTTGCTATGGTATGCCGTTTTTTAAAGAAATTGTTCATCTTTGAAATTCTGTAAATGGGCATTTCCTGGGGTCGCTAACGTACGTTCGTACGAGTTAAATTAAAAAATAAAATCGAAAACAAACGTTTCCTGAAACTTTTTTTTATATTTCAATAGCATTTGTTTAGCTCTTTGGTTAGTGTAAATTATGGGGCTTATCGATTTTTAATTTTCATAATATTGTCTTTTTAATTTAATTAAGTTCCGGTCGCGAACGTACGATTTTTCCATGTTATATTATTTATTAATTTTTTTTTCCACAACTTTTTTTGATTAATAACGTCATATTTCTCAAAAACAAACGGATTTAACTCAATTTAATGTGTCTAAAAACACTTAAAGCAAAAAAATAAATTTGTATTTTTTCAAAAATCCATGCGATACAAGTAAAAATCGACATTTGCTTATAGGTAAGGTCGCAAACGTACGCTACTTTGACAATCAATAAAAAAAAGATTGGTTAGAGTAACCCCAACGATTTTTTATATTTAAAATATACTACTGTGGGCAAAAAGTAAGGTGAATTTTCAATTTAAACTTCGCGGGCCTAACAATTCGGCCTAGTTCTTTTTGTCTTGAGCTGGTAGGACTGTTGATGACATCTGTGCCAAATTTCTCATTATCAGTAATATATTTACGCTTGTGTTTTCTAAATGACCAAGAGTGCATTTTTCGATTTTTACAATGTCTGATTGAGAAGTGCCATCGAATTTTTGTTTGCCGAATGAAATTTCGGCTGCGAAAACGTTGAGGATGTTGCGGAAGACCTTTGGTGATTCTACCATGTCACAAAAATAATGTTTATAAGTGGTACAAAGACTTCAAAAAGGGTCGAGAACGTGTTGATGACTTGGAGCGCTCCGGACGACCATCGGCGTCAACAGATGGCTAACATGTCAATGAAGTGGAGGAATTAGTGCGCAAAAATCGTCGGTTGACTGTTAGAGACCTTACTGATATGATTGGAATATCAGAAAGATCTGTGAAAACCATTTTGAAGGACCATTTGGACCTACGAAACGTCAAATCTCGTTTGGTACCAAAAACGACCAATTTCTGTACATGTTTTTCTTGACCATTTCGCCAAAAATTCGACATATATCGTTCCGCAACCACCATATTCGCCTTATTTGGCTCCGTGTGACTTCTGGCTATTCCCAAAACTCAAGAGACCACTTCGGGGAACTCGTTTCAAGTCGATTGAGGAGATAAAATCTAAATCGAAGAAAGCACTGATGGCTATACCGAAAAGAGACTATTTGGCATGTTTCGAGGATAGGAAAAAAAAGTGTGCATAAGAGTATTTTATCGGGAGGGGGATTAATTTAAAGAGCATGATATTGATTTAGAAGAATAAATAAAGATTTTTCATTTTACAAACAAATTCACCTTACTTTTTGCCCACAGTAGTATATACCAAAATAACTTAACACGCGAAGTTTCATTTACCTACTTGCACTTAATGCGAAGCAATTACAATAAAATGATGTTTTCGGTCGCGAACGTACGATTTGAACATAGATAAGAAGCTAAATAAAAATAAACAGTTAATTGAACATTTTTTCGCTCACCTTGCATTTTTCATCTTATTATTAGATTGATATTAAGAGATTTGGTTTGAAATAATTGAACAAAAAAAATGCATATAAAAGTAGCTAAAAACGAAAAAATTACATTTTTTCAGTTTTCAGGCAATTTTTTTTATAAAAACAACTAATTTGGATATTTCTTTATAACATTATACAAAAAAATACGATGAATGTGAAGATTTTTTTTTTCGGTCGTGGTTTACCATTTTCAGGAAATGCCCATATTCGGTCAAACTATTCAAAACTCATAACATATGGTTTACATAATAGTATCTGGAATTGCTCTTTAAAACTATTTGCGATAAAAATATTCATGGTTTTGTAATAATAGCTTATCAGCATACAAATTGAGAATGAACACGTGTGTTCACTCTAGAAGTTTTCACTGTAATAAGAAGTATAAATCGACTGTCGAGAGCAATGGTAAGGCAGTCTGAATTGTGAACTCAGTGAAGACTTTTGACATTATGATTAATCGCATAATCCTTGTAAATTTAGCGATTCCGTTTGTTATCCTATTATGCAATGGGGACTGTGATTTTGAGTGCCCCTTTGATAAAAAGTGCCTTAGATATAGTGCAGTGTGTAATGGAACAAAAGAGTGTTCTTTTGGCGAGGATGAGTTACATGTTAACTGCAAATATCCCATAACTACCCGTCGTTCAACTTTCTACTGTGCAAACGGAGTGCCTATCGATAAATCTCAAATGTGCAATAAAAAAATTGATTGTCTCGATAAATCTGACGAGTCGCCTGCGATCTGTAAGCAGGAGTATGAAATACAGCTTAACCTCCGAATTGAAAATTCGACGTGTGAAAAGTACGTAATAATTATACAAATACGTTTAAATTCACATGACAGCAGCGATAACAAAAACCAAAACCATTTTTATTAAGAAAATAATACTTATTAAAATGTGCACACAGCTGATTTTCAGAAATATATATTCAAAAATAAAAAAAAGTAAAGTAAGAACAAAAAAAATATTACAAATTTAAAACATTGAAAGATGTAGAGAAATAAACAGCTCTGAATCGCGGCTATATATGGTATTCATTTACATCGCCTTACTATCAATCAATTTTGGTTCAAAAAAATTATAAGTGATCATTGAATATTTTTTCGGCTAAGAAACGGATAGTAAAAAAAAATAATAATAAATAAATTTCAATTTAATTTCATAGAACCTGTGTGACAAAAGAAATTGCATTTCCATCAAGTTCACTTCATCTGTGAATTTTGTCAGTGCTTTTAAAAACTCTGACCATTTTACCAACACCTTGGTTAAAAGTTACACTAAAACATATGTTAAATGCTATGTAAAAAGCTCTATTATCTCCATAAAATGTGTTCGATTTGTGATTAAATGAAATTTACATATGATTACTTCATTCTGTTTTTCAATGTCCCCATAAACCCTTGGAGAAAATAATTTTTTTAAATAGAGTGATCCATAATGAAATAAATTACAATATCATACATCATGAAAAGGAGAGAATTCTTATTGAGTTGTTAATGATAATCATATCTAATGCTGAGACTGGCAATTTTTAATAAAAACAAGTATGAAAGCTACAGTCGAGTGTACTCGACTGTGAGATACCCGCTACCCATTTTGAATAAAGCAATATATTTTGCGGTATTATTCTCAAAATATACCAAATATACTGCAATAATACTAAAAATATACCAAATGGTATATGTGGTATATCGATATAGTACCGCATTCAAAATATACCATAGACGGCACAATATACCAGATTGTCAGCCAAAGCAACTAAGACCTCTAGTAAGTAGGCGTTTTTGCCCATACAAAAGTATTTCTTTAATAACTGCGACAATTTTTATCTGATCGCAACCAAGTTTTCAGGGATCATAACTACTATAGTTATTACTGTATATACCAAAATTCGTAACTCTAGCTTTAAAATTACGCTTGTTATTCGATTTTTTTGATTTGCAGGGGCGGAAGTGGGCGTGGTAAAAATTTGAAACAAACTTGATCTGCGTGCAAACATAACAAATGCTGTCGAAAAAAAATTATAGCTCTATCTCTTATAGTCTCTGAGATCTAGGTGTTCATACGGACAGACGGACGGACGGACAGACGGACATGGCTATATCGTCTCGGCTGTTGACGCTGATCAAGAATATATATACTTTATAGGGTCGGAGATGCCTCCTTCTACCTGTTACATACATTTCCTGCCGGCACAAAGTTATAATACCCTTCTACCCTATGGGTAGCGGGTATAAAAATTATAATCACATTTGCTTGAGTAAGAGATAAAAGGATCAAAGAAAAATGAGTAATTTTATTTCTGGACATTCCACATCTTGACTCATCATAAAAAAATCTTAAAATGAATTCGAAAAAAGATTTGTTGTTTATTTCTGTCTGCTCTATACAATCGCAATTAATTTCGTTGCGTTTCTTCAACTTTTGAATGAATGAATGAATGAATGAATGCCTGCTTTTATCACAAACTGCCTAATCTAATGGCTCTCCCTTTTAGTCTCCTGTTGTAATTGAGCGAGAGCTCAATTTCCTGTAGATAGTTGACTTTTATTTTTCTCTTTCATTATTTTCGGCTCTTTCCATTCTCTTTGATCCTAAGGGTATCCTATTAGGTTCAGAGACAGACTAAGACTGCTTATATATATAAATCGAAATTACAAAACATTTTAAAAATATTGTGCTTTTGTATGCTGGGAAAGGCCACATTTCCTTCGTGGCTCTTCAGGAAGGAAGTCCTGAAGATATTTCGAGATAGACCTTTGAGATAGCTTTGGCTGAAAATCTGGTATATTTTGTATTCCATTATATACTTTTTAATGTTGAACTATATCGAGAAACCAAATATTGCCTTTATGATATTCTTGTATTTTAGAATATTTGTAGAATATGGAATTATTAAATTAAAAATTCCAATTTAATTAATTTTAATTAAATTAATTGATATTCAATTCTAGTTAAATTTAAAATTAATTTATTTATTAACCTCAGCTGTCATGCCAAGCTTCAACCCAAGACGATTGTATTTCCTCGGATAAAATATGTGATAACAAGTTCGATTGTCCGAATGGCCGGGATGAATCTATAGAGATGTGCATGCAAGATCTTAAGTATCCCTATTTCCAGTGTAGCAATGGAATAATCATCTATAATAGTAGTCAACTGTGCGACAACAAATATGATTGCCTCGATGGCTCCGATGAGTTGGAAAGTCATTGTCAAAATAACGATAAATGGGAATGGAAGCAGCCAGTTACATGTGAAGAGCCTAAGAGAAATAATATAAAATTTACGAGCAACACAACAATGTATGATAAGAAGGAAAATAATGAAACGCATTATTTTGTCTATGCAAGCGGTGTAGTTCAATTTGAGTGCTACGATTCTAAAGAAGACTTCGAGGGCATAAGCTGGAATGTGTGCACGATTGATGAAAGTGGAAGATGGTTACATGAATTACCAAAGTGTTTTTTATCTTTTATCTTTTATCTAAAATGCAACTTAACAAATTTGGAACCAGGAACCACAGTTACTTATGAATGTTTACCTCATTACAAAGAAACTAATTCGAAGTTTACCTCGGTGTGCCTTAACAACGGAACTTGGGAACATTCTGGTAAAAGAGATAAATATTGCTCTATAAAATGTGGAGTACACGAGCTGCAAACGTCACTGTCTGTAAATGCCCCAGAAACTGAACCGCACCATTCACCATGGTCAGTTGCTATTTATGACAACAAGGATACGCAGCAGTTCCAATACTCCTGTGGTGGTGTCCTAATACGACATAATTTCATATTGACTGCTGCTCATTGCGTTAGTGATGGAATAAACAAATTTGGAATTAACCGATTTCGTGTGATGCCAGCCCAAAGAGCCAATGTATCCATCATTTATAGCCACAATGATTGTCGAAAGGCCAATGAAACCAATAAAGACGAGGCTGATAAACACAGTGAGTGTTGGATAGTTCAGCAGATAATTATTGATCCGTAAGTTCCATTTTGTCAATCATATTCGCAGCTATTGTGATCTCTTTTACATTTTAGCTAATATAATCCGGAAGTCGACTTTTTATCTGATTCGGCTCTTTTTTATCTGGAAGCAAACCCATTTTTGCCATTCAGAATAGTTTGCATACCGGGAATCCACTTTGATTGGGAGAAAGGTTATACAAATCGCAATGGCTCAGTTTTTGCGTGGGATACGAAAGAAAGAAAGTTAAATCAAAAGCTAAATTTCGTTATTGTCTATGGAACACTAAACAATACAGATAACATCGCAAATAGTAACTTTCACATAGATGTAATCTCATATAGTAATGTTAAAACTACACTTTGTAAAGGAGATAGTGGCTGCGGCTTTTTCGATTATTGTCCTAATGACCATAAAATGTGTTTATTCGGGATCGTTAGTACAGGTCAAAGCATGGATATAAACGAATGCACTAGTAACGTTAAAATCAATAGCGTTGTGCATCCGAGTACAGTTGCATTTGTGAATAAATTTATAAAGGCAATTTCTAATAAATGTCCCAAATAATCCATCCAAATTGATAACCATCACTTATATAGATTTCATAAAAAAAATACAAATATTTTGGTAATGAAATAAAATTAGTTGCGTTGTCTACAATACTTTGACTTCTTAGATTTAGTATAACATTTTGTATTTGTACAAATCTAAACTAAAATCAACTAAATATATACAAATACATACTGGCTGAAAATATATTTGATTTTTAACTCACACTTATTTATCTAGGAGCTCTCTAATCAATGCAAAAATGCGCAGATTACTCAATATGCTGGAAAGATTACGAAAAGTGCGCGTTAAGCCGAAGTTAGGTTCACAATTGAAATCGGATCGCAAGGAACCAAACAAGAACTATAAGAAAGATATTAAAATGACAAACGACACAAAACCGTTGGACAACAAGGTAATCTGGCAAAACCTACAGCATGTGCTTCGCGTGTGCGAGGGTCACGAGCAGCCCCCAATAAGAGGACAAGTGAAATTGAATATGGCATCCGATGTGGATTCCTTAGCCGATGTACTAGATATACAGCGATTTGTCAGCGACGTGTTCGCTGCGATGAATGTGCCACTTGAGGCCGCTAGCGAGATGGCAGACGCATTGATCGCCGCCGATTATATGGGAGAGCGAAGCATGGGAATTCATCGTCTGCCTGCGATTGTTAACGATCTGCTCAATTTGAGAGTCGATCCACGAATGAGACCGAAGGTGCTTTGTGAGCGCGAGGCGTTGGCCCTGGTGGATGGGCAAAATGCACCAGGACCTGTGGTTGCAAATTTCTGCATGGACTTGGCCATGTCCAAGGCAAGGGAACAGACCATTGGCCTTGTGGTGTCTCGATGCTCCAACAACATTGGCATGGCTTCATGGTACGCATGCCAGGCATTGTCGCAGCGTTTGCTCGGCGTCTGCATGTCGAGTGGGCTGCCCGTTTTGGTGGCCAGCGGAGGCAAAGAGCCGCTACTGGGCGCCAATTCGATATCCTGTGCAGCGGCAACAGGCACACAGCAACAGTTCGTCATGAATGTGGGCATGCCGGGCTACACGATTGAACAACTGGAGCTCGATTACTGCAATGGTTATGCGGATCAGTTGCCGCCGCATCTGGCCTTGGATTGCAATGGGCTGGCGACTAACAATGTGGCAGATGCTTTACAGGCTCAACGCTTGCTTCCATTTGCGCCCGAGTACAAGGGATTTGGTTTGGCCGCCATGGTTGAAACACTTTGCGGAGTGATGACAGGAGCACGCTATGCCTCACAGCTGGTGGGACGTCAGGGTTTGTTTGGGACGGATCAAGATGTGGCGGATCTGGGTCAGTTGTACATTGCCATTGATCCAATGCGCTTTTGCGTATCCTTTGAGGAGCGACTGAGCGATTTCCAGCAGCTGCTGCGAGATGCTTTGCCCTGGGACGCCAATCAGACGCCATTGATTCCTGGTGACAAGGAGAGTCTGCATATGCAGATGGTTGACGATCAGGGTGGCTTGATTTTATCACCCTGCACTCTCTATGTCCTGCAAGAGTTGAGCGAGCGCTTCAACATAAAACCTCTTGTGGTTCAAAAGACCGAATAAGATGTGACAATTTATTATAAGCCAAATAATAAATTTAATAGGGAAAATTGTTTATGCCACGCCACGCTACGAAAACAAACTACATACAGTGTTTTTCCCTTAAATAATTTAAGGAGACTTAACAAAATTTCAGAACATACAATAATAACAATTTATTTTATGATGCATGAAAATTTGGATGCGATCAGAGAAAAATTGTGGTTTCATATATAGTATAATTATTATTGTATGTAAAACAGTTCACGACTCTAGCTTTAAAATTACGCTTGTTTTCGAATTTTGTCAACTTGCAAAGTGCAAAAATTTTATCGCTATCTCTTATAGTCTCTGAGATCTAGGTGTTTATACAGACGGACCGGCAGACGGATATGGCTTTATCTTCTCGGCTGTTGAAGCGTATCGATAGAACAATTTATATATTTTATAGAATCGGAGATGCGCTCTTCTGACTGTCACATACATTTCCAGCCGACACAATGTTATAATACCCTTTTATCCTATAGGCAGCGGACTCCATCTATTCCGTAGAAGAAGTTTGACTGACTCAATTGACTAAAGATCATCAATATCAGCAGCAATGGCAATGGAAAACTGAATTGGTTTTTATTCCCTTAGTCTAAAGTAACACAACTTTACGCGCTGTCAATAAATTCTCAAATGATTCATATTAACAAATGTGTATAGATCGAGAAAAAGGAAAGCGGATTATTACATTAAGTTGTTAAAATGTTGTTGTATGTACAAAATTCATGGAATATAAGGGTATTATAACTTTGTGCCTCCAGGAAATGTATGTAACAGGCAGAAGTAGGCATCTGAGACCCTATAAAGTGTATGATCAACGTTCGTCTGGATGAATCCCCACATCTCAGAAACTACAGCAATTACTATGTTTTCACGTAGATCAAGTTCATTTCAAATTTTTTCTGCCTACGCAAATCTGCAAAAATCAAAAAAATAGGCGTAATTTTGTAGATAGGATCCCGAATTTTGATATAAATAATAATACCATGTGATTCCTAAAAACGTGGTTGCGATTAAATAAAACAAGTAAGAAAGCTACAGTCGAGTGTACTCGACTGTGAGATACCCACTACCCATTTTGAATAAAAGAAATATATTTTGCGGTATTTTCTCAAAATATACCAAATATACTGCAAAAATACTAAAAACATACCGAATGGTATATTTGGTATATCGACATAGTACTGTATTCAAAATATACCATAGACAGCACAATATACCAGATTGTCAGCCAAAGCAACTAAGACCCCTAGTAAGTAGGCGTTTTTGCCCATACAAAAGTATTTCTTTAATAACTTCGACAATTTTTATCTGATCGTAACCAAATTTTCAGAAATCATAAATACTATAGTTTTTATTGTATATACTAAAATTCGGAATTCTAGCTTTACAATTACGCTTGTTATTCGATTTTTTTGATTTGCGAAGGCGGAAGTGGGCGTGGCAAAAATTTGAAACAAACTTGATCTGCGTGCAAACATAACAAATGCTGTCGAAAAAAAATTATAGCTCTATCTCTTATAGTCTCTGAGATCTAGGTGTTCATACGGACAGACGGACAGACGGACAGACGGACGGGACGGACGGACGGACAGACGGACATGGCTATATCGTCTCGGCTGTTGACGCTGATCAAGAATATATATACTTTATAGTGTCGGAGATGCCTCCTTCTACCTGTTACATACATTTCCTTCCGGCACAAAGTTATAATACCCTTCTACCCTATGGGTAGCGGGTATAAAAATATATATATATTTATTTTATTGAAGAGGGGCAGCAAGTATCCCACAGTGGAGCACAATCGACTGTAGCATTCTTACTTATTAAAATTAAGATTCGGTTAAAAACGTCACAATAAAAATTATTTGAAAACTAAATGAGAGTAAGAGCTGAACTGATACTTTTAATTCCGAATTGTAGGCTGAGAAGTCGTCGATATAAACTGTCAATCGCGACCTTTTTACAAATCTTTGATGACATGACATGGGTTCGGTTTGACTAAATATTTGTTACATTTGTAGTTTGTGCACTTTAATCTTTTTGTCAAGTATCACAATAGTGTACAAAAAAATGTAACATGTTATGACTATGACCAAGAAAAAAACAAAAATAAAAAAAATGCGCAGCTCTTAAAATTAAGATTGTTGATAACGTGCCATGGATGTTAATTCAAACTTGACATGAAATGAACTCATCTAGCGAGTACTGAAAATATTAAGCTGATAGTCGAATTGAGCCTGGAGAGTGCACAGTGGTTATTTTCAATACAATAATCATCATAACAAATTTATTACCTCATTCACTAATGAGCTTTACACAGCTCAAATAAATCTATCTTTTCGAACTTTTCAAAATAAAACAAAAATCTGGAATGCAGAAAATTTATTTTACTTACAAAAAAAGGGCATTTTCCATCAAAAGTTTCTAGTAGTTTAAATTTCTGTCAAAATATTATAGCTCAGGAGACGGCAACCGAACGTTATCTGCGATACCATAGCTGATAATTCTAGGAGCGATAAAGCCACCATAACCAGGACTACTTTTATAGTAGAGACCAATGCTGGACAACGGAACTGGCGGATTTGAAGCAACATCCTGCATATCCAGAAATGGAATCGTGGTTTGTGCCGCATCCTTTTTCAGTCCCGTGTTAACAAATTCGATATATTTCTTCTTGTTTGGCAATGGCTCTGAACTGTGTGTCGATCGTGTTGGTACATCCAAATTATCGATGTTTAGTTTTTCGTGCACATAATCAAATCCTTTCAAACGCGAAACCATATACTTTGTTAAATCTTCTTTGTCCGTTATTAAATTATACAAATCTAGTTCACCCCTTTCAAACCAATACGCGCCATGAGATACTTTGAGACTCAGTCTTCCATAGATCGTTGATTGCACCTCGGGGCAAGAGTTGACCCTGTTGTATTTGCAAATGGATTATGCGATTCTTCTTCACAAACCGCACTCCAGTCACAACTTTGTTATCCCACACATCCGATACAACTGGTCGAAGATTGAAGTATCGATCAGACCGTGGACCCGGTTCATCACATAGGCAGAAGCAGTAGCTGCATTTGTAAAACAATCTCCTCCAGCTCTCCACATTGTTTACGTCACGCCAACATTTCTCGCGCTCTCCAAATCGAGGCCCGTCACTATATTGAATGTAGTCATAGCGACGATTGCTGCTCTCCGGTGACTGACATACAGATAAGTCTGACTCTATGAACCGACAATCGTGAATTCGACCAGAGCACGAAGGTTGTTAAGAACTTTTGCTCGAAGCATCCCATCTTAGTTGTGTTGGTGTAATCGGGGCAGCTCTGACTGCATGACCCGTCGCTATTGAGATCCACCTCGTTCTCCACATATCCTTGAAGTTATTGTTAGCTCTTCGTAGGTACCGCCTTGAACATGGTTTTCTGGATCGCAACGCCATAAAACACGATCAGCTTTTTTCATCGTATTTATGAGTGTGTCGAGAGCTTCTTCGTTGATATTGTTGTAGTTGTTGCGAACCAAATTCGTTTCCGAATTGAAATTGCCTGGGCCGGACACCCGTCGAATCAGCAGTGAGTACTCGATTAGAATGTATGCCTTGAGTTCTGTCAGAGCGATATCCTTATACAATGAGTAGACAAGTTGTTGAGGTGTCTGGGAACTATGACAAAGTTTTTCCGATGACATCTCATATTTTTGCCGGAGTTGACTTAAAATTTCCTTGCTGATATATCGCTGACCGTAAAGTTTCAAATAGAAATCATTATTTAAGAATTTAAGAGAATTTGGCCGAGTTATTTCTTCAGTGAATGAAATAATGAGAGTGTCATTCTCAGAAATAGCCATTTTCTCAAAATTCGCAAATTCCTCTGAAATAGCTTCCATGTCGTCAACCATGTTGCCTATTTCATCCATTTGTGTGTCACTACCGAATAAGTAGTCATATAGCGGATGCTTAGAAATTGTAACGTGATTTTTTTCGATTTGATTAATTTGTGTGGCGATATTCTTGAAATGTTGAAGCACTTTGATTTGATTTTCGAGTTTTTTCGCATTGTCAAATTCACCAAGATCATTATTAATTTCATTAACATCGGTGCGCACCTTCGTAACTGTTTCATTCGCATTATGAACAAATGCTACAACTCCGCTTACGAGGATATCTAAGGGGTGAACTGACTGACTTTGTTGACTGAAGAGCACAAATATCAGCAGCAATAGCCACGAAAGTGAGAACTGGATTTGCATTGTACGCAAATAGTTAAGTTGTTCTTTTGTTCTCAAATGACCGGCAACAGAACTTTTCGCGATGACAGTAAATTCACGAATGATTCGTATTGAAATATATGATGATGATAAACAAACTTTCATATATTTTGTATATGCACATAATATACAATGATCGCCACTTGAATAGATCAACTGTCTAGTAATTTTTGTTATTAATTTTTTCACCCAAGATACGATCAAAATCCGGGCATTATATATTCATGTAGAGACGTCGATTTTCAAATATATTTACGGTGGGTTTTCTACAAATTTAAAAAAAGTTATATTCAAGTGGCACGAGCCGTGCCTGTTAACATTCATCAAAAGATTCAAATTAAGTGATAATTATTCGTAGGTAATTTAATATTTGACTGTAATAGACCATTCGCAACAAGAATTCGATTAAAATTACTAAAAGAATTTATCTTTATACAACCATTATAAGTTTTCTTCGAAGATTTTTTCGAAAATACTTTTATTGACAATCGCTGTCTCGCCCGGAGTAGTACTAGTTTAGTACGTTCCATATTTTTGGGAGTCATTTCATGGCATGTTAAATATTCTACGGCATATATTGAATGCAATTCAACCGATAATCACGGAATATTATCATTAAATTGTCAGTACTATATATTTTCACTGGTCGGGATGTAATTTAAAATGGATAGCGGGTTAACTCCTCTTTAACTTTCTTTCTATTTTTTTTGTGATTTTAGAATGTGTGTGAATATAATGTATTTATTAAAATAGCTTCTGATATTCCACACACTAGAATCAAGAATTCTATGTAAGTTTGATTTTGGTAGTGTATAAGCATTCTGGGTCCGAATGACGATTCGGTATATGTGATGGGCTTAACAGAAAAAAAAATTGCTCAAAGATTTATTTAGGGTGCAAAGTGCTACTGGCGATAGTTCTAGTCAAGTGGAAAAAAAACACAGAGATTAAGTTGCGAAAGTCTTCATGCGACAGAAGTGTCTACCCTAACTGCCCTAACTAGTTTTAATTACCCTTCTACTTCAAAAAAAGTAAATAAATTAGAAAGTCATGATAAACTTTATAATTAGAACTAAAACAAGTAAGAAAGCTACAGTCGAGTGTGCTCGACTGTTAGATACCCGCTACCCGTTTTCAATAAAAGCAAAATATTGCGGTATTATTTTCAAAATATAATATATACAAAAAATAATATTAAATACTAAGAATATACCAACTGGTATATTTGGTATATCGATATACTACCGCATTCAAAATATATCATAAACGGCACAATATACCAGATTGTCAGCCAAAGCAACTAAGACCCCGAGTAAGTGCGTTTTTGCCCAAACAAAATTATTTCTTTAATAACTTCGACAATTTTTATCTGATCGCAGCCAAATTTTAAGAAATCATAAATACTATTCTCTAGCCCTAAAGTTACGCTTGTTATTCGTTTTTTTTTATTTGCGGGGCGGAAGTGGGCGTGGCAAAAATTTGAAACAAACTTGATCTGCGTGCAAATATAACAAATGCTGTCGAAAAAAATTATAGCTCTATCTCTTATAGTCTCTGAGATCCAGTGTTTCATACGGACAGACGAACATAGCTAGATCGTCTCGGCTGTTGATGCTAATCAAGAACATATATATTTTATAAAGTCAGAGATGCATCCTTCTACCTGTTACATACATTTCCTGCACACAAAGTTATAATATCCTTCTACCCTATGGGTAGCGGGTATAAAAACGAAATTAGATAATAATAAATTTTAAAAATGTTGTTTTGTTGAAAATGTCTTGAATATTTGATCTTGATCATGCGTTCTGAGTTCAATATTATTTTCTTTTATAAATATTCCGTCATCTTAATGTTCTTTAAGTAGTAAACAATTGTATAATGCTAATGTAAGCAGGTCTTCTACTTTCAACCTATTTATGTAGCTGTGAGACTGTCTAAATAGTAAACTGGTATAACCATTCGTATTATTGATAACGTTCTGTATGTATTTGTGTAATCTAAAATGAATTTAAGGTCGAGCTTTTGGTCATGAAATCAGTTGCTGAAGTTCTAAAAATAAACCAAATAATAGACGACTTAAGCGTTGGGGCTGCAGATTGTTTCAATCGTTTCATTTTCAAATAAAACTAAAATCTGGAAAGTAGCAAGATTATTTTATTAAAAAAGTGAATTTTATTGTAAATGAAAATTTTAAGAAACCTTTTACAAATAAATAGTGTAACATATTTTACGGCTCGGAAATTGGCAAACGAACATAATCTGCGATATCATAGCTGATAATTCTGGGTGCAACAAATCCACCATATCCTGGACTATTTTTATAGTAGAGGCCAATGCCGAACAACGGAGCTGGCGGATTTGAAGCAACATCCTGCATATCCAGAAATGGAATCGTGGTTTGTGCCGAATCTTTTTCGATTCCTGTGTTAACAAATTCGACACATTGATTCTCTTTTGACAATGGCTCTGAACTGTGTGTTGATCGGGTTGGTACATTCAAATTATCAATGTTTAGTTTTTCGTGTTCATAATCAAATATCCCACGCAAACTCAAAATTTGTATCTCTTTTACATGTTCTTGGTGACCTTTTATATTATATGAATTAAGTTCACCCTTTTCAAACCAATAAATGCCATGAGATACTTCGAGTCTCAGTCTTCCTTGTTTCACAGCAAAACGCACGCCGGTTACTAAAAATATTCTACCATATTTATATGTAATGTCATCCAGGTTTATGCGTCGGTTTTCATAACTCATTGCATGATAGTCAACTCCCTCGGTGACATTGAAATCATCGATTTTGTAGTCATCAATGGGCTTCCACTCAACAGTTGATTCGTTGATCGCACCTCGGGGCAAGAGTTGACCCTGTTGTATTTGCAAATGGATTATGCGATTCTTCTTCACAAACCGCACTCCAGTCACAACTTTGTTATCCCACTCATCCGATATAACTGGTCGAAGATTGAAGTATCGATCAGACCGTGGACCCGGTTCATCACATAGGCAGAAGCAGTAGCTGCATTTGTAAAACAATCTCCTCCAGCTCTCCACATTGTTGACGTCACGCCAACATTTCTCGCGCTCTCCAATTCGAGGCCCGTCACTATATTGAATGTAGTCATAGCGACGAGTGCTGCTCTCCGGTGACTGACATACAGATAAGTCTGACTCTATGAACCGACAATCGTGAATTCGACCAGAGCACGAAGGTTGTTGAGAACAGAACTTTTGCTCGAAGCATCCCATCTTAGTTGTGTTGGTGTAATCGGGGCAGCTCTGACTGCATGACCCGTCGCTATTGAGATCCACCTCGTTCTCCACATATCCTTGAAGCAGTCGAGTTAGCTCTTCGTAGGTACCGCCTAGAACATGGTTTTCTGGATCGCAACGCCATAAAACACGATCAGCTTTTTTTCATCGTATTTATGAGTGTGTCGAGAGCTTCTTCGTTGATAGTGTTGTAGTTGTTGCGAACCAAATTCGTTTCCGAATTGAAATTGCCTGGGCCGGACACCCGTCGAATCAGCAGTGAGTACTCGATTAGAATGTATGCCTTGAGTTCTGTCAGAGCGATATCCTTATACAATGAGTAGACAAGTTGTTGAGGTGTCTGGGAACTATGACAAAGTTTTTCCGATGACATCTCATATTTTTGCCGGAGTTGACTTAAAATTTCCTTGCTGATATATCGCTGACCGTAAAGTTTCAAATAGAAATCATTATTTAAGAATTTAAGAGAATTTGGCCGAGTTATTTCTTCAGTGAATGAAATAATGAGAGTGTCATTCTCAGAAATAGCCATTTTCTCAAAATTCGCAAATTCCTCTGAAATAGCTTCCATGTCGTCAACCATGTTGCCTATTTCATCCATTTGTGTGTCACTAACGAATAAGTAGTCATATAGCGGATGCTTAGAAATTGTAACGTGATTTTTTTCGATCTGATTAATTTGTGTGGCGATGTTCTTGAAATGTTGAAGCACTTTGATTTGATTTTCGAGTTTTTTTCGCATTGTCAAATTCACCAAGATCATTATTTAATTCATCAATATCGGTGCGCGCCATAATCACTGTTTCATTTGAATGATAAACAAATGCTAGAACTCCATCTACTTCGTATAAGAAGTCTGACTGACTTTGTTGACTGAAGATCGTCAATATCAGCAGCAATGACAGTAAAACCGAAATCCGAATTTTCATCTTATTGTTCCCTTAATCACAAATAATCCGCAACACAACTTATCGCGTTGACAATAAATTCGCAAATGATTCATATTAAAATATTTGTATGGATCGAGACTTGAATGTATAGTATATAAGCATTCAAAATACACTGATCGTCACTTGCATAGTACAACTCTCTTTTAGTCGAGTTATGAAAAATAACTCAGGGTAGTCTATTCCAGTGAAAAAAACTGCTTTCACAATCAAAAGTTTTAAATTAAGTCATAATTATAATGGAATAGCTAAAGATTTGACTTTTTCCTAACTATGTATCTGTTCTTTACTTAGTAGATCTGTAATTTGAATTCGCTGTCGATTAGTCATGAAGCCATTTATAAATATAGCTTATTTGGTGATCATAAGCCATTTCGAAATTTGCAGAATAAATGTATATTAATGCCATAAAAGGTGTCCGCAAATAAAAAACAAGTCGGAAAGTTACAGTCGAGTGTGCTCAACTGTGAGATACCCGCTGCCCATTTTGAATAAAAGCAAAATATTGCGGTATTTTTGCAAAATACACCAAAAATACAAATATAATGGTATATCGATATAATACCACATTCAAAATATACCATAGACGGCACAATATACCGAATTGTCAGCTAAAGCAACTAATACCCCTAGTAAATAGGCGTTTTTGCCCATACAAAAATATTTCTTTTATAACTTCCACAATTTTTATGTCATCGCAACCAGGAATCAGGAATCACAACTACTACTGTTAGTATTGTATACACTAAAATTCGCAGCTCTAGCTTAGCTTCCGCCCCCGCAGTACACTCGACTGTAGCTTTCTTACTTGTTTTAGCATAAGAGCATGTCGATATATCAAATATTGCTTTTGGTTAAAAAGCTTTAATATGTATTTGCTATATTAAAGAAATTAATGTCGCAGTGATATGTTTTTTTTTTTTATTTGGGTAGCTGGTAACTCACAGCCGAATACAGTCGACTGTAGCACTTTTATATGTTTATGTGTATTTTGCGCACTTTTATGTATGTAAACTTTTCTTCCTATGACTAGTCCTTCTTATGAAAAATTAACTCCTCTAAAAATTCAGATTATTGATAACACAAAATGGGGTCAAGGTCAAACATGACATGAAATGAAATTAGCTAGCGAGTACTAAAAAGGCAAACTGAAAATAGAATTGTCTCATTCAGTAATGATTTGAAATCAAAACAGAATATTTCAACTTGAGGCAACGTATCTAAAATCTACAAACAACTAGACGCTGTGTGAACTCTGAAAAATTAACATAAATCTGAAATGCAGCAAGATTGTTTTACTTAAATAAAAAAATAATTTTATTTCTGTCAAATTAATATTACATTATCATTAAATTAATGCAAATTATTTTAGGGCTCCAAAGATGACAACCGAACATTCTCTTCAATGTCATAGCTGATAATTTTGGGAGCGATAAGGCTGCCTGGACTACTTTTATAGTAGAGAACAATGCCTAGCAACAGAACTGGATTTGACTTTGCTTGAGCCGTCGAGGCATAATTTCAGTTTAAAATGGGAAGGGTCTACGAAGACCTTCTCGCTCGCCGGAAAGTTTATTCTTCTTTACTCTTAATGCTCATCATGAGCTGAACGCTCTTTCTTAAGACGTTCATCATATAATTTGTAGTATCGAAAAAACGAATTATATTTATCAGTTGATCATACAAATATGATAATTGATATTTAATTATTACCAACTAATAACTATAATTCAAATGTTTTAAAAATCTCTCGTTTTTCATGTAATACAAATTATATGACGAGTTTCTGAAGGTACTCTTGGGAACTAAAGGGTTATTTTCAAGTACCATTCACAGCTGATTTATCAAATATTTCCAAAACAAACATTTCAATTTTCGTTTATCTAAAAATATTTTAACATTTTGTATGAACAATATTAAAAGTTGTAAAACTATGTATTTAATTGCAATTAATTGCTATTTCAGTTATATAATAACTTGAGCATTTAAAGTAAGTTGAATAGCTGAATTGCAAAAGTACTGCCATGATGCATTGAGTGGGTTAGTTTTCCGATCGTATATCATGGCTTGCTTATGTTTTGAATAATTTAGGGTTTCGTTATTTCAGCATTTTTAAAACGATTTTGCCAATGTAAAACGTGAAATGCAAAAAAGTGAGCAACACGAGAGTCAGTTGCATGTTGCAGCTGCTGTTGCCAAAGCAAGCAGAGAGCAGGAGGCTATGAGAAAGAGTCGAGCAGCTGAAGAAGCGGACGCCAGAGCTGGTGAAATAGTCGCATAATGATGTCTACGATAAATTTTACAAATCCTCGAGCAAGCTTATACTCCTTGCGTGTCTTGCTATGCGCTTCCTCTGCCTGCTCCCCCCGCTGCATCATCTGAGCCACTCTCTGCTGTCATTGTCGTTTCCTTTAGTTTTATTTCAGGGGAAGAGCAGCGGAAGCAGAGACTGAGAGCGACGTGGTTGTGGCAACCTTTAAAATATTTTTGCAATTTATTTGCACACACTCTCACACACACACATGGATACTCGCACATGCTTATGCACTTAACTGCATTCGCATACATATGCAAAATAAAGTGATTACAAAGTCTGCACACTCACACATTCCTCACTCAAAGGAGAACTCATGCTTTAATGCATTAAGGCAAGGAATTCTCATTTACATATGCTCATTCACATGTGTGCGTGAGTATGAGTGTGTAGGTGTGTGTGCTTGATTTGTTTGCACGCTCTCGTGTCAGTAGGCATTACAAGCAAATATTTACGAATATTGTTTCATAATAGCAAACATTTACATGGTATCACGCATTGTTTGTATTGTTGCTGACACACGAAAATAAAAAGATACGCACATTTAAAAATAATGAAAACTAATTAATATTGAATTCAATTAGTTTCCAAAAGCAATATATTACTTGCATAGCATAATCTCACAGAATGAACTTTATTAGATCCACTAATCAGCATCAAAACTTGAGCTAATTTCTACTGATTTAATAAACAACAACATAATGTCTTAATGTCATAATAATGTCTTCTTAATGTATTTAGACATTTTCCCAAAAAAATAACCACTTTTTATTAATGCGAAATGTATTTATATTATATTTTTGTATAAGCGAACACTTTGAAATATCCCATAAAATCGTGTTAGAGCAAAACGAAACGTTTCATAAAATATTTTCAAGTTTTCAAGTTAATATTTTAGTTTACTTTCAATAAATGTCTTTTATTTGAATCTCACTCACTCAGTTACGATACTGTACTCACTCTTATACTGCAAATATTGTATTTTTATGTAATACCCCACATATATATTTCGTCTATAAATATACCTGTTGCACGAAACAAACAAATTGCATTTGAAACTAAGAGAAAATCTTATCACGTTTTCCATGTCACGTTACAAATTTCAAATTAAATTAAATACGTAAAATTCAATCAAAATTATGTTCAGAAAAATAAAACTGATTGTTGAACCCACAACTCATAGGGTTGAAGGGTATAATAATTTGGCGCCTGCAGGAAATATATGCAACAGGCAGAAGATGACATCTCCTAACCCATCAAGTTTACATATGTATGTATTCTTTATCAGCGTCAACAGCCGAGACAATATAGTCCGTCTGTCCGTCCGTTTGAACACCTAGATTTCAGTGACGAATTTTCCTTCAATAGCAGATCTAAACAAATCGCATAATATAAAAAAATAACTAAAGTGTTTGTGATTGCTGAATTTAAGTATTTTGGATTTCGATCAGATAAAAGATACTGAAGTTATTTGATAGATACTTTTGTATGGCAAAAAACGTCTACTTACTACGGGTCTTAAGTCTGGTATATTTTGTACTCTATTGTATATTTTGAATACAATACTTTATCGATATACCAAAAATAGACTTCAGTATATTTCAGTATATTAATTTTGTGTATTTTAAGAATATGTTAATACTATACTGTTTTGGTTTTATTGGAAATGTGTAGCGGGTATCTTACAGTCAAGCCCACTTAACTCTAGCTTTCTCACTTGTTTCATCACGTTTTGAAAATATTCTAAGTAAGTATACACATCTCAATTTCCAACGTATTCTTTTCATTACGATATACGAAAAGTCTTTTTTTTTGTCATTTTACAAGTTTGGAAAATCGTTAGATTCTATTATATTTTTTTTACCAATTTGAGGAATGGTAACTTTGAATATATGTATGTTTAAATGTTTTATTCAAAGTCACTGGAATATTTCTTGATGTAATGAATATTAATAAAATTATTTGTATTTAAAGTTGCTACAATCATTGCGATTTAGTGATGCATGCAAATGATGTCTGCTTATGGATAATTCAATCAAAATTAATTATACACAAAATATATTCTCTACCACAAAATTCGCATGTGCAAAAATTAGCTACACACATAAAGAGAGTGTATAACATTAATATAGATGTTTGTGTGTTTTGTTATGCATATCAATATGTTTATTTATTTTATTTCTCCATTATGTATGAATTTAAATTTTGTTGACACTAACTTGTTGTTGCTCGCTCAACAACTGTTGTTATTTGACTGTGTTGTGATTCGGTGTGTACAACAGCTGGAACAGAAACAGAAACGGAAACAGAATCACCGCGGTGGCAACAGTTAAATGAATCAAATCCATTTCAAGCTATTCATCAAATGTCAGCATGTACACCGTGAAGGGCAGCAACAACAACGCCAAAATGCTGGATGTGTGTGGTGTGGATTCAGCTTTGGATCTGGGGCAGCCGCTTGGACCTGCTGCACAGCAGGGTAAACTCGTTTTATAATTGAATTGATCCCATTATGTAGATGGAAACGGTTTTACATTTCGTTTCATCTCGTCTCGTCTCGTCTCGTCTCGTCTCGTTCGTTTCGCATAGCACAAAATGGCGGACAGCGTCGGGCCGTGCAACTTCCGGTCTGGAGCTGAGTGAGAAAAAGAGAGAGCGAGAGCGAGCGGAAAGTTGCAGTTGCCTGGCATAAATAGTAAATGGAAAGCAACTCGCCAAACGGAGAATGACGGCACAACAGCTCGTCTTTCACTTGATTTTCCTGCTGCTGCTGCCTTTCGCATTGGAGGAGGAGGCAGACAACAAGCTGGGTTACAGTTTGAACTAAATAAATTGAATTTAGTGCTTATGCTCTGTCTCGACATTCGTTTTTAATTTCATTCTGGTCTCAAGCCAGCCAAAAGCAAAGAGCTAACCACGACCCTTGCCTCGGTAGATGGATTTAGATCTGCCCGTTGAATTTATTCCTTCCCTCTACTGTTTTTGTAGTTGTTTGATTTGCCTCGCTGCAAATGCATTTATACTTGTGTATACTGAAAGCCAAGACACCTCTAGTATTCAAGTGATTTTTATTTCCCCTTTCAAAGTGCTTTAATTGCACCTGCAATCTGGTAATTTCATTAGCGCTGCGAGGCTATGATTACTAATTCAAATTAACAGCCAATTGCTCTGCTGAAATCATAAGAAAATTGTGAAACTTGATTAGCAATTAAAGATGGAAGCTAAAAAGGTTATGCACAAATCAATATGAGATAAGGGTCTTCTTTCTAAGAAATATAATAGAATCTAATAAAAAGTTAATAATTTTGAAATACTTTTATTACTCTTAAATTTAAAGTGTAAATTCCAAGTTGAGAAAATTTAATTTAAATAATTATAACTTTATTAATCTAAAATTAAGAGTGTGAATACTGCATTGAATAAAATAGGAATTATATTTTCATTTTTATTTTTATTAGCTTTTATTATGTTTCGATATTGAATCTAAATCATATGAATTGAAATAATTGTAAACTATTTACATTACTCTTAAATTTAGTGTGTACATTCTGAGCTGGAACAAAATCGTTAGAATTAAATTTATCTTCAAGTCCGCATGTACAATACAAAATTCAATATCCATTCCAAGCGAATTGAGTAGCTATGAAAATGTTGCAGATTAACATGAAGAAAAAGCTGGCAGTTGCCGCGTGCTTCATGTTGCCGCATAAGAGTGCTGCAGTTGCAAGCCTGTGTCACGTACTGTGGCAACTGTCCATATCAAATGCAAACCCATGTCGATAAATTTACATACACATGCTCCCAGCTGAGACTGTGTGCAAGTATGTCTAGACAAAGCAGAACGTTCCACAGCTGTGTGTGTGCGTGTGTGTGTGTGTGTACAATACATTTCAACAATGTGGCACATAGAACAAAATGCATAAATCATTGTTCGTGTATTCGCTTGTGGCAGAAAGCGTAAATATTTTAGCTGTTGTTGTTGCTCTGTTTTCTTAGCCTTTGTTTTCCCTTGTCCGAGAATACATTGATAATGAACCATATTCATAGATTGATAGCCATTGTACTTAAGAAGACCAGACAACATTTTGCCACAGCCCAAGACATTGTTCGAACGCCTTCAGTTTAAATTGTTGTTTCAACTGCAAAAAGTGAAATCTGTGCAACATTTTATAGAAATCAATAAGCACACTCAATAGCAATTGCGATTGCAATTGCAACATTTCTCTGGCCACGCCTGCCACACACAGAGACGAGCGATGGGGGCAACTTGGTCATGCAACAACAAAGGGACATCATTTAGCAGCTGCATCCGTAAAGTCTTATCATTGGGGGATTTTGATGTATTACAACGAGTCTGTGAGCTCATTGGTATGCAGCAGCATTAGCTCTGCAAGCCATCTGCAGCATGAAGGATGTGACAGGATCAAGAATCGGACATCCAGGGCCGCCTCATGCTCTCCACATGCTAGCAAAATACTTTTTAAAATATGTAAAGCACAACTAAAAACTTAAGTAAATTTGTTTGGCATTTTCCTTAAATAAATTGTACATCTTTCTTTACCAAAAAAAAAACAATTTGTAATTACGTGAAAATTGTAAAAGTAAAATAAACTTAATTTAGAAAAACTACATTTAAATATAAATTATTATTTCATATATATTTTATTACTTCTGTTCTATAACAGACATTAAATATATATAAATGTACTTACAACTAATTAAATTTTTAAGACTTTAATCTTTGAAAGATAAATACATCTTAAAACAAAAGGTATTTCAATATTTTATTATTTGGCAAATTTTTAAGGTTAATTTTAAAACACATTACTAGAAATATTGTAGCAATATTCATTAGCAAATTTTCAAGTCTTGATCGGCTTCTATAATATTATTATTAATATCAGAACAAATTGAAGCTTCTAATGAGTTTGAAAATTTAAAAATGACTAAGATATTATTCTCATTGAATACTTCTTACTTACTTTTTTAAATGCTATAGTTTATATTAACAAAATATAATTGAAACATTCTCTATAGATCAAACTAGATTAATTTATTGCGATTCTTTTTCCTCAATTCATGTGCTGAAAAACAAATATTCTAAGTATTTGGTCCAACTTTTGAAAAACTATTTGAGGAATCGAATATATGTTGCCCAGCTCTTGATTAACTCTTGCCAGATTGTTGCAATTTTTGAGGCAGCCCTTTTTAAAATGTGGCCCTGAGCCAAGAAAAAACCTTTTTGCCACAGGAATCTAAGCATTTTGCCACACCTGAACATAAGCTTCATTTGTCTTTGGTCAAACAAACAAACAGTAGGTCATGCAGATACACACACTGAAAGCCAAAGAGAGCGAGAGAGTGAGAGCAAAAGGGGAAGAGAGAGAGAGAGAGTAGTGAAATATATAGAGACATAGGGACATACAAGCAAACTTATTGAAGAACTTGGGCTTGCAGGTCGGCACGCGTTTTTAGCATAAATTATCTATAGCATATGCCATGAAGTATGCTGTTATCTGCTGCTGCATAAAAATGTTCGAAAATGTGTGCGAGGAGAGGGAGAAGAAGGGAAAGAAAGGGAAGCAAAGAAGAGGAGCTGAACAGTACAGTATTCTTGTCGATCCATCGTCGCATGTCAGCAGCTGCTATGTTTAATTTACGCCCCCAGTTAAACGCAGGTAAATCCCATAAAGCGTTCCCACAATGCAACGTCCACACTTTGCACTCGGCAACAGTAGGATAAATGGCTGGTATTTTATACTTACATACATACTACATTGAGAACAGTGTTCGGTATGCATCAAATATCAACACCATTATTTGTGCTTTGCCATAGATTCATGTTATTCTCATTGTTGCTGTTGTTGTTGTTGTTGTTGTGGTGATGATGTTGATATTGTTACTGCAGCTCAAATGTCCATGCTCCATGTTGCAACATTGAACAAGCGGGTAACGTGCGAGTAACTGGGTTAGTGTATACACACTCACACACTTACATACTATACATTTGTTGGTCTGCAATGTTTATGGATGGCACAATAATAACGTTCCTTTTATAGATTTAGTTTTGTTTTCTATGGTCTAAAATGTAGGTTATTTATGCTGTAAGTGTCGACAAAACTAGTGGCTCAATTTAAACAAATATACTTTGTAGGCCTCTTAAGAGCTTTCATTTATTTAAGTTCATGTACTACTGTTATTTTTATTCCCGCTACTCATAGGGTAGAAGGGTATTATAACTTTGTGCCTGCAGACATCTCCTACCCTGTAAAGTATATGTATTCTTAATCAGCGTTAACATCCAAAACGATATAGACATGTCACAATTTTTGGTACAGACAATAATAACCACAGTATTTATGATTCTTCAAAATTTGGTTGAAGTCGGATAAAAGTTGTGGAAGTTATTTATAGCAAAAAACGCAAATTGAACTCATTTCTAAGTTGCTTTGGCTGTAAAGTATATGTATTCTTAATCAGCGTTAACATCCAAAACGATATAGACATGTCACAATTTTTGGTACAGACAATAATAACCACAGTATTTATGATTCTTCAAAATTTGGTTGAAGTCGGATAAAAGTTGTGGAAGTTATTTATAGCAAAAAACGCAAATTGAACTCATTTCTAAGTTGCTTTGGCTACAGTCTGTTATATTTTGTACTCTATGGTATATTTTGAATATATTGCCATATCGATATACCAAAAGTAGTCTTCGGTACACTTTTAGATTTTTTGTGAAATGTTAATTTAGTATCTTTTAATTTTTTACCTTTTACTCACTGTCGAGCACACTCGATTGTCGCTTGATGCTTTTATTGTTACGGCCTATAAAAACAATATAGATGCAAAATTAAAAAATAGTATCTGATAAAATTTTACATTTTCAATATACTTGTATAATTACAACGTTTGTAAAAAACGAACCTAGGCACATAGAATAATTTAATATTTTTAAACGAAGAAAAGCACAAACGATAAACCCAGGACGAAACTTTCAAGCCATAGATACCAATAGTCTTAAAATAATTTAAAGTTGCAAGTCAAAGAGCCGCATCTCTCGACTTCAGTCTGATTTACACTCTAGTTTTGTGCACGGCGTTTACTTGTCGTTAGGGTTTTTATAGCATCACTTTTAAACATATAACACTAATAAAGTTTTACTAAAAATAACTAAATATAAAGTTGGAAATATTGTAAATATTGTACATATATTAGACGAATGGATAACTAAATTATCTATGAGAAATATAAAATTGAAATACATATATGTATATTTTATAAGCTGTGTAGGAAGTTAGCACAATAACTTAAAGTATTTTACTTCAATTATGAGAAGTTCTTTATGTCGAAAATAACATAATTTGCGTTTTCAATCAGTAGACATATTTGACCAAAAGAGTTTAATTGACTTCAAATAAATTGCTTGGCTAAAAAGATTGTCATTGCTCTGGTTTTGAGTTGTTTACATCTTGCTTTTTACAAGTAAATATTTGAATTTTCTTTGAATACATATGTATATCTGTGACAAGCAAATTATTTTGCTCATCTTATAACTCATGCAATGTGAAGGCTAATTGCCAACTTTTGGCCAAGGACCGACAATTGTTTTTAAACAACAAATTCACAGACTGTCAGACATTTGGACTGAGTTGAAATATCAAATAAACAGAGCCAAGGAGTCACGCAAGGCTGAGAGGCAAATGTCAAGTGCTGTATATTGCATAGCCGGGGTCGACTGACTGTCCTACTGAGTGACTGACAAAGGTGAAAGGACAAAGCCCACTGCACTGGAAGAGCGCAGAGAGAAAGAGAGCGACTACTGACTGAATCACTGACTTTGTGAACGAAGAAAATGTCAACTTGGCAGTGGAGAGACGAGAATTGTACGCATCGAGGAAGCAGCCTCTGCAACAGCCATTGCACTCTATAAGAGACAGAGATAAAAAAGAGAGAGAGAGAGAGAGAGGGCAATTTTGGTTTGGGCCCCAGACAAAGACTGAGATAAAGTTGGAGACGGAGACGAAGATGGAAATGGAAACGGATGGACGTCTTGTCACATTTAGTGCACTTCTACTTAGGCAGCCCAAGCCAAGATGCACAACAAAAGACACGACGCAAATTGAAAACGAAATACTCCGACTTCAACTTCAACTACAACGAAATGTGACTGAAATGCTGCGTTTATCCACGTTTTTCTTGCAAGTAAGAATGCGCAGATATTCTTCTACTTTTTTTTTTGTTTAAATATTTAAATAGTTTAAAGTGCAGAGTGTGGGTGTGTGTGTGCCTGTGACTTGGCAATTTGAGTGCATTGTTGCTGTCACACGAGAGGGCAAGCCATTAAGTACATTAATTTAATGCAGAACTCTGGCCACACATTCGCTTGCCGCTTGCCGCTTTCCTCTTCTCTTCTTTTCTCTTCTCTTCACGGGTGTGTCCCAGTTTTCAATCCCATTCACAGTCTGTCAGCTTTCATTTGAGCTTTCAGTAATGGCAATCAAATTAAAGCGCTCAATGCACTTGAATGGCAACAACGCCGAGTCGCTTGCAGTTTTTCGCTTTTCCCTCCTCATTTCACTGTGCGGTTCATTTGATTTAGCTGCCTCCCTTTGAGCCCAAAAAAAACGGAATTATCAGCCCCCTGACGAAATGAGTTCGATTTTGGAAACTTGATGTGCCCAAAACTGCAGCATTTTCAATTGCCGTTGCATTGAGCGCATTAAAAGATGTCCAAGTTCGACAATTTGCTTTAAAGGGAATTGAGTATTTTATTACTTATTAAACTTTGTCAACTTGTCAGGTATACATCAAGTAACTTAATTATTTAATATTTTAATACATGCAACGCAAGTATGAATTACAATTATTATTCAATTCAAATAAATTTGTTAGAGGTTTCTTTCAAATTAATAAAACTCTGTTGTGTTGTTTCTCAATTTTATGCGCGTCTATTTTATCGTTGCGACGAGAAGTTACTATAACCGAAAATGGGAATATCAAAGCAAAAGATGAATTCAAGTGTGACCAACATTCATTTGGAAATTCCTGCCAAAATACATGCTTAACTTTAGTATTTTAATATAAGTCAAGATCTCGATTTTAAAAAATCTACTTCGATTAATTTAATTACATAATTATTGTTTAACAAATTAAATATTATTTAAATAAAATTTAATCAGTTCGTTGATTTTCAAAAACGATTTAAGTATATACATCTTATTTTTATACCCGAACCATTGGGAAAAATGGTAGTATAATTTTGTGTAGGCAGAAGAAGGCATCTTCGACCCTATAAACTATATTTATTCTTGATCAGCATCAACAGCAGAGACGATATATAGTCATGTCCGTCTTTTTGTCTTTCTGTCTGTCTGTCCGCTCCTTCGTATGAACGTATAGGGTCAGAGACTATAAGATATAGAAATATATTTTTTTCGACAGCACTTGCTATGTTTGTACTTACAATAGTAACCATAGTATGATTCTAAAAGAAATACTATTGTATGAGAAAAATCGCCTACTTGCTATGGGTCTTAGTATCTTTGACTGACAATCTGGTATATTTTGTACTCTATGGCTTATTTCGAATGTTTTACTATATCATTTAGTACTATATAGTACTGTATAACTACATATTATTTTAATTTAGTTTATTTTAAAATTAATACCGCACTATTTTGCTTTTATTCGTGGGGGTATCGGGTATCTTATAGTCGAGCACATTCGACTGTAGCTTTCTTACTTGTTTCTCTCTCAGTGCTTACGTCTCAAGAGCCTCAAGCCTTAATCGTCATAGCCAAAATTCAATTTAATTACATACTTAACTTATTTGTTTTAAATAGCAATTTTTAATGTAGTTAACCAATAAAAATATCAGCGCATAATTGCCATAACATTTGTTTAATTATGGCTACATGAATAAAGCGAGGCTGGACAGCCAATTAACGTTGGAAATACAAATCGCTTTGAAGTCGGTAAACAAGTCTCTTGAATGGATATTAATTTAACAAGTTGACGACAGCAAAGTTGAGGAACGGAAACATAACTGGCAGAGCCTGTAGCTTCCGTCCAGGAATGAGATGTTGACCGTGTTCCTCTTTCTCTCTCTGTTTGCCAGGATGAGACTCTCTATCTCCACCTCCATTGCCATCTGGTTGTCAACCGGGAGCTGGTCTAGTTCAGTTTGTCCAGATTATAGTGCCTTAGTAGTCGCCTTGACAGTTCACGTTGTACAACTTGAACTTATTTCCGTTTCCGGCCGCTTCACGGAATACAATTAACATTGCGTCCAGCGGATGCTTATGCCACGCCCATGGCGCAAAGGCGCTGAAAGGGCGATGCGAAACAAAAGCTTATGCATAAATTACGAACCAGAGTCACCAGATAAGTGCGATAAATTATCAGGCAGCCAAGAACCGAATGCAATCTGCTGCAATTCCTACATTTCCCTTTCCCTCTATTCTTGCTGCTGCCTTCTTAAAACTATCCCTTTCCACACTCACATCTCAACAATTGCACTGGGGCTTTTCTAAGCAAAACTTTTTGTTTGGGTGTCAAGAAAAAAAGAGAAGGAAATAAAATAACTCAAAACATTGTCATAGGAAAACACACACACACACACATTTGAACACTCCTACACGCATGTCTTTTGTTCAGTCTTAAGCAGCCTTTTAGCCTTTTGGCTGTTGTTGCTGGTGTTGATGTTGTCCTTGTTTTTGTAGTCAGCGCCAACAGCAACAGCAGACAGGAAACGGAAGTTTCAACGCGCAGCGGAAATTATTGTTTAGCCTTATTGTTTAGACTGCTTTAGAAATTTGTTTGTCGAATTATGCTCCGTATTCATGCATTCGTTCATTCGGTTTCATCTCATGGGCATTCAGCCTGCGTTCGCCTGCGTTTCTCGTTAGTTTTCTCGCCGACTAATTTTCGGGGCGTGTTTTTTGCCTACAAATTTATGGCTGCCAAAAATTGTTAGCCGAACATCGCACTCCCCAAGACACACCCGAGCTAATGCCTTAAACATGCTGATTCACATGCAGACATCGCCGCGAACAGGCAAACAATGTCCTGCATTCAAAACTCAAAGTTAACTTCGCAGTTTCAGCAAATAATTCAACAAGGAATTGCACATGTTCTTACTTAGCAAAGTTCTTCAAATTCCCACTTAATTACAAGTTTAAAAGATCTACTTTCTATGCTTTTTGTATATGGAAATATATTGCTAAAAATAAAATTGGGTTTTTCATATTGAAAGATTTTTAAATATTCATTCATCACAAACTAGAAACTCATTTTTAAAAACAAGTATCAATTTTAAGAATACCTAATATGTAAATTATGTGTTACTTGAGCAACCTTAAAACGGTTCTCAATTTTTAATTAAAGTTCGTTTGAATAAATTCTTATCTCTTACCATATTCTCTTGCCTCGGATTAAAAGATAATTGCCAATTGTTTCTAATTAACAGCTTTAAAAGCAAATTACGGCCTATCAATTCAAGACAATAATTTAATGAATTTTTAAGACCCTTAAAAGAATGGTTCATTAACAATAAAAATTATGTGACATCAACGAAAATGGCGCACGGAATGCGATGCTTTCAAGGTAATTAAACTTTGGTTGTTTCCCTCGAAATGAATTTGGGCAAAAGGTATAACAACAATAAAGTCGAGTCCTTTGTTGAGCTCGTGCTTATGCACGTATGCCGAGAAATTCCACAACATTTTAAATGCATTTTAAGGGGACTTTCTGCCAGCAGTGGCAGCACCAGGTAAATTATGGAAAGATTATGAGCTCAAAAGCAACGCGAAATCCAGGAAGATGTTTTTTTCAACGAGACACCAGAAAAAAAATCTATTAAAATAAATTGCAATGCATTTTTTACATGGAAATTAACAGCAACACAAATACAAAGAAAAAAGGAAGAAGCGAAAATGTAGGCGAAGTCAGGTCAGACGACTGTTGATGGCCACAAAGACAAAAGAAACTGTACAGGGATCAGGGACCACGCACTGAATAATTCATGAGTGTCGCCTCGTCTTTGGCCATTGCCATTTTCGAGACGCGGCCGAAATGAAAGGCGTTCTATGGTAGTAAGTATTATATTTAATAAGCCGCGGAGAAGGACACCAAGGGCAAGGCTATCAAAAATTCAAAAGTTCCACGGCCAATGTGTAACGCGTCGTATACGCAACGCGGCACAGTAAAATTTTGACAAATATCGTTGCCTACTTTCAGGCTGCCTGTCGACTGCCGCTTTAGCTTAATCATTTAATAAAACTTTTATGCTGACGACGCAACGGCGACATATATATCGATGCCCCCACTTCGTTTTTCTTTTTTTTTGTGTTGCTTTTCTCTTCTTTCTCAATTACTTTTGTTGTCTGTTCTGCTTCGTGTTCTTTGGCGCTCTCTTGTGGCAAACAGCAGACACTTATTAGCCTTCTTCTCTGCCTTTTCGCTTTCGCTTTCGTTTTCTTTTTTTTGCTTTTTGTCATCATTTCAGACTTTAAATTATATCAATTTCTTTTGTGCATTGTACTCCATTGTCGACGGCGCTTAAGTCTATTGTCGCCTAAACGCGGTTAACTTGATGATGGTCGAGGCTGTCCAAAGTGAGCACAGTTTAATTAGCAGCTCAATTTGTGTCACACCATTCATAATCCCTTGCTGCCGGGTATGCTAAATTCAAATCACTTAGATTTCAAACATTTTCGCAGCATTTCAGCTAAAATACGTTTATGCAAAAGTTACTTTACCTGAAGGACGAACGCGAGTCACAAATTTGCCATTTTTATGTGTCCCATAAACACGAACAACGTCAATATGACGACGGCCTGGCAGAATGCCTGAAAGAATGCCGAGCTCAAAACCTGAACTGAACTGAACTGAACTGAGCTGAAAAGTTGGCAATGCATGTGAGCGCCTTTGGCAACGCATAGGACATAAGCGCATAGCGCATACGCACCGTGGTATCCCAAAGTACAAACATATGCAAAATCATCAACTGAAAATTTGCATACAAATGCCATACATATGCCGCAATGTCGTTGTGTTAGTGCAGCGTGTGTGTGAGTGTGTGTGTGTTTATGTACGAAGTATTTCTGTTGCAATTTCCGGCTACTATAACCGGAAGTGGAGCTGCTCAAAAATTCATGCAACCGTAAAAGAAGCAAAGTGCGCCAATAAGCCGTGTGCTGGAGAAGAGAGGAGAGGAGATGAGAGGCAAACGCAGACGAGGAGGAAAGGAGCCCAGAGTAAATCGTACAACGGAAACGGCAGTTGAGACGAAGCATTGCGAGTCGAATTCGCTGCCAGTTTTGGTCACATTTCACTGGCAAAACTCTTTACATATTTTGTGCTCGTCGATTCTCCCTGTTGCCCAACTTCTTGCTTAGAGCAACTGTTTGTCGCCATTCGCCTTGGACTTGCCTCCATTTGCATACACAATATACGAGAATGCCGCAATTCTTCTCTATGGCCATAGATATTACACATGTCTGTAAGTCCATCGGCAAATATATATGCAAATGTGTGTGAGTATCTATATACTATACTTTCTTTGCATTTTCGCTCCTTTGCAAGGCGGGCAAAAAAATGCTCAGCTGTCAACTCGTAAATCATTATTGCTTCCATTTATTTATTGCTCATTTTTATTAATAGTTGGGAAATTGTCAATAAATTTGAATATCCTACATTAAATCAATCTACTGCTGTAAATGAAATAAAATAAATCTTATTTCAAATTTCAACTCATTTAATAGATATTTTCAACAATTGTAAAAGCTCTGAAATAATTAATTAAAATAAATCCATTTTTTTTCTTAGTTATATACATTTTCTTCTGCTTTTCAATATTCCGCTCAATTGGCTTTTGCTCTTCCATGTTCCTTATGACAAATTTTTGTTCTTTTCTGGATTGTGTTAAAGTTTCAACTTGAATAGCAGGTGCTTAATTATTATCAAGTATATAAAGAGTTTTGACCACCCACGAACGCTGCGAGCAAGTACGTAGATAAAGCGAAAAGACAGAGAGAGATAATTATTGCACTAACGGAGAGCAAAAAAAAAAAATAGCAACGTCAAAGTGCGAAAATTGCTTTTTTCTTGAGAAAATGAAACGCTTGAACAAAGTTAAGAAAGAAATGATTCAACTTGCGCAATCGAATATGTATAGTAAGTTAATCAATTAAGCAATTCGATGTGTATGCAAGCTGCCAGAAAATTCACTTTTCCAACTTTGAAACGCGCTCAGAGTCTTTTAGCAGACGTGAATGTGTGCTAGACATTTTTATTTAACAAAAATTAACACTTTTGCACTAGATTCCTAAATGCACTAATTTAAATGAAATAGTCAAATCAAAAATTTAATACTTCAAATATTTCTATATTTTAAGCGCTCTCAGTTTAGCCATGCAAATTATTAATGCCGCTTTATGAATTCAATTTGTGAATCGGAAAATGCATTTTGCGGGCTTAACCAACAATTCGATCGAAATTGCGATTCAACCATATTTTTTATACATATATATTATGAAAACCTGTGAGTTGCGGAAAAGCAAATATAATAATTGAATTTGGTAACCATGCATACAATGCGATACGAGGGAGAGCTCTGGAAAATTCAAATAATTTGTGGCCAAAGGAAATGCTGTGAAGAGTTTCATGGGGAGTCTTCTGGTGAAAATGCATTCATGTCCTGCTGAACCCAAGGACCAAGGCTCTTGGCTGTGAGTACCTATGAAATGCAGCTGTTCACAATTCCAATATAAAATGAAATGAATTCGCCTTTTAAGCATTAAAAAACAATTAAATATCGCGACACGCAAACTTAATTACACATTTCTGTGGCAATGACAACAATACGAAAACTGAATAAAAAAAAAATGCGTCTGATCCGCCTTCCCACAAAATACAACTCGAGTTCCTTGACTGTGGTTTATGTGTATATGTGTGTGTGTGTGTGGCGCGGTAAACTCTTCAAGTTGAATATTTTATGGGCCTACAAACAAATTGTATAATCAACAATTAAAGTGCGACTCGTGATTTGAGTCTGTTGTGGTTCTGGCCGTGCATTAAGTGCGCATTGTCTGCCGCCATTCGCAAACATTTTCCAATTTGTAGCAAATTGCAAAGTTTCGTACGTTTTGCTCTGTTCTGGCACCATCCTCGATTCAGGCGATGGCGATGGCGATGGCGCTGTAGGCCAGTTAAAATTTGCGGCTGTAAACTTCAATTGCGCGTTAAATTTTCCATGTCGACATTTTGTGGGCACCCCCGCGATTTTCCTCATTTACGCCATCAGGCCTCTGCCCTATGCTTGTTCTTATTAATGGCATTAATTAAAAATTTAATTTGTAACAAACCCGTTTGGTTGTTAAACTCGCGCTGTGATTTCATTTCTCTTTCACTGATTGCTGTCCCATTTTGTCTCCATTCGCTGTCAGTATAACAAATTTATGCAACATAAATCAACCCTTTGAGTGGATTGCTCAAACAGTCTGCGACATCTAGATGTCCCGCCACACATTTATCATAATCATTTTTTGCGCATTTAGCAGCGACCTTCAACACGTCAAAGTACTATTAAAACTATGCAAATGATATCGTCTAGCACAAACAACATAGAGAAGTAAAAATATGGTAATTCTGTTTGTTTAGTAGTTCAAATAAAGGCATCGTTGAAACTAAAAGTTTAAGTTGTAGAATAAATAAACACTTGTTTTTCCACAAGTTGTGCGCAATTCCTAATAAAAATAAAAATATTTTCAGACTGACTCTCAATGTATATACTATTCTTTTATTTATCAATAATTATATGACGTATTACAAATATTACAAACATGTTTTTCCTATCTACTCGTCTGCAACAGTTCGTGGTTTTAATCCTTCCGCATGTTGTGTGCCCATAAATTAAATTGAGCACTCTCATAAATTCTTTCCACTCAGACACATCTCAGAATCTAGTCGTGTGTGTGTGTGACCTTCGCACAATTTGTGGCCTCAGACAAGGCACATGGCTTTAGGATATTCCTCTCGGCCTTAAATTAAATGAAAATAATTTGATTTATGTTATTGTATTAGTCACAGACGCCTCTTTAGACCAATCTTGTGTGCAAGAAATTGGCAGTAATAGTGGCATTTTGTTTTTAAATACAATTTTGGGGATGTTTACTTTATCGGGAAAGACGCAAACGTGTTGTAAATGTCGCCAGCAGGGCGTATACGTATTGTTCATAATGCGTAATTCGATGTCATCCTCAACGTTTTTATACGTTTCAGTAGTGAGACATCAACAGATTTTTTATTTTAGTTTTGGCTTTCAAACGGTATTGGATTTATTCTTTATCTATAATTTATCATATTGGTTAAAACACATGTTATTTTTGATGTTATATTTTATATGCATTATATTATAATTTTACATTTATTTATACCAAAATAAAACTAGTAAAATATACATATGCAGTACGTTGTAGTGTTAAAAAAGAAATATAATAATTTGCGTTATTTTTAATAATTAAATTAATGGAAAAATAGAAAATAAGGTACAAAACAAATATTTTAAAACCAACCCACATTAATTAATAATATATTCTAATATAACATTTGAAAAGAAAATCAAAATAACAGAAAAATATTTAATAGTATAAAAAGTATTTAATAAAACAAAAATAATCTTATAATTGATATCAATGGCCGGATAAACATAAATTAAAATTTTTATCAGCAGTAAAATTTTACATTACTCCTTTATGATAATCCTCAAAGAGAAGAATGCCGAACAAATATTGAAATAATTGAGAACAACACAAATCAAATCGTATAAATTATTCTGGACATTTTCTTGTATTTTATTTATTAATCTTTCTACCTTTTTGAGTTTGATCAATTATTCTATTGCCTGCATTTTAGTATTGTCCAACTGTTTTATAGTATTAGTATTATATAGTTTATCATATTATTTTTAATACATCCATGGCAATTTCTTAAATTTAATTCAGTCACGAAAATTTTGAGGTTTTAAATTTTATTTTAAAATTTCAAAAATGGCAGCATTCCTTATGCCACTACCTGCCTCAATGACGGCCAATTGCCAAGCGACCTAGTAAGGTCGTAGCTAACAATGCTGATGACAAATAAGCATTTCTAAAGTATCAAAATGAAGTTAATTTTGGAGCAACAGAGACCGCCGGTTAAACAGCTGTGCAAGAGGAACAAAAGAGCTGAACATTAAAGCGAAGAGCGAAAGCTTAACATGCAGAATACGTTCCACTTCCAAGAAAGCGTGCGCTATTTCAAACACACAGTTATCTCTCTCTCTCTCGTTCTCTCTCTCTGAGTGTTGCTCTCTCGTCGCTTTGGCTCTCTGTGGAAATGAAACTTAACCCACATAGCAGCTGGTATTCCTGTTGAGTGGCGGCCAACGACGAAGTCGATGGCCCAAGAGCCTGGACAACACCGAAAGTCAACTTCAGTCGTTGGATTTCATTCGTGCGTCGTGGACACAAGCGAATTGTTGCAGCTCCTCTGTGCACGTGGCTACAGATGTTCAATGTGTGTGCGCGTATGTGTATGTGTTTAATTGTATGTGTGTATGTGTGTCTGCGAGTGCGGATTACAGTTACCAAGCGGTAAATAGCAAATAAAGCAGAGGCAGAGTCAATGCGACAAGTAAATCGAGAAACGGAGCAATTGAAAAAGTGTTGAGCTGCCTGCATGTCTCCGTATGCAAATCAAAAACGCTCCCTGCCTTTTAAAGAGTGTGGTGTTTGTGTGTGTTTAGTTTGAGTCCAATCATAATCGTTATCATCATCATCTTCATCGACAGCCGGCTTGCGGTGTGTGATTTCTTTGCACTGCAGCCTAAAAGTATGCAGGCAATTTTGAAAGTTCATACTCAACTTACATTCCACTTAACGGTCATTGACGTTCGTTGGTTTTAATTAATGCGATTGCATGCCATTTCGTATGTGAGCCTGTAATTACGCGCCTCTAATTTTAATCGCTGTGCTTAGAATAATTTAACATGCCAACACGCTACCCGACCAGACCGTGAATAAGGTTTTAATGCACGTGTTTGCCACTCTGAGAAATGGGAAGAGAACTGCGAAATAAAAAGCAAAAGCAGTGAACACCACTAATTGAAAATCTTTAATTTCTTATTATTATAATTTTGTATTATACGAAGTAGTATTTAATTTATGTGTAATATTTGAAATTTACTTAACTTTGATCAAACACAATTTAATCATGTGGTCAATATTAGTTTATTATCAGTAGTGTTTATTTTTGGTGAAGCACAATTCTCCCATCAAAGTATAAGTAAATATTATTTCAGTGTCAAGCATTTTTATTCTCCCAGCGTGCTGTTAGTGCAATAAATAATAAATAAATATTTATCTTGTGCTGATCTTTGTATAACGAAATGAAAGCCAAGCTCAGAGCAATAGCAAATACTGAATAAAAAAACAAAAAATATTAATCAGATTTCAATCATAAATGGATAAACAAAAAAAAACCAAATACATAATCACAACACTTATCAAAGTGCCAATTTAATCGTATGTTAAAGTTAATTGTGTCTGCAAATGCCAACGAAGAAATTAGCAACAAAAGCCTGGTAGTACAATCAATGCTAAATTCCTTCAAAACGGTTTCCAAATTTATGTGAGCAATTGTGTTTGTGAACGTGTGATTGAGAGCTTAGCTAAACCAGCAAAAAAAAAAGTGAAAAATAAAAAAAAAGAAAAAAACAAATGAAAATGCCAACATAAGGAATACGTTCGTTTAAAAGAAAAGGATTTTTTACTGCTTCTGCCAAGGCCACTGACAAAGGACGGACATTGATAAAAATCAACAACAACAGTCATAGCCAAGGATTATTATCAAAAGCGTCGAGCAACAACAACAACAACAACTGCTGATGCCACTGTTTGGCCATAAAATAAAAGCACTGGCGTCAGCAATGCCTATCAGAAGCAGAAGTGAGAGCGATATAGCATACGCGTCTATATAAATTTTAACAAGGTAAATCAAGCAGAAAGAACAACATAACAAAATGAGCTTAAGTTGTCAATTGAAAGGCAAAGAGAAATGTCTGAAACATATCGTAACTGATTGTTCTAGACAACACCCAATTTTTCGGTCCCTTTTTTTGTGTGCGTTTCTCAGTCATCTGTGATTTCTTTCCTCGACTAAATGTGTTCTACGCATCAATTTGTGCAATCCTGATTTTAAAAGGTCGAATCTCTCAATGCTTTTCGTACAGAACTATATTTTAAGCACATTTCTCTTGATATACAAATGCTTCTTTATTTAGTATAATTTAACCCAAAAAAATGGTGTTTTCCCATTATTATATGTATTTTTTTTTTAAATAAAAATAATTAAGAATTATAATATATAATTCGTATATTCTGAATTCAATATTTGACTTGTAAACTAGATGTATAGCTTAGTTTCTTTGCTTAAAACATTGATTTTTTTTTATTTTAATTTAAATTTTTATTTGAAATAAATAATGATTTTATTATTAAGTGATTATATGGTATATTTGGAATTAAGTACTTATCGAGTAAACTACATTTTTAACTCATTTTCCTTGCGATAAAAAATAGCTCCTTTTTTTCTTAAGAAATAATTACAATGAAAAGAAGTTTCAGTTTGTTCAAATTAAATAAAAAAAACTACTTTAATAAAAGTGACTTTAGTGAATACTATCATTATGTCGGATATAGTTGGAATCAGAAGTACTTGACCTTATCAATCAATAGATATATAAAATTGCACAGCTTCTACCAAAAAAAAACCAAAGAAAAAATCAATTTAATGAAGATAAATGCGTTCGAAGTGAGAGAGGCAGAAAGCGAGTGCGAATGAGTGAGTGAGAATATGAGGGAGTGAATCGGACCACCGACTTTCACTTGTCATTGCCACAAATAATAAGCGATTACAATGTCGTAAATCTACGCAGCAACAACACCATCAACAACAATAACAACACACACACACACACTTAGACAGACGCTCGGTCACGTTTGCAGATTCATGTTAACTGCCAGAGCTCAGGTGTTGCCTCAGGAGAGCAGCCATTGCTGAGAGAGACTATTCAGTTATCGACGGTATAGAAAATAAGAAACTGCTATTTTTGAGGAGAAGCCATAATTCACCCGAACACGTTGGCGGCTGTCATAAAAAGTTTTCGCTTATTACTCACACAGCGTATCGACCGGCCCGGTTTATGAGGGAACTGATGAGCTGCGTTTGTGCCGAAATCAAATTAATCATTTTACCAATGATTTCGATTATTCATCTCTTCTTCTATTATCCAAATAAAAGCTCACATATTTTCACACTTTATTTCAAAAAAATTTGTGGCACATGGGCTTTGAGCCGAAAGATTTTACAAAATGTTGAAAAACTCATGCCAATATTGAACCCAGACACAAGACAAAAATTTTAGATTAACCCTTCATAGATTGGAGGTGTGCTCGACTAATTTACTAATTGACTAATTTACCAACCTAATACACAGCAAACATATTACAATATACTGAAGGCTATATTTGTTTTATTTGGCATAGTACTACATTCAAAATATACCATAGAGTACTTAACATAGAAGTTTAATAGCCAAAATAACTAAGAGCCTGTTGCAGTAGGCATTTTTGTTTCTCTGATCGCACCTAAATTTTCAAGAATTATAAAAATCATAAAATAAATAGTTATGGTACTTATATATGTAACTTTGTACCTATAAAGTATATATTCTGGATCAGCGTCCATTTGTCCATCTGTCTGTCCGTATCGCAGAAACTATAAGATTGTTATTTTGCACGATTTTTAGGCTAGAACCATGATTTTTTGTACATATAATAAAACTTAGAATATTCATGATTTCTGGAAATTTGGTTTCGATAAAATAAAAAAGTATGTAGAAGTTGTTTAAGAAATACTATTTAATATTTTGGTATATTTTTTATATATAGTATTTATATAATTTCGTATTTTGTGTGACATTTTTAGAATATGTTTTCATTGGAAACGAGTAGCTGGTATTTTAAAATGGAGTATACTCAATTTTTTCAGGCACTTTAAATTATTTAAAAGAAGAAAAAAAACTGTATCTTTACTTTATTAGCATGAATGAAAATATAATAGAGGTTTCCGTAACTTCGCGTGGCATACACAATTTTCCCTATTACCGAACCACAAGAGGTTTTATGCTGAAGCGCACGCTCAACTCCTGCAGGACATAGAGAGTGCAGGGTGATAAAGTTAGGCCATCCTGATCGTTAACCATCTGCATATGCAGACTCTCCTTGTCACCAGGAATCAATGGCGTCTGATTGGCGTCCCAGGGCAAAGCATCTCGCAACAGCTGCTGGAAATCGCTCAGTCGCTCCTCAAAGGATACGCAAAAGCGCATTGGATCAATGGCAATGTACACCTGACCCAGATCCGCCACATCTTGATCCGTCCCAAACAAACCCTGACGTCCCACCAGCTGTGAGGCATAGCGTGCTCCTGCCATCACTCCGCAAAGTGTTTCAACCATGGCGGCCAAACCAAATCCCTTGTACTCGGGCGCAAATGGAAGCAAGCGTTGAGCCTGCAAAGCATCTGCCACATTGCTAGTCGACAGCCCATTGCAATCCAAGGCCAGATGCAGCCGCATATAACCATTGCAGTAATCGAGCTCCAGTTGTTCAATCGTGTAGCCCGGCATGCCCACATTCATGATGAACTGTTGCTGTGTGCCTGTTGCCGCTACACAGGATATCGCCAAGTAGCGGCTCCTTGCCTCCGCTGGCCACCAAATCGGACAGCCCACTTGCCATGCAGACGCCGAGCAAATGTTGCGACAATGCCTGGCAGGCGTACCACGAAGCCATGCCAATGTTCTTGGAGCATCGATTAGCCACACGCTAATGGTCTGCTCCCTTGTCTTGATCATGGCCAAATCCATGCAGAAATTGGCCCATCCACCAGGGCCAATGCCTTGCACTCACAAAACACTTTCGGCCTCATTCGTGGATCGACTCGCAAATTGAGGAGATCGTTGGCAATCGCAGGCAGACGATAAATTCCCATGCTTCGCTCTCCAATATAATCGGCGACGATTAATAATGCCATCTCGCTGCCTTAAGTGGCACATTCATCGCAGTGAACACGTCGCTTACAAATCGCTGTATCTCTAGTACACCGGCCAAGGAATCGACATCGGATGCCATATCCAATTGCACTTGTCCTCTTATTGGGGACTGCTCGTGACCCTCGCACACGCTCGGCACATGCTATAGATTTTGCCAGATCACCTTATTGTAGAACGCTTTGTTGTTTCGCTTGTCGTTTTAAAATATTTCTTATCTTTTTTATCGGTTCCTTGCGATCCGATTTCAATTGTGAATTTAACTTCGACTTGACACGCACTTTTTGTAATCTTTCCAGCATATTGAGCAATCTGCGCATATGTTATACTAAATCTAAGAAATGTTATACTAAATCTAAGAAGTCAAAGTATTATAGGCAACGCAACGAATTTTATTTCATTACCAAAATATTTGTATTTTTTTGATGAAATTTATATAAGTGATGGTTATCAATTTGGATGGATTATTTGGGACATTTATTAGAAATTGCCTTTATAAATTTATTCACAAATGCAACTGTACTCGGATGCACAACGCTATTGATTTTAACGTTACTAGTGCATTCGTTTATATCCATGCTTTGACCTGTACTAATGATCCCGAATAAACACATTTTCTTGCCATTAGGACAATAATCGAAAAAGCCGCAGCCACTATCTCCTTTACAAAGTGTAGTTTTAACATTATATGAGGTTACATCTATGTGAAAGTTACTATTTGCGATATTATCTGCTATGTTTAGTATTCCATCGACATAAACGAAATTTAGCTTTTTATCTGACTTTCTTTTTCCCGAATCCCACGCAAAAACTGAGCCATTGCGATTTGTATAACCTTTCTCCCAATCAAAGTGGATTCCCGGTATGCAAACTATTCTGAATGGCAAAAATGGGTTTGCTTGCAGATGCAAAAGAGCCGAATCGGATGTATACCGTGTCGGATCATATATGCTAAAAAGTAAAAGATTTTACAACAGCTGCGAATATGATTGACAGAATGGAACTTACGGATTAATAAATATCTGCTGAACTATCCAACACTCACTGTGTTTATCAGCCTCGTCTTTATTGGTTTCATTGGCCTTTCGACAATCATTGTGGCTATCAATGACGGATACATTGACTTTTTGGGCTGGCATCACACGAATTCGGTTAGTTCCAAAGTTGTTTTTTTCATCACTAACGCAATGAGCAGCAGTCAATACGAAATTATGTCGTATTAGGACACCACCACAGGAGTATTGGAACTGCTGCGTATTGTTGTTGTCATAAATAGCAACTGACCATGGTGAAAGGTGTGGTTCCGTTTCTGGGGCATTTAGCGCCAGTAACGCTTCCTGATCATTTACTCCACATTTTATAGAGCAATATTCATCTCTATTACCAGAATGATTCCAATTTCCGTTGTTAAGGCACTTCGAGGTAAACTTCGAATTACTTTCTTTGTATTCAGGAAAACAATCATAAGTAACTGTGGTTTCTGGTTCCCAACTGGGTGCCTGGTCGCATTTCGTAGTTGTTCCGTCCCGTTTCTTGCATTTTGGTTCCATCGAGTCCAAGCAATACAATTCACTTGTACTGCACATTTCTAGATAAAAGATAAAAAAACAAATTGATAAATATTAATTTTGTAAGATGGTGTTAAAAATTCTATTAAAAAGTACACACTGCCGCATCTGGGTTTGGGTGGAAGTTCCTTAGAGTTGAGTTTCCATTCTTTGTCTCGACAACGATACATTTTTTCCCGTAGACCTTCCGGGAACAACATTAAGTTCTTCGAACAGTTGAACTTTACATTCGCGTTAGTTAAAGGTGGTTTTATCTTCTCTACGCAATTTTCGCCGTCGTTTGAACAGTTCCAAATGCGCAAATTTTCTGAATAATGATCATAAGTATCTAATCTGCAGCCCCAATCTCCATTTGTGTTTTGGTTCTTATTACGATTGTCCACACACTCTGGTAAATCATTCAACCATTTTCCATTTCCATTTTCATCAATCTTGCACACATTCCACTTTTTGCCCTTGAAGTCTTCCTTAGAATCGTAGCACTCAAATTGAACTACACCGCCTGCATAGACAAAATAATGCGTTTCATTATTTTCCTTCTCAGCATACATTGTTGTGTTGCTCGTAAATTTTATATTATTTCTCTTAGGCTCTTCACATGTAACTGGCTGCTTCCGTTCCCATTTTTCGTTATATTGACAATGAGTTTCCAACTCATCAGAGCCATCGAGGCAATCATATTTGTTGTCGCACAGTTGACTACTATTATAGATGATCTTTCCATTGCCACACTGGAAATAGGGATGCCGAAGTACTTGCATGCACATCTCTATAGATTCATCCCGGCCATTCGGACAATCGAACTTGTCATCACATATTTTATCCGCGGAAATACAATCTTCTTCGGTTGAAGCTTGACATGCCAGCTGAGGTCTATAAATACATTAATTTTAAATTTAACTAGAATTGATTAATTTAATAAAAATTAAATAAATTAAAATTTTCAATTGCATTACCATAGAATTGCCTACTTTATTTGACTTTGAATATTATTACTATTGATTGTGCCTATTTTATTTAAATAAGAATAAATTACTAAAAGGAATAAATGTGAATTTTAAATAATTCCATATTCTACAAATATTCAAAAATACAAAAATATCATAAAGGCTATATTTGGTATCTCGATATAGTTTTACGTTAAAAATATAAAATGGAATACAAAATATACCAGATTGTTAACCAAAGCAAAGAAATGTGGCCTTTCCCAGCATACAAAAGCACAATATTTTAAAAATGTTTTGAAATTTCGATTTATATATAACCAGTCTGTCTCTGAACCCAATACGATACACATAACGTCAAAGAGAATGGAAACAGCCGAAAATAATGATAGAGAAAAATAAAAGTCAACTATCTACAGGAAGTGTTATACGATGTATTGCTCTCGCTCAATTAGCACAAGGGACCGCAAGGGCGAGCCATTAGATTAGGCAGTATGTGATAAAAACAGGCATTCATTCATTCAAAAGTTGAAGAAACGCAACGAAATTAATTGCGATTGTATAGAGCAGACAGAAATAAACAACAAATATTTTTTCGAATTCATTTTAAGATTTGTTTATGATGAGTCAAGATGTGGAATGTCCAGAAATAAAATTACTCATATTTCTTTGATCCTTTTATCTCTTACTCAAGCAAATGTGATTATAATTTTTTTATTGAAAATTGTCAGTCTCAGCATTAGATATGATTATCGTTAACAACTCAATAAGAATTCTCTCTTATTCATGATGAATGATTTTGTAATTTATTTCATTACGGAATACTCTATTTAAAAAAATTATTTTCTCTAAGAGTTTATGGGGACATTGAAAAACAGATTGAAGTAATTACATGTAAATTTCATTTAATCACAAATCAAACACATTTTATGGAAATAATAGAGCTTTTTAAATAACATTTATGTTTTAGTGTAGCTTTTAAGCAAAGTGTTTGTAAAATCGTCAGAGTTTTTAAAAACACTGACAAAATTCACAGATGAAGAGAAATTGATGGAAATTGAATTTTCTTTGTAACACAGATTCTTCCAAACTAAATTGAAATTTATTTATTTTTATTATTCAATGATCAATCATAATTTTTGTGAACCAAAAGTGATGGCTTCATAAATTTCTAAACTACCATATATAGCCGTGATTTAGAGCTGTTTATTTCTCTACATCTTTCGATGACTTAAATTTGTAATATTTATTTTGTTCTTACTTTACTTTTTTACACTTTTGAATATATATTTCTGAAAATCAGTTATGTGCTCATTTTAATTTTAGTAAGTATTATTTTCTTTAGTGTTTAAGAAAAATGGTTTTTGTTTTTGTTATCGCTGCTGAATTGAATTTAAATATAATTATTACGTACTTTTTACAGGTCGAATTTTCAATTCGGAGGTTAAGCTGTATTTCATACTCCTGCTTACAGATCGCAGGCGACTCGTCAGATTTATCGAGACAATCAATTTTTTTATTGCACATTTGAGATTTATCGATAGGCACTCCGTTTGCACAGTAGAAAGTTGAACGACGGGTAGTTATGGGATATTTGCAATTAACATGTAACTCATCCTCGCCAAAAGAACACTCTTTTGTTCCATTACACATTGCACTAAGTCTAAGACACTTTTTATCAAAAGGGCACTCAAAAAAACAGTACCCATTGCATAATAAGATAACAAACGGAATCACCAAATTTACAAGGATTATGCGAATAATCATAATGTCAAAAGTCTTCACTGAGCTCACAATTCAGAATGCCTTACCATTGCTCTCGACAGTCGATTTATACTTCTTATTACAGTGAAAACTTCTTGACGAATACACTTCATAGCAAACTTTTTGCTTATGACATTTTGTTTAGTTTCGTCTCTCGGGGGCGTTCACTTCCCTTAAAAGATCCGAGAGTTACTAAACAGTGCTTGTTCAACCATGAGAGATTTTACTGTGCTCATTTAGAGAGCTCGATAGCCTATGCCCGATAAATAAAGTATATATGTATGTGTTTTGACGCGAGTTTATGTTGAAAAAGTAAGAAAGCTACAGTCGAGTGTACTCGACTGTGAGATACCCGCTACCCAATTTAATTAAAAGCAATATATTTTGCGGTATTATTCTCAAAATATACCGAATATACTGCAAATATACTAAAAATACTAAGAATGTACCAAATGGTATGTTTGGTATATCGATATAGTACACCATTCAAAATATACCATAGACGGCACAATGTGCTAGATTGTCGGACAAAGCAACTCAGACCCCTAGTAAGTAGGCGTTTTTGCCCATACAAAAGTATTTCTTTAATAACTTCCACAATTTTTATCTGATCGCAACCACATTTTCAGGAATCATAACTACTATAGTAATTATTGTATATATATATATATATATATGTATATATAAATTCGCAGCTTTAGCTTTAAAATTGCGCTTGTTATTCGATTTTTTTGATTTGCGGGGGCGGAAGTGGGCGTGGCAAAAATTTGAAATAAACTTGTTCTGCGTGCAAACATAACAAATGCCGTCGAAAATTTATAGCTCTATCTCTTATAGTCTCTGAGACCCAGTGTTTCATACGAACAGGCGGACAGACAGACAGACGCTGATCAAGAATATATACTTTATAGGGTCGGAGATGCCTCCTTCTACCTGTTACATACATTACCTGTCGGCACAAAGTTATAATACCCTTCTACCCTATGGGTAGCGGGTATAAAAACTCACTTTCAAAAATGTTAAGATGATAAGCTACAATTATAAAAAAATATGAATAATACTATTGCAAAGAGCTTTAAGGCGGAAGTTTGGAAGTTTCACATTTTTGCCACGTTCCCAACCCAGTAAATTGAAAAAAAATTGACTAACATGAGTAATTTTGATTCCTAAATTATAGTACATACAATACATACTCAAAATTTGGTTGCGAAATTTTTTATGCAAAAGTTATTTAAGAAATTATTTTGTGTATAAAAAAGCCTAATTACTAACAATCTGGTATACTTTTTACTCTATAGTGTATTTTGAATTTAATACTTTATTGATATACCAAATTTGGTCTTTGGTACATTTTAGTATTAATACGGCATATTAATTTGGTATGTTCTAAGAATAATACCGCACTGTTTAGTTTTTATTCATAATGGTAATCGAGTACAGTCGACTGTAGTTTATTTTAATTAATATTGCAATTCTTTCATTTTAAAATACTCATGAGACTAGTGAGTGCCGGTATAACTGTAGAGCCTTTGAATTTCGAATGCAATGCATTTAATGCAATTTAATATTTTCAGTTAAATACAAAACACCTGGAGGATGGTTGCTCTGCACATGGAAGCCATCACAACATTGGACTATAGATAGTCTATTCAACGAAGTCGTAGATTCAGCAGCAACAGACAATCTTGAAGTATTTGTGCACTCGACGTCAGAAGGAGAGAGAGAACTTGCTGACCATGTGGCGATGTCGCCATCAGCTCAAGCTGCGAGTGCTTCTATGGGCCTGCCTATTGGGCTGGCTTGGCATTGCGAATGCATCGACAAAAGACTTATATTCAGGTGCTCGGCTGGGGCATCGTATTGTGCAAACGCGATATGGACGCTTACATGGTCTCATTTTGCCATTGGATAACTTTCGATTTTTGCGTTCGGTGGAAGTGTTCCTCGGTGTGCCCTATGCAACGCCGCCAACCAAGCAAAATCGGTGGGTACTCTTTCGACTTGGTTCTTTTTCATTTATTAACCTCTTCATATAGTTTTAGCCCAACACGCGCACCAGCGCCTTGGGAAGGGATACGCATCTCGGACACCTACAGTCCTGTTTGTCCGCAGCGTTTACCCAATATACAAAACGAGACAGCCGCCTTGGAGAAGATGCCAAAAGGCCGCTTAGAATACTTGAAAAGATTATTACCATTTCTTGAGAATCAATCGGAGGATTGTTTGTATCTAAACATATTTTCACCAGTCAATGGTAAGCAAGAGACTGAAGCTATTTGAAAAGAATCACGCATTCATAATTCATTTATTCATAATTCATTTATTTGTTTTTTTAATATTCATAGCACTAAGTTATACGAAATATTTATTTAATGAAAATCTTTCTGATTTAGTTATGTTGATATAATTAAGGAATGCAGATTCTTAACATTTTTTTTAGTCCAGAAGGTATAGGGGTAAATGAGAGAAAATGAAAAACAAAATGGCAGTGATATGGTCACCGAATTGAGACGTGTGATAGCACTAGTGCTGTAAATTTGCGAGGGAAAATCAAGATATTAGAATATCTAGAGAATGGCGTAGGGATTTTTAAAAACATTGATTTTTATCGTTGAGTTCGTGTGTATTCGCGAACTAAGTATATGGTCAAATTTCCAACAAAAATATTATGATATGCCATTACATCACATGTTGCGCTGAAATGAGTATACAAAAAATGTATTCGTGCCCAATTTTGTTTTCCAGTGTTCTATGTTATAATAGTTAAACTATTTTCTACGCAAACAAAAATCGATTTCTTGAAAATTCTACAGTGGTGTTACCTCTTAACTTAAATTAACATAAAATTGCGAAATTTAATGTTGTTCAGAATTTTTAAGGCACACAGACAAAAAGGATTTCGGTGTATATCATGTGACGCATAATCCCAATATTTTATGCTTAAAACGAAGCGATTTTATATACACTCACATTTAGGTACACTTATCTTAAGCCTCTGAACGTATACGATAGATTCAGAGGAAATGGAAATAGCGGAACAGAATGAAAGAGAATAATAAAAGTCAACAATCCAAACTAAATTTATATACTATGTACAGAGTTCTGAAAGAGAGTGCGCAAATGATGATTTGGCACTTTATGATAAAGATTCATTTTAAACATATTTTGCGACAGTTGTCGAACATAATTCTCGTGAGAGAGAATTGTACTTAATAAGTTAATTTATCGTGATCGATTTAACAACATTACTGCTTCGAAACACTTGCTTACTACATGCTGAATTATTTAAATGCAAATGTTTTCTAATTATCTCAACGCACTACATAGAAGGGATTAAAAGCTTAATGCCAAAAGTAAATACATATATGTATGTATTTAACAGTCAGACAGCATAAATATATATTAAATGAATTCCTTAAAAAATGCGAATATATATAGCGAATATATATAGCGAATATATATAGCGAATATATGTTGTTGAAGTTGAGAAAGCCCGATTGCTCTATGCTCTCATATTATAAATAATGTAATTAAATATATCCAAAAATTTCGATGCACAAAACAAAACAATTATTTGTCTCCTTATCATAATATAAAACAAGTAAGAAAGCTACAGTCGAGTGTACTCGACTGTGAGATACCCGCTACCCATTTTGAATAAAATAAATATAATTTGCTGTATTTTCTCAAAATATACCGAATATACTGCAAAAATACTAAAAATATACCAAATGGTATATTTGGTATATCGACATAGTACCGCATTCAAAATATACCATAGACGGCACAATATACCAGATTGTCAGCCAAAGCAACTAAGACCCCTAGTAAGTAGGCGTTTTTGCCCATACAAAAATATTTCTTTTATAACTTCGACAATTTTTATCTGATCGCAACCAAATTTTCAGAAATCATAACTACTATAGTAGTTATTATATATACCAAAATTCGGAACTCTAGCTTTAAAATTACGCTTGTTTTTCGATTTTTTTGTTTTGCGGGGGCGGAAGTGGGCGTGGCAAAAATTTGAAACAAACTTGATCTGCGTGCAAACATAACAAATGTTGTCGAAAAAAAACTATAGCTCTATCTCTTATAGTCTCTGAGATCTAGGTGTTCATACGGACGGACGGACAGACACACAGACGGACAGACGGACAGACGGACAGACGGACATGGCTATATCGTCTCGGCTGTTGACGCTGATCAAGAATATATATACTTTATAGGGTCGGAGATGCCTCCTTCTACCTGTTACATACATTTCCTGCCGGCACAAAGTTATAATACCCTTCTACCCTATGGGTAGCGGGTATAATAATATACATTTCGATACCCTTTAAAAATATAATATTTTATTTTGATTTATTCACAGCAGGCGCTAATGAGAAGAAATTACCCGTCATTGTCTTCATACACGGAGAATCTTTTGAGTGGAGCAGCGGCAATCCATACGATGGCTCTGTGCTTGCCAGCTATGGGGAAGTGGTTGTAGTTACGCTTAATTATCGTCTAGGCATTTTAGGTAAGATATTGTTAAATGTCCTCGATATATATTCAATAATGATATGCTATGATTTTATCAGGATTTCTTAATGCGAATCCCAGTCCACATGTCCACGCACGTGTGGCTAATTATGGTCTGATGGATCAGATGGCAGCACTGCATTGGATACAGCAGAACATTCAAAAGTTTGGTGGCGATCCAAATGTTGTGACCCTGGCGGGACATGGAACAGGCGCTGCCTGTATAAATTATCTGATGACATCACCCACAATGGTGCGCGGTCTCTTTCATCGAGCCATTCTAATGTCCGGATCGGCCTATTCCTCATGGGCTCTGGTCGATGATCCAGTCCTGTTCGCCATTAAACTGGCCAAAGAGGTTAACTGTACCATACCCGAAGATTTGAACAGGCATCACGAGCAGATCGTAGATTGCCTTAGAGAGGTGCCACTGGAAGATCTCTATGGAGCTGATATTCAAGCACCAAATTTTCTTACATCATTCGGACCATCGGTGAGCAACATAAAAATATAAAATTGTTGAATTTCTCTGCTTAAATCGATAAAAAGCTTCAATGGCAGCAAAGGAAATTGAGCAAAGTTCAAGAATATGTTAAAAATAGACGCAAGTGCTTACAAGAGAATAGACTAGAGATATTTTCGATTATTCTTATTCTTATCTATATCCCGTATTTGCGGTTTTTCATTTAGGCATCATCTTTCATTACGAGTTCATTCATGACTTACAATGGTCAAAGGTTCGAGTGTAATTTCGGCTTGTTTCTCATTTAGTTTCGACTATCTTGCTTTTGTGCTTAAGCTTTACTGTTTTTCACGCCGATTTTCATTTGTCCATCTTTTTGGTTCATCTTTTTGCCATACGCTTCAGCGGGCTTTATTTCTTACTTCAGTTGCTTTTGTGCTGTCCTTTAAATGTGGTACTTCAAGTTACTTCATTCTTATTTTTTTTTCTTTAGCATAACAATTGAACGCTTTATATCGAAGTTCTTTTGGTCTCACTCTTACTTTATCTTTATTTTTCCCCTTTTGCTTCTGGCTCTCAATTTCAATTTAGGTTGATGGCGTTGTCATACGACCCGGACATTCCAATCTCGATATCGATGATTTAATGACGCGCAACTCAAAGCGTTCATCAGATGGCTCCCAGTCAGCCGGTGGCAATGGCGGTGGCTCTGGTTCTGGGTCAGCGTTCAGTAGCAGCTCTGGCTACTTTGGAGGTTCGGCATCAACGGCAAACATGGGCGGACACTACGATGTACTCTTTGGCGTTGTCACTGGTGAATCGATTTGGCGATTCAGCGCTCACGATATACAAAATGGATTCGAGGGCGAAAGACGGGATAAAATTATACGCACTTATGTGCGCAACGCTTACAATTACCACCTCAATGAGATATTCTATACGGTGAGTACGAGTACCTACTGTAAGGCGAGGCTATAAATAAGCCAACTAACTGGCTCTAACAAAATGTACCAGACCGGAACTGGCTCGAGACTCTTTGTGGGGGCTCCGTGGCCTACAGTCTGCCACATAAATCTGTTAATCTGATTGCACTTTCTCTTGTTTTGTGATTCATCTGAGGATTTCAAAGAGCTTTGGCCAGACCGTGAAAGACATTTTTTTTAAGGCGCCAGTTACTGTCAAGCCTTAATGATTCTCTTATCTTGAGTCTACTTTTTCATGTTATACAAACACAAAGATTATTTAAAAGATTTCATTTTCCTTGGTTATGTTCATACCCAGCACGAAAGATCTATGGGTAGGAATAACGAAAACGCCACGTAAAGGTTGTTGTTCATTTGAAATTTTATTTACAAATTCATTCGAATTTTAGGTCGGTATTTATCCTATATCCTTAGAAAATTATATTCATAATCTATGGTTTCAAAGATCAAAGATATCATTACACCACAGCTCCGGAATATGCTTTCTATACATACTATAATGTTCGCACATAATTTGAGTAGCCTACCTTGAAAATGAAATGAATAACTAAAAAAAAGTTGACGAGTGAAAGGCAGCATCATTTTGAATAAATGACTGGCTGAAAAAGTCAATTAAAACGGTGGCACGTTAGTTACAAGTGTAGCCGTTATTATAAGTACCCAAGTGAGCACGGTGCGTATAAGTAACATTTACAACTACAAAGTAGCTGACATATTAGCACTGAATTTCGTGTTATGCATGTGCTTACACCCTCAGCAATGTTTTATTCTTTGTATACCCGCTACTTATAGGGTAGAAGGGTATTATATTTTGGATTTGGTACTATATCGATATACCAAATATCTTATTTGAATGTATTTTTGTAGTATTTTCGGTATATTTTGAAAATAATACCGCAATAGTTTACTTTTATTCAAAATGGGTAGAGGGTATCTCACAGTCGAGCACACACACGCATTCAAAATATTCCATAGACGGCACAATATACCAGATTGTCGGATTGTCGCAGCTCTAGCTTTAAAATTACGCTTGCTATTCGATTTTTTTGATTTGAAGTAGACGTGGCAAAAATTTGAAACAAACTTGATCTGCGTGCAAACATAACAAATGCTGTCGAAAAAACAATTATAGCTCTATCTCTTATAGTCTCTGAGATCCAGTGTTTCATACGGACAGACGGACAGACACACAGACGGACAGACGGACATGGCTAGATCGTCTTAGCTATTGATGCTGATCAAGAATATATATATTTTATAGGGTCGGAGATGCCTCCTTCTATCTGTTACATACATTTCCTGCCGGCACCAAGCTATAATACCCTTCTACCCTATGGGTAGCGGGTAAAATTACTCAATTTCTGCTTGAAATATATGTAAATCCAAAATACATATATATTCTGATAAGTTAATTTTGTATTTCATATATTTCGTTTGAGTTTTCTAAACATATAAATAAAATGTACCAAGGCTTTGAAAGGTTTGCAATTAACTGATTATATATTTTTTTTATTTTTTAAAGCGATAATTATACTGAGCTACTTTATCAATTTGTATTAAAGTAATAAAAATAATTTATTGGGTAATATTGTTGTTCATATCAAATTTATAATCAACACAACCAATAAAGTGCACTTTGGAGAATTCAATTATTTCAGCAACAATCTCAAACAAAATTTTGGGATATCAAAGTTATGCAGAAACAGAAAGTTGATAATCACCATATGCTACCATGTCGCTGTGGAAAGCACATACCTGAAAAAAACACTTTAGAGGCGCTGTTCGGAAAATGGTTGTGGTCTCTTGTATATAGTGTACTATGTGTGTGGGCAAACCATTAACTCAGCTGGCAAACAATTAAATTTGCAATTCTTTAATTTTTTCGCTTTTATACCCGCTACGGTATAATAACTTTGTGGCTGCAGGAAATGTATGTAACAGGTAGAAGGAGCCATTTTCGATACTATAAAGTATCTTGATCAGCGTCAAATGCCAATACCATCCAATACTTTTTAACAAAAATCAAATCACAATCATAATTTTGAAGCTAGAATTGGTAGTTTTGGTATATACAATAATAACTATAGTCTTTCTGATTCGTGATCAAGTTTATTTCAAATTTTTGCGACTACCACTTCCGTCTCCCCAAATAAAATGGAATAACAAGCGTAATTTTAAAGCTGGAGCTGCGAATTTTGGTGTATACAATAATTTTTAGGATTAGTATTTATGATTCTTGAATTTGGTTGCGATCAGATACAAATTGTGGAAGTTATTAAAGAAATACTTTTGTATGGGCAAAAACGCCTACTTACTAGGGGTCTTAGTTGCTTTGGCCGACAATCTGGTATATTGTGCCGTCTATGGTATATTTTGAATGTGGTACCATATCGATATACCAAATATACCATTTGGTATATTTTCAGTATTTTTGTAGTATTTTCGGTGTATATATGTATATGGCTAGCGGGTATCTCAGAGTCGAGCACTCTCGACTGTAGCTTACTTACTTATTTTATTTTGTATTTTGTAATGCGCAAGCGAGCGAAATGGAAGGCAGTTAACACGCCATTGCAGCCAAATCATTAACACGCTTTATTTGGCAAATGTGTTTTTGTATGTATCCCCACACACAAATACTCACATACACATGCATTGGCAAGGACATGAAGCCAGTCCACACATACAAAAATATATGTGAATTGAGTGTATCTGCATGGGCATGTAGATGTGTAACGGACACCCAACAACACACACACACACACCTACTTAAAAACGCACAGGCTACACTTAACCCAAATCACAGCAGAAGCAACAGCAGAAGCAGCAGAGTCAACAGTCAGCCTCATCCTAAGACACATCGTCATCGCCAGTCGACGCTGTCACCATTTGCCATATTAAAACCAAGTACATTCGTGTGTATGCACGAGTGTGTGTGTGTGTATGTGAGCGTTTTAAGTGCACACAGACACAGAAGCAGCCGTAAATTGCCAACGCATATATCACGATTATAGCGCATACATTCATTCGTATTTATTTTACTTCATTATACTCGCACTGGCACTCGCACTCATTCACCTACTTGGGGGAAAAGGAGACTGCTTGCAATTCTGACATGGGGTTTCGTTCCTACAATGCATTCAGTAATTCCACATATATAGTCTCGTTTTGCATCGAGCCGTAAACTCAAGAAATGTATCTCTACTAATGAATTACAATTCACTTAATGAATTAACTCCAATGTTGCTAAACTATTTTCCCAATTAAATAAATAACATTAATAAAGAATATACTGAACAAACAATATTAAAGGTACTAAAAAAGAACGTATGAATAAATAATATTATTAGTTTATAATACTTGCTTATTTAGATTATCAACTAAATTTCGGAATATCTTTCAAGTACAACACGTCTTATAAACTGAACAACAATATTGCAACTGTCTTTTATCGAATTTACCAAGCAATTAATATAAATGGAAAAAATTCAAAACAAAAACCCTTAAAATAAACATTGCTTTTAAATTCCCGTATCTTATATGGCATATATTGCGCCATATTTCGTTCACTAGAATTGAGTGGAGTAGTGCACCCTTTTTGGTTTTAAATTATGCATGACATCGATTTTACAGATGCATTTTGTGGTTCACTTAAAAACCCACAGATGGTGGCAAAAATAATAATAACCACAGCAAACAGCACAAGCAAAAATCCGCTTGTAATCCCACATGGATTTGACTTGGCATACACATGTGTTCATACATACATGCATATGCATATAGTAGTACACGTGTACCATACCATATACTCACAAACACAAACATGTATTCAAATGTCCTGTAAGCCATTCCAGTTTCCAGATTCTACATGGTAGTATGTGCATATTAGTTTGGGCTTTGGGCTCAAGCAGACAGTTACAACTGCAATAAGGTATTCTTCTGTTTCAGAATGACAAATTACACTTGCCAATACTTGTCCATTTTATTTGTAAGGGATTATGTTATTAATCATATTTTGTGCATTTATAATTTATTAATTTTTTATGTATACAACATCTTAATAGTTTCATTTTAATTGTTTAAGAAACAGCGTTATAATTTTTTAATTTTTTCACAGCACATGTTTTTTTTTACACGCAGATGAAGAAAAAAATCAAATAATAAGTGTAATTTTATTTTATGAAGTTATTTAAGATAAATTTTTGTATGATAAAAAGCAACTAATGAAATCAAGTTTTTTAATTTTGTTTACTCTACTTTATTTTTACTCTAAGTTATATTTTGAATATCAATATCAATTATAGCCATCAGTATATTTTTAGTATTTGTGCGGTGTATTTATTTAATATAATTTTAGAATATGGTATTATTGAAAATCGTCAGTAACTTTATACTTGATGAATTTAGTAGTTTGAATTGTTCAACATTACTATATTGTTGAAAATGCCTAATCTACCATATGCGCAAATAAAATAAATGGTTCCGAATAATTGATGGGTGAAATTCTGTAGCCTTGAATTCGACATTAATTGAAAAATATCGATTCGAAAGACATGAATCACAGCACTGATAAATTTCATCCTTCCATTGCATGTACCCCCAGATTGTGAACGAGTACACGGATTGGGACCGCACATCACAGCATCCGATAAACACACGTGACACGGCGGTGGCAGCGCTATCCGATGCTCAATTCGTGGCGCCCATAGTACGCGCCGGAGACATATTGGCTGCCCAATCGCCGCCACCCGTCAGCTCATCGACTCCCAGCGGAGCTGGCAACGTAGCCGCCTCCACATTGGCTGCCTCAACACAGCCATCGGGTCGCTGTTATTTCTATGTGTTCGACTATCAGACCAAGGATGGCGACTACCCGCAACGCATGGGGACTGTGCACGGTGAGGATTTGCCTTACATATTCGGAGCACCGCTTGTGGATGGTTTCAGTCATTTTCCGCAAAACTATACAAAGTCCGAGACGGCGCTATCTGAGGCAGTGATGATCTACTGGACGAATTTCGCGCGCACCGGGTGAGTTAAGTAGTTGCAGTTAGTTACCCATCATCATCATCATCATTATCATCATCATTATGATAATGGCCGTTAAGCCACTTACACTAATTTGTCAGGCAAGCGACGTTTCTTCCGCTATTCTAAACACTTCTTTTCTTTCGTGTGCAACACTTAGCGCTGATTGTCCGTAAAGCAAAACTGGGTTTTTTGTCTGCTGGCTGCACTTTCAGCAACAGTCTAACAACACCTGCCGCTGCTGCTGTTCACCTGGCCAACTTACCCAACTAAACAACTACACAACTACCCCACTGCCCGAGTGCCATAAAACAAACTATGTAAAGCCCTTGCATTTTAAGCATTTTCTATTTGTGCACGCAGCTTTTAGAAAGAAAACAACAAAAATGTACACGGACAACAAGAACGCCAGGGCACACAAGAAATTCTTTGGAGCACATTTTCACTCAACTGTATCTTGCAATTTATGTATCTTTTCCCATCTCTGTCTGACATATACATCTCTCTTCTCTTTCCCATTCTTCTTTTTACCATCTGCACAGCAATCCCAACGAACATCATCGACAGGACTCAGTGCTGCCGGTTTCAAAGGAACGCAATCGTTTTCGCAGCATCACCTGGGAAAATTATGATCCGTTGCATCAAAAATATTTGGAAATAGGTGAGATGCCAAAAGTTGTTCACTTTGCAGTTTATTTCGACTATTTTCGTGTGCACTTCTCATGTTGGCTGGCCTTAAAATGGGAATTTAAATACCTTTCTGCAAAGAAAAATGCTTGCTTCAATGGTTGCACAAGAAAACAGATTTTCAAATTTCCATATATTCCGAATACATGTACTTCAACACGAGACTAACAATTATTTCTTCCATTTTATATGCACAATACAAATGTTATTTTTTAAGTTTATTTAAAAAAAAATTACTGCGATGAAAGATGAAGACTAATAAATTGCGAAGTGTTATTAGTAGCTATTAAATTTGTAAGTCAAAGTATTTTGTATTTCCAAAACAAAAAGAATATTTAAGCATTAAAAAGTACTTTGAAAAAGGATAGTAAGCAAGTGAATTCCTGAATTGACTTAAGTACAGATAAATTACACATAACTCACACAATATATTCACATACTTAGAACATAAAAAGATTGTTCAACACAAATTCACCTCACACATTGAAATGAGAAAAGAATACGCGAGACTGTGAAATGAGAGCTAAAAATTTAGCAGCATCTTTCTTAAAAGCGGTACCAGCAAATGTGAGTATCAAAAGAAGAGAAAAAATCATGGAATCAAATTTAATTTAAATTTTAAAGAAGGCCCAGGCCCAAAAAAAAAACCCGACGCGTGCTCAGCAGCAAACTGCGGGGGCTGTTGTGAAATATACGGCGGAAAAAGAAAAAAAAACGTGAAATGGGAGAATGCGGGGTAGCATTACAACGAAAAGAGAAACAAGGCTACACCCGAGTGGCTGTTGAAGGTTACCTACCGGAGATAACACAGAAAAAAAGGGAAGCGACTATCAAAGACAACTGACAGCCAGCTGCGCTTAGGCATGCTCGACTCTAAGTTACCTCGTAATAAATTTATATTGTACAATTACATGTGTTTCCTAATCATAATCCAAATACCCTTCTAACATCAGTACTATGCGTATGTACAGTACATCAGGGTATGCGTATGCCAACCATGAGCGGAGCACATAAAGCTTTATATGATGCCTCCGCGTCATGTCAAATGTGTGCAAATGTTATTAAGTTAAAATTTTTCACACCTTTTTTTGTATGTGTGTGTGTGCGACGAGCAGCAACTCAGCGACAACGAGACAACAATTCAAATTTTATAAAATGGTGCTACATATAATGGTAATGAAATTTTGAATGCCTTTCAGCAGATGGTGTCTAGCAAATGCATAAAACGAATTTACATGATATATAAAAATATACAAAAATCGAGGGTAAAAATGGCACACAATTTAAGTCGATTCATTCTATACCCTTTCATGTCCTGTTTCACATTTAAATTAAAAAGTTGCCGCTGATTCAATCTTATTGTATTTCAACAACGAAATCATTTGAGGTCTAAATTTATCTTTTGTGCCCTCATGTATCATTTATTGGCAATAACATTTGTATACAGCTAATGCCATTTTCTGAGAGAGAAGGAATTTACCTGTTTATGATTTCGACTGAACGATAATAGATGGCAATTGGACTGTAAACGAAGCACTTTACGCACATGTTGGCATTACGAGCAGTATACATATCAAGTATACGACTGGTATGCAACGTGCTTTGTTCGCTTTTTGTTTGATTTTAATTGAAAGGACTCGCCAACAGCTGACACACTCGTCCCTTTTCACGTCCCGATGTCCATACCGAGAGGGCGTTCTTGAAAGACTTCAACTTCTGCTCAATACCCCTGTCATTGACATACAATACGCACAAAGGATGTAGTTGCAAAGGATTTGTCGACGCCCACGACTGATTGCGAGTTTTGATTTGATATGCTGAAAAAGTGAAATCGCAATCCATTCGATTTCAATCGCATCGAATGGAATAGAATTATGAGAATACACTGCACACATGTGTCCCCACAATCGAGCGAATCGTTCACAAAGGCACATTCCTCGCAGATTGAATCATACACACACATTGAAAGGCTCACACTCATCATCATTTATGTACACGTCGCTGAAGGTTGATTTCAAAGTTGTGCTGCATAAATTATAAAGAACCTAAGTGTATGCAATATTTATTAACCTATTGACACTCAACGAATGTAGGCTTCTGCTTATCCAAATGCGTTGAAGTGAATCGATGTTTAACAGATTTTTGTATATTACATATTAGTAAAGTGTTTGTACAAAAAATATGAAATATTCCACATTTTCAAAGTTAAACGCAAAGAGTTGCCTAAATAGGGACGAAAATAATTAATGGTTTGTTAAATTTTACTACTACTATTTCATCTTAAATATAGTTTAATTTACAATTTTAATGCATACATTTTTCAAGTTAGGAATTCATACAAATTCTTTTAAGTTAGTAAACTCGTCTTACTTTTTAATCAATCACGCAAATATTGAGAAAATTGTTTGATTTAAATTTTGTACTTTAAATGCAGCATTAACAAATTGAAATGAAAAAACTAATCAAGTAAAATATTTATAAAAATCTATGAGCTATGCATTTATAGCTGCATAATTAAGTTATACAGGAAACAAATAGGAAAGCCACAGTCGTATGTGCTCGACTGTGACTTATCTAATAAAAGACAAACAGTGCGACATTATTCTTAAAATATACCAAAGAAATACTAAAATATACTGAACGCTATATTTGGTATAAATATCAAAACATTTTTATTATATTTTTGTATTTACAAATTCGAAGAAAGTACTTAATTACTAACCATCGTCATAAGCTAAATGCAATTGAATAATTTAAGTTTCTTGAGAAACGTAGAACAAGACGTGTTGTAAAATATTTCATGTCTTGTGCTTTGATTACTAAATAAACAAACTGGCACGGAAGCCTCTGCTTAGCCCAATTGGCTCAGCCAGGCAGACAGACAGACAGACAGAAAGGCAGATTGAAGGGAAAAGCTGAACCCAATCCCAAGTAAACCCCATCCAGGCTATGACCTACCTGGCGGCATCTAAAATTAAGCACTTTTATGTCGTTCAGTCAGTTAAATAAACAAGACATCAACATCAACATCAAGCAAGGCAAACAGGCAAATGGGGGATAAGGTGTCCTCAATTGCGAACAGTGTTTCACCTTTCTGGCATGCAAATGTCTTAAAAGGCAACCCAAAGCAAGAGCAACAACAACAACAACAACATCAACAAGCAACTGAAATAGTTGGCACCAGGTCAATTTGCATGCATGAATACCATCGTATGTCCCATGGTAATAAAGATGTTTACATTAACGCCTTTGTTTTCGCTTTTATTGTCTATTTTTTGGTATTTCTTTTGAAAATGTCAACACAACGCAACACATCTCGGTGAAGGCATGAAACCGCGCATTAAGAATCACTTTCGAGCTCACCAACTCTCGATTTGGCTGCGTCTAATACCCGAGCTACATCGCGCCGGCATGGAGGATGTGATAGCCCGACACAATCTATTTCGCAATCACGACGATATGGAATTGTACGAGGGACCCGTTAAGCCAGATCCATTTGGTTTGTCAGCTGCCGGCACAACAACAACATCCTCCTCCTCATCGTCGTCGCCGTCGTCGCGTCTCCTGTTTATCGATGAGCAAATGATGGTGAAGAAAGGACGGGTACTGAATGCCTCAGCCTATTTGAATGGCATCCTCGGTGGTGAGTATCACGACCTTTGTACAATACAAATAATGCTGCCAGTTGCTGAGTGTAACTTTTGTAATTGTCTGTAGCAACTAAAAGTCCATCAGACAGACCCTAGGTTATCTCTAAAGGCATTCGAAACAATCAGGCATCTTGCAAACTTGATAAATTTACCAACACTGAAAATGAAGCTGACATTTCGTAGTTACTACACAAACTATTTTGACCTCAATATTTCAATAAGAATTGTTTCATTAACTGCAAATTTATTTATTTTTCGTGTGTAGTTAACTATTTCTTAATTATTTCGAAAGTATTTTTAGCTGCTAAATTACTAATTCTATTGTACATGATTGTGTAAAATCTTTAGTACAATGAATTTAAAAGAATACAAAACTATACGACACCATTTCAAATCAAAGTAAACCTAAATTGAAAAGCGAAAAAGACTGTCTAAATCATACTTTCAAGTTGAAAACTATGTTTTTGGCATTCTAAAATTACACATGTCAAAAGCATAATACAAAGGCATTCACTGACAGCAATCTTAACTAACTTGAGATACAAATAAATACACGTATCTTTAGCATATGTTGACGGCAGACACAACATGGCTGAGATTGCCCTTTAGGCTGTTTGGCTAAGGTCTGCTCAATCCCATTGCTTGGACCAAAATGAAAAATTATATCAATTTAAATCATTGTGCCAAGGGTGACATCACATCTTTCTAAACAATATATATTACAAATTATAATTTAAAGCGCAGTTTCGAACCAGCTTTAACTTAAAATACTTATTCAAAATGTTAATAGAGAAAAAGTTGTTGATAAAATCAGAATTTTATGTGTTGTACCTATTTTACTTGTAGTGCTTGTACTACATTTTAGCAATTAAATTAAATTCCTTTGACCCATTAATGAAATTATTAAAAAATATAAATTTAACAAGCATGAAAATATTTCTGTTGTGTATTAAATTGAGTTTAGTTTACACCAACTCGGTGTCAACCGTTTGTTAAACTTTTCTTCAAGTTAAATTCATGAAATATTTATGTTGAATTGAGTAGAAATATAAAGGATATTTTATATGAAAGTAGTATGTCTACCATTTAAGTAAAATATTTTAATTGTCAGCACTAATATTGCGTAAAGTTGGAAATCTGATAGGCTTGATTTATGATTACTTAGCCAACAAATATCTGAATTTACTGTTGGCTTAACATTTATCTAGCTTTTTGAGCATTACGCATAGTGGTAAATACGAGTAGTTGTCATATAATTTATCGTATTTATATAAGGACTTTATATCTGAGCGCAAATGGGGCACAAATTTGCGCAGATGTGCAAGTAAAATAACTTGGTAAAGCGAAACAAATCAAATATTACGCATACGCCATGTGGGGTTCGACAAAGGGTTGTGCGAGTCAAATAAATGCGAATTGTAAGGCAACATTGTTGCCAAATATTTTTCTCTCTTATTTTTCTTTATTTCTGTGGTGGTGAAAGAGAGGCCCAGATGAGGGGAGTATGTTGTAGGTCTATTTGCTGTGACTTAAGCATATAGGGAGAGCTGGAAATCAACACTTTAGCTTTGGCTTTTGCAAGAATCAGAAGATTTGTTTACACTTGGCAAAAGCATCGGCTTGGGCTTGGGCTTGGGCCTAGTCTGGCACTGTCTGTTTACTTCACTTCTGTGGTTCTCTCAAGTTAAATTGCAAATTGCAAAGTTGGCATTTTGTGCCCGGACCATGACGTTTCCATTTGTGTGTGGCCAACTGACCCAACTCGACCCCCAGCTGTGTCGTTTGCTTATTGAAATTACGTCCGGGGCAGCAGCAGTAGCAGCAACAGCACAGAGCCAGACATCTTTTGGCTTTTGAATTTATATTGTGTCGAGTGCTGACTTTTGAAAATGCACTCAACTGTAATCTGTATTAAGTATGTGAATACTTTGGCGTGCGACTTCGGCTTTGGCATTGGCTTGGGCTTGGACCTTGTTGTATCCTTTCATTCGCATTGTCCGAACAAAAAACAAACATAAATTTGTCGTTTCCATTGCCTTTTGGGCAGCAGTAATTCTAGTTCGCTTTGGCACTGATCTTAAGAAGCAATTTAGCATTCTTTTCAGCCACAAATGCAAACTATGCATAATTTTTATACACTTGCCGCCCAAGCTGAAAAAAACTCATTAAGCCAGTTTATATAAAACTCGTTGTAGAACTTTTTCGACACTTACCCTAAATTAACAGCAAACTTTGATGCTGGATGCTCACGATGATGATGATGGTTTTTTTTCAAACACACTTACTGCTGCCAAGTGCAACGCCAACTGCGGATACGAGAAAGTCACCAGCGCTGAATGCAACTCAAACATCAAATGTGTGTGGAGAGGGGGCGTAGCAACTACTCCCGTCGCCGGAGCCGTTTACATTTTCCCTTTTGGCGTATCTCAAAGTCAAAAGTAAGACAGTCAATTTCAAAACCCAAACTCACTCCCTGTGCACACAGCACTTTGACTTGGCCAATACAAAATGCATTAGCTACCAGCATGAGAAAAAGGTTTGGCGCCATGGCCAAGGGGGTTTTAGCCGGGGAGCAGGAACTGCAGGTTGGTTCCCCTAAGTTACGTCGTGTAAATTAAAAGTTATTGCACTGTTGGCTTAGCCGCAGTCCAAATGACTTGTGTGTACCTTTGACTTTTACTTCTGTCATAAAGTGAGCGACATATAGCGAACGCGAACGCGAACTTTAATATAAAAGCAGTGAATTAAACTATATATATAATGATAATAAGCTAGGAGTTTAATTAATTTAAGTTGTACTTAAATTAATTGTACTCACAGAATATTAAAAACCAGTGTTGAGCAGCTTGCGAGCGGAACGAAGGAATAAAAAATAACTTTTCAGTGGAGTGAACGAACTAAATAAATTCACCTTCATCCCGATTTTTAGTTCTGTTCGTTCTTGTTCATATTCACATGTTCCTTTTAATATCATCCAACTATCGATTGCTATAGCAGCGAAGGAATAAAAAATAACTTTTCAGTGGAGTGAACGAACTTAATAAGTTCACCTTCATCCCACTTTTTAGTTCAGTTCAATCTTGTTCTGTTTTTCAATTTCATAGTGTTCATATTCACATGTTCCTTTCAAATCGTCCAAATATTGATTGCTATAGCAACGAAGAATAAAAATATAACTTTTCAGTGGAGTGAACGAACTGTATAGTTCACCTTCATTACACTTTTAAGTTCAGTTCGTTCTTGTTCATATACACATGTTCCTTTCAATATCGTCCAACTATCGATTGCTATAGCAACACTTATTTTGGCGATTTCTGAGTTCAAATTATATTATAAATGCCTTACAAATTTACTAATAAAATTCAATTATTGAACTATGAACTTTAAAACAACGACTATTATCGAAAACAAACGATTAACGATTTTGATGAACGAAATAGAACTCACAATGACGAAAAAAAAACGAACGAACGAAGCGAACACTTATGTATGTACATCACTGACCAAAAATAAACGAGCGAACTTATTCAGTAAATTGAACTATGTTTACATTATTATCGACTATTTATATATGAATTAGAAGTAGACGGACTTTCGAGCAATATCAATTAAGGTATTCGTTACCAATATATTTTAATTGTTGTCTTCAGAATTGTATTTATTAAAACATTCCTAGTTATATGCTTTCAAATTCCTGATCCTCTCTCAAAGCAATTTCTATTTAAGTTCAGTTAAAAAAACCAAAAAAGTATTTAAACTGTCCGCAAAGTGATGTGACCAACTTAAGGACTTGAAAGTTAAGACAGCCGGAGAATAAGTTTGGCACTGACAAAAAAAGATTATTTCAGCCACAAGCTACAACAGCGCTATCTGAGTGCAACCAACTAATCAGCAAAGCAGCATATCCAAGCCAAACAAACAGGCGAGACGCACCCATAAGACTTGTGGTGGCAACATCCCTTCGGAGTATACAAAATGTTCGTTTCAATTAGTGCAAAAGATAGAAATGCGGCAAAACAAACTCGCCTAAAAAACAAGAGTAAAACAGATAGTGTATGACAGAGACAGAGAAAAAGTGGGAAAAAGATCCGAGATAGATGCACGATGATGATAGAATGTTGGAAATGCGACAAACAGCTGTCAGTGTGACAGTCGAGGACACTAAGCCGGGCAAGGACATGACAGGCCACCGACACCGTCAGCATAACCAACACCAACATCCAAAGAGCAACTGTCTCCCAGTGTCATATAGACTCGACATACTTTGCCAGCTATGCACCTTGGGTTCTTGTCGTCACCTTAGCGCCGTGTCGTGACTTTGGACAACAGAAAAACGCGAGTCCAAAAAAATGTGAAAAAGCAAGAGATAAAGAGAGAGAGAGAGAGAGAGAGAAAACGAGAAAAGCATGCAACTAAAAGCCAAAATATCTACGAAAGCAAAGTCGCTGTAAACAAAGAAACCGCACAAATCGAAAAACCAACTGCAAGAGCAGCAAAAAACCTGGTGAAAAACAGTTGAATAGTTGAGCAGTTGAACAGTTGAAGTTGAAGTCGGTCAGAGAAGGAATGGCATCGCATCGCATTGCACAGAAATGGTAATGGAAATGGAAATGTGTTGAAGTGTCCAGGCTCTGCTCAGCTTTTCTTTCGCCTTCTCTGCCTTTGTATCCCAGACTTTCTTTGAACTTTGAAGTGTTGTTGTGCGCCAGCGTTCAGCTCGTTGGTTATGCTGAATCGCTCAAGTTGTGTCTCGCAGCAACACGAAGACTGGGATTTGGAGGGCAAAGCCACAAGCATGCGCCATTGTTTACTAAGGCCGGTGGATGCACATTAGAGATCTATTTGGATGGAAATCGCAAGGGAAATATGTTCTTGGTATGGATTAGAATTCCAGTTATATTTCGAGAGCAACTTCAGTTCTATTTTTGGCCAGTTAAAGTGCCAAGTGTGAGAACTAGACAAAAGAAAGTTATTTTTGGCACATCTCTGACCGCATTCACCACAAGTGTATTGTGAATGGTGAATCTTATAGAAATGCCTGTCTTACGTTTGTATACTAAATCAATTTTATTTATCTTATTTCGTTAACATCATTTTACAATACATTTTTCTGTTTATTTGAAATCAATGATAGCAAATAGTAAAGATTAGTTTTCAAAAATGAAAACCCAAAAATTTAAATACAATATCATAATTTACAATAATATTTTTAAAAAAATTACAATTAAAATGTATTCCAATAAATATCACAACAGTTCCTATCGCTATTCGGAATCGATAAGAACTTAAAAGGCTTCACAAGTTTTTATTATGGCACATTTTAAACCCCACATATAAAGCAAAATCCATTCAGCTACAAGTAAATTGCTCTACTCCCTCAGACTTGAATAACTTTAAGTTTAATCGAGCTTCAACTTGAGCATGAGACTGCTTCCATACTTTTAAGTCTTCACTCAAGGAAAGCCCTCGTTTCTCGTTTTGTTTAGCCTCAATTTTATAGAAAAGTGAAGAGAAAGTAAGCAACTATGTATTTGTTGTTTATCAAAGATGTTTTTTCGCTTAAAGCTGAAACTAAAATGCCGAAAGTTGTTGAATATAAATTCGTAAAGGGAAATGTTTTTGTGTTTTTGGTGAGCTTTAAGCGGAAAGCCTGTTGACGAAATGTCAAACTATAAGCCATAATAAGTCGCCGCAAATTGAAATATCGCCCGAAAGTTGCTCTAGGTAATCACCTCTTAAATGCCCGCTCCCTGGAGAGGTTAGCATCAGCTGCTGCCGCTGATATCTAATTTATGCAAGGTCATTTAATTGAGGCTACACAGCATTGCAAACAATTTTGCATGCCAAGCATTTTACTTGGCCAAGGGGAGATTTGTGGGAAGAGAGGTGGGGCAGCAGTCATTGGGGCATTTGTAACCTAAGTTGATTTTATGGTTGGCTTTTTTGTCATTCCACTAATTAAAGGCACATTAAGCATTAGGCAGCAGTTGCTTCAGCTCTCTAGACCAGGCCAAGGCAATCTCTTTTTGGCTCGAGCTCGAGCCTGGGCTCCGGCTCCGGCTTCGGCTACGGCTTTGGTTATCTGCCTCAAGTTGCTACGGCCATGTGTCCTCGTACATAATTATCTAGGGTCCTTGAACGCATGCGACGCTTGTTGAGGGCGACTTTAACTCAAGCAACCGTCGGTGCTTCGTCCATGCAATAAAACGAAAACGAAATTAAAATAAAAATTAAAAGGAATTAAAATAGAAATTTCCCATGGTACAAAAAAGCAAAAACAACAAAAAAAAACATAGAAGGAGAAAGCGTATTTCAACTTGAAAATAAATGCAAAATGGAGCGTTTTGATAAAAAGCTTACGGTGGGGCATTTAGAAATGCTCGACTAAGCTACAACAAGTCTGTGGGGGTGTGTGTGTTATTTCCATCTCAGCTACCCCTCTCTTATATATATATCTATATGTATATAGTATATAGTATATATGTATGTATTCCTCTTTGCTTGGGGTCGCAACTTATCTGGTTATGCCATTTAGCAAAAGGGGGGCTTTGGTCCCCCAGCTTGTGAGAGGGGCGTAAAGTGTTTGCTCCTTAAGTCCGTCAAGTGACAGGTTGAGTGTTTTCAAATTGCCATACACCGTCAGAGAGACTCGGACAATTTGGGGTTATAAATAAAGTAAAGCGATAGAAGACAATCAGTGACCACTCATATTTGTTGTTGTCTTGCAGCATAGAAGATTTAATCTACTTGTACACTCCACACGTGCGAAGTGATTAACTCTGCTTAAATGTGGAATGTGCCATCTGCTCATGACACTAGTCGAAGGAATTAAATGTGAAAACAGAGTCGAGGGTGAAATTTATAAAAACAGCTTAGATACTCGAGAAACTTTTCGTTTAATAATGGTTGTTTTACTAAGCAACTAGTATGCTGACTAGCGAGTATAGAAATATTATTAATAGTAAAGTAGAAAATTAAGCAGATTTCGCGACATTTTTCTAACTCATGCCAGAATCATTGTAAAGGTTAAATATGCTGTAATAAGTATTCCTAAATCACTTTAACAAATTTGCGACTTACATTTTTTCCACAAATAGAACTTTAACAAGTAAGAAAGATGGAGTGGAGGGTGCTCGGCTGTGAGATACCCGGTATTCATTTTTTATAAAAGCAAAAAGTTTTCTTTTAAAAATGCACAAAAATTAACATTCTGTTAACATTCGGAAATATGTACATATATCGAAAACTATGTTTGTATATCAATATACTATTGCATTCAAAATATTCTATATAGCACAAAGTATACCAGATTGTCCAAACAACTTAGACTTGACTGCCATTTTTATAGCCGCTACCCATAGGATTGATCAAGAATATATGTATATACTTTACGGAGTCCGAGATGCCTTCTTCTGCCTGTTTCATACATTTCCCGTAAGCACAATGTTGAAATACCCTTCTGCTCTAAGATTAGCGGGTATAGAAATTTATAAAGGCAACATCTCCACTGTGTAATTGTAATCCAGCGAAAAGGTATTTATTGAATGTCGAAAAAGTTGACGAAGGCAGTAAAATTCAACGAATTATGAAATATTTCAGAGGTAAATAATTCGTACTGAAATCGGTCTAACTGGTTATTCAGAAAGAAAATGCGTATTATTGAATGCGAATGCGATTTGAAAATGTAAATTGGAAGGCTCTCAAACGCTACTTGGCAGCTGCAAGAGTTCGCACAAGTTATTGAAAAAAAAAAAGAAATAAATAAAAAGAACAACAATGCGCGGCATATTCGAAAAGTGCCTATTATTAAGGCACTCGGGTTGATTGTCTAAATATTTATGCAAAATACATGCACAAGTCTTTAATCTCGTGCAGAACTTTTGCCGAATTGTTTGATATGCAGAAAATTGAAAAGCAAAACTTTTCAGACAGACTTTTCGACATCGACACTCACATGCACGCACACACACACACACAGACACAAACAAACACCGAAGAGAAAGAAGTATGTAAGGATACACACAAGGATACTCAGTCTGTAAAGTCTTGGCATAAAACAATGCGAAGCGTAGGTAGCACTTGAGCCACAGCAACAAGACGGACTCGAAACAAGGGAACAACAAACTGAAGAACAAAGCAACAGCAACAGCAACTACAACTAACGTACAACAAGACACTTGAGCGCATTGACAAATACATTTTCAAGGAAGTGAACTTCAAAAGCATTTGTTTCTTGTTTCGCAGACGTTTGCAGTCCAATTTCGTATTTACCTGCATGCCATAAAATAAATACAATACGACAATGGCAAGCAGCAGCTAAAGCTCATTCAACAAACAAATGCTTTGCTCTAAAATTCGATAAATAAAATATGATAAATATGAAGGAATTTAAATTCCTATTAAATCCATAACATGCATTTGGCACAAATCTCTACTAAAAGAGAATTTTAAAGTTCTAAATTACCTTATTGTAATCGAGCTTAATAATAACAGTCATTTCAAATAATTCTTGAAAATGAAATCAAAGATTATAAATATGCTAATCTCAAGGTACAGTCGACTACTTTTTTTAGTTCAACCAAATCACTTAAAAGCTTTTCAGTCTGTCTTTTTTTCGAATAAAGTTGAATAAAAAAGTGAATATTTTTACTTCTAGGTTTCGATAACGCTTTTCTCAATGATTATTTTAATTCAACTACATTTGATAGAGTAATAAATTAAATGAATAAAATATCGATTTTATCATATTGATGGCCTCACAAAAAAAAAAAATTATTTGCAGCATTTTAAACAATTTAAATAAATTTTCATTTTGAAAAATATATTATTTATTCATTGATTTGTTAAAAACAATATAACTAGATTTAATTGAAATGTAATACTAGTTAAAAATATTAGAATATTTTGCAAATACAAATATTTTCGATATCAAGTGTGAGAAAGCTACAGTAAACTGTGAAATACACCTCTTCTCATTTTCAATAAAACCATATACTAAAAATATACCGAATTCGTATACCGAAAATATATACTAAAGCATACCGAAGGCTAAAATTCATAATATATATAGTACAAAATATACCAGATTATCAGCTAAAACTACTAAGAATCAGCAGAATATTAAAACTACCAATTATTAATTTAATGTCAATTTATTGAATTATTATGAAATAGCTTTAATAGCAGCATATCCATCATATTATTAATACTATGGCTTCAATTTAAGTCTGTTATCTATGTTTATTTAACACAAACACAAACGTATCTATAATTGCATAACGTGTTTATGCAGAGGCAGTCACATGGCTCGTATGCGTCATAAGTCAAGTTGTGGCGATTTATAATTGCCTAGCTGCAGCCGTAAACAACTTGCTTATGCAATAAATTTATATTCATATCATGCTCTATCTCTTCATCTCTCTGTCTCTTTCACTCGATGTTACTCACAAATTCTCCTTCTTTGTCTATTTCCATACACGTATAGTGAGCACCGTGGAGCCGAACAACATGTATACGACATGTATACCAATTGGTGGCAATTATACGGGCAACGGCGGTGGCGTTTTTGCGCCAACAACCCTGGCGAACGCCTCAACGGACACGCTGGCTTCCGGTTTCGAGGCAGCCGGATATGCGGCCTACTCAACGGCGCTGAGCGTAACGATTGCCATCGGTTGCAGTCTGCTCATATTGAATGTGCTGATATTCGCCGGTGTCTACTATCAGCGCGACAAGACACGGCTGGAGGTGAAGACACTGCAGAAGCAGTACCAGCAGCGGGGCATGCATCAGCAGGTGCCGTATCCGCCGGAGCCCATAAAGCATGCCCACTATCACATGGGACACTCGCAGAGCTCCAATGTGATTGTCGATGTGGAGAGCCATGGCCAGGACACGGCTGGTCAGGCGGCGATGCTGTTGCAGGCGGCTGCCGCTGCCGCCGCTGCAGCCAACGAGGCATCCAAGCCGCCGCCTCCTCACATATGCGCCAACACTGGGATGCAATTGACTAGCCAGCAACAGCAACAGCAGCAGCAGCAGTCGACAAGTCAGCAGGATGGCACAAAAATGGTCGACAACTTGGCCAATGTCACCTACAGCACCAGCAGCAAACAACAGCAGCAGCAGCAGCAACACCAACAACACCAACAGCATCAACAACAACAGCAACAGCAGCAGCGTGAACATATGCAAATCAAGAGCATGAGTGTTGCAGGCGGGACACAGACCTTTGGTCGTGGTGGTGGCAACGCTGGCAACAACAGCGGCGCCAATGTGCCAGGCACTGCTGTCGGAGTTGGAGTCGGAGTCGGAGGTGGAGGCGCCTCGGTTGTTGTATCGGGCAACAGTGTTAGCTACAATCCGGGCCTAATGACTTTGCCGAAGGCAAGCCAATTGCATCATGCAGCAACTTTGAATTATGCCCGCAACACGGCCGCATTGAATCTGGCTGGCGGTGGCACCGCACTTGTGGACAGCCGTGGCAATGTGCTGTTAACCAGCACAGCAACTGGCGGCAACAGCAACATTGTCGGCAGTGGCGGGGGCGGCGGCGATTGCATGACGCTGCCACGCAATCTCAATTTAGCTGCAGCCGGGCGACATAATCCCACGACAGGTGAGTTAACAAAACAAAAACATTTAGCCATGATTGCAAACAACCTCAAATCCAATTGAACAAATGGATTTCTCAAGAAGATGAAAGTGTTTTTTTAGTTCTTTTTCTTTGCTTTCTACGTGCCATATTGATGCAAGAAATGCAAACAAAAAATGCTGAAAACACATGCTGCTGTCTGCTGCATTACAGTGGCATGTTGCAGTGGCAGAAGGAAACAATATTGCGGACAGGTAGCAATCAAGCTAAAATATGATAAGATTTCATTTCATTATGAAGTGCTTTACTCGCTTCTCTTCCGTTTTTCGTTTTCGTTTTTGTTAACGTACTCGAAATGTGCTTAGCTTGCATTTGTGAACATCGATTCGATTTAGGTGGATAATCAAGCTAAAGCTTCCACTTCAGCCACAATACTTGAAATGGGAAATTGTGCTAGCAACTTATGTGATTGGAAATACACATTCGTAATTTAATGGGATTTGATTGCGATTATTGCAAAAAAAGATGAAAGTAAATGAAAAATATTTCTAAACTTTAAGCGCCTTTTCATTTATACTTTCTATGAGATGAGTATTAAATTTACATGTGAATTATTTCATTTAAAAAAACAGAGTGTTGGCAACAACAGCAATCAATGACTTGGCATAAGGTATGCGAGCATTATATTTAGTAAATGGGGCAAACACACACACTCTCGCTCTTCGTATGTATAAATCCACTTTTGAAAAAACACAGCTGGTGGTCGGGCTGCTTGTTAGAGGTTGCCAAACAAAGAGAAATATTTGAAAAATGAATGACATAGCAAAATATGGTGAAGGAGCGCCATACACATAAATATCCTGCAAAATCACCCGAAGCTAACAAAAACATTGCTCAATCAAACTGAATGACCTTCGTTCTGGGTCTGACAAGACCGACAACCGAAAACCGAAAAACGAAAACGAAAAGCGAAGCTCCCCTCTGGCTAAACCCAAAAATATGTCCGCGTGAAAATTGAAATTGTACTAATCAGCCACAGAGACCACCGCCCAGGCAAAAAATGAAATAAAAAAAACAAAAAGCAAACCCCCCGAATGGTTGAAAGCTGTGTTGCGTTTCTCATTCAAACAAAATATCCGGCAAAGCCAACAACAACGAACGACAAAACAAAAAAAAGAGAGCGGAGAACAAATAAACAAGAGCGGAGAAAACATTTACGCTTCGCTTAAGTTCAACGCACTTCTGACTTTTGACCACAGTTTTGCCGTCTGACAGCAGACGGAACCAGTTCTGGGTTCTGGCTAAAAGCAACAGCAAAACAGCAGAGCCATCAGCATCAGGAGTAGATTTGTATCCGTTTGCTCAGGCTTCGTCCGCATCCTTCTGTTGCTGCGCCTGTTTAGCTGATGGTCACAACGGAAATTGTTGTACAAATTATGCTTCACTGATTGCCAAGGCTTTAACGGAATTTTATACCCTGTTCTTCGATGCTTTCAAATGGGCATTAAGCGTTTATTGCGTTCAAAACTATTAAAAAACTTCTACTGGTTATTGTTATTTAATTTCCTATTTTTGCTAAATTAATTAATTCATTTCATCACCCAAAAATTATTCATTTTGACTATGTATCATACAAATAATCCAAGTCTATCCTTATAAAGATTTTAATATCAATCACAACGTTTTAGCAACTTTTATTAAAACATTCCTGCCTCAGCATATTATCTACATTTTTGTAATACATTAACAAGAAACTTACATTTCTAATCAGTTTTTTAAGTATTATAAAAAAAAACTATAAATACAAAATAAATAAATACTACAAATGAAATAAAAATAAAAATATACTATAAATACTATATTTTGATTTAATAAAAATACTCCAAGCTTTTTTTTATTATCTCCCTTCACATATTTACAAGTTATTTTATAGTTTTGAAAACACATTTTCAATTAACAATCTTGTCAATAAAAATACCATAAATACTAAGCAATGAATTAAAATGAAAATATAATATAAATACTTTAATTTAATTTCATGAAGATGCTCCGAGCTTGTATTTATTAGTGCCAAAATAGTTATATACTTATAACACTTTTTTAATTAACAATGTTATTCAAACTAATAATTACTTTATTTAACTTTATTCAGTATTTGCGTTTTCCTCTCACAAATTGTCAATTTATATTTAGAATCGCCATAAAAAAATCTTTTATTACCAAAAATGTTATTTGTATTTAATTAAAAAACTATAAGCTTATATGTATTTATTATTTATTTTCTTCAATAACACATTTCAAACAAATATCAGTTTTTTATACATTTTCTATAGTCGTCTTTTTGGGGCACTCGCCAGTTTATTTACAGGTTAGTTTGTAGTCCAAATAACAACTAGTTTTTTCCTTTTTTCCTTATTCTCGTTGACGTCCTGTTTCTCATATTTTTTGTGCTTGTGCTTGATGAGCTGTTAAATGGCAAATGTGAATTGCAGTTGTGGCAAGTTATTGACAGTTTTTCTCAGGCAACACGCTATGAAGTCGTAACGGGGCACTTCAAAAAATATGCCCGCAACAATAAATTTCCAGTCGAGCTGCCGTGACATCTGATAAATTTGATTGTCCCGACAAAAATACGACAAGCTGCATGCCCCAATAGATGTCGGGTCACGATATGATCGAAACGATAAGATTTTCAATTTCAATCGGAGGGCAATTTAACGATTAGACTTTTCTTCATGGCATACACTACGTATGCGCAATAATTTTTGTCTATGCCAAGTACCAAGCAAATCAAAATCGTCTTGTCTGTGGCCATAAAACGTTAACATTGCCTTTAGTTATTACTTTCGCGCATAAAAACAATAAAAACGGCATAAAACTGTTGTTAGTTTAATGCACGGGACTTGCATAATAAAATGAAAACATTAACTAACTGAGCTCTCTATCCGAGTTTTGTTGTACAATACTACGAGGGTCAAGTGTACGTAGCTTCGAAAGAATTATGTTATTTTTATTGTGGCACCCGCAGTGATGCAGGAGGCGACCCGTGAGAGGTTCTCGCAACTGTTGTTGACATTTTGTCCATAAATAAAATTTCAGCAATCGATAGCAACAAATAACAAATATTCTCGACCCTTACCTGACTGCCTGCCTGCCTGGCTGCCAATTTGCAATTGTTTTCATGGACTGTTTATAAAAGTGGCGCGCGATAAGCCATAACAACCCCAAAAACTGCTTTTACTGTCGATGAGTTTGCACATCCCATCATGTAAATACATATAATATATATGCATGTGTGTGTGTGTGTGTGAATGTGTGGTTCGAATGTTCGGTAATCAAATTACCACAGAACGGAATTCAATGTGCTGTGTAGCAGAAAATTTAATAAAGTGCTTGCACATGAATATGAACATTTCAATATATTGTTTGCACTTATCAATTTTGTAGTGCAAAACTAATTGCCAAGCAATATAATTATTTGGCGAATTGAGAAGAACCGTTTAACAATAGACTAATTACTTTATCTTCACAGTTTTTGTAAATTTAAATTGTTATAATTTATAATTACCTATTAAACTATAATTGGTAACATAATTTATAACTAAGTTAGTTCACATTCAGTGAACACTCATAAAAACAACTTAAAACAATAGTTGTCTTCATTAAAAGGTTTTCTAAAGCCAAAATTTAAATTCAACTTTACATCTGTATTTTTGTTTTTACACATACATCAAAAGTTTTATTGAACCCTTAAGATGTTTCAGATTGTTAATTCAATTAAATTATACGATCTTTTGCTTTAATCTTCAATTCTAATTTCAACAATTCCTTATATTTTGATATCTCTATTATCTCCTAATATAAAATAAATAAGTTTATTTTATTCGTAATGTGTTCGAGGCGGATAATCAACTTTATTGATTTTCCTCTTTAAAATTGACTTTGTTAAGACGGTTTAATATTGAGGAAATGTCTTCACATCCGTTTCCTTTCAACATTTTGGCAAATCGTTAAGCTTAGTTCGATTTCTGTTGATTGTATTTCCATCTTACACCTGCCGATGCATTCAAGTGTGCTTAACGTCATACCTTCCATGCCCATTGACGCGCAAATTGTGCAGAATATTTTGCAGAATCTCGTCTCATATGCAGGCAAAATGTTAGAGAATTTCAATCATAATTCAGCCACTTGAGCAGGTTTATGCACTTTGCAAGTGCAAGACTCTAATTGCTGTTCGATAACGATGGAGTTCCGGCGAAAATTGTGTAGTGAAAACAATAATCTTTCTGCAAAATATGAAATCAAATATAATCAACGTGTTTTCCACCCATCGCCGATTGTTGTTGCTGTCGTAGCTGATTTAATTTTACACGACGCGCCTTAGCGGAAGCGGAAATTTTGTAGTGGCTAAGTGGGTGGGGCGGATGGTAAAGTGGTTTTGAGTACTTCAGTACTGCTTCTTGCACCACTCACAGCGTCTCGGCTGTGGCTGCGGATAAAGCTCGCCACTCGACGCCATTATTATCGGCGCTGTCGTCAGGTGCTCGCATTGCCGGAAGTGGCAAGTGCGCTCCTCTTCTGCTTCTGCTTCTGCTTATGCTTCTGTGCTTGGTATTCTCGGCGCTCTCTGCATTATTTATAATTATTGCGAATTTTCATATAATTATGCGTGGGCGCATACTTCTTCTTGTTCTTCTTGGGTGGCACAGGCAACCAGCCTGAGCCCGAGTCCATCTGGTTGGCAACTTTCTTTTCAGTTATTTATTTAAGCAGCATATTTCTCATCTTCTCACAGACCATAAATATTAAAGTCAACTACAGTTTGAGTCCGTGCGAAAATCCTTACGTAATTAATGTTTGTTCTGAGATTTTTGGCTGCCAGCCTTCCACGTTTTTATTTTTTATTATTATATTCTTCGCATCGTTTTCTTTTTTCTCTTTCGGTTGCTCTGTGCACTCAAGTGGCACATTAATTTGTGTTGTTGCTGCTGTTGCTGCTCTTGTATTTACTGTCTGAAGCTCTTGGATTATACAAAATGCTAACGTTGTTTAACGGCAGTTTAATGCCTCATTACGTTTAGTTCGTTTATTTGAACCTTCTTCAAGCTGGGGAAGCATGTTTGGCTTCCTAATAATCATTACACGAAGTCAACTTATAATTATGCACGAGTTAAAGTTTAATTTTATGTATGTAAAATGTATATTCTTTAAATCGATATAGACGGCTTCATAACTTTTTTTAAATTTCGAATATTTATAATAATAAATTATTTTTACTTTTATTTTTATTGGCATTCTTTTTTAAGTCATTCATTATTAAAATTTGTATTGTTGATTGCCTTTGTACATGGTGATATTTAATAATAATTTGATTCTTAGAATTGCATTGCTTCTAAATATTGATTTTGTGTTGGAAAGCAAAGTATTTGCAAATAATAAATAAGTAAGAAAGACTTCAGAGGAGTGTGCAAGAATATACCAATTTAATACCAACATATACTGAATGTCAAATTTGGTATATCGATGTAAAACAACATTGAACATTAAGCAAATACTACAAAAGTATTCTTTTAAATAACTTATACAATTTTTATCGGATCGCAACCAAATTTTCAGGAATCATAAATATGGTATTTATTATTGTACGGCTCTAGTTTCAAAATAATACCCTAGCGGGTATATTAAGAAAATAAAGAAAGAAAAAATAGGAAATTAGGAAATCACAGGCAACAATAGAATTCTTAAGATTACAATATTTTGTGACAGATTCAGAGAATCGCTTTTCGCATACAAATTCAATTTTATATGATAGGCATTTTTTATTTTTATATGAGACTTGCAGAAACTCACAAATTAGAATCTGAAATTACTGAAGTAGAACAAATGAATGCCGCCTTTTAGCGGCTTTTAGACTTATTAAGTATAAAAACGTTTTGTTGCCAAAATTTTGATTAGAGACATTCCGTAAGCTACAAACAAATTCATCTGCAAAAGTTTTGATGTGTAAAAAACAATCATTGGAGAGCGCAGAGTCAGCGCTTCTCGACCGTAATCATTTTTTTTTTTTTTTTGGTTTTTGTTGGCCAATGCCCGATTCGATCTCGAGTTAAGCGAAGCTATGGCATAGTATTCTTGTTATGTGCTACTTTTCAATTTATTCGAAATGCGGCCAAACAAAATAGCAAACTTTGCATACGATTCGCAGTAAATTCAAAAGCTGCCGTCAAACAAAAAAAGCCGCCAGCAAAAATCAACCAAATTGAGTAAAACAATGAAGCGTAAACGATTTTTGCTGACATGTGTGTGCGTGCGCCTCTGACTGTGTGTGTGTGAGTGCGTGTGCGTGTGTGTGGTATGTAAGAGCTTGCTGAATATAATAAAAATAAAGCAGCAAACAAAAGGCAAACGCGACTCGCCTGCTAAGCCCAACACGAGTAAGTACAAGCAAGTACACAATGCGGCAAATGATAGAGAGAGAGAGAGGGAGAGATAGAAGAGACAGAGAGAGCAGATAGACGCAGACCCTGACGTGACGTGATTGTCATCCACATTGTCAACGTCAGGCGACAAGCGGCTGGCAGACTGGGAAAAAGGGAAGCGACACACAGGAACATAAACAGCTTCATACAAATGTTATTATTGAAATTTCAACAGTGGCAAACACGCACACACTGAAATCGTTTATCACACATACGCCGTGTGCGCCGAGCCGGGCCAAGCTGCAGGAAAAGACAAAAGCAAAAGCACAAAAACGAAAAAGATGATGAAAAATCTATTTGCAAAGCAGCCAAGGCATAGAGGAGCTCTTGCCGCCTCCCTCAATCAAGTTTGTCGTCCCCTTTGTCCCCTAACCACATCGTTTCCATCCTTCTCTATCCCAGTCTGTGGCCATATTTATGCCGCCGCCCTCAACATATGTTTGCTGTCTCTTTGGAGCCACAACAAAAAAATACAAAAAACAAAAAAATAAAAAAAATGTATTCTGAGCCTCCACATTGAATCTTTTCAGTATTCGATCTTTTTTTGCGTTTGCTGTGGCTTGTGATGTCGCAGTTTTGTGTTTTCCTTTCGCTTTCGCTTACGCTTTTCCCTTAGTTTTATTATTTGCTTTACATCTCACACTCTCTGCACTTTGATGACTGACCGAACAAGGGGCATACAAATGTCACTTTTCATGTAGTTGTGGTTCATTCTTTGTCAAGGGGATGATAGTTTTGCCTCGTACTTTCCCTTTTCTCGTCTTGTTATGTCGCAGTCCCAATTCCAAATCTCGTACTCCATTGTTGCTCTGCATTGCGCAGCTAGTTAGATAAGACAATATTATTTTATTGCCCGGGCAGAAGGAAAGCCTACATCCACATTCACATCCACATTGGGGCATCCTTAGTGGTCAACGATGACAGCGAACCAATGTACATTGTGGCCCCAGTAAGCCACACAATTTGGCGTAATAAAGGGTCTGCTTTAAGGCTGCGGTTCGTTCGACATATATAGTATTTATGTACTATAGCAAGAGTGCTTGTAAGTTGTAGGCTACAAATATTTTGATTTAATTTCCTTTCAAAAAGTTTACTGCTCTCATTTGCTATAAAAACAAGTGAAGAACCCTTCTTAAAATTAATCCACGAAATTTGTGCGACGTTGAAATAAATTCGACTATTTTTAGCCTTGAGTCTTTAATTTACCTAATTCACAAATTCATTCTGCTTTACTAAATCTAAATAACTTTGTTAATAGTCTCTTTTTTTGCTTAAATTGAATCAACGTCATTTGTTGACCTATAAATTTATTTCGAAATTTTTAGTTGCAATTGTAACAAGGAATATTATAACTTAATTATAAAAATTTGAGCAACACGAAATCAAATTATGGTAAAGCGCTTTACATATTAAACAATAAAGCATTTTTTATGTTTAAAGACTTTTAATTTAATTGAGACGTTGACTAAAGAAGTAAATTTGTAATGAGCACTTTAAACATTTGAATGCATAAATTTTACTTCAAGCTATTTAGCACACTTAGGTCTAAACTGACACTAAAAAGCTTACTTGTATGTAAAAAAGTCTATTTATCGAATTTTCTTCAAAAATTAACCAAAAGGTCAAGGTATTCCATAATTTGGAAGTAGAATTTGTTCATAATTTGTGTAAGAATTTTATGGATTAACAAGGTCTACAAAATTCGATTTTACTAAAAATTTGACTATCTAAAAGGTAATTAAATATTAGAAATATTTGCATACATCAATTGCACTTAAAGTAATTTAAATCCTTAAATAAGTTTGTCTCTTAACTAAAATGGAATATTTTTTATACAATATTTAAATTGCGGATAAGAGCAAATCGTACTGAAAATTCCTTTAAGAGTTTTGTATATTAAACAACGAAAAATTTTTAAAGCTTAAAGAATTTGTATTAATTGTGAATGTGCATCAAGAGGTAAATGAACGCTTGAAACATTTGCATAAATCGATTTCATTTCAAGTATAAAACTTCAAGTACACAAACTAGATTAAGCCGAAGTATTATTGCAAAATGAATTTATAATTCGTAGAAGAGTTTTGCTTTTCAAGCATTAAATTCTTGTACTCAACTGTGCTCTGTTTATCATCAATTAATTAAAAACTTTTTGTGAAAACTTGTGCTGCTTATCGAGTTATTCCATAAAGCGCATGCTGCGAGACAACTCAAATAAGTTGATAGCAACTGGAGCAGTATTCGAAGCGAAGCCGAAGCTAAAGCTGAAGATGAAGCGGCTAATCCAACTAATAAATTTTTCAATTCGTTCTTTAGCTCGGACACATTCAAGGCACATACATAAATCTACATGGTGACACTCATAAATATTTCATTGATGCGCTTCACTGCTCAATTGAATGTAGCAGGAGCTGCTGCTTATAACAGAAATATGTCCAGTTGGGCGTACCGACTTCCATTTCCTTGGCACTTCCTTGGCGCAAGGAGAAAAAAAAGAACATTCTCGTATATTACTTTTCCTTTTCCTTTTTTTTAATATGCTCGTTCAACTTGCTTTCACCCCTGAGTCTTTTTCTGTACTGTTACTTTTGCTTTTGCTGCTGCGATGCTCTCTGCTGCTGCTGTTGCTGCTATTCGTTTGCTGTTTATTGATGACATGACAAACAAGGTACGATTTCCTTGCACTCAAAAAGTTCGACAACCATTTTTCTTATGAAGTTCCCTAGAAAGTTCTCTTCGCTTTTTTTTTTGGCTATTGTATTTGTATGTACATTAACTTCATTTTGCAATCACGCGCGCCATAAATCCAATTTAATTGTGCTGCTCGTTCGCTCACACACACACACACACACACACTGACACACATGCATCTTAGATACGTTCGCCTGATTTGGCACAGCGCACGCTGCGTATACTTAATATTTGTTCATTCGTGCGCTCAATGCCCGAGTCAATGCTAAATAGACGCACATAAATTTCCCTCGATATCCGTTTGATTTCTTCCCACTGCATTTTGAAAAATAGACTTTTTATGCTGTTGCTTCCACATCTCCATTCCTCTCCTCTCTTAGTCCCTCTCTCTCTCTCTCTCTCTCTCACCCCTTCTCTCTAAGACACAGTACCTCTATCTGATTTAGTACGAACAATTTTGTGCTAAGTTGCACAAACTTTTCAAGCATACGATGTTGTTGCTTGTGACGTCGTAGAGCAGGTCAATCACTTGCTGTGATTTATGTTTGATTGAAAAGCTTTAAATTGTATGCTAATCTGGCATGACATAGAGTCATTTATATAACTGCCACTGCAAACAAAACCAATTGGGTCGGATATTCGACAGTTTGCCTCAATGTTTGCTAATTTGCATGCCATTAGCATTAGCGGGCTATGGTCCTCAAATCCTTCATCGAAAATGCTGGGCATATTAAATTATTATTATATTATGTAATACGAAAATATGATGACATCGGAAATAAATCTAAAAGCAAATTAATTTCTACAAATATCTAAAATGAGCAAATACAAATTAGAACCGGGATAAATTACCAATGTAATCAAATGTAGCCGACTTTATTTTACTATTACAGAAGGTTATTGATTTTCATTAATTAAACTGAATAAAGCCATAAAAGTTAAACCTAAAACATACAAATACATATGTCCTAACATTTTTGCAAAAGGTAATAAAAAATACTCCATAAATACGCACTTTATTTAAAGAAGAGAATTGATCAATATTTGGGTATGTGTTAATAAAAACAAGAATTGGGATAAAGGCACTAATCAAAGTATGAATTAACTGTCTGAGAATGAAAAGGATTTGTGATTTTAATAAATTAAATTGAAGCATAAAAATAATTTATACATATAACTTATAATAAACTAAAAATATTTATAAATGTAATGAATTTATTTAATGAGTCGTTTGAAATATTAGAAGCATTTTCATAAAAGTCTTTGCTTAATTTATCATCTTAAATGTTTGTGTTCAGTCAAAACTATATAATCGATTCGCTCGATTGAAAGCCAATTGAATCTTGAACTCTCGAACGAAATAAACACGTCGTCTCTTTTCGCAATAAACAATTGTTTATTAATGAATTTAGTTAGTGTTTGTGTTGGACAACTGGATAATTTGGTTATAAGCTACAACTCAAATAAATAACCAACCAAATATTGATTGATATTGATATTTATATTGATATTTGATTGTTAAAACACTTACACCAACAAAAAAAACAGTTCAATGGGTTCTACAATATATAATATTTCAATCAATCCCTTTCGGACTTCAAATTTATATTTTTTTATGAAAATAATTGCAAGCACAAGTTCTTAATTTAAGAGCAATTCGATAAAGCCCTTTAAATTATGCAAAGCTTACAGTCTTAAATGTAGACTTCCGTAATTGCGTACTACTAACTTAAGATTTTTATTTTAAAAGCTTATCAACATATAAAGAGAATTTAAATTAAAGTTTTTGCTTAATCTTATCGACGTGTTGAACATATTATAGTGAATAAGCTCAATAGAAATCATCAAGTGTCTAAATGATTGTCTATATGCGAGAGCTCATGTAGTTTATCGACCATAATGATGTCGCTCATTAAGCGCAGATGTTCAATGAAACACTTCACTATCTCTGGGCCATAAATTGCAGGCTCTGATCAAATGAGGCAGACGTGGTGAGAGTTGCTGCTATGCAATCCATGCTCCATTTTGATAAGACCCAAAACAGTCAGCTAAGAATCACAGAAAAAAGAGCAATAAATAAACGTGCTCATTAATGCACAACACACACACACGCGCACAGAAATATACTTGCTCTTAAGGGACATTTGCAATGCACATTTGGCTGCACTTGCGCTGCAGCACTTGACTGTTTGGTTATGGGCAGCACTGGCAGCATGACCACAATGCCACATAGGTCTCTCTGGTTAATGGCAACTCGCGGGAGCCACGTCCCATGGCTGCGGTCAAGTTGAGTTATGCATGCATCGCTTCCGGCCTTGTCATTTCATACTAATCAGCATCCGCTGAACGGATTTCGGGAGTGGAAAAATGCGAGTACATAATTTGGAGCGCGTCTGCTTGGCTTTTTGATTTACATGCAATGGACAGCCAAAAATGTGGCGCAACATTTGCCAGTCTCTATTAAGCGTATGAGCAATTGTAACAGCATTTCACAATGCATTCAAGTCGCTGCTGCATTTGTACAGTACTGCGTATAAGTGATGTGCATATAAATTAGATTTGCTTCACTTCACGTTGCCACCGCACAAAAAAAAAACAAAATTACAAAACCAGCAAAACAACAGAGAACAGAGCAGAAGAGAAATGCATGAAAATTGAAAATTTATTGCATTATATTCCACAAACGCACACGCACACCCGCAGATGAAACAGTCCGGTTTCATTTCGCATTACGCATACGCACCGTTGTTAATTTCGTATTCAGAATTGAGGGCAGCCCCCAAAGGGAAATTGCGCATGTACTCTCGTACTTACTTCCCTTTAACCATATATACTTTATTATGCATTTTAGGCAGCACGTGTGTGAGCGCTTTTGTATGCCACTGTGGATTTTGGCCAAAAAGGCCGCTACTTAATGTAAAGCCTCAGCCATTTGGCAAAGCTTTGATCTTACACGGCATGACTCTCGTGGTCACCTTGACTGTGGTCCCTTTCTAGGCTGCCACTCATAAGCCAGCAGCCATTGACTTTGAATGGTCTCCAGTGTGCGTCCAACGCGCCAGACATTCCTTCATTGAGTTAGTGAGCTTCTACGAAAACGAGGCAATGAAATTATGAATGTAAACAGCCAACAAGCAGCTTAGTTGGGCATAATAAAAGGCCAAGCACATTGGCCGTATCTCGGCATAAATTTCATGCCAACTTTCCTGCTTGCTGCTAAAGGTAACTGTCGAGTGAATTAGCTGAACTACTGGTTAATCTTTAATTAGCGAATTCCCACCTTCACTTACAGCGTAAGCTAAATTATTTAAGCACTCGATGCACCTGCTTGGACTTTATTAATTATATATGTATATATATTTTTTCTGTTCTGAACCTATTCTTAGCAGAACCTTCAAAGCTTGTTTTAAGCTATTCTTGCAAAGAAAAGTTCTTGTTAACAAAAAAGGAGCTTAAACTGTTATTAGTTAAAGTTTATTACATTTTTAATAAAATTGAGAGCAAAAAAAAATGGCGCTTAAAACGCAAAGTTTAATAGTCTTAGCTGAGAAATAATATTCAGATTACTATGCAAAATAGAGCTCAATGATATTAATTTAATTGAACATATAAATAAATATGTTTTAAATACAAAGAATTTTATGTAAAAAGTCCTATTCATAATAAAAATAAAAGAACTACAATTCGTTAATATAATGAAACTGTTTTTTTTAATATATTAAAATTAATTAAATAAAATTTAAACTGCCAGAAATTTAATTTAAATAACTGAAAAAACAAAAAATTTAAGATTTTAATTTCACTACTGAATATACAAATTAATATATGTTTATATTCAATTTTAACTGCAAGAAATAATAATAATTGACTCAAGTGTTCAATTGATTTGGTTAATTAAAATATTTTTGCATGAAAAAATAAAATATTTTGACAGCTTAGTTAAAATATTTAAATTGAATTTCTCAATAAGTAAATTTGTCGATTATTATTTAAATAAATAAATTTATAAATACAGTAATATAGAAATTATAGATTTTAATTTCACTACTGAATGTATTAATTTTTATGTATCGATATAAAGTTTTAACTGCAAGAAATTTAATTTAATTAATTGCATTCATAATGCAAATAAAACAGCATTGCTACATATTTTAATGAAACTGTTTTCATATAATATAAAATGATAGATTAAATACAAATATTTATTCAAGAAGTACAGTTCTTCGCAATAAATTTGTTTGGTGATGTTATTTGAAATCCATAACTTATGAAAAGCTAGAAAATGTATTTCTTTTGCAAGTGCAAACATTAAGATAGGCAAGGGGACTGCGACGACAGCAATGACTTGTCATTTTAGCAAGCAATGCAATAAAAGTGCAAACGCTCTATTTGTGCAATGCAGGCAAACAAATTAACCGACACACCCACATGTTTACGTAGATATTATTTATGAGCATAGCGGTTATACATATGCATGTGAAGGACAAAGGAAAGGGAAGAGTGGGTAGCATGTTATTTGACATGCGGTGGTTTTGTAGCGCTAGAGAAAACATCAAAATATTAGCAGCGTCAATAACTGCACACATTTGCACATTCGGTCTGATGAGTTGAACGACATGCGAGACATGAACTGAGGGTTGGCATTTGAGTGGCACACAAAAAGCGCAGCAGACCCAATAATGCTGTCGATGACGTTGTCGATGTTGATGTTGATGTTGATGTCGTTGCCGATGACAATGGCAACGATGACGATGACGATGTGTATCTAATGGTTGACGTTGCTGTTTGCAAATTGACTTTTGTCAGGCAGTTGTTGCTGCTGTGTGTTGTGTGTTGTGTGTTGCTGATGCGGTTCGTCAATAAATATTAGCTAGATAATATGCCGACATCTGCATAAGGATATATGCAATAAGTAGCTTACATCTTTTCTCCTCTCCTCTCCCCCTCCCATTGCAGAACTACAACAATATCAGCAGCAGCAGCAGCAACAGCAGCAGCAAGCTGGCAAACATCAGGGTAATGGAAGCGTGCTAACTGGCATGCAGACGCATCATATACGCGGTCCACGGCCACCGTTGCGCACCGCCTCCTCGACGACAACGACAACCAGCAGCAACAGCAACAGCAACAGTAGCAGCAACGCCAACAACAACCCTGGGGCTGTCGTGCTGCTCGATCAGACGCCATCGGGTGGCAGCAGCAGCAGCGGCGTCAGCAGTGCACCCAGCTCCTCGAAGGGGCACATTCATGCCCATGCCCATGGCCACATGGTGCACGGCCATGGCGAAAGTCTCGGCATGAGTTCTACCACAGCTGCTTCACAGCATCAGCAACAGCAGCAGCAGCAAGTGCCACAGGCAGCCATCGATGAGATGCGCGTCTGATAGGTATCGGTCTTTGAGTTGGATTTATAGTCATCAACCGGGTAAGTTGACCCTTGGGCATCATGGAAATTTAATCGCAGCAAGAGGTGAATTTCGTCAATTGGCAATTTCATATCTTAGCAACTGTCTGCAATAGTTCAACTAGCCACTAACATTGATATATTGCAATAATAAATACCAAGCAATCCTGGCTTGAGACGTTCTCATATTTAATTAATGTATGGAAAGCAGTTGAAAGAACTTTTTCTTTAAATTTGCATAAGTTTTTTATTGAATTTTATTCATTTTTATTTATTCAAAGTAACAGAAATTTGCTGCACAGTAATTTTTATACCCGCTTCCCTTAGGGTAGAAGGATATTATAAGCTTGTGACGGCATGAAAAGTATGTAACAGCAGAAGCAGAAGCCATCTTCAACCCTATAAAGTATATACTCTTGATCGAAGTTAACTGCCGATACGATATAGCCATGTCCATGGGCAAAAACGTCTACTTTCTAGGTGTCTTTTATGCTTTGGCAGACAATCTGATATATTGTGCACTCTATAGTATATCTTGAATGCATCAGTATGTAAATATACCAAATATACTATTTGTCATATTTTAGCATTTTTGTGGTATATTTTGAGAATAATATCAGAATATTTTGCTTTTACTCAAAATGAGTAGCAAGTATCTCACAGTCGAGCTCACTCGACTTAACCAATAATACTCTCAAATTGAGCAGATCTTTAACAATCGCAGGCAGACGATGAATTCCCATGCTTCGCTCTCCCATATAATCGGCAGCGATCAATGCGTCTGCCATCTCGCTAACGGCCTCAAGTGGCACATTCATCGCAGCGAATCGCTGATAAATCGCTGTATATCTAGTACATCGGCCAAGGGGTCCGTCGGATGCTATATCTAATTTCACGTGTCCTCTTATTGGGGGCTGCTCGTGACCCTCGCAAACGCTCGGCAAATGCTGTAGATTTTGCCAGATTACCTTATTGTACAACGGTTTGTTGTTTCGCTTGTCGTTTTAAAATATTTCTTATATCGGTTCCTTGCGATCCGATTTCAATTATGCAATTAACTTCGGCTTAACAGGAACTTTTCGTAATCTTTCCAGCATATTGAGTAATCTGCGCATTTTTGGCATTGCAATTTAATTTCTAGACAGCTCCTAGATAAATAAGTGTGAGTTAAAAATCAAATATATTTTTAGCCAGTATGTATTTGTATATATTTATTTGATTTGAGTTTAGATTTGTACAAATACAAAATGTTATACTAAATCTAAGAAGTCAAAGTATTATAGGCAACGCAACGAATTTAATTTTATTACCAAAATATTTGTTTCTTTTTTTATGAAATCTGTATAAGTGATGGTTATCAATTTTGATAAATTATTTGGGACATCTATTAGAAATTGTGTCTATAGTTTTTTTCACAAAGGCAACTGTACTTTTATGCACAACACTATTGATTTTAACGTTACTAGTGCATTCGTTTGTGTCCATGCTTTGACCTGTACTAACGATCCCGAATAAATTATTAAATTATTAAATTATTACGATTGTCCATTTTTTCCACACATTTTGGTAATTTATGTAACCATCTTCCATTTCCATTTTCATCAATCGTGCACACATTCCAGCTTATGCCCTCGAAGACTTCATAAGAATCGTAGCACTCCAATTGAACTACACCGCTTGCATAGACAAAATAATGCGTTTCATTATTTTCCTTCTTAGCATACATTGTTGTGTTGCTCGTAAATTTTAAACCATTTCCCTTAGGCTCTGCACATGTAACTGCCGGCTTCCATTCCCATTTATCTTTTTTTTTACAATGAGTTTCCAACTCATCAGAGCCATCGAGGCAATCATATTTGTTGTCGCACAGTTGACTACTATTATAGATGATCTTTCCATTGCCACACTGGAAATGGGGATGCTTAAGTACTTGCATGCACATCTCTATAGATTCATCCCGGCCATTCGGACAATCGAACTTGTCATCACATATTTTATCCGCGGAAATACAATCGTCTTGGGTTGAAGCTTGGCATGAGAGCTGAAATCTATAAATAAATTAAATTAAATAATTACCACAAGTATTCAAATACATATACGTATGTGTACATTTTAGTGAAGTGCAGAATACTCTTTCACGATCTTCATTTAAAACGAATAAATAACATCAACAATTAAGCTGAAGGCCTTTGTAGCCACTTTAGTAATAGTAATAGTGTTAACCTTTGTAAGTAAATAAATAACTAACATCAACAATTAAGCAAAATTCATAACCACTATTTTTTTTTTTTAATTTTGAAGAAATGTGATTGTCACATTCTGCACAACAATCGGACAACGAACATTTTTCGTCCGCATACTAGAATTGATTATCAATTAATTCAATTAAAATGAAATAAATTGAAATTTAAATAAAATCTTAAATTTAATAAAATCTTTTCTACAAAATATACCAGAGTATTAGCCAAAGTTATCTCTAAGGTCTACCTCAATAGATCTTCAGTGCTTCCTTTCTGAAGAGCCACGAAAGAAATGTGGCCTTTCCCAGCATACAAAAGAACAATATTTTTAAAATGTTTTGAAATTTCGAGTTATATATAAGCAGCCTTAGTCTGTCTCTGAACCTAATACGATACACTCAGCGTCAAAGACAATGAAAAGAGCCGAAAATAATAAAAGAGAAAAATAAAAGTCAACTATCCACAGGAAATTTTATACGATGTATTGCTCTCGCTCAATTAGCACATGGGGCCAAAATCGTTTAATCAAGCAAATGTGATTATAACATATTTAGTTCGAAATTGCCAGTCTCCGCATTAGATATGGTTATCATTAACAGCTCAATGAGATTTCTCTCTTATTCATTATGAATGATATTGTAATTTAATTCATTATGGAACACTCTATTTAAAAAAAAATTATTTTCTAAGAGTTTATGGGGACATTGAAAACCGAATTGAAGTAATTATACATAAATTTCATTTAATCACAAGTCAAACACATTTTATGGAAATAATAGAGCTTTTTATATAACATTTATGTTTTAGTGTAACTTTTAACCAAGCTGTTGGTAAAATCGTCAGAGTTTTTAAAATCACTCACAAAATTCACAGATAAAGAGTTACTTTAAATTAAAAAATCGGTTCTATGTAATTAAATTGAAATTTATTTATTATTATTATTATTATTTTCTTTACCATACGTTTTTTAGATTAAAAAATATTCAATGATCAATCATAATTTTGTGTACTACCATATATAGCCGCTATTCAGAGCTGTTTATTTCTCTACATCTTTCAATGCCTTAAATTTGTAATATTTTTTTTGTTCTTACTTTACTTTTTTACACTTTTGTATATATATTTCTGAAAATCAGCTATGTGCACATATTAGTAAGTATTATTTTCCTAAGTGTTAATGAAAAATGGTTTTTGTTTTTGTTATCGCTGCTGTCATGCGAATTTAAATATAATTATTACGTACTTTTCACATTTCGAATTTTGAATTCGGAGGTCAAGCTGTATTTCTTCCTCGTTACAGATCGCAGGCGACTCGTCAGATTGATCGATACAATCAATTATTTTATTGCACATTTGAGAATCAGCGATAGGCACTCCGTTTGCACAGTAGAAAGTTCTAGGACTAGATCTAGTTATGGGATATTTGCATTTAACATGTAACTCATCCTCGCCAAAAGAACACTCTTTCGTTCCATTACACATTGCACTAAGTCTAAGACACTTTTTATCAAAAGGGCACTCAAAAAAACAGTACCCATTGCATAATAAGATAACAAACGGAATCACCAAATTTACAAGGATTATGCGAATAATCATAATGTCAAAAGTCTTCACTGAGCTCACAATTCAGACTGCGTTACCATTGCTCTCGACATTCCATTTATACTTCTTATTACAGTGAAGCCTTCTTGACGAATACACTCCGTAGCGAACCTTTTGCTTATGACATTTTGAGTAGTTTCGTCTCTCAGGGGCAGTGCTTGTACAACCATGAGAGATTTAACTGTGCTCATTTAGAGAGCTCGAGAGCTTATGCACGATAAATAAAGTACATATTTATGTATGTATGTGGTTTTACGCGAGCTTATGTTAAAAAATTCTTATTTGCCATTTTGAAGTTGATAAGCTACAATTACCACAATATGAGTATTATCGCAAAGACTTTCCAGGAGGAATTTAGGATGCTATTATATAACGCAAATATTATGAGTTCATAATAGTTTAAAGATTTTAAAGACCGAATTTACCAAATTGTAAAAATGAAAAATATCATTAAAAAATGACTTACCACAACAATAACTTATGCATTAACTTATGCGATAACTAAATTATATATAAATAATAAGGTTCTGGAAAGCTTAAACAAAAATTGGACGATCTCACAATTCATTTAATGAAATGTATTATATTTATAATTTTATTTAAATAAATAATCTATCAATTGAAAATATTGTAACTTATGTGCTAGCATAACATAAATTAATCACACGTGATTCTCAACCATTTCACCTGTCGGTCACAATCCTCCAACAACTTTCTTTTCATTGAAAATTGCAAAAGCGATGTCTGTGAAGTTGTTTCATTTTGAAATTGCAGGAGCGATGACTGAGAAGTTGTATCTTAATTTTCCTCGATTTCAATTGAAAGTCCACTCTCCAGATTTGAAATATATGGTTCAGTGGTTACATTTGTATTAACGAAATCCACCTCACCAATGTGTCTCAATAAATTTTTGAAACTCTCATCGATTTCCACTCCATTTTCTTGTAGAACTTCCAGAATTTCTTTATTATTTATATATATATTCTCCTTCTTTTGGGGAATTGAACTATTTTGACATTCGATTTTTTCCAAAATGTTTAATTCCGAATCTACTTCGCTAATCATGTTTACACTATCGGAGTTTTTATTTCCAATTGTCAGTTTCATATCATCTTCTTGACTTTTACCAGTGTCTTTCTCAATGTATATTGAACGCTCAACATCAGTTAGTTCACAAACTTCCATTAATATTTTTAGATAGGACAGCATTGCAATTAGAATTATTTGAGCTTGTGTTTTCTTGCCACATTTTCTTTATCAAGAGTGACGTCGGCAAATTGCGTAAAAAGGTTGGGGGTAAAGTCATATCGGACATTGCCATCGTTGTCAACAATCCCATATTCGTTTATATAGTATTGCCATTTAATTCATTAATAATGCCAAAACGTAGTCACACTTCCAAGAACTTGCGCAACTGAGCTGCATAATAGCGACGTCTCCATGTGGATCCCAATTTTTGAAGAGCCACAGCAAGAATATCATACCAATGGGTATTGAAAAATACACTTTTAAATTAAACAAAAATTTTAATAAATATTTCCCTACTAAAAAGTAAGAACTCTAACTAAGAAAAATGTCACATTTAATTCAGTTACTTACACCTGATATCTGTCAATGCATTTATTTAGAATTTTAACTCATTTAGTTCCCAAAAAAATTTACTAAACTAAAGATTTTAAATCTTTAGAAAGGTGTTTAATTAAAGAAGATTCTACTCGCTCAATTTCTGGTAAATTTATATATATTTTAATATTTTAAAATTCTGAATTCTTAAATTCTACATATTTCCAGTTACTTAGACTTGAATTTTGATAATGCAATCATTTAGGTGTTATCTCCCAACAATTAAAAAAAGAATTAAATTAACTCCAATTCTGCTTGAAATATAAATGCGAAATACATATGTATGTATGTAGTATGTATACATTGTGATTAGTTAAATTTGTATTCGCGAAACTAATTAATATAGAAACTCGTTCTCATTTTAGAATTACTCAATTTCTGCTTGAAATATATGTAAATCCAAAATACATATACATTCTGATAAGTTAATTTTGTAATTCATATATTTCGTTTGAGTTTTTTAAAAATATAAATAAAATGTACCAAGGCTTTGAAAGGCTTGCAATTAATTCATGAAATAATTGTTTTTTGAATGCCAAAATTATACTGAGTTACTTTATCAATTTGTAGTAAAGTTATAAAAATAATTTATTGGGGTAATATTGTTGTTCATATCAAATTTATAATCAACAAAACCAATAAAGTGCACTTTGGAGAATTCAATTATTGCAGCATATGTTCGATACTTTCGGGGAATTGCGTCGAATAATCTCAAACAAAATTTTGGGTTATCAAAGTTATGCATAAACAGAAAGTTTATAAACAACATATGCTGTCATGTCGCTGTGGAAAGTACTTACCTGAAAAAACCCTTTAGAGGCGCTGTCCACTTGCAGCCTCTTTATGCTTTTGCATAGTCCGGAAAATGGTGGTTGTCTCTTCTTGTACAAAGTGTACTATGTGTGTGGGCAAGCCATTAATTCAGCTGGCATACAATTAAATTTGCATTTCTTTAATTTTTTTGTGCCTACAGGAAATATATGTAGAAGGAGGCATCTCCGACCCTATAAAGTATCTTGATCAGCATCAACTGCCAAGACGATCTAGCCATGTCCGTCCTTCCGTCTGTCTGTCTATCTGTCCGTATGAACACCTAGATCTCAGAGACTTTAAGAGATAGAGCTATTATTTTCTATAGCACATGTTATGTTTGCTCGCAGATCAAGTTTGTTTTAAATATTTGCCATCACTCACTGTCAAAGTTATTAAAGAGATACTTTTATATAGGCAAAGACGACTACTTACTAGGGGTCTTAATTGCTTTGACTGACAATCTGGTATATTGTGCCGCCTACGGTATATTTTGAATGCGGTACTATATCAATATACCAAATATACTATTTGGCATATTTTTATTATTTTTGTAGTATTTTTGGTAAAATGTTGAGAATAATACCAAAATATTTTGCTTTTATTCAAAATAGGTTTTGGGTATCTCAAGGTCGAGCACACTCGACTGTAGCTTTTTTATTTGTTTTCGATAGCACTTGTTATGTTTGCACTCAAATTAAGTTTGTTTCAAATTTTTATCACGCCCACTTTCGCCCCCATAAATTGTCAAGACTCGAACAATAAGCTAGACTCGCGAATTTTGATAAAAACAATAATAACTATAGTCTTTGTGATTGTCGAAGTTAGTAAAGAAATACTTTTGTATGGGCAAAAACGTCTACTTTCTAGGTGTCTTTTATGCTTTGGCTGACAATCTGGTATATTTTGCATTCTATAGTATATATTTAATGTAATATCAATATACCAAATATACTAGGGTAGGGTATAATTTTTTAAAGAAATACTTTGTCCATTTAAAAATATATTGTAATCTTTGGCGTGTTTCAAATGTAACAATATTTAAATATACCAAATATGTAATGTAGTATATGTTCGGTATATTACTGGTATATTTGTAGAACAAAATTAATAGTTGCTTCCGTAACTTCGTAAGGCATAATCAAATCCCCATATTATATTTATTATTTGGCTAATAATCAATTCTCACATCTTAAGCCACCCTGATCTGACCATTATATGGTTGACACCATATGCATATGCAGTCTCTCCTTGTCACCAGGAATCAATGATTGGCGTCCCAGGGCAAAGCATCTCGCAGTAGCTGCTGGAAATCGCTCAGTCGCTCCTCAAAGGATACGCAAAAGCGCATTGGATCAATGGCAATATACACCTGACCCAGATCCGCGATATTTCGATCCGTCCCAAACAAACCCTGAAGTCCCACTAGCTGTGAGGCATGGCGTGCTCCTGTCATCACTCCGCAAAGTATTTCAACCGTGGCGGCCAAACCAAATCCCTTGTCCAGGAACGCCTCGCGCTCACAAAGCAATTTCGGCGTCATTCGTAGATCGACTCTCAAATTGAGTAGATCGTTGGCACACGCTCGGCACATGCTGTAGATTTTGGCAGAGAAATGTGTGTCGTTTGTTGTTTTAATATCTTTCTTGTAGGTCTTTTTAATCGGTTCCTTGCGATCCGATTTCAATTGAGAACTTAACTTCGGCTTGACACGCATTTTTCGTAATCATTCCAGCATATTGAGTAATCTGCGCATATTTACATTGCAATTTAATTTCTAGTCAGCTCCTAGATGCACAAGTGTGAGTTAAAAATCAAATATATTTTCAGCTAATATGTATTTGAATACATTTATTTGATTTTAGTTAACATTGGTACATATATAAAATGAAATACTAAATCTAAGAAGTTTAACGCAACTAATATTATTTCCATACCAAAATATTTGTATTTATTTTATGAAATCTATATAAGTGGTGGTTATCAATTTGGATGGATTATTATTTGGGACATTTATTAGAAATTGCCTTTATATATTTATTCACAAATGCAACTGTACTCGGATGCACAACGCTATTGATTTTAACGTTACTAGTGCATTCGTTTATATCCATGCTTTGACCTGTACTAACGATCCCGAATAAACACATTTTCTTGCCATTAGGACAATCATCGAAAAAGCCGCAGCCACTATCTCCTTTACAAAGTGTAGTTTTAACATTATTATATGAGATTACATCTATGTGAAAGTTACTATTTGCGATGTTATCTGTATTGTTTAGTATTCCATCGACAATAACGAAATTTAGTTTTTGATTTAACTTTCTTTCTTTCGTATCCCACGCAAAAACTGAGCCATTGCGATTTGTATAACCTTTCTCCCAATCAAAGTGGATTCCCGGTATGCAAACTATTCTGAATGGCAAAAATGGGTTTGCTTGCAGATGCAAAAGAGCCGAATCGGATGTATACCGTGTCGGATCATATTTGCTAAAAAGTAAAAGATATTACAACAGCTGCGAATATGATTGACAGAATGGAACTTACGGATCAATAATTATCTGCTGAACTATCCAACACTCACTGTGTTTATCAGCCTCGTCTTTATTGGTTTCATTGGCCTTTCGACAATCATTGTGGCTATCAATGACGGATACAATGACTTTTTGGGCTGGCATCACACGAAATCGGTTAATTCCAAAGTTGTTTATTCCATCACTAACGCAATGAGCAGCAGTCAATACGAAATTATGTCGTATTAGGACACCACCACAGGAGTATTCGAACTGTTGCATATCGTTGTTGTCATAAATAGCAACTGACCATGGTGAATGGTACGGTTCCGTTTCTGGGCCATTTACAGACATTAACGTTTGTAGCTCGTTTAATCCGCATTTTATTGAGCAAGATTCATCTCTATTACCAGAATGTTTCCAAGTTCCGTTGTCAAGGCACACCGAGGTAAAATTTAAATTAGTGTCGTGTCTGTATTCAGGAAAACATTCATAAGTAACTGTGGTTTCTGGTTCCCAACTGGGTGCCTGGTCGCATTTCGTAGTTGATCCGTCCCGTTTCTTGCATTTTGGTTCCATCGAGTCCAGGCAATACAATTCAGTTGTATTGCACATTTCTAGATAAAAGATAAAAAAAAACACAAATTGATAAATATTCATTTTGTAAGATGGTGATGAAAATTCTACTAAAAAGTACACACTGCCGCATCTTGGTTTGGGTGGAAGTTCCATAGAGTTGAGTTTCCATTCTTTGTCTCGACAACGATATATTCTTTCCCGTAGACCTTCTGGGAACAACATTAAGTTCTTCGAACAGTTGAACTTTACATACGCGTTAGTTAAAGGTGGTTTTATCTTCTCTACGCAATTTTCGCCGTCGTTTGAACAGTTCCAAATGCGCAAATTTTCTGAATAATGATCATAAGTATCTAATCTGCAGCCCCAATCTCCATTTGTGTTTTGGTTCTTATTACGATTGTCCACACACTCTGGTAAATCATTCAACCATTTTCCATTTCCATTTTCATCAATCTTGCACACATTCCACTTTTTGCCCTTGAAGTCTTCCTTAGAATCGTAGCACTCAAATTGAACTACACCGCTTGCATAGACAAAATAATGCGTTTCATTATTTTCCTTCTTAGCATACATTGTTGTGTTGCTCGTAAATTTTAAACCATTTCCCTTAGGCTCTGCACATGTAACTGCCGGCTTCCATTCCCATTTATCTTTTTTTTTACAATGAGTTTCCAACTCATCAGAGCCATCGAGGCAATCATATTTGTTGTCGCACAGTTGACTACTATTATAGATGATCTTTCCATTGCCACACTGGAAATGGGGATGCTTAAGTACTTGCATGCACATCTCTATAGATTCATCCCGGCCATTCGGACAATCGAACTTGTCATCACATATTTTATCCGCGGAAATACAATCGTCTTGGGTTGAAGCTTGGCATGAGAGCTGAAATCTATAAATAAATTAAATTAAATAATTACCACAAGTATTCAAATACATATACGTATGTGTACATTTTAGTGAAGTGCAGAATACTCTTTCACGATCTTCATTTAAAACGAATAAATAACATCAACAATTAAGCTGAAGGCCTTTGTAGCCACTTGTTTAATAGTAATAGTGATAGTGCTAGCGTTAATTTTATTTATAGCTAACCTTATTAAATAATAAATAACTAACATCAAAAATTAAGCGAATTTCATCACCATTTTTTTTTTATGAAATTTTGAAAAAATGTGAATACAAAAATATCATAAAGGCTATATTTGGTATCTCGATATAATTATACTTTAAAAATATAAAATAGAATACAAAATAAACCAGATTGTCAGCCAAAGCAACTAAGACCCATAATAAGTAGGCTGTCTGTAACAGCTTGTGAGTTCTAGATGTTCATACAGACAGACGGACATGGCAATATATCTCGGCTAATTACCCTGTCAAGAATATATGTATATGTATGTACATATATATATTATAGGGTCAGAGATGCCTTCTTCTGTCTGTTACTTACATTTCTTGTAGGCACAAAGATATAATACCCTAAAGGATAGAGGGTGCTTTTATATGCTGGGAAATGCCATATAATACTAACTATAGTCCTTGTGATTCATAAAAATTTGATTGCGATCGGATGATAAATGTCGAAGATATTAAAAAAAAACTTTTGTATGGGGAAAACGCTGACTTTCTACGGGTCTTAGTTGCTTTGGCCTACAATCTGGTATATTTTGCACTCTTTTGAATGTAGTACCACATCGATATACCTAAAATAGCAGTTGGTATATTTTTAGTATTTGTGTGGTATATTTTTTAGTATATTTTAAAATAATACCGCAATAGTTTGCTTTTATTCAAAATTGGTATCGCATATCTCACAGTCGAGCGCACACTGTAGCTTTCTGACTTGTTTAAAATGTTTTGAAATGTCGATTTATATATAGAAACAGTCTGCCCTGAACCTAACACGATACACTCAGCGTCAAAGAGAATGGAAAGAGCCCAACACAATGAAAGAGAAAAATAAAAGTCAACTATCTACAGGAAATTTTATACGATGTATGGTATTGCTCTCGCTCAATTAGCACATGGGACCAAAAGGGAGAGCCATTAGATTAGGCAGTTTGTGATAAAAGCAGGCACGTTTTATTCATTAAAAGGTTGAAGAAACGCATCGAATTTAATTGCGATTGTATAAAGCAGACAGAAATAAACAACATATATTTTTTCGAATTAATTTTATGATTTTTATATAATGAGTCAAAAGGTGGAATGTCCAGAAATAAAATTACTCATATTTCTTATATCCTTTTATCTCTTACTCAATCAAATGTGATTATAACTTTTTTGTTCAAAATTGCCAGTCTCAGCATTAGACATGATTATCATTAACAACTCAATGAGAATTTTTTTCTCTAAGTGTTTATGGGAACATTGAAAAACAGAGTGAAGTAATTATATGTAAATTTCATTTAATCACAAATCAAACACATTTTATGGAGATAATAGATCTTTTTAAATAACATTTATGTTTTAGTGTAGCTTTTAACCAAAGTGTTTGTAAAATCGTCAGAGTTTTTAAAAGCACTGACAAAATTCACAGATGAAGAGAAATTGATGGAAATTGAATTTTCTTTGTAACACAGATTCTTCCAAACTAAATTGAAATTTATTTATTATTATTATTATTATTATAATTATTTTCTTTAGTATCCGTTTTTTAGCCGCAAAAATATTCAATGATCAATTATAATTTTTGTGAACCAAAAGTGATTGCTTAATAAATTTTTAAACTACCATATATTCAGAGCTGTTTATTTCTCTACATCTTTCAATGCCTTAAATTTGTAATATTTTTTGTGTTCTTACTTTACTTTTTTACACTTTTGAAAATCAGCTGTGTGCACATTTTAGTTTAGGTATTATGTTCTTTAGTGTTTAAGAAAAATGGTTTTTGTTGTTGCTATCGCTGCTGTAATGTGAATTTAAATATAATTATTACGTACTTTTCACACGTCGAATTTTGAATTCGGAGTTCAAGCTGTTTTTCATACTTCTTACAGATCGCAGGCGACTCGTCAGATTTATCGATACAATCAATTTTTGCATTGCACATTTCAGATTTAGCGATAGGCACTCCGTTTGCACAATAGAAAGTTGAAGGACGGGTAGTTGTGGGATATTTGCAATTAACATGTAACTCATCCTCGCCAAAAGAACACTCTTTTGTTCCATTACACACTGCACTAAGCCTAAGACACTTTTTATCAAAAGGGCACTCAAAAAAACAGTACCCATTACATAATAGGATAACAATCACCAAATTTAAAAAGATTATGCGAATAATCATAATGTCAAAAGTCTTCACTGAGCTCACACTTCAGACTGTGTTACAATTGCTCTCGACAGTCGATTTATACTTCCTATTACAGTGAAAACTTCTTGAGTGGACATTCTCAATTTGTATGCTGATAAGCTATAATTACAAAACTATGAATATGAATATGAACACTCTTTTGTTCCATTACACTCTGCATTATATCGAAGGGCACTTAAAATCACAGTCCCTATTGCATAATGCGAATAGGATGCCTAGGAGAATCACCAAATTCACGAGGGTTATGCGATTGAACATAATGTCAAAAGTCATCACTGAACTCACAATTCAGACTGCCTTGCAATTGCTTTCTACAGTCGATTTATACTTTTTACTACAGTGAAAACTTCTAGCGAACTTTTTTGCTTATGACAGTGTAGCAGTGCTTGTGCAACCATGAGAGATTTCACTGTACTCATTTAGAGAGCTTGAGAGCTTTTGCCCGATAAATAAAGTACATATGGGTAATTCTCCGACGGATGTCACGTGCGACCATCTTTACAGTGAAAAAAAAAACATAAACTCAAATAATGTGTTTTTTACGCGGGTTTATGTTGAAAAATTCTTATTTTCTATTTTTAAGCTGATAAGCTACAATTACAACAATATGAATAATTTTATCGCAAAGAGGAAGTTGGGATGCTATTATATAACGCAAATATTATGAGTTCATAATAGTTTAAAGATTTTGCCAATAGTATGACGGAATTTACAAAATTTCAAAAATTAAAAATGTCATTAAATAACAAGTAAATAACAGTCGAGTGTGCTCGACTGTGAGATACTCGCTACCCATTTTGAATAAAAGCAAAATATTCCGGTATTATTTTCAAAATATACCGAAAATACTGCAAAATACTAAAAATTTACCGAACGGTATATTATATATATTCAAAATATACCATAGACGGCACAATATACCAGATTGTCGGCCAAAGCAACTCAGCCGGAGGCGTTTTTGGCCACACAAAAATATTTCTTCTTTAAAATTACGCTTGTTATTCGATTTTGATTTTGATTTGCGGGGGCGGAAGTGGGCGTGAAACAAACTTGATCTGCGTGCAAACATAACATTTACTGTCGAAAAAATTATTGCTTTATCTCTTATAGTCTCTGAGATCTACGTGTTCATACGGACAGACGGACATGGCTAGATCATATCGGCTATTGATGCTAATCAAAAATATATATACTTTATAGGGTAGGGGATGCCTCCTTCTACCTGTTACATACATTTCCTTCCGGCACAAAGTTATAATACCACCCTATGGGTAGAAAAAAATGACTTACCATAGCAAACCACTTAAGCGTTTATTATGTAAAGCGATAACTAAATTATATATAAACTATAAGGTTCTGGTCCACTGCACATAATAGGGAAGAGAGGTATAATAACTTTGTGCCTCCAGAAAATGTACATAGTATGTACATATGTATGATATGTATCAGACAGAAGGCATATGCTACCCTACATCAGTGCTGCCAGTTTAGCAATTCTAGCAACATTTCAAAAATTTGCAACTTATTTTTTTAAATTCTATTAGCTACAAATCTAGCAACTTTTTTTTAGCAATTTATCATTTATACTTTACTTAAAGCCTTTTTATTTTGTATTCCCTTTTTGGTAAAAACTGCGATTAATAGTTCACAATGAAATCGGAACTTGTATTTAACTCAATAGTTCGATTATATGAGCTACTTGAGTTCACTGACTTGAAAAGTTAACTGCATTTCAAAAGGTCATTGTGCCGAGTGTTTCTTTATTATTTTTTGAAGTGAAATAAAGATGCCAAAAGTATACAAACAACATTTATAAGGTTTGTTTGGAATTTGAATAATTTTAATAGAAATAAAATAATTTAAATATTAATTTTATATATGTATATAAACTGGTATGGACTACATAGACTTGAAAATAATTCTGTACTTCCCTATGAATACTTACTTAAAATTACCGGAAATGAAAAGTACATGGATATTAATGAAGCAGAAGAAGAATTGGACGCTATTCTAAGCATTTTGTAATAGGTGTTAACAAAATAATAATCAAAAATGTATATACTCTATGAAAAATAACATTTAAAAGATTTGGCAATTTTTACAAATTTACAAATTTTTTTTGTATTTTCTGTATACTTATTTGATATGTTTGAAATGAATACCGCACTGTTTGGCTTTTATTCAAAATGAGTAGAGGGGATCTCACAGTTCATATAGTGAAATGTATTATATTTATAATTTTATTTTAATAAATAAACTTTCAATTTAAAATATTGTATCTTATGTGCTGGTAGCATAACATAAATTAATCACACGTGATTCTCAACCATTTCACCTGTCGGTCACAATCCTCCAACAACTTTCTTTTCATTGGAAATTGCAAAAGCGATGTCTGTGAAGTTTTTTCAGTTTGAAATTGCAGGAGCGATGTCTGTGAAGTTTTTTCAGTTTGAAATTGCAGAAGCGATGTCTGAGAAGTTGTATCTTTATTTTCCTCGATTTCAATTGAAAATCCACTCTCCAGATTTGAAATATATGGTTCACTGGTAACATTTGTATTAACGAAATCCACCTCACCAATGTGTCTCAATAGATTTTTGAAACTCTCATCGATTTCCACTCCATTTTCTTGGAGAACTTCCAGAATTTCTTTATTATTTATATATATATTCTCCTTCTTTTGGGGAATTGAACTATTTTGATATTCGATTTTTTCCAAAATGTTTAATTCCGAATCTACTTCGCTAATCATGTTTACACTATCGGAGTTTTTACTTCCAATTATCAGTTTCATATCATCTTCTTGACTTTCACCAGCGTTTTTTCCAATGTTTATTGAACGGTCAACATCAGTTAGCTCACAAACTTCCATTAAAGAATTTATTATATATTCAATAATATTTTTAGATAGGACAGCAATGCAATTAAAATTATTTGAGCTTGTGTTTTCTTGAAGCTCGCTTGTCAAAGTCATTTCGTTTTTATTTGAAACATCTTCATCACATTCCTTAGGTAACTCAACTAGCTCTATTGCATTTTCATTTATAGCATTTTGACTTTCGTTAGAAGTTGTGTCATTGATATTGAATTTTCTATCGCATAAAGTTCTAAAGATTTGCTCTTTAGCCAGCCATCCAACTCTTCGCCACTTTTGCATTACATCCGGAACGATTTTGCTACCGAATAGAGATCGATGTAATGCCACATTTTCTTCATCAAGAGTGACGTCGGCCAATTGAGTAAAAAGGTTGGGGGTAAAGTCATATCGGACATTGCCATCGTTGTCAACAATCCCATATTCGTTTAGATAGTATTTGCCACTTAGTTCATTAATTATGCCAAAACGTAGTCCCACTATCAAGGACTTGCGCAACTGAACCGCATAATAGCGACGTCTCCAGGTGGAACCCAATTTTTGAAGAGCCACAGCAAGAATATCATCCCAATCGCTGGGTGGATTGAGTTGCATCATTGCGGCGCTTAAATAAATAGCAAATGTAGCCATTGTTTTGAATTATATTTTTTTTATTTTTCTTGTGATCTGATGTTGTAGACGTTGGCGTATGGAATCTATTTCATTTGACTCGACTTCAATGTAGATGTTTAAAGTGATGGTCATTGCAAAGTAAACTTGGGTTGATATTAATATTTTCCATATACGTCAAAGTGCAAACATTCGACAGACTGACAGACAGACAGTCACATTTTTCAGATTCCAACATGTGCCTGTAAATATGACAAGAATTTTAACCCTTTTTGTGAGGCAAAAGAAGGTCAAAGGACAAAAAAGGTAAAACAAAATATGGCCACGTTGCTGATCAAAAATAACAAATGGCATGTCAAACATGCGGCTGCAAAAAATGTTGCCCTTTATTTGATAACAAAAAAAACGAATGTACTATAAAAGCCAAGCTAATTTTACGTCGACTATAGAATACCCTAATAGTTAGTATTTGTATTATAATTATAGATTATTGAGCAATGATTTCTTATCCCTGTAATATTAATATTTAAATTCATTTCTTTATATTATTAAATGTATTTTGATGAATTCATCTCTATTGCCATTTGTAGGGTAATCAAATATTCCCATGCTCCTATTTTTCTTTTTCTTCTCTCTGAACTCAAATGTCGCAGCTGCTGACATGGAAAAATGCGCAAGGCATACAAAGCATACTATCCAAACGCAGCTCCCTTTAGCCCAACATGCGACGTAATGAAGTCATGAAAATACAAAACATGTTCACACACAGCTTGGACGCATGGACACTGAAAAATATTCGCCATTTCCCGCAGAAAAAAGATCTACTTATATACATATGCTATGCATTATAAACCAGGTGCAGCCATAAACGAGGCCAATGAATTTTGTTGGCTTGACATTTAAGCCAAAGGCTTGGTTAATTCAACACCATAAGTTGCATAAGCAAAGTTTACAACGAAAGAAACAAAAACCACTTCCCTGCAAATTTGCAAATTTGTATGTATAAAAGGGGAAAAACTTAAAAATTTAATTTTCATTTCGTGTTGCATAAAACAACAATGATATAAATTCTGGGTGAATGCAAAAATTTATTTAGAGACTGACCGACTATTTAATCCCTCTTTACAGCCAAGAAAGTTATTTTGGTGGATATTGGGTTTATTTTATTTCAGAGATTTATTTATTTCAGAAATCAAATTACAATAAATCAATGCATTCGTATAATTATTGAAAAATACACTTTTACAAAAATTTTAAATTAAACAAAAATTTAAATCAAATCTTTCATTACTATGAAGTAAAAACTCTAAATACAATGCCATATATTGTATAATTCTAATGGCTTATAGTACACTTGATTTCTGGCAATGCATTTATTTAGATTATCAACCCCCTTAGTTCCACAAAATATAAACAAAATATTTTAAAGTTTTAAAAAAGTTGTTTCATTAAAGAAGATTCTGCTAAACTTATTCGCTCAATTTCTGGTAAAATTATACATATTTTATTATTTTAAAACTCTAAAGAAGAAAAAATACTACATATTTCTAGTTACATAAACTTGATATTTAACTATGCAATAATTTAGATGTTATTTCCGAGTAAAAGAAAAAAAGAATTAAATTGACAAAAGCTTCAAAAAGTTCAAGCAATAAAGAAAATCGTTCTCAGTTTAAAGTTACTCAATTTCTGCTTGAAATATAAATGAAAAAAAACATATACGGATAATTCTCTGACGGAATTTCACTTATTTATAAAATTGTTTAAGTTTATGTTTTTTTCACTGTATAGACTGTCCCACCCGACAAATCCGTCAGAGAATTACCCATATGTACTACTATGATAAGTTAATTTTGTTCGCAATTCGCAATGATTTTGAACTTTGATTTGAGTTTTCTAAAAATTTAAATACAATTTAGCAAAACTTTGATAGGCTTACCATTAACTCATTACATATTTGGTTTTTAATGCGAAATTTATATTATTTATTGTTTGTATTGTTGTTCATATTAAATTTATAATCAACACAACAAATAAAGTTCACTTCGAAGAATTCAATTGTTGCAACATATGTTCGAGACTTTCGCGTAATTGCGTTGAACAATCTCAAACAAAATGTTGTGTTATCAAAATTATGCAGAAGCAGAATGTTGGTAATCACCATATGCTACCATGTCGCTGTGGAAAATATAACATACATACATTATACCTGAAGAAACCCTTTAGAGGCGCTGTCCACTTGCAGCCTCTTTATGCTTTTGCATAGTCCGGAAAATGGTTGTTGTCTCTTCTTATACATAGTGTGTGTGTGGGCAAGCCATTAATTCAGCTGGCATACAATTAAATTTGCATTTCTTTCATTTTTTCGCTTTTATACCCGCGACCCATGGAGTAGAAGGGTGTAATAACTTTGTACATGCAGGAAATGTATGTAACAGGTAGAACGAGGCATCTTCGACCCTATAAAGTATCTTGATCAGCGTCGACTACCGAGACGATCTAGCCATATCCATCTGTCCGTCCGTCCGTATGAACACCCAGATCTCAGAGACTATAAGAGATAGAGCTATAAATTTTTTCGACGGCATTTGTTATGTTTGCAACCAAATCAAGTTTGTTTCACATTTTTGCCACGCCTATTTCTACCTACTTAACGAAAATCGAATAACTATCGCAACTTTGGTATACATATGCAATAATAACTAAAGTTTTATGATTCCTGAATATTCGATTGCGATCAGATACAAATTGTAGGGGCCATAGTTGCTGTGGCTAACAATCTGGTATATTTCGCGTTCTATGGTATGTTTTGAATGTAGTACTATATAAATATACCAAATGTAGTCTTTGTTACATTTATAGTATTTTCGGTATATTAATTTGGTACGTTTTAAGAATAATACCGCACTGTTTTGCTTTTATTCAGAATTGGTAGCGGGTATTTCACAGTAGAGCACACTCGACTGTAACTTGCTTACTTGTTTTTTGTTGTATTCTTCTTTTACTTCGCCACTGTTACACCTGACCTGAACACCTTCGCTGTGGGGCAGCATTCCGTCGCTGAGCTGAGCTGAGCTCAGGACATGCAGCATCACCTCCATGACTTTTAGCTGATTAACATTTGTGCTCTTCCCTTGTGCTCAGCAAAATGCAATTTTCCAACTAAAATAAAAGGCAAAAGAGCAGCAAGTGGCAACCGTTATGTAAATTTACATCCACCACACATACACATACACAATACATACTATATATGTACATATACCATATATATAATAAGCGAGTACTCGCCGCGTCGCTTGGGGGCCTTGTGCCGAAGTGTATATGTGTTAAAAGTGCAATAAACATTAATTTTCCATACCATTTTGTTTTCTACTTTTCGCTTTCTTCTCCGTATCTTGTTTCACTTTTCTACCAGCTGCCCGCTGTGCGCACTGTGGCAGTTCTTTAAGTTATGATCCAAAAAAGAGAGAAAAAACTTTGCAAACTTCACAGAAGAAGAAGAAGGAACCAGGAGCACAGTATAAACAATGCAGAGCTCAAGTTATTTACCTAGCTACTAGAAGCTGTGATTTCAAATTATTACCTGAAACTTAGAATCAAGTTGTTAAGTGCTCGAATTGCAAACAATTTTAGACATGCAACCAAATAAAAATTCAACAACTGTTTGTTATTCATTCCGCTTAAAATTTCCATTAAAAAATGTAATTTAATCAATTTTTATAGTGTGAATTCTCGTGGATTAAGTTGCCATCAACAAATTGGACAGCTTGTCAAATTCTTATATATCAAACTTAAATATGATTTGACATTATAAAATACATAAAAGAACTACATTAACAAACAATAATAATTAATATTGATATGTTATTAATTCCATTTCCTTGCTATTGAATCCTTAAAAAAGATCAATTTATTAAGTTGTTTAATTTTTTAAACATATTATTTCAATTTCCGCATTTTTATAAACTAAATAAATATTTCTCTAGGCAAAATTAAATTAATGTTGAAGATGAGAGTCGATTGAGAAATCTTCCTAAATTCATATGCACCTGATTAAAAAATGTAAATACATTAAATTCGTTAGCAAACTGAGTTTTCAATGCTTGAAGCCATACTAAAATATTACGAGAATCAAATTAAATTATTGGGCAACCAATCTTTACTAAAACCCTCAAACACGAACCTTTCAGCAAAATGCATAATTGCCCTTTGATAACAATTTAGTCAACATTAAATGAATTGATTGCTCAATTAATTATAAGGGGATTGATTAAGTTTCAACACTAAATGTGAATTTCTTGAGCTTAAAGCTAAACAGCTTGTTAGCATATTTGGTAGTCATTAAATAACTTAAATCGCATTAGTTAGTTTCAGGCATTTTGAAATTATTGAAGACTCAATGCCAAAGCATTCGACATAATTGCATTCATTAAGCTAAGCTAATCGATTGGAAATGTGTTAATATTAATACTGACAAATGAGTCACATTGATTCTTGTTCAACTGCATTAAGTGGATTCATTTACCTGTGGCTAACTGTGAATTCCACTCTAACATTTATAGTTATTATTATTTTCTCTCTCTGTCTCTCTGCACACTCTCTCGAGGTGGAGGAGCGAAAACCACAGTCGTAAAGCATTTACAGTTTCCATTTCTGCAATGCAAAAGTTGACAGTTTTCGTGCAGAAATGTGCTGCAAACTTTGTGTAATTTAGTTAAAATTACATGTGTGTATTTCTGTGTGTAGACAGCCAAACAAATTACACACACACACACAAATACATATATGTATATGTAAAGTATATATGGAATTGCTTGTGATAAACGCGTTGCGTAATTAGTGCAAAAGTTTCAGTTACATTAGCCAACACGCGAGGTATTAAAGTGAATAGAAAGGATTAGTGAGCTGCTTTCATATTGCACCTGGACTTTGTTCCCCAACTTCTCTTCTTTCTGCGAATGCATAAAACTAATTGCAGTTTGTACATCACAGCTTAAACTTTTTACATAATGCTCTCTTATGACTCTTATGAGCCTTATTTTAAGGTGCGACTGGTTTATTAAATCTGTTCAGTTAATCGGATTGTCTAACTACCTCTATTATTTGTGCAAATACATACATTACATTATTTCGTATTAACGCATTATTATTCAGTGGATTTTCGGTATGACAGTATGATAAAAACCTATATTTTAATGAGATTTATGAGATTAACTATAGAAATATTCTAGAACACAAACAGTGCGGTATTATTCTTAAAATATACCTAATTATTATACTGCAAAAATACTAATAATCATCAATTTATATATTTAGTATATATGGTAGTACTACATTTAAAATATACCTTAAAGTATAAAATATACCAGATTGACAATCAAAGCTGCAAAGTATTTATTAAATAACTTCTAACATTTTTATTTCACCGCAACCAATTTTTCAGGAACCATAAATACTGTTATAATACCCTACTTCGCTATGGGTAGCGGGTATAAAAATCTTAAATCTTTACTAATAGTTTACAAGATCGAATTAGCCATAAACCATAAACATTATTGGAATCGAGAAAGCTTTTGAAGTTTTACTATAAATGCCATTTTAAACAACTAATCCGGTAAATCGTGTTATCGAAGTTATTATAATAAACTTAAAATAATAAATTGAAATTTGTATTCCGTTCAATATTTAATATTTTCGCGTTATACAAAATCAAAATTATCTGTAAGACATTGGCTAATCTCTAAAATAAACTGAAGCTTAATGTAAGAATCTCCCGTTTTTAAGTAGAAGATGCGCAAAGTGGCAAAACAAACACAAACGTAATACGTTAATAATGGCCAACACATGCTTGCACTTAGCGACAGCGAGAAGAAAAGACAAAGGGAGAGAGAGAGAGACAGAGAATGACAGGGGATAATACACTTAGAAAAAAATTGTTAAAACATAAATGAATCGCAAAATCTCTACTCACTGAGTTAAAAGCGATAAGACCAAATTTTAGATTAACCCTTGACCATAAATAGATTTTAGGAAAAAACCAAGTAATCATTTGTTTAAATTGAAAAACTTTTAAATTTAAATCTAGTTTTAGAATATAATCGAACAGGTTAGCAAGGAGCGTTAACACAAGACTTTAAATCAATAAAACTTTATGCAAGATATTTTTATTTTTCACTTAATTTTATGTGAAATTATAAAATAAAATAAATCTTTATTTTAAATCATGTTTTAAATCTCAATCTTGAGATCTAAAAATATATTTTCAAGATTTTTTGCGAAAGTCGAAAAGTTTTAAAAGCAAACTTTTTTCTATTGCTTGGAACGTATATTTTTCTTTCAGTGCAGCAGATAGAGTAAGTTAAAGTTTAAGCAGTAAGTCTGCTCACATTGTTGCCGCGATTTGCATTACGGGCATTGCTCAGTTTTCAGTCAAGTCAAAATGCAACGAAGACCGCCTGCATAGTTAGTTTAGAATCCTTTCCACTTCCCACATACCACTTTCTCCATCTTTGAATGCTTCCCAGCTGGCAATCTGCGCGAAATTGCGCGCTCAACTGTATGCAACTTGGCCAGCTTTAGGAAGAGCCGAGGGAGAACCGAGTTGGTGGGAAGGGGAAAGGAGGTCGAATGCCATCCTGACAGCAGCCAGGACAAAACAAAAGGCAAATGCGCGCATTTTGCCAGCTGCACTTTAGTTTGCACTTTTCGCTTTCTTTGCATAAATTCTCGCGGCCAGGCACAAACTGAGTTTACTCTGCTGCAGAAATGAGCACGCACAAAAAATGTGTGCGGGGGTTGCTAGCTAGCTAGCTATACATATTTACTATATATCTATGTGTGCGTGTGTGTGTGTGTGTGTGTGATTTTCCGTTGAATTTTAAGCCAACACACAAAAGCATAATGGAAAACGCCAACAGAGCGCAATGAAGTATGCAATGCAAAACGGCAGCCGCAGTCACAAAATGGGCTAGTTGGGCAACACTCACACACACACACAGATACACACAGACATAGACAGCAGCAGCGACAAGATACAAGATACATCTACCACATATAGAAAGAGTTTCATGGCCAGGCATCCGAAATGGCACAAAAATGGCACAGACTGATGTTGCCCCCTTATTCTCTCACTGTGTCTGCAGTTGAGCGAAGGCGTGGGCGTTGCGTGTGGGCGTGGCAATGACTGCTCTCAAGGCAACTTGTTCGTAAACATGAATCGTAAACTTTGATGGCAAAAAGGCAACAAAAACAACCAGCAACCAACAACATCAAGCCGTATTTTGTTGCTGCTAAAAACAGACAAGAGGTCATCACAGATAACTATGCGAATGTTACGCTAATTTACCATCTTTCTTTCTCTGTCTCAATATCTCAGCTACTTTGCATTCCCTGCAGTCAAATGAGTCCAAAAAATCCAATTTTTGTTTTCAATTTGTATTTTAATTCATGCTGACAACGTATGCAAACTAAAACGCAAAATTTATTTATTCTTTATGTTTTCTCTAACTATTAAAAATAATTAAATATTATCAGTAAAGTGCGATTAAATAACTTTATTTATGTAGTTCAATAAAGAATTTCTGTTTATTTTCTCTGAGGAACAATAAATTTCATGAATATATAAAAAAAATAATAAACAGAACAGTTGATTTAAAAAGAAATTATTGGTGGCCCCATTTCAAAATATATTTGTCCTTATTCACACTAGATTAAAATTATTCAGACTAACTTTTTTCACATGCGAATGCGATTGCTAATTTATTATTTCTATTGTCAAAGCAAAAAAAATGTGTTGGTACTTATTTATTTTCACTTTGAATGAATGCCACAGAGATTATTATTATTTATTTATTATAATAAATCCATTCTTTAATACTACATTTAATAGAAAAGAGCGTACTGACTGATGGGGCCTCTGACGCGAAGAGATATGTCCATAGATATCACGTCTATCTTCCTATAAATACAGCCCACTAATAAGAATTCTCCGAAGTTCGTTGTTCACGAAATTAGATTTGACGTTTTTCAATAATACAAAGTCGCAGTGAAACATTGTATTATATTATATTGTATATAATAATTAACAAAAAGAAGTTCTCTTTTTTCTACTGCATTGTTAAGTTTACTCTATTTGGAATCGATTTTTGTTGTCTCTATAAAATAACAAATAAAATTAATTATTGAATAAAGTGCCCAAACTGTCAATGCACCTTAAAATTTCTATACTTCCTAGAAATGTCGTCTTATAACAGTTAATCGAAATACACATAAAATGTATTAAGAAACTTACCTTAATAATAATAAGGGAGAAAGTGAATCATTTATTTATTTTTCCAAAAAATGATTTTAATTTATATGCCACGCTAAATAAAAACGAGTTAAAAATTTTCAAATAACATGACTGTTAAATGTCTATTGCACATTTATGAATAAATCGATTTTCTATTGAGCAAAGATATTAAAACAGAAAATTATTGCAAGCGACCTGAAATTCATCTATCAATTTAGTCAAATAAAATAAAAATATGAAAGAGTCTAGAATAAAACAGCGACAACAAAAACTCAAACTCAGTTGGATTTAAAATGTTGAAAATTTTCACTAAATTTAAGCAGAAATTTTAGATCACAACAAGTTCTTTAACCAATAATTAGATATCGTTCAAAATGTATCATTCAGGCACTAGATTTACAGTAGACTGTCACTACTTAAAATGGTTGAAATATATTAAATTAAATACTGTTTTTTTTTTGCATTTTACCTACCTAAAAAAAGAACAATTAGTGACGATGAACATATGTTTAGATGCAGTTGAATTTTTTTATTGGCATGAATATAATCGCATTATGCAAATTATTTGTGTGTATAAATTAAACCGATTTTCATCAGTGAAAAATTTAATTAATTAGCAGTCGCTTTGATGGTAATGCAAAGGGCCATCGACATTATTTTCCGACGCTTCAATTGCAGTTAATAAATCCTTTATTTATTTATTTGGCTGAGTGCTAATTAGCTTTTGAATTGTAAGAGGTTTCCACAAAAACAACAAATTTTTTTTTTAAAGTTTTATAAGTGTTGGCACTTGGACTTTGGCTTCCGCTTCGAAAACGCACTACAAAAATATATTGCGAAAAGTGGCATGAGATTTAATCTATAGAAGCTTAGTTTGTGCTAAAATTCATTGGAAGAAAGACAGTAAACTAATATTGCATTTAATTATTTATTTATAAAGTGCTAAAGTTAGAGTACTTTAAAAACTAAGCAAACAAACAAACAACAACTAAATATTTTTGTATGGCAAAACCGCAAACTGTATGTTTATGTATGTTTGTATTTTTGCGGTATATCATTTTGACATATATTAAGTTTACTTCTCTATGGTAAATTTTCAATGGAGTACTATAACAATATACCAAATATAACCTTTGGTATATTTTTGTATTTTTTGCGGTATACTATTTTGGTATGTTTTAAGAATAATATCGCTATATTTTGTTTTTAATTCAAAAACGTAGCGTAACTTTCTTACTTATTTTCTAAAACTCTAACCTTAAACAAAGCAAAAGTAAACTTATATTTCCTAAAGCTAATATAAAATTGTTCATATAAGGGACATAATAATGTTTATTTTACTGTTAAGATAATGTTGATACTCGAAATCGAATGGTTAATTCACATTACAATCTATATAAAAACAAGTAAGAGTGTGGTGGTAGATGGACAGACGGACAGACAGACAGACCAAGAATATATATATTTTATAGGGTCGGAGATGCCTCCTTCTACCTGTTACATACATTTCCTGCCGGCACAAAGTTATAATACCCTTCTTCCGTATGGGTAGCGGGTATAAAAATAAACTTAATTTGCTATCTTCTGGCAACCAAAAACTTAAATTCCTTTGCTTTTACTTTTTAAACCACTAATTGAAATATTTAAGAATATTAAAGTGCTTAAAGAGTATTTCGTGCTACATTTGAATGAAATGGAAATTTGTTTGCTTGCAGGTCCATAGAAACATTACGTGCTGAAACGCCCGAAGAGTTCTATGCGCTGAAAGAGGCAACCAAACTGGACGACCACGATGACAGCCAGCTCAATGCGGAACACGAAACAACAGGAACTGGAACAGCAGCAGGAACAGTAACAGCAACAACAGCAAGAGGAGGAGGAGGAGGAGGAGTTGGCAGCGAGCAGAAGCTGCAGCTGAAGAAGCTCAAATTCAGACGCGAGATGCACGCGTTGGCAATGGAGGGTGGCGACGTGGCGCGTGGTTATTGTTCCTGCGATGAGCAGTGGACAGTGGACTCGTTGTCGTCACCCACATCCACGTCGACGACCACATCCACGGCAACAATGTCGCCCACGCTGGCAACCGGAAGTGCCAACACCAAATCCGTCGGCAGCAGCAACGGAAACGGAATTGTGAGAATGGCGGCATTGAAACAGAGAAACGCTGCGGGAGGCGGAGGCGGAAGCGGAGGAGGAGGAGGAACACGCCTCAAGCAGCAACATCATGTGCGCTTCTCTGACGAGAAGAACTTCTCGGATTAATCCGAAAGTACTCGAAAACTACTAGACTGCACCTAATCTTTGTTTAGATCTAAGCTACAAATTTCATAAGCTAAGTTAACTGGTTACAACAAACGAAGAAAACAAAAACACATTCAATAAAATATAAATAATAATTGTGGCAACAAGATTAAAGTGTTGTTAAGCGAATCATAAAATGTGTAGTTAAACTTTTGTAGATCATAAGTCATGTAAATACCGAAAATAAGTAGAACGAACAAAGTGTTTAGTCAATGTCAGCGTTTAGTTACTAATCTAGAATCTGTTGTGAACGATATAAGAATTATATATATATGATATTTGTCTATAAGCATGATATATACATACATATATCGATCATTTACTCGTTTTAAGTGTAGCACAACATTTTTTCTACCATTCAGCAAAAAGTAGTTAATAACAATAATAATAATAATAATGAAAATACATTCAAAACGCTGCCCAAACTAAAGATCCTTCTAATTAAATGTGTCGATAACTTGCTGAGAAAGAAGGAGATTAGTAAATAAATACGAGTATATATATATATATATTGGCATTATAATGTGTACATAAAATAGTTAAGTGAAAGCCCACAATCCTCCTTCGAGAACAAACGTGAAAACTAATTGAATAAACCGAATTGAAAAAAGTTAATCGAATGCGAAACCTAAACAGAACTCCTAAAAAAAAAATAAACAATGTGGTATTATTCTATTTAAGTAAAACAAACGAAGAATTAAAACAATGGCTCATATAAAATGGAAACAATAATCCAATCAAAACAATTGCAATAATTGGTCGATTACTTAATCCAATTTAAGTTCGAGGGGAATTATTTGTGCTGAATTGCAATTAATTTGCAATGAAATATTTTGTTTCATAACATGACATTTACAAATATTCTATAAGTATTGTTAAATTGATTTTATCAACAAAAAATTGACAAATAATTATTTGAACTGCATAAATTAAATTCTAAAATCAGTTCTTAAAATATATTTTTAATTAAATTTCCGAATACATTTAGTTGAACTTAGTTCCAAAATATATCAAATTTATTATGCATTTTATAAATTTTATTTGTAAATTTCCTAATTTATTGCAAATAAGAAGAAGTTAAAAAACCTAAAGAACAACAACATAATATAAATATAATTTAATTTTATAAAAAGAATTTAATTTTTGGAAAAATATGTCGAAAAACGTAAAGAAAAACAATATTAAATGTATTTATTTGTAAATTTTCTTATTTAAATGGAAATAAAAAAGATAGTAAAAAAAACTTAAAGAACAACAATATAAAATGTATTTATAGCAAAGTTTATAATCGTCTAGTTAAAAGTATGAAAAGAAAAACGAAAATTAAATAAATAATAATTAATTTAAGTCAAAATAACAAAAACATAAACAAAGAGAACTAAATTGAATAAAATAAAGAAAAATTATTAAATGAGAAATGTAGTTTGAATTTTTGATTTATCACAAAAGTTTTCAACAATTTTCAGATTATGATTAGACAAATTACATAATTGAAACTTGGTCTAGTGATTATATTTTGTGATATTCTTAGAAAATACCAAATAAAGACTTCGGTATTATTTTTGTATTTTTATTTGGTGTATTTTAAGAAATTTTAATAAATGAGCGATTTTAAAGGGTTGTTAAAATTTGATGGCCATCAAATCGAAACTTTCTTCATTGACACATAGAAAAGACGCCACTAGCAGCTAATAAAGACCATCAAAGTCTTAAGACTATAAGCTGCAATTCCCTCGATGCCTTCAAAGGGCTCAGTCATGATTTCATTTTAAATGCTTTCGTTTATATTCCTGCCAAATTTCAGCTTTTCTTTTATGTTATTCTCGTTTTTGTTTTGGGTTTCTGTTTCTGTTTTTGCAATTTTAATGGATGCTTTTTATGGTCGCAGTCGCTGTTCCCAGCATGCAGCGGCGGTTATTAAATAAAGTTTTATGTGCCCAATAAAATACTTTGGGTCCTTGGCTCATTCGCATGTTGCCCCTAAAGGCGTACGCCGTGTAAGTGCCAAAGAGATTGGTGGGGCATGCAACACAACACAACGCAACACAACAGAACACGAAATTTCAAGGTTATTATTGTCGTCGCGCAACTGCGCGAGGGGCATTCAAATTATTATCGCCAACGTGAACTCGGCTGCTTCACAATGAAACTGCATTAACGACAATATCTATATATACATCTGTCCCCATCCAGTCCCCCTTTTCCCCTCCCTTTCCCCTTTAGCAATCTGTGCCGCATTTTAAAGCATCGTCACTGGCTTGTTGCACAGTTTGTTGATGTTTGGCGAAAACTATTCCAATTAACTTGCCAACGAATCCAAGCAAAAAAATGCACAAAAAATGCCCGCTGGCCATTTTGTTGTGCTGTGTTGTGTGTGTGTGTGTGTGTGTGTGTTGCCTCCCCACGTTGCATGCAACGCGACCAAAGAGACGGCGAACAATTTGTTGTAGCTTGTTTTCTTTTTTCCCCGTTTTTCGTTTTTTTTTTTTTTGCAGTTTTTACTTCAACTTTGGCAAAGCGAAAGTTTGATGCAAAAATTTCATTACATATTAAAATTTAAGAGTGTGTGGCACACACACACACACAGATACCACAACACACTCACACACAGATACACACATGTTCTTGTTTCAGCTTGCAGGCATAATTAATTTCAAATTAAACACACTTCAAATATGTTAAAGCATTCTAATGTTTATCATTGCAAATAAGTAAGCACAATGCACTATGGGGAATATCAAATGTTTCTTTGGGGAAAAAACATTTTTCAAATGCAAATGTATAACATTTTCAAGTTAACATATTAGGAATAGATCCTAGTGTTATATTGCATAACAGAAATGTTAACTTAAAATACCAGTCTTAATTAGTGTTGCCAACTCTTCTGATCTTTAAAAAGCTAAAGTAACATATGAAAAAAGCTAGAAACCACCAGAAAATTAGGATGATAGCCAAAATATAAAGCTACGTTAGTAATACAATCTCTTCATTTATTAATTTAATTTATTTATTAAGTATTTTAGAGATCGTCTGTGAAAACGCAAATGACGAAGATGACGCAGATGTCTTGGCATGTGCGTGCAAATCACAAAGTTTTGCATTAATGCTGGATTTGCAATATTTTCAACAGCATTTTTCATCAACGTATGCATCTAGAGTTAACCAATCCTTAAACGCGGGGTCTTGCAACCATGCATGTCACTGTTTTTGTTTATAAATCTTGGGCATTTTAATTGACTCGTGTGTCTTGTTTTGGAAATTGTGAAATACCCAGGTGGTAACACTAGTAAAAATCGTGTGACGTTTCCAGACCTACGATTGGGCACCAAAAATACTTTCTTTCAGTTCCGGATGTAAAAAGACTGTTACAAATATAATTCATTACCATCTCGCGTGCAAGCGTATAGCGAAGAGGCACCCTTTAAACACTTAGCTCTTTCGGGATTGTGGGGTGGGTTTTTGCTAAGCTTGACAAGAAGCCACGAAAAACTTTATTATTATAGAGTCCCTACTGATTCTAAAAACAAACACATGAGTCGATAATCTTAGCAATCACTTCATTAATCAGACTCGAATCTACAAATATTACTCGATCTGAATAATTACAATATATAATCATCTAAAAACAAATACATGCGCACTGTTGAATTCGGACAAAATTAAGAAAAGCGGAGGTGGACTTATAAGATGGTACGGTGCCACACCCTGGTCTATACCCACCCAACCATGGTCATAAATAAGATTGTTTTTTTTATGACCACAAAACTGTTCTACAATTTCCTATTAATTTATTCTCCCATGAAAAAAATTAGAATCTCATTGTAAAAACTCAAATTTAACATAAGTATTTATTCATTGTGGAAAAACAAAAACAAAACCATTTGGTTATAATAATAAAAATGATAAATTTAATATTATTTCAAATTTTGTTCATAATGGCAGCAAATTTAGAAACAAACTTTATACAATATATTAATTTTTCATTTAACTCCTATAATATAATAATAATAAGAAGAAGAGAATGCAAAACATTATAATAATTAATAAACAAAAACTTTGGCACCTAATCTTTCCTGAGCACTTAAGAAAACAAGATTCATGGTTCTTTTAAATATGTATGTCTGGATGTATCTATATTTTATTTTATTTTTTTTTTTAACAAAGAATTTTTGCTTTTAAGTTTTTCTATTATTTTTTTTTTAATATTTATTTTTATTTATTTTCTTTTTAATACTTTTAATCATTTTTATTTAATAATTTTTTTTAATATATTTCTTTTTAAATATGTATTTTATTCATATTTAAAAATTTTTTTTTTTTTTTTTTTTAAGATTTTTTATCATATTTATACCACAAAACGCAATAATAACAACAATATATTACGGAGTACAAATTGAGTTAGCAAAAGTATAGACCTGACCCAAAAGTTAGAGTATTATCTGACAGCTCATATGCTGTCGAAATTCGCAACTGCGAAGGTGGACAGAAATACAGTGCAAGCAAAACTGTGAGCAGTTGCTGCGTGGTCGAACACTAATATATGTATGTATGTTATGTATGTACATGTGCATGTAAATATATACATACAAAAATTTCTGTTATCAGACATTTTTATACCCGCTACCCATGGGGTAGAAGGGTATTATAAATTTGTGCCGGCAGGAAATGTATGTAACCGGTAGAACAAGGCATCTCCGACCCTATAAAGTATATATATTCTTGATCAGCGTCAACAGTCGAGATGATCTAGCCATGTCCGTCTGTCCATCTATGTGTCTGTGTGTCTGTCCGTATGTCCTTATGAATCACTGTATCTCAGAGACTATAAGAGATAGAGCTGTAATTTTTTTTCGACAGCATTTGTTATGTTTGCACGCAGATCAACTTTGTTTCACGTTTTTACCACACCCACTTCCGCCCCCGAAAATCAAGCTACAACAGAATTTTGGTATATACAATAATAACTATAGTATTTATGAGTTCTGATTGCGATCAGAAAAAAAATTGTCGAAGTTATTAAAGAAATAGTTTTGTATGGGCAAAAACGCCTACTTACTACGGGTCTTAGTTACTTTGGCTGACAATCTGGTATATTGTGCCGTCTATGGTATATTTTGAATGCGGTACTATATCGATATACTACATATACCATTATATATATATTTTGTATATTTTGAGAATAATACCGCAAAATATATTTCTTTTATTCAAAATGGGTAGCGGGTATCTCACAGTCGAACACTCGACTGTAGCTTTCTTAGTTGTTTTATTGTTTTTTTTGTTCGGACAACTCGGACTTATTACTTACCAGACAGAACTCCACGACGAAGGCCTTCAAAATTTTGTTGCTGTTGGTGATGATGACGATGAGGATGTTGTTTTCTTATATACATACCTTATACCATAGAGAATATACAGTGGCGATGAAAAGTGGATACATGTTTGTCACTTCTGACTTTAAGGTGATGTAAAATTCGTAAAAATAACATATGTTAATCGATTTAATTTCTTTTTTTCAATAATCTTTAAATATTTCTACTATATATTATATAAAAAGAACAAATTTTGAAAACAGATGTTTATATTTTAAATATTTTTTTATTAAAAAAAAAGGCCAAAAATAGCCTTTTTCACGATTATTTTCTCTGCCGATGCATGTGTTTTATTTTTATTTTTCACACCATCAACGAGAATTTCGGTCACCCAGATCATCCGTCTCTGATCGTAGTCCAATTAGAAAAGAATGAGAGCTGTCGTTGCCAAAGCGACAAAGCTCGTCTCCTACGATCGTTCGCTCGCTCGACAAACTCACCACGGAGGAGAAATTGCATTTGCAGAGGTGTATATCCCTTTATCGTGCAATGGTTTGTGTATCCGCTAACTTTGAGCGGCAAATTTAAAATCTCAAGTCTAAAAGATTTTACGCATATTTGTGTCACTTGCGACCATTACAATCGATAAAAAAGTAAAGATCTTTAGGCATATCGATGTTTTTTTTACCATTGCAATGCAAAAATACTGCAAGTAATTAAAGTGTGGCATCGTAAAACATAAAATACAAAAAGGAAACAGATGTGTTTAAAAAACTAAAGTGTCATCAGTTTTGTTTTGAAAATAGCTATAATTCTCGCTAGCCGCTAGTTCTCGATATATCCCGCATTTTGCTTTTGATCTAGCGGGGAAATAGCTAAATTGGCAATTGACTCTTAACAAGTCGGCTGTTAAATTCAGCTTTTTCACAAGAATGCAAATTTATAATATTTTGGGAATAACATATTAGAAATAGATCAAAGTGTTAGTTACATAACAGAAATGTTAAGTTAAGAGGCCTGTTTTAATATATTCGCCAGCTTTTTTCACAAGGATGTAAATTTATAATATTTTTATGTTAACATATAATATTAAGAATAGATAAAAGTGTTAGTTAGTAACAAATGTTACATAACAGAAATGTTAACTTAAAGACCAGTGATAATGTGTTGGCTGTTAAAGTCATTTTTTTCAGAAGAATGCAAATTTATAATATTTTTATATTAAGGATAAATACAAATGTTAAGTTACATAACAGAAATGTTAACTTAACAGACCAGTCTTAACATATCAGATGATAGTTTTGCAGGGCATTTTCAGATTAATACATTTCTAACAACAAAAGGTAATATAGTACATTGAAATTTCAACTGAATGATCATGCCTTATGTTTTTTACTATCTCTTAATTCTATGATCTTTTTCATTTTTTTCACATATTTCTTAAAATTTGTAAATTTAGCATTTGGTGTTCACGTTTAATTTTTGGTAAGAAAATCAAACTTTGAATGGAGTTGGAAGAAGTTTTACACTTTATCACAGTGAGTGTCCATATAAATGTTATGAAATATTTAGTTCTTAATTTAGATTTTGCGCTGTCTTAAAAAATTCGATTTCTTAGGAAGCAAGCTCTCTATTAACAGTGCAGCTTTACATGTAGTGTGGTTGAGCAGTGACTTATTTCGTTCGAAAATTATAACTTTTGAACCTTTTGAGGTAATTGAATGATTTAAATGTCATATGGTAGATAATTGATAAAGTTATAAAATATGTGTTTGGTTGTAGTGCCCCAAATTTGTTGCTAAAGAGATATATATGTTAGAATTTGTAAAAAAAAATTATTCCAACTAAATAATGTAAGTTCTTAACAATCTAAAATGTTGTATGCCTTTGTAAGATTTCAAAGCTATATCCTTCAATTTATAAAAATAACATTTGTAAGTCTAGAATAAGTGGGCGGGTGTGGTGCCACACCCACCTTCTCGATATAATGATATGAGAATATGTAAAAAAAAAACCGCATTAAAACATTTTCCGTCGCTCGCGAGTTATTAAATAAAGCCGCTAAAACTGGTAAATTTACCCATAGTCCAATGTTTATATATATGTATGTATGTGTGAATGTATGTATATACACATGTATGTATGGAAAGTATGTACACATTGTGTACATCTAATGAAATTTGGGCAACATGATTTATTTGTTTGCGTTTTTTTTTCTCAAATGTTTCTGTCGACGTCATTGAAAGTTCATTTTTTGCTCCTTTAATTGTTGCAAATGTTTATTAACATGCGAGTGTAACACATATGCACATAAATATATTTACTATATATGTATGTAGAGAAGCATGTTTGTGTTGTTCAACATGTTTGGCAAAACACAAAAGTTTTCACTTGTTTAAACTCGCTTTAATTACTACCAGATGCGCAGTTTGTTGGCACAAGTATTTCAATTTACTTTTCATTTAATATATTATATTATATATTTTATTATGTTTGTCAATTCAGCGCTTAAGGAACGAGGCGCTAAATTGCAATTAACCACTAACTGAATGCACAATTTTAATTAAATATTGTTAATTAAAAATTAATTAGTGTTGATCGGAAACGATTTGCGTTGGAGGCGAAAAAAAAACTCTTTTATTAGAGACGGATTAACAATTCTTGCAACGCAGCTTTTTTATTACACCTTTGAATAATTAAAATAAATATACTAATTTCAACTGCTTTCAATTTATACTTCACAAATTATTGTGTTCATTTGAGTACTTCCAAAGTGTATTTTTCTTTTCTTGATTTCATACAAATTCAAAAGTGAATTTCGTTAAATTTCAATTACTAAATAATTTAAAATTTACCTTCAATTTCTGCAAAAATGTTAAGCTTAAAAGCATTCCATAACTCTGATTAATAATCACAAATATTTTACAATTTTACCTACAATAATTATCTTTATTATTATTACCACAACATATCCCATATTTTAATGATTGCTGATTATGGTTAAACATAGAATTTACTTTTTATCTTTAGATAGATAGATTGTAAATAAATAAAGAATATATAAAAAAAAAGATTATGGTTAAAAATATGTCATGTTTGAAAACATTTAATAATGCCGTTTATTATATAATATTATACAAATTAATAAACAGAGAAAATATTTAAAATTATGTAAATTAAAGTATTTAAAAATGATATATTATATATATAAAACATTCTAAAATAAATTTTTTAATTATTTTATTAAAGGTAATACGCAAAGATAGTATTTTAATAACTTAAAGTTCAATAATTTCCTTTTGTTTTTATTTATTTTTCTTTAAATGTAATTTATTATAATTATGTAAGTATATATGGTACATGTATGTACATTATAGAAATATATATTATAGAAACGAAATATTTAACTATAGCTATTTGATTCTTTAATTATGTATATTATTGATTATGAATAAACATATTTTACATCTAAAAAATTCTATAATTTTCGTTATTATTATCTTTATGTGTTAATTCACAATGTATATATAAATATCGTTATTTGATTAGTGTTATTGTTTTCATATTCCTTTTGTTTTTTCTAAATATTTATATATTTAATATTGAATTATTTTCAATATTTAATTTTGTCAACCGTAACACATTCAAATTCAAATCAAGATTAAAATGGAAAGAGGAAGTCCTAGTGTGACCAGCTTAGTTGTATAAAACTTATACTAATTATGAAATAGTATTTTACTTCTTGGAATAGGGATATTCCAACACCTTTGTTTTATAATTCCAGTTAATTGTTCATAAGATATAAATTCACTTTAGGAGCATACTGCAAATTATTTCTTTTACAACCCCAACAAAATTACCTTGCTTCAACATATTAGTATTTTGTTGTAATTAATATTAAGTGTGAATAAAAAGCATGCTTGAGTATAATTATGTTTTTATTATATTTGACTTGGTAAATTTCGCTTTCAATTTCTCAAATACATAAAGATTTCACAAAATTTACTGAACCCTTTTGTTAATATATTAAAAGTAATCGGTTGAAAGCCTCACAAAAGTTAATTAGCTCTTTAGTATTTTTTGCAGACGTAAACAGATTTGTTGAAAGAGTGAAAGAGAAAGAGAGATTGAGTCTAATCACAGTTGTTAATGCTTGTATCACACATTAAATCTATAAAATTAGCACATTAAACTAATAAGCAGATCTGTGTCGTAATTCGCTGCAACCCGAGTCCAGAAAACAAATTCCAGAATACAGAATTCAGAATTTAGAATATGACCCCATTAGCAATGCAATAAACTCGGTCTTGGGACTCGTTCGCTTGTTGTTGCCTTAAATGCATATTAGTTTTTAATGTCGGCTTTTTATGCCAAACTAAATGCGAAAAATGTGTTGACTGAAGACGAAGCTTATGTGGCAGACAGGGGGAACAGAGAGGGGAAGGGGTTCAAGCCAGCTGGCACTTGGTGCCTTTTTATTCTAAATGTTTTATTGTTGGAAATTTTACAAATTACTTTTTATGAGAATTATGCAAAAACATTGTCGCTCCCGTTGTAAACGAGACGCATAAAAACTTGATGACAGGTGTTGCAAATTATGATTATGATTTTAAATACCAACCGTGAACCGTCTCCTCTCCCCTTCCCTCTCCCACACTCGCCATCAATTCACTTTTGCGATCTTTTTATGTTTTTTTTTTGGCCCCTTTCGAATTATTTACAGTTTTAATGAGCAGCAACATTCAGTTGCAACGATTGCTGTAGAAATATGCTAAAATATAGTATATTAAATATACTGAATATATTTCTCATCATTTACTATATAAATATGCTTATATTAAAATAATATACGTAATATATTTGTATATTTGCCTACTGTTAGCTTTTCCGAAAGAAATTAACCTATTTTTAACCCAACATTTCACTTCTATCGTATAGTTAAATTCTGTTTTTATTTATTTATTTGTTTCTTAGCACTTCTTAAATATTTTTTATTATATTCAAGACCCATCCAAAGTCACTAACATTTAATTTAACCAATTTTAAAAGGGTTTTTCTTTTTTATATATCTATTTTTGTTTTACGTATTATCAAAATTGTTTGCATTTTCACATCAAGAATATTGACTAATTAAACATACATTTTTTTTTGTGTGGAAAGTTTATTAGTTGTACTTGAGTACTAAACAAACTAAATTCTTATACAATTTTGACGATCAATAATTTGTTCCATTTATTTAGTATTTCATTTTTGTAATCAAAGAGATTAGCATACTGAAGTTTTGTCACAATGTCTTCTAAATTGGGTTTTGAGTAACATATTTATTAGTTAATTAAGTAGTTTTGTACTTTAAGAATTTAAATTAAATCACGTTCCCTTACAATAATATATATCAGGCATATATTTTAATTGTCACATACACTAATAAATATACGAATAAAAAAAATTTCTGAGTATTTGGTTTTGATCGGATAATTATAGCAAATTACTCCTATTGCTTTGGGTGACAATCTGGTATATTTTTACCTCTATACCAAATAAATAAATATACATACTGAATGTGACATTCTGCATATTTCAGTATATTTTTGGTATATTATATGAAATAATTTGATTTGGTTTTATTTAAAATGGGTAGCAGATATCTCATTGCCTTTCTTACTTGTTCACAACGCATTGTTTAAAAAAAATACACATTTAGTTTATTCGACTTTACCTACAAAATTCACTTCTAAAATTAATTAATTCTATACAAACAAAAAATACACGGCCCTTTCTATTAAATAAATTGGTTAAATTTAATTATCATTAAATTTTATTCCACTTTACCTACGAATTTCACTTCTAAAAATGAATTATTTTATACAAACAAAAAATACACAGCCCTTTCTATTGAATGAATTTGTTTAATTTAATTATCATAAAATTTTCCATACGTTTTCATTTTGTTACAATACCTGGTTTCTTTTTTATTACAAGGCGACTGTTAAAAGTAAGGAACACATTTAGTTAAGTTAGAAAATAAATATTATATAAAAAAAAGTAAACTCAATTTATGCTCTTGCCCTTGTTGAATAAGTTTGATCAAATCTTCTTACATTTATTTTTTTATCAAATTATTTTTTTCACTTTTCTTTTTTTTTTGCCACAACACCTCTGTTAAAAATAAAGAGCACACTTAGTTTATTTAATTGTCCTTAAAATATCTTGATAAATTTTGTATTTCTAACTTTGTTTTTCACTTCTGTTGTAAATTAGTCCACGTTTTAGTTGGTTTACATAAATTGTCAAATCAAATTCGCTTCAAATTGTGACACTTAAATAAATAGGTTCAATTTATCAAGCAATTACTTTCCCATTAAAATTCAATTAGTTGTCTTTTCATAGAATAATAACTTTTTTTGAGCAACTCTTTTCGTTTATTTATGTGTAAAAATTGTTTCGTCATAATTAATTTTGATATTATAAATTACTTTGTAAGTACATTGTTTTTATAGTTTACCAAAAGTTAACTTTCTTTTAACGAGTTGATAATGTTTTCTAAAGTGTTTTTCATTGCCAAACTATGAACTTCTTAAGTACTTGAATTTCTTATGTGTCATTGTTTTAGCAATGCTCTTTGGCATTAGATTGCAAATTTAGAAAAAGGGCTAATTGAATTATTTTCTCCACTTTTTATTTAAACGTTTCATTTCCCAATTCCCTCTTCCCAAATAAATGAATTTGACATATTTTACAACTTTACTTCTTGCGCTCAATTTGTTTCGTTGCGACTCATTAAATTGTTGAGGCAACCGAAATTCCTAATGGCTTCTTTTTGAATGGGCCAACACTTGGTCTAGTCCTCATAAAAGTCAAAAGTTGGAGCATATAACCATTACAACAAATACTGCAAATGGCACACAAAACAAAAAAAAACAACAACACAAGGTGTAAAATTGTTTATTTTCTCACGGCTTACATGACGTATGCGTAATTTATGTCGTAGCAAAAAGAGCAACAACAACAAGAACAACAGAGAAAAAAACCCATTGCGCTGGCAGCAGGTGTGTGGGTCACATAAGCGGTTTAATATTTCTAAACTTTTGCACAAATTTGATGAATGCCTCTATATCTTTTTTATGATTATGGGACCAGGTTACTCTCTGCATATGAGCCAGATCCTTGTGTGTGTGTGTGTGTGTGTGTGTGCTGTGATGCTGCGAGTGTATTGGATTGAGCACTTTGTGTATGAAGCTTTAAGGGATATAAATATAAATGCAAGTACACATAGTTATTGAGTGATACTCAAGCTGGTGGATTTTCCTTTTTTTATACTAAACACAATGTCAGCTTATTTATTTAATAAAATAAATAAAATGTTAAGCAACTAAGAAGGGTTATATTTCATTCATATTCACACTTTTCAGAATAATATTTGTAAATCTTATGAAGTACACATATTTTATATATTTTTATTTATCATTTTGAAAATTTAATATAAATATTTTAGGAGTATTTAATCTTAAATAATACCAGTTTAAATTTAAAAAAGTTCAATTATATTTGTCTTTCGATCGAAATTCTAAAGTTTGCAAAAAAACTAAAGAAACATTGAACAATATTCTAGCACGAGGATATTTCATATATTTACAGATTATGTATTCTATAAATATTTAAAAGAAAGAGTTATTTAAAAGAAGAACAGTTTTCATACAGAGCAACTAACCAAATAATTATTTATTGCCTTCACTATACATTTATAGAGCTGTGTTTTTTTAATTAATCACTATTATAAATCAAGAATTATTCTGTTATTTTGTACATATAATTACAACATGATTATGAATAGATTTTAAATCGAAATGTGTCTCCTTCCTTAATATTTTCATTTTCTTGCGAAACCGAAATCTATTTATTAATAGATACAAATAAAATATTTTCAGACATTTTTAAAAATGTATGATTAGTATGAAATAAATACGTAATGTATGCAAAAAAAAGAATTTGGTAAGTACAAAACTTACGAAAATCGTTCTCATTTCTTACTTATAAATACTTTTAGCAAAATCAAAAAAATTAAAAATGAAAAAAATATTTTTTTTTTCATATTTCGGATAAAAAAAATATTTTTAAATTGGTACGTTAAAAATTTCGAAAGAACAAAACTTTTGTTGCAAAGCTTTACGTAAAAGGTTTTCATCAACGGGCACACTTATTAAAATCCGACAGTTTAGGCTGACCATATTTTTGTCGTTTGAATTGCAAAACAAGTGGATATATTTAAAGGGGTTAACAAATTTGCAAAGACACAAAACACACATAAAATGTGCATCCGCTATGAGTTTAGCAAAATTATAATCATATATAAAACAATTTAAACGTTTTTAACACTAACTTATTTGATTTCAAATAGCCCGCATAAATTCAACACTTGCGGCCAGCGTTGCCACCTGCCAACATTCAATTATTTTTAGGCTTAGAATGTTGCGCATTCTATTATTATTTTAGTGTTCAAGGGACTCCTAAATCATTTATAATAATAACTAAAAATGTAATTGAAAATAATGTATATCATTATTAGCTAAAAAATACTTTCAGGGATACAGCAACGGTCGTCAGAGTCTGGTATATTTTGACGCGTTTTTGGTATTTTTATAAAGCTGGTGTTTTGAACGTGACGAAGGCTTTAGAGTTGCCATTGCTGTTCAGTTTGCTAGAGACATTCGTGGTGTGAACATACATTTGTATGTTAAAATTAGCAACAATTTAATTTTGTGCTAAACACTTGGCAACTCAAAACACACACATACACATATGTATATATATACATAGAAACATATGCAGATGCAGTGTAAATAAGCAACAAGAAAATCAGCTTTCAAGTCGCAAGAGTAATAAGACGACAAAAGCACAAAAAATAAAAAGCATGAAAAACAAGTGAAAAATGTAACAACAAAAAAGTGTAATTTACGGTTGTGTGCATGTATTTGTATGTGTGAGAACGCTCCTCATAGCGGGCATAAAAACAACACCAAGAATCCACGAGCCAATTAAATGCAGTGGGTAATTTCTAATATTTGAATTAATAAGTAATTATAATAATAACAATAACAACAACAATAAGAAAATCGAATCGAGCTAGTACAAAAAAAAAACGAAATGCGCGTGTGAGAGAGCGAGAGAGAGCTAAGAAATTCAACGACAAAACACATACACGCGCGCACACACACACAGCAATATACACTACACACACGTGCCGCTGCCGCTGCCAACGTCGACGCGCCGTCTGCTTCTATGAGAGGCTCTCGCGCTATGTGCGTTTTTATTTGTGTGTGTGTGTGTATGCGTGTGGTGGCGGGGGCTTGTTCAGTAATCAAATGTTGTGATATTGAATGTTGTGTGTGATAGTGTGTGTGTGTGGAGGCGAGGAAACAATATTTAATTTTGAAACAAATTGCATGTTTAATGCTTGTCTCACTTCTTTCTTTATTGTTGTTGTTAACCGCTGCTGAGTTGGCAACACTGTTAAAGAGCGCTACTAACACACACATACACATGCAGTGGAGCTGCGTGTCGATGTCGTTGTCGTCATCGGCGGCATTCGTTCGCTCTCTCGCTCTTTTTACTCTCTCGCTTGTTCGTTCGTTCGTACGGTTTGCTCATTTCAATTTTCCTCAATGAATGAAAATTTTTCACGGTAAAGTGGTCGCTGCGTTAGTCGCAGTCGTGTTGTCGTTTGCCGTTTACGCGAGCTGCGAGCAGCGCGTCGCAGCCGAAACAAATAAAAAGAAAAAATACAAATTGTATCATAAACTTTTAAAACTGAACACATACTTACATATACATATACGTTATATTTTACAGTGCGTTCGGTTCAATAGTGTTTGTGTTAAATAATATATCAGTGTAGTTGTGTGTGTGTGTGAAAAGAAATAATTCTTTGGCATTTTGCATAACAAAAACCACAGCGCAAGCAGCAGCAGCCCCTGGGCAAAAATAATAACACGAGTGACAAAAAAAAACACACACACACACTGACTTACAAAAATATACGCAGCCAGCAGCAGCAGTAGACGGACGCCTACGTCAATAAGCAAAACGGTAAGAGCAATTCTCACTCACTCACAGACCTCTCTCTCTCTCTCTGAAATGTTTCTCTCGCTCTCTGCGTCTGCCTCTGCCGCCCCAAGTTCTTGTATGTGTGTTTGCCAATTGGAAAATTTCTTGATTCTTTGTTTTTCAACATGCGAAAATATTCTTACTCACACAAATACACAAACTTACACTTGCTCTTACGTCGACAGCGGCAGCGACTGCGGCGCTCGTTCGCTTCATTCATCTTCACACACACACGCATACGCATTCACACAGTGACAGGGGGACACGTGTATTATATAGGCACGCGTAAATAGTGATACTCTCTTGCTCTCTCACGCTCGCCTGTTCACTCATGCTGGCTAAAATAGAGTGACCATAGTGCATCTGCTTTGTGTTTTGTTGTTGGGTTGGTTGCTACAATATTAACATACAAATTATAGCGACGATACTAATTTTTGTGCTCTTTTGTTGTTGCCTCCTATTATCATATTTTCCTCTTACAATTTTCACATAATATTGTGCATAAAACAAAAGCCACAGAAGCTTGACAACCTGACAATAAAACGAAACGTACAAAACGAGCTAAACAATGTGTAGAAACATGTGTATGTTAAATGTAAAAGGTTGAATTTGAGATTAGTTTTTGGCAACAGCTACCGAAATGAAGCATAATAATTATACTAGAAAAATTTCAAATGATTTTCTCAATGTGCAATTTTAGACTGTGAGCTCATAATTAATTATAATAGGAAATCAATTAGCATTATGAACAAACGCAATAAAGGTCATACAAGCCAATGCATTTCCTGCCACTCTGCGATGTTCATTGTTCGACAACCCACACACCACTGTGCAAATACTTCTTGCTCACTTCTCTGTGATGATTCCTTGTGTCACGATCTAACATCGTGCGTGAGTTTGTTCTCGCAGCGTGAGAGAAGAATAAATTTGCATACTCGTATTGAAAATGATTAATCGTATGTTGTGAGTAAGTCTACTGCACGCGCTCATCTCTATCTTTGTCTCTACTCTTTCACTTTTTGCGCTTGTTCATGTAACTGTGTATGCGTGTGTGCAAGTGCTTGTATAATTAGCACTACTCTCACTCACTATGACGGCAATTGCAACTGCAGCAACTTTAACTTTGTCCCGCTCTCTCACTCTTGTTGCTAGCTACCTAATTTACATTCGATTGTGCGTGAGTGATAATTACCAGCAAATTACTAAACGCACTTAGCAACTACAACAACAATGACAGTGAGTCGATAACGATGCGAATGATGTGTGTATTGTATGAATGTAGCTACGTAGAATTGAACGCGTGCTCAATTGACATTTATTATTTGAGTTTTTGGTCTCACTCGCTCGGAATCCAATTATTTGTTGTTGTTGCTGTAATTATTTTGATTGACTCTCTTTTCTGTTATTGTTGTTGTTGCCTTGTGACAATTGTGTCTCTGCGATTCAATGTTTGTGTGTGTGAGTATGGGTGCAGCTTTTGTTTGGCAAAAAAAAAAAAAAACGAAATACATGAAATCCAAATAAACAAAAATGAAAATAAAAACAATAGCAACAATTTTCCACTTGCGAACGCTGCGACTGCTGCATTGAAATTGTTTGTAATTAGAGAACATTCTCAGTGGTCGAGTTTCTAGGAATTTTAATGAAGCCCGCAAAAAAAACTGTTTGTTTCACATAAACACAATTGGCACACACTAACACACACAAATACACAGATAACACATAAAACAATTGCCAGACATGACAGCGACACTCAGCGCAATCGCCGATATCGTTGTTGCACAAAATAAAAAAAATAAAACGATCAAAATGAAATAAAAACGAGAATGGAAAAAATGAAAAAAATAATAATAAATAAATAAATATGTATAAAACACATTCACAATATTTGCTTACATTTATTTACACTCAGGGAGTAAAAAATCCAACTTCGAGCCTACGTTGATTGTTTATAAATGTATTTTATTAATGCTTTTCACTCTCTCACTCACTCTTTCGTTCTGATTATAGTTTGTGGCAAAATGTTTTCATAACCTTTATTATACGATGCACGTTTCTCTAGTTTTTTTTCACGTCATTCTTTTTCTGGTATGCAACCTTTTATGGCAGGACAAGTGCGTTTTTCTTTTTATTTGTATTTTGGTCAATTGCAAGTTTCTCAAATGCACTGAAAGAAATAAATGAAAGTTATTATTTCTTATACATATGAACATATATAAAATTTGAAAACTTAAAAAAAAAAGATTTGAATCTTTCTTGCAAATTGTTTTGTGAGATGATTGATTAAAAAAAGCAGATGTAAGAATCTTCAATTTATTACAAAAAATGATTGAAAACGTATTTTATTTTTAAGAAAATTGATTCTTTTATACCAAATATCAGATGATATATGGATTTATTTTGAAAATATGTTGCTAACTAATTGTTATAGATATTTCATAATTATTTCCGCATCTGAAAGCGTTTCAACATAATTATTCATGCCTATGCATCCGTAGTGTAAGCAAATGAGTATTTAACTTCTAATCTCAATTCATGTAAAAGCCTTGAAGTTGTCTTCTTAGGCTTACATATTTACTCATACATGAGTACATAATCTGCTGCATTAGAGCTATTGTTAACATTGCCAACTCAAGATCATTAAAGTTTAAAAGCCGCACAAACACAAACTTACACACGCCTAACTTCAATATCAATCCATCAAAAACCAAAAAAAATAAAAACAGAAAAAACTTGAAATTGCCTAAATCCGAGGTAAAACAAGATCATGTAGGGCATTAAATGCTCAAACAAAACTTGCCAGCCCAGAAAGACACCGACGAAGAAGAAGAAAAAACGGGCAGAAGGAGATGGAGGAAGGAAAAAAAAGCGATGCCAAGATCTGAAATATAAACACAAAATGAAAAGAAAAGCATTTGTAATGGTCTTAAATGAGTATTGTATGGGCTTTGTAGTGGCTATGAAAACTCCATGTTCGTGTCCAAATGCCCATGGCATCATATGGCCAACAGCAGCAGCAACAACATCGGCAACAAAAACAACAACAATGTCGACGAAAACTGCGGAGATTGATGCGAAGAAGAGGCGAAAGAACAGACAGCAACAGCAGACAGTAAATCAACTAAATGATGCATTCTTAGGCAACTCAAAGGATTGGGGTATAATAGATATAAAACAAAACTTGCAACTTGATTTTTCATTAGAAGAAACTAAACGAGGATCTTTAACTAATAACAACTAATAACAACTTAATCATTTTTTAATATAATATATATATTATATTCTTTTAAAAATTCAAATTACTTTATGTTTTCTCCTCAGAAATTAATTTGTCTTTTGACTTTTTATTTTTGCTAAATTAGTTAAAATCTTTATAACGCTTTTCGCGATTTCGAGTTCAACTCTTTAAATTAAGAAATGAATTAAAAATATTTTTGTCTAAAGATTTTAGTTTGAAAATATACTGAATTCACTTATGATCATGATTTTGAATACTGCCTTTTAACATTACTCTTTTGCTAGCTTTTAAAAAGGCTTTAAATATTTATTTTTAACTATTTTTAAGAGATTTTAGTTTGAAAATGATGATCAATATATCGTATTTACATTGAAATATTATATAATGAGAAATAAACATCAAGCGTTGGGATAAATTATAGATTGCAAATTCATTTGATTCGCAATTTTCTATTCAACATTTAATTTATTTGTGTTAATTTTGTTCAAATGTGATTATTTGAGCCTTAGAGTATTTCATGGTTCGGCGCTCACAGTTTCGGGGCATCACTTGGAATGAATTTCATTTGTAATGTCTGCGCTAAAACGAAACCAAAAAGATCGCTTGGCATCGTTGCCACCGGCGGCACTTGGGGGCTGGAAGACTGCAGAGATCGCATGAACAATCATCACAAGATCGGAGCACTCTTGAGCATTAGCTGCAATATATGCGGATGGCAACAACTACAAGAAGAAGCAGTGAAAACAAAAACACAAAACAGCAAAAAGAAAAAAAAAAACATCGATAAGCAACGTCGCGTATACGCAGCGTTGTGCGCGCCAGCCTGCGGGTTATAATACATACAAGCAAGACTGCGCTATGCGAGTGTTTCTGTGTGTGTGAAAGTGTGTATTTGTTGTTGTTTTACTACATACTATAGTATGTACTACGTTTAACACCAGTAGCTGTCTGACAGCTTGGCTGCCGACAACGTTTCGCCATTGTTATTGTTGCTGCTGCTGTTGCTGTTGTTGCCGTTGCTGTTGTTGATTTTTTTCCTTCTTTTTTATTTATTTTATGGTGGCTTTTTGTTCGATCTTTTTTTCTTCATTTTTTTGAAGTTCAAGAATATGAAAAGCAAAACGCGTAAAATGAACTAAACGAAGAAGGAAAAAAAAAGGTAGCCGATTATATGTATGAGAGATGTTGCCAACGCATGCTCTCTGTGTACTTCGGCGTATGTTTAAACTACAAACGCATACATACATCATACCTACACACACGCATCACATGTGCATGCTTGTTTGTTTGTGTGTACTTTGTATGGCCCGCTCTCGCACTTCTTTTACTTGCTGCTGTCGTTGTTGTTGCTGCTGCTGCTGCTGCTGCTGCGTTGTCTCGTCTTCTTGTTGGCTTTTGGTCATTCTGTTTGGATTTCTGTACACACACATATGTATGCGCACGTGTGTGTGTGCGAGAGAGTGAGTTTGAACCGGTTCCACGTTGCGTTAGTTGTTCGTTTCTGTCGCTCCTGGCGTTCTTCTTCTTGATGCTGTTGTTGTCGTTGTTGTTGTTGTTGTTCGTGTAACTTGTCGATACGTTTGCTTGCTGTTCGTTCTCTCGACTTCTACACAGCAAATACTACAGCAACCAGTTGTAATACAACTTCGTTTACCATAGAATCTGTACAAATACACGTGTGTGTGTCTGTGTGTATTGGATTTTTACATTTTTAGGCAAAGCAAGATGCTGGAATATCACATGTTGTTGTCCATAAGTCTTATAAGCATTTTATGAATACCAATGTATCTTTTGCCCTTTGATGTATCTTGAATCTTGTCAAAGCTTTCAAGTCATACGAATTATCCATTACTTATGATTTTTGCATAAAGTGAATATCCCTTGAATTAGAAAGAACTCAGCAGCTCAGTTTTATTTCACAATATTTCTTAAATTCAACATTTGTTATCTGAAATTATTCCATACCCCATTATATTACATTATATTTAGCGTTTGATATCAGGGCACGCTTTTTATTACTCGCATTTCTTTAGATGGATGAATCAACGTTCCATGAAGTCTCTATACAAATTTAATTTCTGATTCAGCGTAACCACAACTTTAGTAATTACTTGAGATTATTCCATTCATTGACCTTGTTTTACGTCCAACTGCAGCAACAGTCTTGGTTGCATAGTCAATTCATAATATTTCCTTGAATTGAAATGAAAACTCGAAACTATTACAAATTCTCCAGTTGTTAATGTGTTGGAAAGGATATTTATGTTTGAATGAAATAGTTAATTATGCATGAAAGAAATCAAAGTAGAAACTTTATAAATGCATCATAATGAAAATAACTGGGCAATTCATATGTAAATACAATAAGCAGGCAAACATTAGCATTTAAAGTGCAGATAGATTTGTATAATAATAAAAAGAAGAACAACATAAATATGACTTGCTTTGTCCTTAACTGTTTTCAGTTTCAATCTGACAATTTATAGCTGACTGACCCTAATCCGCACCTGTATTTCGTTTTTTTTTTTTTTTGTGTTTTCTGTTTGGTATTTCCACACTCTCAACATCGCCCAAAAACATGCGTTCTCTTGATGGTCTCCAAAACAATCTCGGCTCACATTTGCTGTCAGCATTTTCGGGATCATTAATTAAGTCTCTGGCTCTGTCTCAGTTTCGGACTCAGTCTCTATTTCATTCTGTCACTCGTTGTACACGTGAGTCAGTGTGTGTGTGTGTGTTTGTCTCTATATCTCTCTTTGCTCTTTTTGTATCTGAACGTTGCCTGCGAGTATCTGCATCCAGAACCGGAATATTGAAGAAGGAAACAAGAAGTTGGCACTCACTCACTGAGAGGACAGGCAACAGGCCTCTTACGCCCGCTCTCCATTGTCGTTGCCTGTCTGCCCAACTTTGTCTCTGCTCGTTTTTTTTTCTAATGCGATCGTATTAGAATTTCTGTGTGTTTGCACAAAGGCTGCTCTTTGTCTGCTTCTGCTTCTGCTGCTGCGTAAACGAACTGGAACTCGAGCTCAAACTCGAACTGGAACTCGTTGCCTCGTCTCCATTTTCATCTCTGTTCCAGACTTGGGATTTTATTTATTTATTTTTTTTTTTTTTTTTATCTAAAATCATATTGAGCCACTGCCACTGCCACTGCTGATGTTGATGCTGTTTTGTGGCATATACGCATACATATTTAAAGCATGCGTTGTGCCTATTTATACACTCCTTTCATTGGCTGCTGACCCAACTCCCTCATGCCCCCATCGTCTCCCTCCATCCGCTCCATCTGCTTCTTTTCCCTTCATAACGATGAGTAAGCGCACGCCCTCATTAGCATCGAAACATTATTCACAACTTCACAAGAGCCCCTACACTTTTCAGCTTTTACCGATAAGCCGGTGAAAACTTGTTCAAGTTCCCCCACAAAAAAAACACAACAAATAAATAAATAAATAAATGAGTGCATAATACTTCTTTTCTAATTTTAAATATCAATTCGATTCAAATACAAATCACAAAACTAGTTTCAAATGCCGGCTCTCTCAATAAACTTTCAATGTTTGCCAGCTTCAAATCTATAAATTATGGAATTTGGTAACCAACCAATAATAAAAAATACAAATAAACCGGTCCGGTCTGCGGCAAATATGCTGTAATAAAAATCCACAAACAAACACGAAATCAAAGCAAATCAGTTCGAGCAAGTTAAGAATTTTTTAATGCAAATTTCAAATCAATACACAAAGGAAAGAAAATTTAATTTTTGATACCAATATCGGCCCCATCCGGAACCCAATCTCAGTCTCCGACTCAGTAGCCAAACAGCAGCAAAAAATCAAGATTCAATACATTATACAAACCAGAACTAGCCAGATGTTATTTTTCATATCCGCTACCCATAGGGTAAAAGGGTATAATAACTTTGTGATGCTTTATATGTTTACTCTATGGTATATTTTCAATGTAATAGATCATCGAAATACTAAATATAGCGTTCGGTATATTTTTAGTATTTTACAGTAAACTAATTTGGTATACAACATACACCATAGAATATATCGACATACATAATATGCCATTCGATATATTTTCAGTATTTTACAGTATATAATTTCGGTATATTTTAGGAATAATACAATGTATACCATATACAGTAGAATCCGGTTATAGAGACTTTCAAGGGACCGTCGGTATATCCGGAAGACCACCAACCTTTTGTTTATTTTATGGTTGCCATAGGTTTTTAAAATACAACTAATTAATGTTTTAATCAATTTAATTTGTATGGGGACCCACCAAGTCATCCAGTTTTCGTCACAAAAACCGGACGGACGCTATAAGCGACGTCGTTATAACCGGATTCCACTGTATTATATAATATATATGTACGAAATATTGCCTTCGGTATATTTTAAGAATTTAAAGAATAATAGTTTATATACCATACAATTTATTGTCATACTAGGAACTCCTTCCGCTAATGTTTAATATTTTTCGAGTGTATTAATTTGGTATATTTTAACAATAATACCGCACTGTTTTGCTTTTATTGGAAATGTGCAGTGTGCATTTTTTATTGATATTACAGATTATCGACATACTAAATATAGCCTTTGGTATTTTTAGTATTTTTGCAGCATATTAATTCGGTATATTTGAGTAATAATACAATATTTCGAAATCCAAAATATATCCGTTGGTATAATTTATAAAATTTAGAGTGTATTTAGTATATTTTAAGAATAATACTCCATATACCATATAAAAATTATTCCTTCGGTTTGTGTTTATCATTTTTTGGTATATTTTAACAATACCGAATTGTTTTGTTAGTTTTAAAACAGAGTGACGGGTATCTTACGGTCGAGTACGCAAAACTGTTACTTTCTTACTTGTTTCTCATTGCTAGCGGCTTGTTTTCGTTTTTCGCTTCATATATACATTTGTATATGTAAATATGTATCTAACCGATACCGACACACATACCTTTTAATGCTATGCCAAAGTGTTGAGCAAATATTTGTTTGATAAAAGAAAAATAAATTCCAGGTTAATATGAACTGTGCACATTCAAAGCATATACAAAGCGAAGCAGCATTTCGAACTAACAAAATTGATAACACTACAATTTCAATAAGATCTGTATTTCAATATATATATATTGAAGCTTATGTACTTTTTTCACAACATGCAAATCAGCTGAGACTTTGGTTGCCAGAGGCTTACCAAAAATTTGAATAATACTTTAAAATCTAATTGTGAATGTATTGTATTATCTATACTAAAAGTCAATAGTCAGGCTGTTTATTGTTTCAAAGAATGCCTTCTGATAACTGTATCTTTTTTATATTGAATTCCATAATCTTTCAATTAATTGGAAGATAACTCTCGATAATGTTGTGAATGACTTGTATGCAATTTTATCTATGGTAAAAGCAACAGTCATGCTTAATAGGTTTATTCAATATTAATTTGGAGAAAACTGTTTGTGGATATCTATCTATAGATAGAATGGAATTTAATTTGATGATCATTCATAATTTATTAATGAAGAAAACAATAAATATAAACAATTGTTAAAATCACTATGAATCATCATTTTAAATGAATGTAAAGATACAAATAAATAATACAGAAACTTGATTATTCAAATATTTTTCAGTTCATCCGAAATGTAGAAAAGAAAATCTAAAAATATGACTTTCGACTAGATTTGAAATCAATTTTATAATCAGTTTGAAGCTGAGATCAAACAGGGACTGTGCATGTGCTAAAATCCGATTATGTATTTGCTTTGTAATAGTAATAGATTTTATTATTGAAGAGCAACAAAACGACAAACAAATGTGCTTTTAGCTGCTGCAAATACTTTTACAGATTACCTGATTTTAAACGAAGATTACAAAGTTTTCGTCGGGCGGTAGACAGAACAAAAAATATAAGTATTGAGAATAAATTGTTCAAACTTAAGAAAAAAAGGCAGGCAAAATTGTCGACAAATACATGAATAGAAGAGCTCTTCATACAAACATACTCATGTATGGAATTGTGAATACAAAATTGAAAAGAAGAGGTGAAAGAAGCGGCCGCAAAAATGTATGTATATATATATTTATATATAGAGGAGGCAATAACAACAACGATCGAAAGAAAACACGCTGATAAGTTATATGTAATTTAAATTTGTATTTAATAATGATAAGCCGGCACACAAATACTTTAAGCGAGGCATTCATAGGTGTATAGGGAGGGTCTATGTATATATGTATATAACCATATATGTATGTATATATACTTACTTGAACAACGCGTGGTGGGGCTGTGGATGTATGCATGTTAGACATACAATGAAAAAAACAAGTTAATACTGTCAGATTGTCAGTCAGTCAGTCAGTTGGGTCGCGCTATCAGTTTGTCTGGCTTTAATACTTTCATATTGATTTGCTTTTTTTCGTTTTTTTTTGGTTGTTTCATTGGACAAGTCGCGACTATCGGTTGTCTTTGGGGGACAGATAGAGATTGAGATACAAGATACAGGCTTAAGCCAAGTATCTGATACTCATTTTTGGTCAATTGAATTGCACAGCAAGCAACGTTTTCAACAACATTTTTTTATTGCCTTTTCTATATATATGTACATATGTTTGTCTGCCTGATTGGTGAGACGATAAATAAAATTCTACTAGCAGATACCAACTGCATATGGCCTGCCAGATACTTATTTAGCTTGCTATCTAGATACATACACATACGTATGTATATATGTGTATATGTTTGTTGTATATACGATGAATTCATTCTTAACAAAAAGCACAACATTCAGTCACTCCGAGTGTGTCTGTGTGTATTCATTTGTATTTATTATTATAAAGTTTTATCTGCTTTGTAGCGAATGAATGAAAGGCGCTTGGGTCATAAAATTTATTGCTTTCAGTAGTTTTTCAGCTCTTGGCAGGCGGAAAATTGAATATATTTTCAAGTAATCGTCTAAATATTTTCTCGTACTTACGAATATTTATAAACTTTTAAATATCCATGTGTTTTACATGTGTGTTCTGTGTGTGTGTAAACAATTAAAAACAACTCTGGCAATTAATAATGCTGGCGACGTGAACCTTATCGAAAAGTTGTGACTTTTATTGTATGTATAGTAAATGGCTGAAACTATTGAAGTTGATTTATATTTTTATAGTAGCTTTTTGCTGAAATAAATCTTGTAATCTTGCAAATATGAGAGTTTTAAATATGCTGTATGTGCTAAACAATTGAATGAATTGTTTAATCAAATGCGGTTACAATTGAAAGAACGCGCAACCCATTTAAAAGAGAATTAAAATTCAAAAGCGCAACCGATCATTAGCCATGCAAAGACCTTAAATGAAGCGATCCAACGGTAACCTCAACAAGTTTTTTAGTAGTGACTGATCATCATCATCATCAGTTCTGTGCATACAAATGTCGCTTGTATATAGTATATAGTATAATTAAAAGAGCGCTTAAGCGCGATTTCCTTGACTATTTTGGCGTCTCGGCCGAGTTGTGCGTGCTATAAAGCGCCACAGTGCCAAAAAAAATTGTATACGGGTTTCTACACGTTTTATACAGGTATGGAAACCTACACACTACTATATACTTCTATACATACATATGTATGTATGTATATATTTTCGAGCATACGGCGATATCTATAGTTATTACTCACGGCACGTCACAACAAATATAAATAAAATATTAAAATACTCGTACAACAAAAGCGCAAACACGAATGAGAATATACGAATGCGAATGCGAATACAAAACGAAAACTAAATACACCCAGCGAACGATAACTCGAAATTAAGATATGCTTAAAAAGCAAAAGAAGAAACTCGCACATGGTTATGGCCTGGCTTCTTGTTTGTTGGCCGATTTGGGCGGGGGAGGTGGCTAATTCAGTCAGTTGAGACTCTCCACACTCGCTTCGCCTCGTAAACTTGTTGACAACAACTTTGCTCGATTATCGTTCTGCGAGTGTGTGTGTGTGTGTGTGTGTGTGTTGAGTGTGTGTTCAGAATCGGCTGTTACTTTATCTATAAAAAGTGCGGTTTTGATATGTCGCTGTGTGAGTAGACACACATGTGTAGTGAATGGTTGGATCATTAAGTTTCGAAACAAATGATCAGATGTACTCACAAACACACATATAATCTATATATACATTTATAATCAGTTCATTTAACAATACTTGAAAAGTTGTGTGAATCGTTTAACTTCTTGAATGATATATAATGATAGTAAATATTATCTATAGAAATCTATAAACAGTTTTGGTTTCTTTCTCCAAATGAATGGAAAGAACTGAGTGCAAAGTCATCCAATTGATTTATCTCATATAGCTATTAGATCATTAAATGATTCAGGACTCTGTTGGGTCGTCAAGTTCTGATATATAATGTTAATAAATATCATCAACGGAAAACTTTCTTTTGAGTGCGAAGTCATACAGAAGATATGTGATCATTGAATGATTAAATATTTAATATCAGATTTTTGTTTGTCAACTTCTAGAACTGATATAAAATAATAATAAAAATTATCTATCTTTCTTTAGCAAATGAATAGATAAAAATGGAGTGCAAAGTCATCTAATTGATTCATCTAATACAGCTATTAGATCATTAAATGATTTATGATATAATATGAGACTTTTTTTCTTTACTCTGCTGGGTCTTCAACTTCATATATGTTATAGATATAGAGCTACTCATTTTAAATAAAAGTAAAACAGATAATTATACTTAAAATATACCAAATTAATATACCAATCGCTATACTCGGTATTTTCATATAGTTCTTCATTTAAAATACGCCATAGAGTAAAACTTTTTTAATATCAGAATTTTTTGCTAGTCTCTTCTGGGTCGACAACTTGTGTAACTGCCCTCGGTGAGTGTATAATTTGTAGTCAGCATTACTCTTTGCTGATATGGCATTTAAACCATTATTGTTACTTTTGTTGCCTTGCCATATCATAGTATTTATAATACATATATGGCGTGGGGGGCTTGATTAGTCTTAACTCGTCCGACTGTCCGTCTCTCTCTTGCGCTCGTACGTTGGCTCGTTCCGTTTGTCTGACAGTCAATCAGTCGGTCAGTCAGTCAGTTAGTCAGTCAGTCAATCAGTGAGTCCGTCTGTCAGTTGGTCGCTCATTTGTACGCAGCGGTGTCATTCATTTGCCATTTCAAGTGCTTTGCACACTCAGCCAGACATACAAACGAACACACTACGACTATGAGCTGGTTTCCATATACTATACATATATACATATATATATTATACATATTGTATATATGTGTATAAAAGCCATTATAATGCCGGCAGTAGTTGTATATTTTGCTCGATAATCAGCTTTAAACTGTAGCTGTAGTCAAAGTTGTGCAGCCAGTTATTCATTAATAAGTTGTTTAGATGTCAATTGTCATACAGTGAGTGCATAATGTATATGCACACAAATCAAATATGCGACTGTCTCTCTGTGTGTGTGTGTGTGTAATTACTTTTTAAAAGTTATACTGCGAGCACATTTCTTGTTCGATGACTAAACTACTAAAGTATCAACTCACTTATGCAAATTGTATATAATTATTTTACTTACACATATAAATATGTGTAATCGGTGCAAACTTCATGATATATTCTGGGATATTTTTTACTTCCATTTACATTTACAAGGCATTTAAATTTAACAAGTTTTCTAAATCAATGAATGTCGCATATTAATAAATTAATCACGATTAAACCGCATCGAGTGCAGATCTAAATTTATCCTCAGTTTGCAATTATTAATAGAATCATTCCATGTGCGGTTTATTCACATATATACAAATATTTATAGAATATTCTTGTTTGTCGATTACACATTTCAACTGTTGCATTTATCGATAGTATATGTGGTCGACTTTTAAATTCCATAAAATATTCTAGGTTAGAGTTTTACATTTATGGTGTAATACATTCGTCTAATTCACACACTATTATCGTACGATCAGCGCATTTGTTTACCATTTCAGTGCTCTCGGTTTTTGCTCGCCGATTTTAACTAATCTTCAAATATTAATCACTGGCAGGTGTGTGTGCGCTGGGTTCTAATTCTGTTGAAGAACGAAAAGCGAAAAGCATGAACGCATGAAGCGAACAATAAAATTATCGTGCAATCAACTCGCAACGACTTCATCAATCAAGTAGCCAATAAATCATACAATAAATTACTTTATATCAAGACAAAGTGGTGTCAACTCTAACCTAAACACGAATATCAACAATAATGGGCCTGCTTGCCTTTTTTTTTTTTTATTTTTCTTTCTCTCTGTAGTTGTATTTTGTTAGGTTTTATAATCATATCAATGGAATTGTAGGAAACCAGCTACGTAACCAAAGTCACATACCAGGAATTCTGTCGAAAGTCGTCGCTATATAAGATACGGCAGGCTTTGTTTATAAATAGAAGAGGCAAGAATTGCTTTGAATACTAAAAGTAGTAGAGGTGGAGAATTATCGATACTCGACACAATCGATGGTCCTTGACAGTTAGCCATCGCCGACAATTATTGACGATGGCTGGTTTTTAAATAAATGGTTTTTTTTCAAGATTTTTTTGTTATCATAAAAGATACAAAAAGAGAATTTATAACTTCAATTACTGATATTTAAAAATGTTTTCTTAATTTATTTGAATATTTATGAATCATTGGGAATAACATTTTCTGAATCACATTATAATATTTATGGCTTCTCAAATTGGCGGAATTAAATTTTAGAGATGGCGAATATCGACATAATTATCGATTGGCACTCGATAGTACCTTACATAGTACCGATAGTGTTATAGATATAGTTGTACACTAATAGGTATTGGAATGCTTCTGAAACTCTTTTCTGCATTGGCATGGTTCATTTGCTGGCAAATTCATTAACCAAACTTGGAGCCGATTTCGATTATTCAAGATGTTATAAAATCATCGATAGTACCGATAGTGCTGTCGATACACTCCACGTTTCATAGGTATTGGAATGCATCTGGGACTATTTCGATTTATTTTATATAGTATACAACCCTCGATAGTACCGGTAGTGCTATCGATTGCAGTCCACATTTCATAGGACTCATTCGATTGCTCTGGAGATTTATTTTAGATAGTATACAACCATCGATAGTACCGATAGTGCTATCGATTGCAGTCCACCTCTAAAAGGGTTTGGAATATGTTCGAAAGTATTTACTAACGCAACTTAATGTAAGTCGTTTCTGAATTGATTTGGTCCGCTTGATAGCAATTCCATTTAGAACACTTAGAACCTCTTTCGATTATTCTGGACACTCCGTTCTCTGAGCATATGCGGCAAAAGGTTTAGACAGCCAATTAGGGTATGGGCTCAAGTTCCTTAGCAAGAAGCCGTTAGGTGGGGCAGCAAGGCATACAATTGAATGCCTTGGGGCTGCTACCTGTTAAATCGTAAAGTAAACAATGTGCAGAGTGTACTACCAAATTACACACACCCATACACGCACAGATATAGATACGCAGATACTGTGGCATATGTCGGGTTAACTCCGCCTTGCTAGCAAAGCAAATAAACTCGTGTAGCTGCCACCCCCCGCCCCGCACTTCAGACGTGAAAATGCAACCGTGTGTAGATTTCTCAAATACAGTAGCAATCCTCGAACCTCTATTATCGCAGTTGCCCTTTAACTTCCCGTTTTATGTAATGGCCACAAAATTCACTTAAATGCGGCTGTAGATACGCTTAAGCACCTACTAAGGAACAAGTGCAGCATTTTGTAGCAACTTTGCGTGGCACATCTACAAAATCCAACACAAATTTCTACGCTGCATCGTTGTTGTTGTTGTTGTTTGTTATTTGCTCCTTTATTATTTATTTTTGGTATTTTTAAGCTTAATGGCACAGATACTTAGATAGAGACGCAGACGCAGATACAGATACGTATTCAGATACAGTTGCATATACAGATACAGATACAGTAGCCCCAACTCGTTGAAAACTTTAGCCATTTGAGTATATAATATAATGCTGCCTGCCTCGCTTGTATCTATGTGTGTGTGTGTTGTATCTCTCTGTTTGTTGTGTATCTATAGTAAACAAATGCGCGTAAAAAACACACACGACCAGCAAAAATTGGGTGTCTGGAAAGAATGAAGCGGACAAACCAAACCAAAAAATACACAAGAAAAAAGTGGAAAAAGGGGGAAAATATTAATGAAACAACAACAAGAAGGTATCGTTAGTGTGTGCTGGACTCGAGCCACCCGTTGGCTGTTCTGATACCCTATAAAGTGGCGGTAATCCAACGATGCATATAGCTTTATAATGCCATATAGCTTTATAATACGAAATGAATAATATATGACGATCATTTATAGAATTAAAGTTTGTAAAATATTTTAAATACGTTTCGATTAAATTATTGACTTATTTTTTTAATATATCACTTACAAAATATTCTATATTCTTGTTAGTTTTGTGTTCCCATGAGACATAACAATAAATTTAATGAGATTTCAATTAAGTTTTAAATCTGTCATATATGCAATTATGATATATGATTATAAATTTGTTAAAACGCGTTTTAAAGACACACATTATATATATACAAATATCCAGCAAGAATTATGCTTCCAGGATATATGAAACATACATTTCATAACATATCAGAATATCAGAATAATATTAAGATACAAAATATGTCATTTTAGATATTTATGTGACCTACATAAAATAATTTCGATAGATTTATATTTTGAGTCAAGTTAAACAAAGTACAAAAAAAACGCAATTTCTTTATTCGACTTGATTTCTTCTATAGAGAGTTGTTCACAGTAGATCAAAAAGTCTCTCTTAAAGGGTAACTGTTAGTCGATCATTTGGGATAACGCAAGCACAGACTTGTCGTTCGCTTCGCGGTTGTTTTTTGAGGCACGCTGCCCTGTCTGCTTATCTAGATACATGCGCGTCGAGTCTCGACGCATCGCCATCGCCTTGCTTCACTGTACCCTTAGGGTAAGAGGGGGAACGGAGGAAGAAACGTGGAGTCGGCGTGGTGGCAATGTGGAGAAGCTCCACGACCGTGGACTGGCACTGGGATCTGTTGTTGCCATCACCATCAGCAGCACCATCAACAACATCATCATCATCATCATCATCAAGCTCATCATCGTCGCCATCGTATGCGTAAAAATTCTTTTCGAAACGCGCGCGTAAAAACGTAAAAACAAACCTGAAAAGCACATAACACACTAACGAGTAGTTTGCATGTGTGTGTGTGTGTGTGTGTGTGTGTTAAAGGAATAACCACACACAGACATAGACACATTTAAATGCTTATATAAAAACTGTTGTTATTGCCAGCAAGGAACATCTTATGAACTTGTTTTTCTCTCCATTTAGTCGCTGGCCAATGGAGTCAATCGATTTGAGTGCATGTTTGATATCAGGTTGTAACTTTATGCTGTGCTGTGCATGGATCGAATTCATTATTTAACAGCGGGTGACTTTGGCCATGCGTGCTATAATTCTCTTCATCAGCATGACTGTCCAAAGTTCGAGTTTTTCGTTTTTTCTTTATTTTTTTTTTTGGAAGAGTACGGGGTAAACAATGACTGTCGATGTCGATCGCTATTATCACCATAGCAATTGGGCCATAAACTTGATTAGGGATAAGATTCTATGAATTAAATTCACTCGTTGCAAATAGTAAAATTCAAATCCTATCACAATTGTAATATATGTATTTATTAATAGCTTGAAAACTCAATAGACAACAACTTATTTTTATAAATTAAAATGTTAACGCTACCTGCTAATTACAGCTAATTATATTAACGTTTTGAATATAATCAATCTGTCTGCTGCTTGGCGACAAAATTTTTATTTTGCTGGGTATATATTCTTGATTTAAAGAACAAATTTAGTCTACACTAAGTATAGGAAATGTTTTTGAATTCAAAACAGTTCACAAATATAGTTTGACATTTAGAATTTAGAAAATATTTTGAGAAAAATAAATATATAAAAATAAAAATTTCCATCATTTACTAAAACATTCCATTTGTCCTTCCCAACTCATTAACTTATTGATTGCTTTGTTAGTCTAGAGCTGACAACAAAACGACTTATTTCAATCACTTCAAAACAAACAAGAAAGTCGAACAAACTTGACTGTAAGATATCCGCTACCCATGTTCAATAAAAGCAAATCAGTGTTGTATTATTCATAAAATATATCAAAATAATATACTTAAAAAATACTAAAATATACTGAACTATATACAATTTTCAATGAAAGAAAAGCGATGCTGTATTATTCTTAAAATATACCGTATTCATATACCAGAAAATACTAAGATATACCGAATTATTGTGCTGAAAATACTAATATATGCTTGAATGTGTATGCAATTTTTCTATAAATATACCAAATCCATTTACCAAAAATACTAAAATATACCAAATCAATGTATTGAAAAATACTGAAATGTGCTGAAATATATACACAATTTTCAATTAAACCAAAGGAATGCTACATTATTCTTAAAATATACCAAATTAATATTCAAAAAACTAATATACCGAAGAATATATTTGATATACTGGCATAATACTACACTCAAAATTTATCAGATATATATTTACGACCCGATTGGGGACCGACACACTTTCTTCACTATGTTATAATACCCTTCTGCCCCATGAGTAACGGGTATAAAAACTAAAGCAAATAAATAAATAGTTGTTATTATTAATTTCAAAGAACAGAACTAGTGTATATATAGAAGAGTCGAGTGTACAACACGTTTCGGTCATATTTAATTCATGAAATTTATTTCGAGCCAAGACGAAAATATAACAACAACCAAATGGGAAAAGCAGATGCGGAAAATTAAACAATTTACTTATAAATACAATAATAAGTATATAGATATGTTTATTGGTTTGCGCCTTCTCCGTCGTCATATAGTATTGTATGTATATAGTATATACCTGAATCGCATACAATATACACTCTCAATGACTATACGTATGAGTGTGGCGAATCTTTACGACAGCCGGTCGTATGTGTATCTATAAATTTGCCAAATAAAATAACCCCACACAAACACACACAATCAAATGCATTTTATCTGCAATAACTTTCAATACATATTCTCCGTATGCATTTGTTGTGTTGTGTGTGTGTGTGTGTATTTTATTTATACGTCAGACAAATAATCATGCAATTTATAAAATAAATGTTCGTCTACAAAATGGATGCGATAAGGCGAGAGGCGGCTGCATAACAGAAACAGACACAGAAACAAAAAGCTGAAAGAGAAACAGAAACAGAAACAGAAACGAACCCGAAAAATACTCGCACTCGATACTCGAAGCAATGGTCGTGTGATTTTTTCATTCATGCGCTAATCGTCGCACACACACACACATGCACACAACCGATTTCGATATCTTTGCGCATAGTATACACATATGTGTGAGTGTGTACACATACGTACTTATATGTATACTATACTATATACACAAGGTATACGATACGAATATTTACACACTTTGCCTTCTTTTGACGTCTGTTTCTGTTTCTGCTGCGCTCTCCACACACGCGTCAAGCACACACACACACACACACATGGACTGACTGCTCCCTACCCATTCACGTCTCCCTCCTCTCTGCACCCTTCTCGAAGCACCTATCGATTCCACAGAACTAACCGCCCACCCACCTGGGGGCCAAAATATTTTTTGAACATTTTTAATACATTTTAATGCTGCGTAAATAACGCCGAACCAATTGCCGCGACCGCGTGCCCTCGCAATGTTTTGGCTAAATTCAAATTTAGCAAACGCAAAAAGAAAAACAACATTAATTAATACATAAATATTTTCATTATTTTGGTTTCTTTTTTTTTTTGTTGTTGCTGGTGCTGTACAAGAGCAATTTATTTCGCAAACCGGAAAAATGCCTTGTAGCAAATTTCATTGCATACCTCGAAAATTGGTTTATTGAATATGTTGAAGAGCATTTTAAAAATACATACATACAATATACATATGTTTAGTATTTGCTACATAATTAAGTACTTGAATTCAAAATATTTATTCAATCAATTGAAAAAGTCTTTACAAATTTTCCGTAAATATGTGTGATAATGATATATCTTTATCTTTAGGGTTTGATTTTTTTCAATAAAAATGACTGCAAATATTTGAACATGAAAAAGTCTCCACAAATTTTCCATGAATTAATGACAAAGGTTATATTTTAAATTGTATTTATTTTTGTTTACTAATCATGAACATGAATGAATAAGGTGTAGTGTATTTACATACCTAAAATTTAAAAAAAAAGCCAAAAAAAAAAGGAATAATAAAAAATATTGAATAATTAATATAAACAGTAAATAAATAAATTAAATTAGATAATCAATCGAATGAAAAAGTCTTTATAAATTGTGTATGAATTTATTATATTTATATTTTAAATTTCATTTATTTATTGGTCTGGTATTAACTGTTTATATTCAAAATGAATGAATAAATAGACTGAATGCTATATTTGGTATATTGGTATAAAAATGCAAAATATAACATACAACACAAAATATTCTATGTATTTATATGTATATACGGACAGATGATCATGGCTATATCGCCTCGGCTGTTCACGCTGATCCAAAATATATATAATGTCTGACAATCTGGTATATTTTGCACTGTATGGTATATTTTGAATGTGTATCTTTAGCGATATAGCGAATATAACATTTGGTATATTTTAAAGTATTTTTGTGGTATATTATATTGGAATATTTTGATAATACCGCAATCTTTTGTTTTTTTCGGGTATCTCACCGCCGAACGCACTCGACTGTACATTTCTTACTAGTTTTTTAATGAAACTGAATGATTGAATAGTTACTGAAGTCGCCAGAATAAAAGAAATGAAAGAATAAATTCAAATATTACTACACAAAAAATATGAATAAATATTATATATTGCAAGCTAAATTTGACTTCATTCACATTGCAATACTTGGGAATTCAATCAGTGTGCAGTTCGCATTAGTTGAGCACTTCATTTAAGTGTTCATAGTTTTTATTTCATTTAGCTACGCTTGTAATGAAATTTTTAATGATTCCTTTGCATTTCATTCTCATTTTAATTTCTAAGTGCTGCGCTTCGATTTCGATTTAAATTTCTCACTCGAGAAGCAAAACAAGAAATATTCGCACACATAATAAAATATAGGTTTTAACAACTGGAGTGTGCGAAGCGAAGCGGCGAGGTGCGGAAGCAAGAAGGGGACAGGAGGCGGGAGGGTCATAATAATTTGTTCTCCCCCTTGTTGGCGCCACTCAATTAGGGTACAACAACAAGAACATGGCTGGGGCCACAACAACGATAACAACAACAACAACTAAAGCATTAACAACAAATAGGAGAAGGCAACGTTTTGTCGCCATCAGTCAAAGTTCTTGTTTGATTTACATGTTTATCTGTGAATGTGTGTGCATAAATTATACACACAATACTTGAAGTATACACACACACATAGACACACCCGACTATACAGGAATTGTATGGCATTATCGTAGCCGTTGAATGCTTTTTGACCAAATTCAGTTGTGTTAAGTTTCACACATATTGCGATATGCCGCCACAGCTGCCATTCGTCGTTGTCTTCTTTTTTATGCAAAAAAATAAATAAAGAAATAATACCAAACACAAAAAAAGGAAAAAAAAACACGAATCAAAATCAACATAGTCAGAGCCAGCCTGTAATTATAAGCTGCAAAACTTATTTACCAAATTTCTTGGAAATTCATAAACAGCAACAACAACAATGCAAATGCCTTAAAAGGTATTTTGTGGTTTGTTTTTAATGACTTGCTTAAGTTATTATTGCCGCCAGACTGTCACCAATGCAAATATTTTCGGGGTCTCTGGGTTTCTCATTATGATCTCGATATTTATAAAGAGCCAAAGAAAGTGGAGAAAATCCACAATTTCATATTGAACTGTATTTTCTGACACAACAACTAATTATTGGTTATTTCTCTTCTTTTGCAGGTATGTTTCACTCGATTTAAGGCGGATCTATTAAAACTAAAATGGTAAATTCCGATAATGAAATCGGAGAATTATATCGATTGGGAATAGTGAGCGACTTAACTACAAATCAAGACATTAACAATTTGCATTTTTAAACCATTCCCAATGATAATAAACCAATATAAAACAAAACAAATATAATTTCAAATAAAATACCTTTTGCTATGTGCTATTTTAAGGTGGAATTTTCACAATAACCATTTAAATTATTTCGTTTCATTTGAATATGCGGATTATGCCCCAATTAAAGGCATAAATATGTATGTAGTTGTTCTATTTTTCTAATGAGCACAAAACAGTGAAAATAGTAAAATGAAAATAATATTGTATTATTAATAAGTGATACAGATATACATTTATTAGCAATTGCTTAATTAAACTATGCTGAAAATAGTTGAATATACAAAAAAGTTTCTTTTAAATACAAAAATATATTTTAGATTTTTATAATGAAATTTGATAATAGACGCACACTCGATAAATAAATAAACATCTATTTAATAGCAACCTTTGGAAATTAATGGAAATATATATTTATTTGCTATTGTGCAATTGTTTTTATGTAACGTTTGGTAACAATATATATTATAAAGTATGAATGTTGTGGTTTAACATACAAAATCCCCATTTAAATGCCGCTTTATAAATACATGTGTCAAACATTTAGTTGCCAAGTCAATCGATTTTTTAAAGAGCCATTCTTGCTGATGATTTAACAATTTGGTTTAACAAAAAAGCGTGTACTTAAAACAATCGCCAGCTAATCAATTATTCGACAATTTATGTAGACTTCATTTAAAAGCATCGTTATAAAAAAGTGCATCTACTTGATAATCGATTTAATCGCAATACCCATTAAGCAGGCGCAATTCTGTTGCTAAGCTTATACCCTAGAAAAGGCTCTTTAGGGGGTATATCAAACTATCAAGAGTATAAATAAGATTGCGAAATGCGAAATATTTATTGTATATCATTCTATATTGTCTATCACGAGAATATATTTTTTAATGGGTATTCTAAAGTCGTCTGCTGAACTTTGGAGTCTTACATGGGCACGTTCCTTATGTGGCTCAAGTGCAACCTTGATTTTCCAAGTTGACTCTTTTTGAATTTTTTTTGCTTTTCGGTCATCATTTTTTTCTTTCTTCTCTTGTTTTTTTTTTTTTTGTTGATGTGTATTTTTTCACATGCATCGACAATATTTTGTTTGGGTTGATTTTGTTGTTGTATTTTGTTGTTTTTATTTTTGTATGTGTTTTTTTTTTGTATTTCGCATGCACATTTTTTACCCAGCTAATCAGTTACAATAGCATTGCCAGCGGCGTGCTTGGGTTTCGTGATTGCACTTTTAATTTACTACGTTTGGTTTGTAGTATGCACACATGGCACATGCACAATCCCCAAGTACTATATACTATATAAAGTGATATATATTGTGTATGTGTGTATATAGAAACCGGCCGGCCCACGCATGCACATGAACTGGTAACAGGCCAAGAGCCACAAGAGCCAGACCCAAACTCACTACGAACCCGAGTTGTTGTGAGACGGAGACGACGAAGTTGAGTTGAGTTGAGGCGCGCCGTGGCAACCTACACACACACACACACACACACACACAATGTTGTTACTTTGACACGACTCGCCTGCCACAATGCGGCATACAACGGTTGACAAGTCAAAGAGTGTTGGACGGGGAGGGGAGAGTGCAGGGGAGTCATCTATGCTATTAACACAATGCCATGAGAGAGCACAAGAAATTAAATTCAATGAAATTAATTAATGCGTTGTTTGCTTTAAGCGTAGGCTCCAAGCAGGCGCCTTCTTCTTCTCCATCGCAGTAGCTCACTTATTTATTTTCTGGCTCTCAATGTGTGTGGGAGTTTCTAGCGTTTTTGTTTTTTTTTTGTTTTGTTTCTTTTGAGGGTTTTATTATTGAAAATTAGCGCATTTGCATAGCGGGGCTCAAAATCAGATAAGCCAAAGACCATAAATTAGTATCTCAATCGCATTGCTTAAGATTCTCTTCGAATTATAACTGCTCTATGCCAAATGAAGACTGTTTTTGACTGTTATTAATCGCATCTAATGATTTTAATGGAATATATTGCTTAAAAATGAGAAAAATAAATTAAATGAACCATCTCAATATAAACAAAAGATTTAACTAAAACATGTTCCTTCATTGAATGCAGTTTGTAGTAATAAAATTAAAATAATTGTGATTTCTAAAGTTTAACTTTGTCTGTCAATCAATGGAAAACAACTTTATACTATATATACATATATTATATCATCATTATCTTATATATAGATTATATTATAGATGTTAACACTCATTAAATAACTGCTATTTCCGTTAATTTTATATAAATATTAAAATTTACTTATTTTTAAAATAGACAGATTGTAAAAGAAGAGAGAAAAAATGTTTATTATATTATATCATCGTTCTACTCTAAAATGTTGCAATTTCAATGTTACTGAACTTAATATTCATTAAATGTATTCCCATCATTAAAGTCTTTAGCTTTAACAGGAATATTTTATTGATCATTTATGTTGAACATTATCTGAAGTCCATTTAGTTTCATAGACGTAACAAACTTATTATTTTATTGTTGAAACTATATAACGAATTAATAAAAATCAAATTTTATATCACCGATTTTCATCAAAGAGATGATTAAAATAAAACGAAGGAAATGTTCAAGTCGGAGGCGTTGCCTAACAGCTGATAAACTCTTGCTTAAATGTTAAAAATGAAATCTCTTGAATCTTGAACTCAGTGTTTTCATGCGATTTCATCATGATATCTTTATCGCAACGCAGCCCACTCATTTCAAATGGTTTCCTAATTTCCACCGATTGTGAAATCGAAACGGAGATTATACCGCAGAGAGGCTTTAGCTTCATAATTAATGACCAACCGATCAGCTAGGTTTACCTGGCACTCTGAGTCACCTAGATGTTGAACAAGTTTTCAGCTGCTTTTGCAGTGAGATGTCACTGGAGGTCTCTCTTTTGACTAATCGACACATAACGTGACTTGAATTCAATCCCGCAATGGATAATCATCAAGAATGTCGCAGTGTTTTTCTGACAAGTCTGGTTAGTACAGACACGATGACCCTTGACCTTTTTGTGCCTATTTTTTTGTTGTGTGTGTGTGAGTGTGTGTGCCTTTGACATTATCCTGTTTGTTCGCACTTTCCTGCTTAAACACACAACGCCTCAAAGCCAAAGTCCCAAAAATTGAAAAGAGCAAACCACACAAAAATTGTAACTACTTGGTGTGGACCTTATGTTGATGTTTTCACTTTTTCGTTTGGCTATTTGTTTAGGTTTAAAGGCAGACCTAAAAGACCATAAAGTTGACTTTATGTTTTAAAATGAAAAGTACTGTTTTGTATAGAATTTTTTCTTTATTTATATAAATGATTTTATTAAAAATGAGAGTGTAATATTTAGTTTAGCTCATTGAATTGAAATGTCCTCAGGTTGTGTTTTGTGCTGCCAAACAATTTTACTTTTTGGCAACTTTTGCACCCTTCAATCATATTGCATGTCGAGCTGCTTAGAGCACATTCATCTTCTTGTTATTACTCTTCCACTTTTGGCAGTTCTGCTCACAAAATTCTCATATCAAATGGTATGCGGAAGACTTTTATGGCAATTTCCCTTGATATTTGCACCTCATTTATCATGGTTGTGAATTATATGCGAAACTATTGATCATTTGTATTCCTACATTCGCAGCTAAAGGATATTCTTTTGACCTTTCTACAGTTTAAATTATTGTTTACGTAAATTGCTTCAGAATATATAACTTTTTGTTATTTTGTAGCTTAACTCTTTTTTGTGGATCAGCATATTTATTTATTTTGTTTTTTTGGGCCTCGTGCTTCGATTTGAAATTCGAGATAAGCCACAATCAATTAGTGCGTGTGTAAACATAAACAGCAACAACCAAACGCGACGTGAACATGAAGACGGGGCACCTTAAGAGGAGGAAACCATTGCCCACATTCAGATAAATAGGCTGACTGACAAGCCCTACGGGTGGAAAGATTGTGCCTCCAAATTCAAAAAGAATGAAAATTTGAGTAGAGTGTACTTGACTGTGAGATACCCGCAACCCATTCTCTATGAAATCAAAACAGTTGGGGAGTGATGTTATCGTCAAGATATACATAATCAATATTCCGACCAAAATACTAAAATATACTAAAGGTTATATTTAGTATATTTATAAAGTACCCATTCAAAATATACCGGATAATTAAAAATATACCAAATGTTCTATCTTTTATATTCTCTGATATGAAATTGGATCGTCGAAATATACAAAATAAATATTCCGACAAAAATACTAAAATATACTAAAAGTTATATTCAGTATATTAATATACTACTCCATTCAAAATTGGCCAGATACCTAAAAATGTACCAAATGTTAAATCTTTTATAGTCTCTGAGATGAAGTCAGAGATACTAAAAGTTATACTTGGCATATTAATATACTTCTACATTAAAAACATGCCAGATACCTAAAAATATATCAAATGTTCTATCTTTCATAGTATCTGAGATGGAATCAGAGATGCGTTCTATTCAAACATTTGCAATACACACGAAGTTATAATACCCTTCTAACCTGTGGGTGGCGGGTATACAAATCTAGCTAGCATAGTTAGTTTAACAAAAGCACACACACACACTCACGCAATCTATTTGTTTATATGTTTTCCTTTTCGAGTACATGCGACTATCTTGCCTAGATATTGTGGCATGGGTCAGAGCAACAAAAAACATAAATAAATAAAATAAAAGACGAACAAAATACGCACACGCATTTGCTAAGTGGTGTCAAATATTTACATGATATTATATTTCGATTTTCTATTTACCTTTACACACTTTGACTTTTGAGTCTCGTTTCCATACACATTTCTATTTCTTCCAGCTGGCTTTGCATAAAATGCGAGTGCTCTCCAGTGTGATGAATACTCGTCAGATTTTTTGAGAAGCGCCATCTTCTATTATGTTTGTCGAAATCTGCGTAACAAACGATACCATAAAGTATACATATTATTTGTTGGAATACGCAAATGTTGTATCACTTTATTTTTAATACAATTGACACCAGAAAAGTTCCTTGAATTTTAATGGCATATTAATGAACTTGTGCATATTTCTTTATGTTGTATTTCTTCGTTTTCTTTTTTTATTTTTCTAAATTAAATGTCCACTTAAGAGCATCCCAATTAAATAAAAAGCCTAAGCAAATTATCCTGCCTGACCTATTTAGTAAAAGCAGCTGCCACTTGAGCACTTGACCCCCAACCTGAACCTGCTGACTAGATGGCAAAGATCTCCCATTGACCGTTCTGCATAATTGTTTATTATTTGTACACACAGTAATGCGAGAGTGTGTATAGTATTTAAATAAAGCTCATTAAGTCTCTGGATGCTTTGGCGAGCGTGTGGTATTTTTAGTTAATTGGAACTGGCGCTTAATAAGCTCCATGACAATGCTCGTAATGACGTTAACTTTGTCTACCTTTTGTTCGGCTCAAATATCCAGCAGCAGCACACAATGAGCGCCAACAAGAAAATCATCGTGGAACGGCTGCTTCTTGTATTGTATCCTTGTTGTATTCTTGTATCCTGCTACTTGTATCCACTTGAGCTAAAGCCGCCAGCTGACGCACATAAAACTTCAGCACACGTACACAGATGACACAAGGAGGATTATTTGGAAAAGGCCACAGCCTCCACGTCATTAAAACTTAACTGCTCCCCACTACCTATACAACGTATAGGAGTCCAGTCGAACACTTCTTTCGAGTGTTGTACCCTGTAAATGAGATGGGACACTTAATAAAATGTCGTTTTCAAAATACATTCTTCGATAGTTTTATACTCTGAAAATGCCCTGAGATTAAAATGTTAAATTCATTACGAAACGTCAGAAGTTCAATAATTTGTGATTATCTTAAAAATGTATTATTTAATCCCACAATCCTTAAATACGGCATTACAAATTTGTGATTTTTTTGTTTTTTTTTTACTTTAATTGAATATGCGTTTATTAACTAGCATTTATTATATTAAGTTAGTATAACTTTAGTTAATAGTTAGTATAACTTTAAGTGTTGCCTAATCACGCAAAATTTTACATTTTTAAATTTATTAAGAACTGAGCTAAGAGCGAAAACACAGATTTTATGATTGAAATTGTAAAGGAAAAGCCTTATGACAAATTCTCAGCGATTCAATTACTAATATTTTTCTTGTCAACAATGGTATCATTCTAAAATCTAGATTTAAATGCTATATTTTGTAAAAGTTTTTTCTTATAGTGTTTATTTGTTTTATTTTTTTCTTGAAGAAGCTATTTACAATAATTCTATTCTTATATATTTCTCAAGTTTCCACTTCGCTCTCAAATTTCAAATATTTCTGTATGTTTATTAATCTCTCTGAGATTTATACCATGACCTCGATTATTTATTATTATTTATTTTATCCTTAGCTTGAAGCTTTTTACAATAATTCTATTCTTATATATTTCTCAAGTATCTTGTTCGTTTTAAAATTTCAAAAATCTCTATAAGTTTATTAATCTCTCTGAGATTTATATCATGACCTCGATGAATCCTATTAAAATTCTTCCCCTCTGCAATTTTCGGCTGATGGATATCTGTGAGTCGTCCTTCTCGCTTCTCCCTTGGCGCAATCTTGGCCACACTTGTAACCATATTTTCTTTTATGAAACGTTGGGTTTGAGTAAATCAATTGAGGTCCGTGATGCTAACAGACTGCAAAGTAGTTCACAGTTCATTCCCCCAATGCGATGACTGTCGCCTGCCTTTGACACTTGTGGTCATAATAGTTTACTCAACGCCCCAGCAGCAGCAGCAACAGCAGCAGCGACACCGATGGGACCCCTAATCATTTCGAATGGGTCTCTTATCCCGCCCGCCCCTCTCCGCTCTCCCCTCTGATTGTCCCTTGGCCCTTTTTTTGCGCCCACATCCAGCTGCTGTGTAAGCGTTTTATGCGGTTACTTAAGAAAAAATTCTAAATATACCTTTTTTATTCCCCCGTCCACTTTTGTTCATGGGTTTTGTTGTTCTTACCGATTGAAATGCCGCCTTTTTGCCCCTCACTTATCCCCCCACCCCACCCAAAAGTTCTGTGCTCTGCATTTCAAAGCTACCCCAACAACAATTTTGTTATGTACATACATATAACGTTTAATATTTTCTTCTTTTTTTGCTTATATACGCCTCATAAATGTTTGTCGCATGAATTTCATATCAGTATACAATATATGTATGTATATGAATATACATATGTATGTGTGTGTGTGTTAGGTTATTTGATGTTGCGGTGAATTCTTCGAGGGTTTCACGCTTTTTAGCTGCTTCGCCGCTTTTGCCTGATGAGAAGGGGGTTTGATTTATATTTAAGGTTATTGCGCATTTCTATTTTTTTTTCAACATGTCTACCGAAAATAAATATCTGTTAAATTAGGGTAAGGCGACAAATCGATGTTGCCTTTTCACATTTGTGGCAAAAAAAGCGAAAACAAAATTGCTAATATTTATTATTTATAGCGTAATTAAAGTGACTATGAAAAAAACAACTTTTTCGGTAAATTGCGTATTGCCATTATAAATATGTTATATAACATTGATAAATATGTTATATAACAAAATTGAAGCTTATCCTGCTGGTATTTTATATATGTACATTTAGGTGCTATTTTACACCCGATATCCCTTAATTATTTGAAATAATTGGTAACACTTCATGAGTGGGAAAAGGAACACTTAGAAGCTCATTTATTTTTAATAGGGGTAAATTATATATATACAAAATTATTATTATAAAATTGAATATATGTATATTATTTATTATCCGTAAATCCTATCCCCAAAAGATCCCTAAATTATTTGAATTAATTGGTCACACTATATGAATGTGAAAAGGAATACATAAAAGCTCATTTATGTTGAATAGGGATATAATTACAATAAGCTATTTAAAATTAAAAAAAAATACCAGAAATATATTAATTAATGTTTTCAATGAATACTTTCATTCAATAAATATTAAAGTTCTTAAATACAATTCACCTTAACACAACTGAGCGCACGTAGCTAGATGTCAATCACGTATCAATTAAAAATTGCTGACCTCAGCTCAGAGCTGAATTAAAAGCATTGTACAATTTGTTAGCGTGCGTTATTTGAGAGAGTTTTCACTTTATAGCACACGGACCCAACCCTAAACTCGAATCACACAGAGCTAAAAACTAAAAGGTATTTCACAAATGAAAATGATCGAAGCTAATGCATTGCATTATGGCCATGTCCATTTTCCGATTCTCCATTCATTGTATTTATGCATTGGCCACACAACAAACAATTTTCAAAGCACTAACTTTTTATCATTTTACTGGCTTTTGTGGTGGGTTCAACCCACACACACACACACACGATAATTTGAAAGTTTTGGAAATAACTTTTACATGGGAGCCTCATTAGCATTGTTAGCCAAAGTTGATAATAAAAAGTTTAACCGTGAGGGGGCGTGTGTTCCCGATTTGTCTATAGGGTTTTATTGATTTTTTTTTATTGAGTGCAAATTGCGAAGCATTTTCAATCTCCATCAGATCTGGCAGTCTGTGTTGAGCTTATATTGTACCGCAGTTTAATGAGTCAATTCAATTATGAAATACCAGTATGTGTATTTTTCAATAAAAACTTTGAAAACTACGCAATAGCACACAAGTAAAAAATGCCAAAGGAAAATGAAAGCAGCTCCTAAGCCAGGCTGACAGCTGTCGACTTTCCTTCTCCCAAAGGACATTGTGCCCTATACTTGTCTTCGAACTTTGTTTATTTAATTTGCTTAGAATACGAGAAGAAAAAAATCAATTTTATGCAAATGATTTTGGCCAGCCGGCATGTGCCCAACAGCCAAATAGACAAAGACTTCAAAACTTGACAAATTTTACGCTTCATAAGATGCTTTAATAGCAACAAAATATTCCATTAAAAAGAAAGAAAAATATCGTGAAAAAAAATTACACATATTTTCCACGAATACTTTGTGTATGTATGATAAGTATTTTAATTTAAACTCAACACTCATCAGCAGACTGACAGTTATACATAATGCAAATTTCGATCCATTAAAGTTATTGGAAAACACGTTCAATTGAATGTTTTAAATGATAACGCAGAATAGAATATTTATTTATTTAGTTAATATGCTTATTTTATTAACAGCTTACTGCATACTTTGAAATTCAAGCGTAGAAAGAAAATAGGAACAATAATAGTGTGACCATAGGAGTTAAACTCATTAATACATTAATACTAAATATCGCAAAATGTAATTTTTGCCTGGCAATGGTGATATTCCAACGAAGATCATATTGGATTTTTAACTTTTTACAATAAAAATTTATTCACATTAAATTTCAACAAAAAAAATGTATGATTACTATTTATTTATGGACTATATGATATAGTATTTTATTTTAATTGTAATAATCATCTCCATAACTTAGTTTTTTCAATTACTGATTTTTTAGCAGACTGTCAGTTAAACATAGAAATTATATGCATAACTGATTCTGATTCATAAGATCAATATATTTTCTGGTAACCGCAGTGCAATTGAAATCAATTTCTATTTATACTATGTGCTAGTTTTGTAGAAAAACAATTCATATTTTTAATTATTATTATTTAAATAAAAAAATGGAGGTAATATTTTTATTATTCTTGAATTTTATGCAAAACATTAAAAATAACTTTTATTTTCAATTATTATTGTAGAAATTAAAAACTTATAATTTGTATTTATTTAATAATAATTGTTACGTTAAAAAGTGAGAGTATTATTGCCATAATTAGCACCAACTCACCAACAACTTATAGTATTCTTATTCTCTAGCATACTTCCTTCAAATGTTGACTATATATTTATTATTATATATTCTCGCATTGTGAAATGTCGATAAGAGTGTGCTTTACACTTGAACAGTCTGCACATTAGAGATATATGATATATATGTATATATAGTAGCACTCGTATTGGTAATCCTCTCTTTATTTACTGTTTGCCGTTGCAGTTTGCATTTCAATTGCATTTTGCGTAGCGTATTTCTTCTTTTTTTTTTGCTTTTCAATCAATTTGCACAATAAATACTCTGTACACTCGTTTAGTCATCCATATGGCATCATCCATCCGCCTGCCTGTCTATTCATCAATCCACAAGCAAACATATAGAGAAGCGAACGATGCCGTGGCCCATTTGAAATTGCCACATTGAAAACTATACGAAAGGCAGGAATAAAAAACCAAGGAGAAAAATTGAAATAAAAACGGGGAGAACAAAACAAATACCCGCATGCTGCACATTCATTAAACCCACATGCGTTTATAACAATGAAATCAAAACACAGCAGCACAAGAAATTTGCATTTAGAGCTCAATCAAATGCAATTTGCATGTCGTCCAAAAAAAAAAAACAGCTAAAGAAATAAGAGAATACAAAAAAAAGCATAGAAAACGCATTTTTTACTTAGATCGCCAAATATGCTTGGCTTTGGTTTTCTATTTCTATTTTTCATTCGTTTTGTTTGGATTTCATAAATATTTAATAGATTGGCATTGCTTAAGTGCTGTGAAATGCAATCACAGAGTTGCCACCCTCTTGTAAGTTTTTAATTTGTCACTTTGACGAGTGGGCGTCAAAGTCGAATCAATCGATTCAAATTAACTAAATTATCTATAATATCGGTGACGCTTTGAATTTTGAATTTTGAATTTCTTCAAGTATTTGCCACTCTACAATTTGTTCAAGTGACTTGCTCAACATTCATGGGAATATTCTCAAGTGACAACACCTTGCAAAATTATTTGTGGTTAGAAAACAATTTAAATATTAAATGCTTTGCTGTGGATAATAATTTAGGTGTTAGAAGCATATTTGAAGTAAAGGAAAAATATTCATTATTAATTTGAATTCTTTTGTATGCTCTTACAATATTTAAGTAAGTATACATTAAAATGAAATTATAATTCTAATTTATTTTCACTCAGTTAATTAGAAAATATTATATCTGTTAAAACGATTTATAATGCTAAAATTACTATTTTAAGAAAATATGTTTGCAGAAAACTTTCAAAAGCAATAAAAGTGAAAATAACAAATTGTTTTCAAGCTTTCAGCTTATATACTTATTTTTCCCTTACTTGTTTTCTGTTTAATCTCTACACCCTTCAATAATTTTGTGAGATGGAACTGAATTTATAATGTGATTTCTGATATAATATATGTTAAGGTTTACTTCTTATTAAATAATTCAATAATTCAATTCTTGAGGGACTATTGCGATTGCTAACAGGTGGTTTCATGTTTCGTTCTACTCTTGGGGCAACAGCATACATCTTAATCTGAGTGGATCTCATTTCAAATCAATTTCATCAGCAGCAGCAAAGCAACATAGTTAGCGGGAAAAAAAACTGTTACTGCTACTGTAGTTTTGTTTGTTGTTGCTGAAGATTGCGAATAAAATTCATTTTTGCATTCATATACACAGAGGATGTCTGTGCTTTGGCTTAAGCTCAACTTTAGCAGTTGCTTTGCTTGCGCAGCTATTGACAATGACGCCGACTGCAACTGCGACTGAGACTGCGACGCAGCAGCGACAGCAGCAGCATCCAGAACAGTAGCCCAGGCAACGACGACAGCCAAGGCAAACCTCAACTCTGTTTATTCTTGTCGAGCGCATTTTGTTTTGTTTATTTTTATACTTTTCTGCTTCTGCTTCTGCTTCACTCTTTCGCATTTTCTCTTTCAACCCATCGTCATCGTCGCTGCCGTTGTTGTTATAGTTGTTGCTGTCGTGGGCATATTGCATTGAAATTTGCAACACATTCCACTTTGTTGGGCTCTTTGGCTACCGTTTGACGTTTTAGTTGAAGCAGAGAAATACCAACAACAACAACAGCAGCAACATGAGTGAAAAAAAACTGAATTGAAATGATTTAATGCAAATTTTATGCGCCATATTTTTGCATAGCAACGTCCTTTTGTTGCTGCTTTCTGCCTTTGCTCCACATCGTCATCATCAGCGATTGTCAGTGATGTCTTTGTTATTGTTGTTGTGGCTCCTCTCTTTGGCAACATTTTAATACATTTTGCAACGGTTTCGAATTATTTTGATGCATCGACTTCTGTTTGCGTAATTAAAGTGTTCGTAATGCTCCCGGTACGGAAATATTACATCATATCGATATTGCATTATTGAGATATTCGAGATATGATTGTTAGAATGCGAAAGAGCGCAAAGCGATTGCAATTTCTTCACTTTTCCCCTTCAAGAACTTATAATATAAATATTTTATTTGCAACTTGTATATTTAATATTTTTAAATGTTAGAGTTGTATATTGGTATCAACTAAACTGTTGAGTATCATAAAATCATTATAATGAATTTGAGAGCAACAAAAAAACCTTTGAATTTTTCTTTAAATTTCAAAGAAATTCTTAAAATCTGATTTATGTTGTTTATTTATTTAATTGGGTATACAAAATTCTGCTTCTACTGCTGTGGATGTTTATTCCAAATGTACAATGCACAAATAAACAATATTAATATGTCATGGAGTGGAGTCAAACAGCTCTACAAAGTTCTCTGATCCATAGCCAAGTTGCAGCCATTCAACTGTGATAGCTCAAGTGCCGTTTGAGATTTTATGAAGCAAATGACGATGGCAATTAGCTGGAATACAACGTTTTGAGTTCTTTTTTTCTTTGCTGTTGTTTTGTTGTGTGTTCTTTTCGCAGCTAGGACAACAATTTTAATTAGTGTGTGCGCCTCAATTTGAGCAACATCAGCGCAAATTAATCGCAATGCATTAAAGCCAATTAGAACAACGACAGCGACGGCAACAATAACAACAAAGACAAAAATACCAGAGTTGCCGCGGCGCAGCTTCTAGAAGATGTCGGCGCCATTGCAAAATGCTTTGCAATTGTTGTTGTATTTGGAATTGTAATCAAGCTGCAGTCGACGTTGCATCGCGTCGCTGTTCTGCCGGTCAAAGGCAGCAAGCGAGCCAGCCTATTACAGTCATGTCCCCAAATACATACAACGCACACACACACACACACACACATACATATCGCAGTCTTTCTATTTCTGTTATTTCATTTTGCACTTTTTCGCTTCGTCATCTCATCTTTAGTCATTGCAATCAGAAAACGTGCGCAGGACACCTAGCCCCCTTCCCACACCGTCTACCCGTTCCACAACACATAACCCTCGCCTGCTCCACATTTATACAAACAAATTCCTTGTCGTCGAATTTTTGCTCAACATTTTCTCGCGAGTTTCGCGTCGTAGTTGTCGACGTCGTTGCTAGGCAGGAAAGCAGCAAACGCGCTCAACACACACTCTTACATTCAGACGCATACAGACATAATTTACAGCAGCTCTCACACACACACATACAGTCATGCTCACTCACTCACTTAGTGTGCACTCGTCTTTACAACTCAACAGAATCGCAGCAGCAGCAGACGCTGCACTGCGACCCCCAATCTACTCCCCTATCCTCCTAATTCGCCCTCGCCCTCGGCAGTAGTCTTTTCATTCTTCCACGCTGCGTTTCTTTTTTTTTCATCTTTTTTATTTTACTAGTGTGCCGCCCCGCACTTGGCAACAACAACTAAAGCTCAGACACAGCGCATACGAATAATTTACGCCATGCGAAGGCAAAAAGCTAAAAATGAGTAAAGGCTGCTGCAGCAGAACCAACAAAACTGCATGCGAGTTGACCTACAGTCGTGTCAATCGAAATGTGTACACATGACAAATGGTAAACAATAAAATCAAATGGATTGTTGATATAATTTTATTGCTTGAATGACATTAATGGGGAAACGATTAACATTTGAGTTTTGTGTTGCTTTAGTAGTGTATTAATTGATTGATTATTGGGTACATTAAATAATGGACAAGCGGTTAACTTTTATAGTCGCCACTGTTCACTACACTGCTGTTACACGCGCCAATGTAACTTCTTTCTCTTTTTGCCGCTGGCGCGAATTGCATTCATGCGTGCACGTGTGTGTGTACTCTGCACATGGATGTGTGTGTAAAGCTGCTGTAGCTGCTCTCGTCGTACGGGATAAACAACGCACGACTTGTTTGCATTTACTCTACGCAAATGAGCGGCGTTGTCGTTGTTGTCGTTTTTCTGTTTTCAAGGGTGGGGTGCCCTGCTGCAGCAATAGTGTGAGTTGTGGGCCACAAGGAGAATGGGTAACCACAAAAGACCCCCCCTCTGTCTATCCACCAAAACGTCTGCACACAACTCACTCTCACTAGATGATGCTGCTGCGCTGTACTGCGCTGCAGTTTTCCCATTTTGCTATGCTTTGAATGACTAAGAGACTTGTTGTTGTTGATATTATGGAGCAGAATGGGGGAAGAGGACTTCTGACGAGTTGGCAACAACATAAAAATCACAGCACACAAATTCGCCTGCTAACTGAGAACGAATACACATGCCGTCTCGCTCTTGCTATTGTCGTCTACCCCACTCTTGAGCTCTCTCGTCTAGTGCTGCTGCTGTTGTTGTTATTGCTGTCAACGAGTGGGGTTACTGACTTTGCAGCAGCCAGGCAGAGGCAAAGTTTTGCATTTGCATGTGCGTGTATGTGTGTGTGTATGAGAGAGAGAGAGATTGTGTGCATGCAGGCCAATGCATGTCAATGTGTATAGTAAGTGAAGTGCGTGCGGGCAGCGCTGTTAGCGCAGCAGCGTATGCAAAGTGAGTAATTGCGAGGGACGACAGCAGCGAAGCGACGCTTTTTTTTGCGATGTTTCTTTTTGCTTTTCTTTGCGCCAGCTTCTTCAGAGTGCATTTTACACTTTTGCTTGCTTACTTCGCTTTCGTTGATGTTTGGCGCCAAAAACACGGTATGAGAAGCGCCCAACTGCCGTTAAGGTTCAAAGAACTCGTCTAGTCTAATTACGATGCATACGATTGGTCGGTCATATCATAACAAATTAATACGACAAGCATATTTGTATAGCTTCATGTGTGTGTGTGCGTGTGTTTCTTTTACACATGCTTTGCATAGAATTTATCATGACTGCATTGAGATCGATCGTTGAGTTTGTGTCTCACATGCATGAGTGTGTATATGTGGTTAGTTGCGTCTGAATGTATAGGTGCAACTACTAAAACTGCAGCAACTGTCAACTGCAGATTTTAGCCACATAATAATGAGCAGCAACAATAACAATACAGAGAGACAAGCAATAAGAAGATAACTGTGAGTATAATAATTGTTATGCTGGACATCGTTGAAGCATTAGCAATATGAACTGCTTTAATTCTCTTTTGTAATACTGGCAGAATATGTGTTATACTTTCACATTGTTATTTCGGTTAAATTTATGAATTAAAAGAGAGATTTGAGTATGTTTAGTTGATATGCGTTATTATTACTAATTTATGTAGTTCAGCTACATATCCATTGAAGTTATTACTATTGGTATTCTATACTCAAAGTAATTAAAGTGTGCACACTTTGACGGCCATCACTGTTAACGAAACCGCACAAACAAGTGGACTCGCTTTCATTGCCAGCACTGTTGCTATGCGAATGCAGTAACGGTAAAGCGCAGACAGATTGGCAGACGAGTCAAGGCACATTGAAGAGGGTGGGTGGGGTCAGGAGGCCACACGAAATACTCAACAAGGCGTATGGCAGATTTACTTAAGCACGCATCGGTGACAGTGCAAGCAGCAACACTCTTTGTAATTATTATGTATGCACTTACACACAAACACAAAGAATATAAAATCTGTGCATATGTTTATATTTTTGATTCATTTGACCAACAAATCACAGCAGCTTCTGACTGTGTTGCTAATGGCACAACAACAATGCTGGAGCGAGAGAGATAGACTCTAAAGCTAAAGCTCCCACACATTTTATTTTGGCTTTTTTCCTTGCAATTGTAAAACTTTTCCGAGCCTAGCAACAGAAACAGCAGAGTTGTAAAAGCGAAAAGAGAAATGGAATAAAAATAAAAATACAGCAATCATTGCACTTGTCCTGCACACGGCAGCAGCGCAGTAGCAGAAGCATGAGCGAGGTTTTTATTCCTGTTGCCATGTTGCTTCAATTTTTTGTTGTTTTTTTTCTTTGCGATTTTGATGTTATTTTGCCGTGTGGCCCACAATGGGCGTGGCAGTCATTTCCCGCAATTACGCCTACACACAACGAAGTGACACAGACGAAAACAGAAAGAGAGAAAGAACGGTGATGATGAAGACGAAGATGATGATAATGTTTTGTGTGAGTGATAAGCCGAATTGCATTGGTTTCACGAAATATGGCAACGCTGCAAACACTCACCAAGGAGGTATTTTCGTTAAGCCTGCAAGTATGCTACAGTTTTTTTCAAGCCGCTTTGCCTGATTGACTTTGTGTGGGGGAAAGGCAATGAAGAAAATTCAGATGCGTCACGACGAAGACCAAAATAGATATCCATAAAAAAAATATACGAGTATTCAGCAGACGTCAGTGTAAATATGGAATTTTGCAATAGCACAGACTTGAGTAGCAGCTGCCTTTAAGCCGTAATCAGTGATTTAGATATCATCGTCTTATTAATGACTTGTCGTTGCCTTGCCCTTGTGCATGTAATTTTCAGCACCTTTATCGCAATTTCACCTCCAAACTCCATATTCATATTCAAGCGAGTCTCCATTGGTAACTATGCGCAATAATAGACTTGGTAGCTATGCAGTCGAGCCATCTAACTGTAAGTTGGCCTCCAAACACCACTGCAAAGCAGGAGGGGGCGTTATAAGGGTTGGGTATAGCTGTTGTCAAGGCTCTGACGCACAAGTTCCTCAAAGTCGAGGCTGCAACTGCGCTGCACAGTGTCGCAAGTTATATTTGTTTTATCAGTAAATCAAAACGCAAATTAAATGTTGTAAATACGAACATAATTTTTATGCAAATTGTCGTTTTAAGCTGTGGTAAATAATTATTTTAATTAACTTTCATAAAATTAAATCTTAAAAAAAGCAATGCCTTTATAAAAAACATTTTCATTCAAAATTCATTTATAAAAATCTTATCCTTTTACGAATTTAAGAGACCAAAAATATTTAACGTTTACCAAGTAAAATTGCACAAATTTAAGTACTCTCATTTTTAAATCGAATTTTTATTTTGAATATTTTACCTCTTAATGTAATAAAAGTAAAATTGACATGCAAAATATAACACATTTTGTGAAATAGAATTATATACTATATAATAAATTGGATCACTAAATTTGTTGAATGTAGCTAAATAAATGCAATGACCACTGTGCTTTCAGTGTGCTTTCGACGTCAGCGTGTCTAGCATGTTGCGGGACTGTTAACCGTTAGCCGTAGGGTTGCCAGATGAATTTTCGCTCTTTGTATGCAACTGTACTGAGCTGAGCTGCTATATAGTATGTGTGTCTGTCTGCGTGTTGCTGTGCGGCTTTGGCATTAAATGTTTCAAGTATCATTCAGACGAGGGCCTAGAGTATGTATTTCATTTGTGTTTGTACCCATGCATAAAAAGGCGTCTCCTACGCTTCTGGCGGATCCTAGAGGCTGGACCACGCCTCGACTGTTCGTCGATGTAAATTAAAATGTTTCCGCTCTCGTCGAGACAAGCAGACACATCGAGCGAACCCGACAATGAGATACTTCACTGTATTTCAAATTTTATAATTTATAAGCAATGAAATAACAAATTTCACTTGAATACTAAAAACTGAAAAATTTAAATATTTTTTTTTTTAAAGTTTGCACTTATTATATATATAAATTCTATTAGAGAGTTCCTTTATATAATTCATCTTAGGAAATATTAAATTGAAGTTGAATGCAATGAAAATATATAGTACAGAGTATTTCCTGAAAGTTTGGCAGCTCTCGCATTTAAAGTCACCGAGTTGTACTAATTTCTAGGGACGGTCAGACGGACAGCAGGACGCGTCAGCATCGAATTACTATCGAGTTGTGAAGCGCTGTTGCCGCTGTTGGTGCTGTTGGGTGGGGAGTATAATGAATTGTGTGTGCGAGATTGAATTTTATTGGCTTGGCGAGGTCGACGGCGCCGTCAGGATGTGAGAATTGTCAGGATGCGGATTGCACTAATTATGAAATGACATTTTAGCCAGTTGGGCGCCGATTTTAAATGGTTTTCTGCTCTCTGTGTTGTCAACTTGATTAATGTTAATTCGTTTTTCGTTTCGTTTCGTTCCAGGCGGCGACGGCGGCGATGCCAATGATGATGTTGCTGCCATTATTGGGGGCGACCTCGTTGTACAGCAGCAACAACAAGTATTGCAGCTATTGCCACAACAGCAGCAAGAGAAACATCAATAACAATAATATTACTAGCCAATATTAAAGAGGGAACGAGAAGCCAGACACATGTTGCTGCTACAATTGAAACGAGAACAACGAGGAGAGCAACAGCAAGTACAATGCTCAGTGCTGCGAATGCAACAGCAGCAACAGCAGCCACAGCAGCAGCAGTTGCCGCTGGCGAAACTTATGTGATAACAAGCAAACACCACCAACATCAACAACAACAACAACAACAGCAACAACAACAGCAGCAGCAACATCAACAACCACAACAGCAGCAGCAGCAACATTTTGTTGTTGCCGCCAACACAATGGTGATACCAGCAACAGCTGCAGCAGTCGCCGGTATACCAACAGCAACAACCACAACAACAACAAGCAGTGCATTAGCCGTTGAAACTGCACAAGCAACACATCAACATCAACAACAGCCGCAGCAGCAACAACAACAACAGCAGCAACATGTGTTGTTTCAACCTCAATTGCAGTTGCAAGCAGCAGCAACAACTCCACAGCCGCGACAGCTGCCCAAGAAGCGTAAATTTGATCTAGCTGAGCTAGACAAAGCCGAGCAACAGCAGCAGCAGCAGCAACAACAACAGCAGCAGCAGCAACAGTTGCACAAGCAGCAGAAACCCGCCGAAACAAATGGAAACAGCGATGCGTTGTTGTCCAATGGCAATGTTGCTGCCGTGCAGCAGCATGCCATATCGTTGCGGGGCATGATTGCTGTCTCGCCCTCGGCAATCAATTGCGCAGTCGCAGGTGCAGGCGCCAGCAGCAGCAACAACAATAGCAATAGCAACAGCAACGATATCAGGCAGCAGCAACTGCAACGTATTATTATCACATCGCCGCTGCAGCAACAAGCAACCAAGCAGCAGCATGTTTCCAGCAGCAGCAGCAGCAACAATAGTCATGCAGCAATCAATCATGCAACACGCACACACACTCCCGTCTACTACCAACAACAACAACAGCAGCAGCAGCAACCACGTTTTAGCTTTATCTCTCACAACAACAATCAGCAACATGTACAGGAACAACAGCAACCACAACAACAGCAACATGAGCCTGTTGCTCTACTCGATCTCAGCGAATGGACAAACACACGTGTCCTGGCCAAAGTGGGCAAATTTTATGCGCCCGGCATCATTCGGCAGGTGCATGACGCGACTATAGCTGCCACGCCCACGGCCACGCCCATGCCGCCTTCAATACTCGTGGAATTCGATGCAGCCGAATTTGGGCAGCAGCTGTATCCGGATGTGTTGCAACTAGGACGCTACAATGTGATACTAGACGCCAGTCCGCCAATGGCCGATGTGAGTTTCCTTCTTCTTCCCCTCTTAATCTTGTCCCTCCTCTAAATGTGTTCTCTTTCCTCTCTAGATCACGCTGGAGGCACGCGTCTGTGTGCGGCAACGGGTGGAGGATCGCAACGTTGGCTGCGTCTACGTCGAGGGCATCCTCATGGACATCAACCAGGGCACCAAGCAATACACCGTGCAGTTGGCCAACGAGGAGCTTGTAAGTTGTTCAAATTAAGGTTCTTTAAAATATTGCATATATGTAGTTCGTAGACTGGTTCACTTTATTAAGGAAGTTAGTATCAATTTTAAGACTTTTGAAATTTAATTCATTAGCTTGTAAGTTGTCCACACTCCATCAAATTAAGTTTTTTTAAAAAGTTGCATTTAGTTCTAGACTGGTTCACTTTATTTGAAAAGATATCAATTAGACTTATACAATTTAATTCTTAAGCTTGTAAGTTATTCAAATTCCATCAAATTAAGATTCTTTAAAAACTTGCTTTTAGTTCGTAGACTGGTTCATTTTACTAAGGAAGATATAAATTTTTTGCCTTTTGAAATTTAGTTCTAAAATTCTTACATAATCATTTATCGTCAAAACCAATAAAAAGATTTTTGTATACAGCTGTGATCTTTGAAATAGCAGTGCAGATGACCTACACATTTAAAGTTGAAAAATACTATTATAAACACAACTTCGAGACAAAATTTTTTTATAACAGCTTAATATATTTAATTTGCGATAATTAAACATATTTTTCATTTTGGATAATTCAATATTTTTCCGAATGTGGATATTAACATATGAAAATGTCCGTATTATGAAGAACATTGAAATAGCAGTGAAAAAACAAAAATGTAATAAATTTAAAAAAATCTTATGAATAACTTAATCCTTCTAAATTTCGAGTTGAATACGACCTTATAATTTGTTGTATAGCCTTTATTGGCTATTAGAGCCTCACAGCTACGTGGCATGGAGTCCACCACGTCCTCGCAACGCTTGCAGGGATTCTGGCCCTATACCTCCTGTACAACTTGTCAAAGGTGTGGCTTAGATGTCGGGGATTTCTTGGCAACATAATGCTTGAAGTCCTCCATCAGTTCCCAATTGGATTTAAATCCGGGAACTGTGCTGACATGGCATTACATCAGTTTTTTCATGACCAAACCACTCCGTGACCAGTTGGCCGGTGTGTTTATGTTTCGTGGCTCTGCTGAAAACTCCATATTGAAGGGGCATTTCATCCTGAGAATACTTCAGCATGATGTTTCTTAATATATTTTCAAAGATTTCTTGGTCTATGATCTCATCGATCATATTTATAGGTCCCACACCACTGTATGAGAAACATGCCCATATCGTGATTTTAAGACCACCATGTTTAGCGGTCTTAAGGGTATGGTTTAGGTCATTTTAGGTGTTTGGTGGTCAACGGACATATTGTCTTGAACTTTACTAATAATTAACACCAGTTTAGACGCATTTGTTCAAAGGATATTACGCCATTTGGAAAATGGCCAATTCAAGTGGCGCTTGGCAAACTCCCACCTCGCTTTGAGATGTCTATAACCAAGTAATTGCACCTTTTCTGGACTTAGGGTATTCAAATTTGTATCCACCAGTCTTCGGCCAATAGCCACTTCACTGATTCCCCAACTCAGCCCTGCTTTAATATCCCTAGAGGATGCAAATGGATTAGTTTAGCTGAAGAGCACTATGCATCGGTCCTCTAAAATTGTGGTTTTTTGTATCGCACCACGGTTTTCAGGCTTTGATTTATAATTTATGTCATTGAAAACCATTTTGGTAAAACATTTTAGGCGACACAGAACTTTTTTATACAATTTTGCTCCTTCCTAAGCTCAAGAAAGGACCTCCTCTCTACATTGGACCACTTAGGTCCTTTACACACTAAAATTGAAATTTTTTTTATAGTTATAGTGTATTGTCGTATAAACTACAAAAATAAACCAAATTAAACTCACTTTTCATAAAATTAAAAACAATTTCGGCTTTTTTAGTGGAAGAAAAGAAAAAACTGCTATTCTAATGTTCAGCCCGAAAGTGATGCACTTGGGTAAAAATATCAAAATTTCAGAAAAACTGATCAAATCTAACGGGGTTTTTGCTGTTTTCTTATCTTTATGCTTCATTTTACAAAAACAATGTGCTAGCGATCAACTAACAAAAAGGAATAACCAAAAAAAAAATGGTTACATAGTCTTTTCTCTGTCGCACTGCTATTTCAAAGATCACAGCTGTATGTATATAATTGAGACTCTATTATTAATTGTTTACTTTGAGAAACACTTAATGGATTGATAATTAAAACAAAAATATATGCTTATACTACTACTTATACTACTCGAATTATATTTAAATTAATCAGATCAATTTCATTAAAATTGTGATGATGAAGTAGTTCAGAACTAGTTGACAACATTCATTACATAAAATTGGGAAATCTTTCTAGGTATTTTTAGAAAAAATTCCCAATATTCGCTTTTGCATTCATTTTCTTTCTGAACCAATTTATTTGGTCATTAGAAGTGGTTCGGTTCATCGTATCGGACTCAACTTAAACAGTTCCATCCTGTACTTTACTGGTCTGAATTTTTTTAGTTATCAGTTTAAGTTCTGTTTTACTTTCTCTCTAATAGAAATCTATTTCTCATTAGAACTTGTCGATTTTTCCCTAAAATAATGTTCCGAACCGATTTAGTAGCGAGTTACTGCAAACAACTTAAACTGTTTGGTTCCAGTTCAATACTAATCTGAATCGTTTCAGTAATGAGTTGTAGTTCTCTCTAATATAAATCTATATTTAATTGCAAGTTTCCGATTTTTTTTCCTACACTAATGTTCCGAACCGGTTTGATAACGATTTACTTAAACTGTTCGGTTATAGTACAATACTAATCTGAATCGTTTCAGTAATGAATTTTAGTTCTGTTTTACTCTCTCTCTCTCTCTAATAGAAATTATTTTTTCACTAGGAGTTCCACTAAAATAATGTTCCGAACCGGTTTAATAGCGATTAATTGTAAACAATATTCTGGACATATAATTGAGGAAACTTTTCGCTTTTACAAATTATTAAATTTGTTTGTTTTCTTTTACTAAACAAATCATAATTACTACCCATAAAATAATAAGCTGAACCGGTTCAGTAACAGTTCTCAGTAATGTTTTCCTTTCAACTCCTTTCGCTTCAATGGTTTAATTCCTTCTCTTCTCGTCTTGCAGCCTAATACGAAGGTTGTGCGTCGAGCCGATCTGCGATTGCTGCTGCCACCCTGGTGGGATGAGCTCAACGAGCTGACCCCAACGGCGACGACACCAGGTCAGACGCCAGCAAAGCGCAAGCCAGATGCGGCCACAGTAACTGCAACAGCCACTGCCACAGTCTATCCCAAGGCATTTGTGGCCACGGGCTACGACGGCAAGTTGCCAACGCAACCGCAGCACCAGCAGCAAAAACATGAGTATTACCGAGTGGCAGCCACGTCGCCATTTCAGGGTGGTGTTGTGCCACCGCCACCACTGTTGGCGCATGTCGAGCATTCCCAACAGCAGCAGCAGCAGCAGGCCAACGGTCTGCCGGATATTGTGATCTCGCCGGGCAGCAATGGACAGCAACAGCAGCCACATCATCATCTGAAAATGCATGTGCCATCGCCAGCGCAGCAGCAGCAACAACAACAGCAGCAGCAGCGCGGATACGACGACTACGATTCGGATGACGAGCTGAAGCGTGTCGGGATTGGATATTCGCCGGCCGCTGGCGATGTGGATGCCGAGAAGATGAGCGCCTGCAGCAAGCGCAGCAGCATGCAGAGTCGCGGCAGCACATCCAGCTTACTCGACCAGAGGCTGACACCACGATCTCATCCGGCAACTCCAAGGTACTTCACTGTCTTTACAGTAGTGTACGCAATAGCAATAGCCAATTGCTGTGTAAGCAAAATACTCCACTGAATTTACAGTGGTGTGCATTAGCACACATCCATTAATTACAGTAGCGTCCCCTTGCTGTGCCGAATAAACATACTGCATTTGATAGCTTCAGATTTCGTTACAGTAGCGTCTCTTTTGGGCAATATAATACTAATTTAAATGAGTGTCTCCATTTGGGGATTTATTTTCAAGTGTAGCAAATAAAGTATTCGGGTTTAGCTTTATTATATTAATTACAGTAGTGTCCCATTTTATTTTAATTTGAGCGATTTGACAATACGATTTTACAACACTATTCAATTTATAACTTCCAGTCAAGTACTGAAAATATTTCGTATTATCCTTGTAATCACGAGTTACATACATATATGCCAATGTGATATGCACTGCAATTTACAGTAGTGACCCCATTTAAAAAATCCAACATGTTTACCATAGACATGAGAGTTGTAATTGCCATTAATGGAATAATGTTTCCCACTAATTTTCCATCAACACTACAATAATTGGCAACAGTTGAATAACAATATTCACTGTAGTTCACACACAGCACGTGCATGATCCCGTTATACTATTTTGCTTATGCTTTCTGCACACGTACGCAAATGCAACTTTTGCGTTCTTTTTTGGCGCTCTCTCAATCTCTCTCTCTCTTTCTCGCTCTCTTGTGGTGTGTGATTGCAAAAGTGGCGCTCGCAGCTGTCGCTGTGCTTTTTTCGCTCATACCTCGGCAATTGACTTGCACTCAATCCATTAATTATAATTATACATACTCGTATGTATGTGTTTGTGTATTTATGTACAAATGTATTTTGGTTGACAGATCTCAGGCAACGACGCCGCATCGCTTCAAGAAGGGCGACATTGTGGAATCGGAATCCGGAGTGCGCAAGAAGTACAATGGAAAGCAATGGCGACGTCTCTGCACGCTGTGCATGAAAGAATCTCAGCGGCGCGGCTATTGTTCCAGGCATTTGAATCAGAAGGGCAACAACAATGCGATGCCCTCATCAACGGGTCCGGGTCGCTTTCTCAGGTGCCTATAAAACACTCACTCACTCTCTCTCTCCATTTTCCAGAACACTCTCTTACCATGTCTCTCTCGTTTGCACTCTCTCTCTCTTTTGTAGTGATAGTCGATCGAGCAGCAAGACGCAAAACGATGAGGACACATCACGCGACTCGGAAACATCGCCTAACCATCGTGTCACGGGTCGCTATGACCAGGAAGAGACCGATGTGGCCGGCGTATTAGGTATGTGCATCTCTCTCTTTCTCCTCTCACACCTCTTGACTTTTTATGACACCGCATTTTGAGCTCTTGGCTGTGTTGTTAATTCTCCGTTTCTCGATACTCGCTTGCTTTATGGATCATAAAAGCAACCAAAAATGTTGCTGTTGTCTGAAATTTATTCATAGTTTCGCTGCGATTCATTTTCAAGGCTGGCTTTCCCAACCAAACTCTGAACTGAACTCGACCCGACCTCGGGTCTCTCGGAACTCAAATGAGCGCCAGCTTTACCTGTTAATCTATCGTTGTTCACGCAATTACCAACACAGTTACACAGCCTCTCGACTGACGGTTTCTAAACTGTTCTCGATTGTTATTCACGGCGCTTCTTGAAATGTGCGCTACATTTTTTGGGCTTAGCCGACAGCTAAACGCGCCGCCTTAAACACCTTTCGAACAATATAATTTCATCATAAAATTGACACTTTTCTGTTGAAATAAATACCATAAACAGAACTCGATTTATTTTGAATTTAATAGAAATAATTATTTAGGGTTGTCTGGAAGAAAAAAATTAAATTATAATTGTTATAGAATGCAATGATTAGATTTAGAAGAAAGATTTATTTTTAGCATTAGTTTGAAATCAAGAAAAATTTAATAAACTGGAATTTTTAATTAAGTAATTTCATTGATCTGATTTGAAAATAGCTATTTTATTATTCTTATTATCATAATTATCAAAAAAATAGAAAATACTTCTCTTTTATTTAAATGTGGGAGAGAAGATTATTACGATCCATAGCATATTTTGCACATTCTTTTAAAACCCAGCTATCAGTCCAACATATTGGTTAGTTCTTTAAATATAAACAATTTTGATTGAACTGTCTGTAAACAGAATGTAGTAAAATAATAATTAAGTCGTCTGGTAAATGTTAAGCTGGCAAAATACACTAGATTAAAAACAGTAATATGAAAGGTCCTCTTATATTTGTTGATAAGCATTATTTTTCTGATGTATTTTTAAATTAACTTGGAAGGGAAATTAGTATAGAAAATTCCATAAATAGTCAGTGAAAAAGAATTCTGTAGCGCATTCAAACAATCGGTGTAGCGAAACCTTTCACATTGCTTTCAATGCATTTCCAATTCTCTATAAAAAATGCATATCATAAAGTTTTATTGTGGCAATGCGGCTGCTGACCATTTCACATATACACACAAACACACACACACCTTTGGACAAAGGTCGTCGGTTTTGTTAAGGTGTTTTCGGGGCCGTGGTCGATGAGGGGTGCTATTGTTTGAAGTGTGCGTGCAGCGGCAGAGACATCAGCAGCAGCAGCAGCAACTATAATAACAACAAGAAACACGTTAGCTAGCCACTTGAAAGTGTGACCGCAGCGTGATTTAAGCGTAAAAGCAAAGGCAGACGCAGCGACGTCGACGTCAGCGTCGATATGAGCAGCGACGCATACGCATTCCAAAGCACCTGCAGACGAGATCGCTAGCTACACTGCTGCGACGTCGACGCCGCCACTTGAAACGAACAATGCAGCGCAGCCGAAACAAAAGCGAGCTGCGTGCGAAGCGCAACAGATTCTTCTTTTCTTGTTATATTTGCCTTGCCCTGCCTTTGATTCGTTTTTACCTAAACAAAAATGCACTTGAGAGAGCGCGCGTTCACTAACACACAGGCATACGTGCACATGCACACAGACAGTCAGACGTTGAGCAGCACCCACACAGTCAAACAACAGGTAAACAAACATGGACGTCGAGAGCGAACGAACACAAGAGAGAGCAGCAAGCAAGCAATTGATATGATTTTGAGAGAGCGAAGTAGCGTCGGCGGCGCTCAGTTTATGCTGTCGCTTCGTTGGCCGCGCTCAGTTGGATTCTTTTGACGTCGTCGTCGCATTTTATGTTGAAAACTGTCAAAGGCAAGGCAAGAAAAGACAGCACAGTGAACAGAACAGAACGCGGAACGCGGCGCAAAAGCAAAAAATACAACAAATATAAAATAAAGAAGAAAAAGAACACAAAAAAATATAGTGAATACCAATGCGAATGCAGCAGACAAAACGAATGTGACAACGACGACAAAAAAAATAAAAAAAAAACTTTTTCAAGCAAATTAAATACGAAGCAAAATATGTGCAGAAAGTGATGCCAATCAAAGTGATTCAGTGAGCAGCGAGTGTGGAGTCAAAGGAGTTGGAGGCGCAGGAGGAGGAAGCAGCAGCGACATGAACGCGTTCCAGGACTTTGAGCTGGGCGCTAAATTATATTTACAATGCTTATGTAATGAGCTAACACAACAACAAAAACCAAATATGCAAACAAATTGCAGACGATACCAAATGATAACCCTTTCTCTGTTTCTCTCTCTCTCTCTCTCTCTATCTCTTTCTACAGTGTCACTGAGCAGCTCACGCTCTGCAACGCCATCGTATACATCACCCGTGAATCATGCCGGCGCCTCGCCGCTGAACGCCATCCCCCACTCCCCGGTCAATGTGACCAGTCATCGGCAAAACTTCTTTACGCCCATTGCGAATCAATCTCAGCAGCAACAACAGCAACCACATCAGCAGCAGCAGCATGTGAACGTTGTGGCTGCTGTGCCGCTGGACAGCAAATGGAAGACAACACCAAGTCCAGTGTTGTACAACACCAATAATAATAACAACAGCAGCAGCAACAACAACAATGGCTGGGAGAGCAGTCAACATCAGCAGCAGCAGCAGCAACATCAGCAGCCACCGCCACCGCCACAAACAACGGCTGTTTCGCTGGTGATGCATGCACCACCGCCACAACAACAACAACAACCACCTGCCGCTCATCTCAGTGCGCTGCCAACGCCGCCGCCCAGCAGCCTTGGCCACGCCACAAGCGTAATTCGCATCTCAAGCAGCCAGCAACAACTGCAACAATCAGCGCCAACTCAGCAGCAGCAGCAACAACAACAACATGTTGTGGTATCCACGGCTGGTCATCAGACATTTCATCCCGTCATTGTGAATGCGACACAACTGTCGCAACTACAGAATTCATTGCCCGTTTCCGTCGCCCAACAACAGCAACAGCCGCCGTTGCCGCCCACATCGGTTTCGTTTCATCCGCATTCGCATCCGCATCCGCCAACCACGCCCACATCCGCAACAGTGCCCATCGCTGTGGCACAAGCACAGGACAAGCCGCTGCCAAAAAACGGTAAGTGCCACAATTTGTAGCAACTCCCCCGTTAATCAGTCAATTTGATTGGCATCATAAATGTGGCAATCACTTTTGGCATTTAGTTTAATGTGATAACGATTATTTAGTATCGATAGAACGCGAAATGATTAAAAAAAACAAATAATCACATTAAGTTATCGACAATTTTAGACGAATTCAAATCAAAAATTGTATAATAGAAGACTTTATAAATATGTGCTATATTAATTGCAAGAGAGATATAAATAGACAAAGTGAGTGAGCTAATAAAAAGGGAAAAATTAACGTAACCCAAATTAAATAATTGCAATAATATGCTATGATAATTGATGTCATCATAGTTAAGAGAGGGAATGAAAGCGTATTTATAATTAAACCATTAATGAAAGAAAAACAGAACTGCAATTTAGCAGAAAATGAGTGAGACTAACATTATTTTTGAAGAAATATTTCTTCAGTAAATAAAATTAGAAGTTATTAAATATTTATTCTTTAAAATAGATAAAAATTCGAAAGTAAGAATTTATAAACAAATGTATTATTTATGAATTAGATCTTTTTCGTAGCATCCACAGCCATATTTAGTTTGAAATAGAAAAGGAATTTAAAAGCTTTTTAATATTTTCATTCAGTTTAAAAAAAAATCCAAATTAATTCAATATTTAGTGACGATATTTTAAAGTTTCAAAACTTAATAAAGAAATTCAAATTCAAGATGCTTTTCTCATATTGTATAGTATAATAAAAATAACTAATTTATTCATGTGTAAATTAAGCATTTAACATTAGCATTAGTTTATATCTCTCCAGCTGTGAATTTATTATTTGTATATTTTAATATTAACTTATAGGAAGTCAAATTTTTCTAACTTTAAGGATAATAATACAATTTTAGTTGAAAAATATTTGAAAATTTATTTGGGTATCAATTAAATAAGAATTATTGATTGAGATTCCATTTGAATAATGTATTAAATTAACAAACTTTTCTTTTTACGCTCTTTGCAGGCTACAATGCGGCTAGCTATCCGTGGCACAAGCTACTGCCGCAAATGCCGGCCATGACCAAAGCACCTCCAGGAACCGTGGTGACGACGACAACGACCAACAGCAACTACAGCCTGTCGCTGATGCAGCATCAGCACCAACAGCAACAGCAACAGTTGTCGCCGCAGCACACAGCACAACTGCCAGCAACAGTTGCAGCACAGCAGCAGCAGCAACAACAATCGTCGCTAAATCCTAGCAACAATCATCTAATTGTTCCTGCGCCGTTGTCATCGCCAGGCAAGCCACTCAACTGTTCCATGAACGATGCAAAGGCAGCAGCAGCAGCGGCGGCAGCAGCAGCAGCTTCAGCAACAGTGGTGTCCACTAGCACAGCGGATGATCCTGATGAACCGGATGAGCAGCTGGACGACGATGTGTTTGAGACGCACAGCAACAGCACAGCAGTCACAGCAACCACATCGAATGGCAAGAAAACAGCAGCAACAGCGGCAACAGCAATGCGATTGCCCACATACAACAGCAACATACGCAAGCTGGACGAGTGTCACGATGCCAGCGATGGTGTGGCAGGTGCACCAACCACTTCAGCAGCCAAGCGACGCAGTCAATCGCTGAGTGCACTGCAACAGCAACAACAGCAGCAGCAGCAACAACAACAGCAGCAGCAACAGCCGACGACGGCAAAGGCAGCGGAGAAGAAGGTGCGCCGTCCGATGAACGCCTTCATGATCTTCTCGAAGAAGCATCGCAAGATGGTGCACAAGAAGCATCCCAATCAGGACAATCGCACAGTCAGCAAGATCCTTGGCGAATGGTGGTACGCTCTAAAGCCCGAGCAGAAGGCACAATACCATGAGCTGGCCAAATCGGTGAAGGATGCGCATTTTCAGCTGCATCCCGATTGGAAGTGGTGCTCAAAGGATCGTCGCAAATCCTCGACGGGCGGTGGCAAAGGCGGCGCTGCTGCAGCGGCAAATGCTTTAGGAGGCAGCGGCGATGTCAAGCAGCGTCTAGTGTCGGTGGATGGCTCCGATTCGCTGGAGGACGACATGTGTCCATCCACGCCAGGCGGCAGCGGCAGCGGCGGTGCTCAGGCAGCCGAAATGCAAGGCGACATCATACCACTGACCATTGACAACTATAACATTGCCTGCGACGACACGCCCACCACGATCGCCAGCAGTCAAGTGCAGAGTCAGAGCAGCAATGGGAATGGCAAAGTGAAGCTGCCCAAGAACGAGCTGCAGTCGGATGAGGATGAGCAAATGCTGGTGGTGGAAGTGGATGAGCAGCCGAGCAACAACAAACTGGATTTGCAATGTCGCGAACGCGTCAACGACTTGGACATGGACGAGGCGCCCTTTGACTATCGCAAGCAGGCGGACGCGGAGCAAGTAAGTTGCTAGTGCTTGATATGGTTTTGTACTCCATGCTAATCCTTTTCCTTCTGCTTCACAGCGCACTCAAGAGGATCATTCGAGTGCCTGCAATGGCCAGGCCATGTCTGCTCCAGCGACAGCAACAGGAACGGGCGCTGGCGCTGAGCGTGAGATAACGCTGAAGCCGAAGGCAATCAAGGCGCATCCGGGACTGGAGAGCACGATGCTGCAATATCCACAGATGCCCATGTATACGCACTACACTAGTCCCAAGAATCCAATCGGTGTAACACCATTCCAACCCACAGGCGAGCAAGCACTAAATCCATTTAATGCCATTAGCAACAGTTGCTAATTTTGTTTTCCTTTCTTTTGCGGATCTACTCTCAACAGGCGGCGCCTTCAAGTCAATGCCCATTAGTCCCAAGGGCAGCAGCAGTTCATCAACGGGTTGCAAATCGGATGAACAACTGCAGGCTGCTCACATCAAGCAGGAGGACATCAAACAGGAGCCACCATCGCCCTATAAACTGAATGGTGCCCCGCCCCCGGGAGGCGTGATCAGTGCTCCGCCACCGCCCACAAATGCTGTCGGCGCGATCTTCAATTTCAATGTGCCAAATGCAACGGCGCACAGCCAGAAGCAATTTCATTATCCCATCCATCATGCCCTCTGCAGTCCCACTGATGTGAGAGGTGAGTTTTCCAACCCAGCTTACCATAGAAATAATTTCAATTGAACTATGTATGTTTACCCTTCTCACTCCGTCTTCTGTTCCTTTGAGCTAGCCAACAGTTTTAAGTGTTAATTTGTTGAGAAATATGTAATGTAGACAGTCCATTGATAATGTTCCTTAAAGAATAAGATTAGAAAAGCAAAAATTATATATTTATATACGGATATATTTTAAATTAAAATGACGACATTACAAATATGATAGACTCGCTGACATCTCTGTAAATATTCCAAGAAATATATTCTTTAATTTGATCAAAATTGTGTGAATTGTTTCTTTAGCAACAGTACAAGGCTACAAAATCTATAATTGTAGTTTTAAAACTAAAAACGGAACTGGACAGATCATTTATTTGATTACCAAACTATAATATCATTGATGAGTATATTTAAAAAAAGTAAATCTATTTTTCTTAAAGTCGAATCATATTATAGTCGTATTAAATCTGAAAATCTATTTCTTTAAATCAAGCATTTTAAGGATTGAGAAAAAATGTGAGATTTATTAAACAGAGATAATATTTTTATAAAAAGCATCATAAATATTAAAGATAATATATTTTTGTTAAAATTGTCTATTTAGATATTATTCATAAAAAGGATCGTCTATCTTAAAGGTTATGTAAAATTTCTTAGATACTGGCTGGCTCAAAGCAACGGAATAGTTTTAATTTTATTTTCTTCAGTTTTAAGTTGGAGCTCTTCTGTTGTTTTCTAGCATAAAACAATCGAACAAATTGGCTTTATTTGTTATACTATGATTTGTTGAGTATACCATATGATTTTGTTGTGTTGCACGATTATGTAATAGTATTGTTTACACCAACGACAAATTTATGACAATTCAACCACGCCCACACCACCACCCCGCCCCTCGCCCGTAAATCATCTTGATTTTGTATTCAAAATACTTTCTGCATATAACATCTTTCTCTCTGTTTCTCACTTACTCACCATACTTACACACAACGAACATAAACTAACCTCACGTCGCTCACCATCTTCAACACATGCAATCGATCAACTCTGTCTCTTTTCCTCTTTCTCTGTATCGCCCGCGCTTTTACCTTTGTTCATTTCTATGTCTCTCACTTGCGCTTCAAATCACATCTCACCCAAACAAAAAAAAAACGGTAACAAAATAGCTAAAGAACGCGAAGAAAAGCAAAAGACACAAGAGAAAGCTAATGCGAGCGAGGACGAAAGCGAAACAAATAATGAGCACAAACACAAATTGGAAACTGAACTTATAGGCGAAGAGTATGTGGACGAAGATGATGAAGATGACGAGGACGACGATGATGATGACGATGATGACGAACAGTTTATGGATGAGTTGGCGCGTGTGACGACAGATTTCGATGACATTGCTCAATATACAATTGTTAAGCCAGCCACGCCCTTGCCTGCGCCTTCGGTCACGCCAACTCCCACGCCTCCCTCAAATGCAAGTCAAGTACAAGTGCAAGCGCCGCTTTTGAAGCGCAAGCAGTTCACCATTGTGCGCTCGCTGACGCCGCTACAGCCGGCAAATTCACCACATCAGCAGCTAAAGCATCTGCATCAGCGTCGCGTCGAAACGCCGCCCACAGTTATTACACGCGTGCCAACGCCGACGCCGGCGTCGACGTCGACGATCATTGCGACTGCGACGCCGCAGTCGCGCAATCATTTCACCATTATACGTACACAACATACAGCAAAAACAGCACAAACTTTACATTCACAACTACAACTGCAACGACAACAACACACACAACAACAACAACAACAACACCACAACACACCGCCGCCATTGTTTTTCAAAAGCTCAAAAGCTCCGACATCAACAACATTAACATCATCAGCCACAACATTGACACCAACTCCACCACCACCATTAACAATAACAACAACAGCAACAACAACAACTTTGACAAAGACAATGACAACAACAGCAATCACAACGACAACAACAACAGCCACATCAATCAGTAACAGTAACGAGCAACTTATTAAATTTTCCAATAATTTCAATAATGCTGCTGCAACAACAACAACTACAACTACAACAAACAATTCAAACACCAACCAACCAACGAAAACGTCGATAATACGCAAATTGTTGACACTGCAAGATGCGACGAGCAAAGCAACGGGACGCGCCGCCATTTTGTACGATGCTCTGGTGTTGGACACTTTGCATGGCAATGACGATGACGAGGATGACAACGACAACGACAACAACAGCGACATTGCAGAAAGTGTTCAGCAACAACAACAACCGTTGTCAGAGACGCCAGCATCAACAACAAGTGTACAGCAACCGGCAACAATGTTGCTGATCACGGATGTCAACAGCTACAATCAGCAACATGTTGCCGTTTCCAATGCGACGACGGCAACATTGCGACCATTGTCCTTCATCAGCATCAATGCGTGCAACAAGATCACGCTGCCGGCGAACACACGCATTCTGACCACGACGGCAACAACGACCACGCCCACTTTAACTGTGCTCACCAAGGCGATGGCCCCAACAAATCATAGTACTAATAAAGCCAATGAACTAACCATAACGGCCACTGTCGAGTCTGCCCCAAGCAGTGGCAGCAACAACAGTCACAATAACAATAACAAAACTCCAAACAATAACAAAAATAATAACAGCGATGCAACGACCATTCTTATGATCAACTCAAACTCATCCGCAGCTCATCAAGCCTGTGTGCCCAACTCCCCGGCGGCGGTCAGTTTGGGGCATGCGGCAGCCAGCATTGCCACGCCTCCAGCCTCGGCACCAGCTCAAATTCTGGGTGCAGCCGGTCCAGCGCCTCCGCAGAAAATGTACTTCACCATGAGTCATCCGGTAAGTGCAAATCTATAAAGTACTACATATCAAAATTTTAAGATATGTTTTCAATCCGTAAAAACTTCAGGGAATGTGATGATTTTATATTATTAAATTTAGATATATAATGAAAATAAAATACTTAAATGAGAAATCGAGGCTTTACTCTTATTTCTGATACCTACAAATAAAATAAGATAAAAATCATATTTGTCAATATTTTTTTTTTTTTAATATTCGAAAATAAAAATCAGTTTAATGAAATATATTTCATTATTGTGGTTTTTGTAAATACTTTTTCGTTTAAAAGTTATTTATTTTTTTCCGTGTATTGTTTTCATAAATTACAAATTATTTAAGTAGAAAACGACAAATTGGGTTCTAAATATTGTTTTCTTAAATTGAATATATTATTACTTCTTGCAAACACTAAAATCTTTCTAACTCAAAACGTAGACAAAACAAATCCATATTAGCATTGTTCTTGAAGTTTGGAATGAATTTATTTATTCTTTATGGAAAAATAAAGTTTGCAGCATACTTTTGAGCTGATTAATGAAAACAGCAATACCAGATAATAAATTAGTTAATGATTAGCAAATTATGTTTATAGTCTAAATTTAAAGTCGTAGAGATTTAATTGCTTTAAATCCATTTACAAGTAAGGAAAGTAAATTTTGATTTATAAGTTTCCGTGACTTATCTATTACAGTATCAGATGCTGCCACGTACGCATCAGCCGAGCACTCCCAGCCTGGAGCACTTGCAGCTGCAAGACGCTTTTTTTCGCCCGGCTACCTCTTCAAGAAGCACAGCAGTGGCCTCGGGGTGCAGGGAGCGCCGCAGTTGCCTCCGGTTAGTGCGCAAGCGGCAATGTTGTTGCATGGATATGCGCCCAGCAGTCAGCACAGCCAGGAGCAGCCGCCGGCCAGTTCGCCGTCGTATAAATCAATGCCCTCCACACCGAAGTCGGCGACATATCATCTGAGTGCACCGCCCGATTCGGCAAGCAAGCGCAGCAGTTGCGACACAAATGCTGCCGAGGACACCGATGTCGATGTGGATGTGGATGCCGATGGTCATCAGTTTGTGTTGGCGCCGACGCCAGCGCAACTGGGACGTGCTCCGCTGCAGCGACGCAAGAATTTATGTGAGTAACCTGTCTTTGACTGCCTTTTTCAGAGAAGTTTGTCTAACGTACGTTCTTTTACCTTACAGCTCAAAGCAAATCGGACAACAATGTGGGCAATGCGAGTGGCGTATACGGGGGGCAGCAATGGGCAGCACATTGGACGCAAACTGCACTCGCCCACGATGACGGAGGGAGCCACCTCGTCGCCGATTATCGGACATGTGAATAGCAGCAGCCTCAGCTCCGCCTTGCCCACGCCCACCTCATCGACCACAACGCCCAACAGCGATGAGCAGTTGCCGCTAACGCCAACGGCCATCGTCGGGGCTGGCAGTAACAATCCGAGCGCACTCTCAAAGTCGCCGTTGAGGAATGTGCCCGCCTCGGCACCTGCCGTTGTGACCCACAAAAAGAAGAGCGATGAAGTAAACAAGTAAGTGCAAGAGAGTAAAGAGTAAATGCAAAAGAATATCTAATTGAACTCATCTTCTATAGCGTGCTCAAGCAAGTGGACTTTGACAAGAAGTACAGGGCTCTGCCGCAGTTCAAACCAGAGGATTGCCAATCGCCCAGCGCCATTGCAGTGCCGTCCTCGCCTCGCGTCTATGGCACCAACTATCGCAAGAAGAACGCTGTGCCGCCGCCAGTGCAGAAGCTGAGTATGTCATGAATGTTTAACCCGAGAAAGGACGTGTGACTAATATTGAATCCCAATCTCTTGTTTCTTTGTGTCCCCATCCTTTTGTTGTGCACAACAGTGGGCGAGGATGATTCGATTGATGAGCCCGCCTCGGCGCCACCGACAACCACACAGCGTTTCTTTGGTGCGGACTTTAACAATGATCTGAGAGGTAAAGCACATAGTCCACATTATTGCGATAGCCGTTCTGGAATTAATCTTCAATTTGCCGCAGAACTCGAGACCGCCGATCAAACGGGTCGATCCCCCCGCACACCCAAAACGCCGTTGCAGAGCGCACGCTCCGATGCCAGCGAGAAGGGACACCGCCGAGTGTTGGAGACGCGTCGCAATTTGGTCATGCAACTGTTCAACGATCACGGCATGTTCCCAACCACACAGGCAACCATTGCCTTCCAGGTGCGTATTTGCATAGCAAATAAGCTATTGATAATATACATCGACTTATTGTGTGAATTTCGTATTCGATTGCAGACCAAACACATCGATGTCTTTCCACGCAAACAAGATCTGCAGCTGAAGATACGCGAGGTACGCCAGAAGGCGCTGGGAAATCAGGTCTACACGCCACAATCGGACTCCAACTCGTCTTCAGCCACGCTGGGCGCCAATCTGAATACAGCGGCGTCAGGTAATCAACATTGAAAAGTAGGATTAATTGTAGTAACAAGCTTTTGCTTTGAAAACATCTGTTAAACTGAATTCCAAAATGTGTGCTTCTATCTGTTTTGATCTTTAAACCTTATGATTTCCAAAATGTGTACTTGTAATCTGTTCTGATCTTTTAACGTTGCGTAGAAAATGTTTAAGCCACAATAATTTAATAGTCTAATTAATTTCGATGTTTTGCTTTAGACTACTTTTGCTTGTGAGGATTTCTTTTTCATGTTTTAATTTGTTTTATTTTCTATTGTAAAAACATTGTATAGATGTTTTTCCATGTTACTATACGGCAGGTATGCACCAGCAACATCAACACCAACAACAGCAGCAATTGCAATACGCCGAGCAACAACAACAACAGCAGAGTCTGTCACAGGCGAGCCATGGAACCAAGCCAAACGATAATGATACCAAGTACAAGTGAGAAAATGTAAGATGCCGCTTTAACGAATTACAGGATCAGTCAGGACGATCAGGACGTAAACGAATTTGATTAGCTGCGAGTGACAAATTACTTAAAATTAGTAAACGAATTAAGCAAAACAACAATAATTGCAGCAACGCACACACATACACACACACACACATACACAGAAATACATCCACATTCAGAAAGATACAGCACATGCATCAGATGCATAAAGGCAACAAGAGAAATAGTTTATATTGAAAATAAAGAAAAGAAAGGAAACTACATATATATTAAATCGAAAGGATACAAAAATTACAAATTTTAATTACAATATGTACTACAACTGAACAGCAACAGAAATATTGAGAGGAAGTGAATTTATTAAGCAGCTTAATAAAATAAAACAAAAGGAAAGGAAAGTAAGGAAAGAAATTACTAGTTGGAAGATACATAGAATTTTTGAAGCATATATATGAAGTACATACATAATAGAAGAAGCATTGTATAATGATTTAGTTATTAATTTACAGGCAAAACAAATAAAAACAAATGAATACCGTAACAACAGAAAATACGAAATCGAAAGCTAAAACAAACATACAGAACACAAAACCGAAACCGAAATAGCGCATAAGCATTAAACCTAACTTAAATTGCACATTAATTTTGAAGTGTATTTAGCACAAGAATTGTATAAAACAACAACAAAACGATAAGAAAACAAAGTTAAATTGAGAACGTTAACGAAAATTGTAATCTATATATTGCAAAACAAATTGTAGATGTATTGTATAATTAGTCATAACGGTTTTAGAATGAAAAGAAACCGCACCGCAAAATGCTTTTAAATTGTCAGCTTTTTTCATTGGCAAATTGCAATTGGAAAAAGTGAAACATTTTTTTTTAAATTGTATGTACATTACTATTTTAATTATTATTATTATTATCATTATTACTATTATTTTTATTCTTGTACTATTTTCTGGCTTTTTTACACTGTTGTCTATTTAATTTGAATAAACAAATTTAATTTATATAAATACCACACATAATTATATACAGTTGTTAGACGGATCGTTCAGCAAATAAACAACACAACAACAAGTGCAAAACTGTCTATCGAACAACAACAGCAATAAACATTTGCAATTTAAAACAGAATGAAAATTATGATACACAAAACTGTCTTCCACTGTTGCTGCAATACTTGATTTATCAATATTCTAATTGTTTTTTTATGATTATTTTTACAAATTTAATTTTAAATTACGTAGCTCTGTGGAGTTTTGCTTATTTAATTGTATAAATAGAGTGTGTGACTGCGTTTAATTGTAAATTAAATAAATACATTTTGGCTTTCAACAATAATTATTATACTACCATATTTTATGTTAGATTGTACACTTAGTTATTAAACAAGCTTTAAACAAATTTGAAAGCATTGACAACAAATATTCAATGGCGTAATTCTCGATAATTATTTCGCAAGCAAAAGCAGAAGCAAAATGAAATGCCAGAAACTTTGTATTATTATATGTGTGCAACTTGAAGTGTTGTGTCTGTTAAACGTGCAAATGTATTGTATTTTTCTTTCAATCTAATTTTGATTTATCCTATTTTTTAAATTGTATGCATGTATCAAATGTTCTCCATATTCGATATAAGATATTCTCCCTAAATTATGCTAGAATCTGTTTTTTTTTTATTTTGCGCAGTCTCTTAATTCACTTTGCCATAGTTAATGATCTAATGCAGACACAAACACACACCCACACAGACACTCTTTTAATTTGTGTAATGGTTAGTTATTAAATAAATTGATTACAACTTTTTAAAGCTGCACTTAATTATAATTTAATTATAGTTATTTTAGTCTTTATGTTTCCTACAATTAGTTGAAAACAAAATTTTATATGATAAAAACATTTTAGAGTGTTAATGTTAATCAAAAACAAAAAAAAAAGAATAAAACAAAGTTTATAAGCAAATTATGCGTGTGAAATTATTGCAGAGATGCATTAACAAATGATTATAAATTAAAGTAAAAAGAGTATGCATAAAACTCGAGCACACTGAAATCATTGGTGATCTTTTTTGTTGCTTCGAAAAATACTAGAATCTGAATTTAGTATTTGGTTTGAACACATCTTAAAACTAAGCAAAACTAAGCATTACTGATAAGCGACTAAACACGCTACACCGGAACTCAGATAGCGAATTTGTGCCAATGAATACTCTATTAAAATCATACTCGTAATACGTAACAAATACAAGCAAGCTCTAGTGTAATAGAACCCAACCCTGATTCCAATTCCAATCTGAACACACTGAATGGATGGATGGATAATCCAATCATACTTCCTTCCATAACTCTGTCGGCATTCAAATTAGTCAATTAAGATAAGTGCAAGCCGCTAATATATTGGGCAAAACATAGAATCGCAATGTATAATTCACCACAAAAGAACTTGACATACTAGTTTTAGCTACCAGCAAAAAGAGAAAAACTGGAGAACTTATACTTCAAATACAAATCGTATACAATGAAAATCAAGATGAAAACCCCTTTTGGCAAATCAACAATTTCGACCCAACAAAATTTTTATGATGCAAAACTGGAACAGAACAAACAATGAACCAGAGAGTAAACAAAAAGAAAAAGAAAACAAATCTCGATGACATCCTCACATATACTCAAACCAAAAATGGCGTTTCGGATACAAAATTCTAAAATTCAGGTATTAAAAACAGATAGTGTTGTATAATGTTACATTTTTGAAAGCAAAATAAAATATTTAGCTATTTATAAAAAAAAACCAAAAATGAGAAAAACGTAAAAAAAAAATTGATGAAAAATATGGAACAAGTGAGTAAAATTTGCAGAAGCTTGTGTAAAATTTACAAGGTGCTTTTACAAGTTATTGTAGAAACCACATTTTGAAGGATATAAGTCATACATATGTACTATATATTTTTTCAAAGACCCCCAAACAAAACAAAAAAAAAAAAAAAAAAGAAAACAAAAATATAAACCACAACTGTATTTTAAATGCTTTTAAAGAACACTCGAATTTCAAATGAAAATGAAACTAGAATTCTGCTGTAAATGATTCGCAGAGATTCAAATTGAAGATGTTTTTATAGTTTTTAATCTGGAAATGTGTACTTACTTAAGTATTGTAGATCGGGGTTAAAAAGATTCGAAATATATGCAAAAAACAATTTGATGAAATTTCTAGAGGCAATCCTTAAAAAGAAACAGAAAGCATAAATAAAAAAAAATTATATTACAAAAACCAAAACAAAATAAAAACGTTACAAAAAAAAAAAACAATGTTGTTTGCAATTTGTTTGGTTGATTGTTAAACAAATATACTTAACTACATGCATATTGAAATGTGCTTATATTAAGTAATTAATTGCACAATTCTTAAATTAAGTTGAGTGCAAGTAGTGAAATTCCATTCGAATTATAATTTGCTAACGACCTGAACGCTTTGTAAAAAAATATAAAAAAAAGAGAATGCTACAGAAATCAATATTATAAAATGATTAACAAAGTATTTCATTTGTGTGAACGTATGTAATTACTAAGCAGTTATTGTGAACATATTTTTAAGCAAACAAACAAATTACAAATTACGACATACATACATATTTAGTATATACATACATACACACACATATATAAATATATATATATACAATAGCATATTTATAAATATTTAATATTTAATACAAATGTGTGCTGACCGTTGCATATTTTTCGGGAAGAGGCTTTCAAAATGCATTCACACAAACTTTCATGTACAACTCGATTTGCAGCAGGATATTTGCATTTTTTATGGACACACGGCTCCACTCATTAGATGCACACACACGCACACACAAACATACACACATACTCACACCCACACACACACTTACCTGCCACATGAACGACTACACGTGCAACAAAAAGTTTATACATATACATACATAAATTATAATAAATTTATTGAATAAAATGAAAATTGCATTCATAACAAAAAATAATTCAGTTCTGTTCAATGTGACTTGTTGAGATTGGATCGGGAAGAAAGTTCCTTCCTCTAGACGTCAGTTTCCTCGGGAACAGCTACAGGTAACTCTGCCTGAACAGAGCTCTCGATGATGGCACGAAGGGAGCTCAGAATGCTGATGTCGGCACAGTTCTTAAAGTTTTCTTGGGCACCACAGCCCATGGCACCGCTGCCATCCTCACACACTCCCCAGTTATTGCCTAGCATGGAATTGGTAAGTTCAATTTGATGGATAGACTTTCATAGTACTCGACAACTTACCCGCTGTGTAAGTCCAACGGAGAACGCAGTGCTTGCAGGTGACGCCACTGGGCACTTGCAAGGTGGCAACAATGCTGCCCGTTGTGGATCCAATATCTAAGCGATCGCTGTTATCGGCAAACAGCAAACGATGCTGGTTGAAACAGTCCTCAGACTCACTTCCAGCCTCATCCAAGTTGCACAAATGGAAGCTAAAGTAGCCCAAATGATTTGCGGTTATCTGCACGGTTACGTCGAATGTGCTCACTCCAATGTAGCTGTTGACAATCACACCCTGACCATATGTGCCGCCGTTCTCATTGGGTCTCGGCTGGCTGAGACTGTAATCGTCTCCACACAGTCCACACTGGCCATCGTTCTCTGTTTGTTTCTGCAAATAAGATTTCGACAATACTTAGCAAAAGGGTTTGGCAAACGAATATAACCAAATCTATTAAGAAATCAAAACAGTGCGGTATTTTTGTTGATATATACCAACTTATTATACCAAATAATAATACAACATACCAAAAATACTGCAATATATATCAATTTAATATAAAAATAATACTGCAATATACCAAATTAATATACCACGAATAATATATTATACCAAAAATACTACTACATACCAACAGATGTATTTCGTACATCGATAGTAAGGGTTTAAGAACAATGTCTTAAATAATTTCAATTCATTTTACTTACATATAAAATTTATCAAAAGAAATATATGTTGTCAACGTTGTCAATATATGTATATGTATTGTCAATCTAAGCAATTGGGTCCTAACTTCTGGTTCGGAGATGGCTCACTCAGTCTGTTCCTTACATTTTCTTTCGACACAGAATAACTAGTATACCAGTTAGAAATAGTACATACCCAAAAGCCGCCGCAATAGAGTGCATTATCATCATAGTTTTTGGAAGCTGAGGTATCGTAGCGCCAACGTGAGGATCGACCCACTGGACTCAACATCATGCCATGGCCTTCAATTTGGCCGATAGCACTGCACATTAGCAATACTAAAGTCGTAATACTAATCGGATTCATTTTGCTTAAAATTTTCTTTTTCACTGAACCCCAAACCCCATGGGCCAAGGCTTATATACTAGTCCATGGCTTCGGCCTTATCAGTTATCACTCGACAATAGTCACCATTATTAAGGAAGGTTTGGATTTTTTGAAATTGTTTTTACAGTGCCGCTTATATGATTCTTATCAGTTTCTTTTACTATATACTCTACGTTTATGAGCTTCAAATTTTGGGGAATCGTATCATTTTAACAATTTGGCCTCAAATTTTATTGAACAAAACAACTATGACACACTCAAATAATCCGAAAGATATGCGCCGTTTTCAACAATATTGACTCATTAACTTATAAAATTAATTGCAATTTCTCTTAAGATTATTTTTTATACTACATTTTTTTTTTATTTTACTCGTTAAATTTATTACCTTTCTTTTGCTATTGACATATTAACACATCTAGCTTTAACAAAATAATATTGGATATTATTACTCTATGATTTCAAATGTTATCTTTTTATTATTCATAATGGTAGCATTTCACGCAGTTTTCAATAAGTAGGTTAACTCTGTTTTTTTCAAAGTTTACTATTGAAAGCTTCAGCAAAACATGAGCAATGAAGGAACTACCCCAAGATAAGCTTGATAAGCAAGCGCCGTAGCAAAATTGTTTCAATTAGTATTGCCGCTAATTCTAACACAATAAAACTGATTTCCAAATCTGAGACATAAGATTTTGCGCTTTTATGAAAAAAAACCCAAATACTATATATTAATGGTGATCATATTTTTTTCTTGACACTTTTTAAATTTTAATAGCTAGGCGCTCGAATTTTGGTAAAAAGTTGCGTGAAGTTTGAAATGCTATTGTTGTAATGATATTTATTTTAGTAAATACATTGATTGATTAAATATTTAATTTAAATTTAAAGATGAACCACAAGATATCCTGCATTTTATTCATATTTTTTATTTTGGTATCTAATAATAATGAAAAACATTTAAGAAATTTATAGTCGACTGTACTCGACTGTAAAATACCCTGTACCCATTTTGAATAAAATCAAAACAGTGCGTTATTAATTTGAATATTATTATTATTAATAGTTTTAAAGCCAAATTAAAATAAGAAAAATATATTAAAGGCAATATTTGGTATATACAACATTCAAAATATACCATAGAAAGCAAAATATATTAGATCGTCAACCAAAGCAAGGCGTTTTTGCCAATAAAAAAATATTTTTTTAATAATAATAACTTCGACAATGTTTATCTGCTCTCAACCAATTATCGAATCTGAAATATTATATAATAGATATTATGTATTTACCAAAAAAGCTTTAATTAATTGCGTTTGTTATTCGAGTTTTGTCAATTTGTGGGGGCGGAAGTGGGCGTGGCAATCATTTGTAACAAACTTGATATGCGTACAAGCATAACAAATGCTGTCGAAAAAATTATGGTTTCATCTCTTATAGTCTCTGAAATCCAGTGTTTCATACGGACAGACAGACAGACAGAAGAATAAACGAACAGACGGTTCGAGCATGTTGTCAAAATTTAATGATTTCATTCTCATGCGAGCATTTTGGCGAACGAATTTGACGACGAACTCTCCATTAACGGGAACAATACAATTATACAAGGTAGTCTCGTCGGAAAAAGCTTTCGTCAGTGCGTTTTCGTTTTTCGACGCAAGAGGTTGTCTGCGGACGAATTTTTTTCCTGCAATTAACCCTTGTGCAAAATGACATTTTGCAATGTATGCCGTAGACACGGATAGAATTAAAACATTTAGAGAATTAGAGAATTCTCATATATATTATTAATATTGTTCATAAACAACTTACATTTTAAAAATATGTCAATTAGACATTAATATTAGCTTCAAAATACGTAAATATTAATATCATCATCTAAGGGCTAATGCGCATTTCATTGTCGTCTCGCTCACACTGCTGTGCTGAGATTCTTTCACTCGCACTCATTGTTATGATTATAGAGGGAGTGCTTTTGCCGACGAGACTACCTTGTATTAGTGTATCATGGACAACCTCTTGCGTCGAAATACGAATGCGCACTGACGAAAGCTATTTTCCGACGAGACTACCTTGTATAATTGTATCATAACCTTGTGTACCACGCTCGCCAACATGCTCGCCTGTGGATGGCCTGCTTAAGAGTGAAAGTCGCTCGCCATCAACTGACGATGCGAACGATAGTGGTAATTCGATCGTGCGTCGTCGTTTGAATGCGGCCAAAAAGCTGCCAGTGTAGTATGTGCATTAGGGCGGGTCAATTTGTTCCTGTCAAAAAAATCCTGAAAATCGTCCCCCATAATCGGAATCTACGAAGAATTCTAAGAAAATTTCACCATGAAACCATGTGTCTAAAATGAATTCCTAGTCCGCGCCGTGAAGCTTAAAGATTGCACTATGAGGTACATAAGGTATTTCGAGGTATTTAAGGCATTTTAATGTATTTAAAAAAAAATACGCATTTTCCAATTATGTTGGAGTCAATTCTGATTCATTTTTTTACAACAAATTTTATAATTTTTTTTTAAATTTATTTAACTTATAATTTTTTTTTTAATTCAACAAAATGAGCCAAACTTGCCATGTACTGAGCCACATATAAGAAAGTAGGAGCAATGCGTCTGTAACTTTTTAACGAAGTAAGGTATCGGTCTGAAAATTGAAATATATATTCAAAGGCATTTTAAGCAACTAAATAAAAGTAGGCGTGGCATGATAAAAGGCGGAATTTAATTTTATTTTTTCATTCAGGGATCATAACTATTATAGTTATTACTGTATATACCAAAATTCGTAACTCTAGCTTTAAAATTATGCTTGTTATTCGATTTTTTTGATTTGCAGGGGCGGAAGTGGGCGTGCCAAAATTTGAAACAAACTTGATCTGCGTGCAAACATAACAAATGCTGTCGAAAAAAAATTATAGCTCTATCTCTTATAGTCTCTGAGATCTAGGTGTTCATACGGACGGACGGACAGACACACAGACGGACATGGCTAGATCGTCTCGGCTGTTGACGCTGAATATATACACTTTATAGGGTCGGAGATGCCTCCTTCTACCTGTTACATACATTTCCTGACGGCACAAAGTTATAATACCCTTCTACCCTATGGGTAGCGGGTATAATTATAAAATTTGTTGTAAAAAAATGAATCAGAATTGACTCCAACATAATTGGAAAATGCGTATTTTTTTTAAATACATTAAAATGCCTTAAATACCTCGAAATACCTTATGTACCTCATAGTGCAATCTTTAAGCTTCACGGCGCGGACTAGGAATTCATTTTAGACACATGGTTTCATGGTGAAATTTCTTAGAATTCTTCGTAGATTCCGATTATGGGGGACGATTTTTGCGAAAAAAAATTGACCCGCCCTAATGTGCATATATTGGGAGAACACTGTAATGATTAAAAACATTTAAACAGCAACACTTTGTTGCTTTACATAGTATGCGCACATCTCGAGGGAACACTGTTCCAAAATATGAACAGTTAATCAATGATGCTTTCGTTACAGTTAACTGCAATACTTTGTCGCTTTACATTCCGACTCGAGTGCATGCATATGTATGTATATGCACATAAGACTCTCTCTCTCTCTTGCTAATATGCTTTGTCGCATATTCTAAGAATACATAACATAAAATGTAATACATAACTATGCAGCAGCTTCGCTGCCGGCATAGACGGCTTCACCGCGTGCTTTACTAATTATGTACTTAGGCTAGATCATGCTTTGATTTTTTCTAATAAATCATTATCAAAGTGAAAACCAAAAGGTACAGACGTGCCAGTGTCTCAATTAATATTCTCGACACGTGCCTACTGGAGACAAGTACAGTCATCCCACATGGTGACCAAGACGGTCATCACCACACCAGGTACTGGTAGCTACTTATAGCTATTACAATGATGGCTATTACGAGGGTTGCTATTTAAGTTTCTGGCCTAGATCCCTGCTAGACATATTATGACCAATTGGCTATTTCCCAAAGAAAGTTTGAACTTTTATCGATAAAAGCTCCATACAACTTTGTCATGTGTGATCACGTTTGATACGATAAGCGAATAATCAAAAAGTTACCTCAGTCTTCGTTTAGCTTTCATCCTGCGCGGACGCTTTTTCTTTCGGTCCCTTTTCAGCCCATTTCGATCATTTCAGCGGTTTTTTCCCCTACTTTCCCACTATTTTCTCTAGCCCACAGGCACAAGAAAAATAGGAGATCATGGCCAGCACGTCCAACTCACCACCAGACGAACAACTGCCTCTTCAATCAATTCGGCTACTTCAAAAATTAATAATTCAAAATTGGAAAGCACATCCAACAAAATGAACACTGCAAAACAAACGAATAAAAAAAGTGTGACCAGTTCTGAAGCCACGCGCTCAGAAATAACGGACAAAGCAACAAAGCTGAATAAAACGGAAAAAGTAAAAACACCAACAATCACCATGGATAACGGAACTAGCAAGGAAAATGTAAATGGATACTTTTACAACGACAACCACAAAGGCCCTTACGCGGTATATCTGGAAAAAACTTTAAATGGAAATGGCGGAGCCATAAACTCCATCGAGCTGGCGGCTTTCTGTCGTCAAAAGGAATAGAGGGCACAGAGGAGATTAAGAAGATGGGATACGGACGGTGCAAAGTCTCTTGCGACTCGGCGCAGGCCGCTAATAACTTGGCTTACTGTGGCGATTTAGTCGCGGGCTGCTACGAGCCGAAGATCCCTCGCCACCTAGTAAACACGGCTGGCATTATTTTCAATATTCCTTTAAACCTTTCAGATTCCGATATTTTGAAAAACATTAAATCTGACATCACAATAGACCAAGTCGAACGCATAATGAAAAAATCTAGAATTGACGGATAGCTTATCCCGACTGGACGAGTAAAACTGTGGTTTAATGGAGCAGAGATTCCTAAAGAGATAAAGCTTATGTACTCTAGACTGTCTGTTCAGCCGTTCATTTATTTTTGCCAATGTTTCTGCTGTTTCCGGTTTGGTCACCTGGCTAAACATTGCAAGAGCAAGGCCAGATGTTTTAGGTGCGGCCTTGCACATGACAAGCAGGATCCTTCCGGCCAATGTCATGCATCAACTGCAAGGAGCAGCATGTGGCGACTGACCCAAATTGTCCGGCGAGAATAAAAGAATATTCGATTAAAAAAATAATGGCTTCCGAAAATATCTCTAGAAAGGATACAAAAACTAAATTCCCCTCCATTTTTCAGAAAGCTTCACCCCTCCGCTCGATGCGTTGAACTTTCCACAGCTACCCAAGCAAACAGGCAACCCCAGATCGGCCAGATCCTCTAATTCTTCACTTCAGAGTACGCCAGTCCAATCCTTTTCAAATCCTACACCAGTGAGAGCAGCCAGCCCGAACCACTTCTTTGCTGAAGAGAAACTCAGTCAGTTAGGCACCAAAATTGCTGCCTTTGTAACTGAGTGCAGAACCACAACCAGTCTTTTTTCTGCTTTTCTCGTGGAGCTTAGAGATTTTATAAATTCAGCCAACCCAGAAATAGATGCATATAAAATAGCTAGCCAACTCTCTCTTGGAAACATCTTACCATCATGAAGATCCTCCAATTTAACATCCAAAGCCTGACCTACAACAACAACAAACAACTCCTATATATGTATCTCGACAACAACAACATAGACATAGCTATTATTTCAGAAATCTGGGTTATGGACAACAGCGATTGTAGCATACCTGATTACAAATTTTATTGCAAGCCTAGGGAGGACGGATATGGAGGGGTAGGAATATATATTAGAAGCAACATACCCTTTAAGATACTAAATCCCATTACCAAAATTGAATGCGTTGGTATTAAAACGCTAAATTTGAAACATAACCTAAATATCTTTAGTATTTATTCTTCCCCCTCCATCTCAGCTGCGGACGTTGGACTTGGTTTGCAGAGTATCTTTCAATTTGCAGCAGGTCTTAATAACCCTTCTCTAGTCGCGGGAGACATAAACGCCAAGTCAACATCTTGGGGTAGCCCAAGCTCTAACTCCAAAGGCCAACTTGTGGAAGATGCTGCCATGGACGCGGGCTTTATTTGCCTTAATGATGGTTCCCCCACATTTTCCCGTAGCTTAAACCAATCCTCCGTCTTAGATCTAGCGTTTACCAACTCAAGAGCTAGCAATATTAGTCCTCAAACAGTCCTCATTTCAAATCGCAGATGCCTTCGTTGAGTGTGAATTCACGAGCCTGGAAGACCTAAGCGAGAGTGTTAAAAAACTCACAAAGCAGCACACTATTATAATTAGTTCGAAAAATAGATATAAGCCAAAGAAATGGTGGGACTCAGAAGTAGATAGGTTGTTTAGATTAAGAAATGCTTGCAGGAAAAAGTTTTACAGCACAAAAAAGAGAGAAGACGCACTGAAAGCTTTTGAAGCAGATAAAAACTTTCAAAATCTAGTTAAAAATCGCAGAAAGTCCAGCTTCCAAGAATTTGTGAACGAATTTTCCTCAGCTTCAAATATTTGGGCCAAAATTAAAAATATAAAAAACTACAAAAAAGTTAAAAGAATTGATAACAAATGGACGGAAGAAGAGGATCAAACCTTTCTTCAAAGTGTAGTAGACACCGCAAGACCTATGTGCCCCCAAATCGTTAGCAACGGCGTAGAAGACACCGACCCTCGTAATCTACCCTTCGACTTATCGGACTTCAATGAATTTGTAAATGCCAACTCTGCCAGAGGTCTTGATGGCATTTCATATAAAATGGTTCAAAAGCTGGATCACAGAAGGAAATGCTGTTTCCTGGAGATGCTAAACAAGAAATGGTCCATGGGCGTCATTCTTGAAAGCTGGAGAAGGATTGGAGTAGTCCCCATCCCTAAGAAAGGTATGGACACCTCAATAGTAAGCAACTACAGACCGATTTGTCTATTGAGTGTCCCTTTTAAAATACTAGAGGGGCTAGTGAAACAAAGAATGGAGGAGCATATTCGCGCGAATTTAATAATCCCAGAGAGATCATACGCTTTTCGCCGCCAGAGATCTACAGCCTTGTGCATCAATGATCTAATAAATAAAGTTCAATCACTGAAGTCCAAGCAATATCAAGTTTTAGCAGCATGTCTAGACCTCAAAAAAAGCTTTTGACTGCGTAAACATAGACATCCTCCAGTGTAATCTAAACAAACTAGGTTTTGATAGGCATTTGGTCGAGTGGATTGCTAGCTTTTGTAGTAGGACGTGTGCCTACACACACATATACATTAACTCGATGCTCTCTCGGCTATACGAACTCTCTCTCGATATTGGCTCTCTTTATCATTTCTCTCATTTCGCATTCGATGTTATACATACAGTGGATCACAGCTTATTTCAACCACCACCAACCGACAACTTTGAGTCAGTGTACTAGCCAAACTAAAAGAGATATTAACTTTATTTAAACGCAGGATTGAAGTTTAATGTGTTAACATACCAGATACTTTTCCATTTATCCATTAATTTTTTGTTTACTATATAAAATTATTCAAAAACAAAAAAATGCCAAAAAAAAGTACCACAGCTTATTTCAACCAGCAACTTTGCTGCTGTGCAAAGATCAGTTTCCTAGGAAAATAACGGTTCTTTTTTTTATCTATTGCATTGTGTATAGTATTTTTAATGCTTAGAAGTTAGATTTTCGACATTTTAAGGTTTAGATCTCAAGAGACACGCGTATTTTACAAAATGGGTCCATGAACCACAATTGAGAAGGAAAATGACGTCATAACTCCTTTAAAGAATGGATTATCCCGTCCAAAAATTTATGAAATGATGCATCTGAGTGTTTAGACGGTGCAGAGCATCATTAACAGTATTTTTTCGCGAAAATATAGTGCATTAAAAGGCCAAAAATGTACCCATTGAAATTTTTAATGAGACCGACGCGCGATATATTGTCCGGAAAATCGGGAAAATCCAAAATTTTCGCCACCAAAATTGGCCAGTGTTATAGAGGAGTAATTGAGTAAGGCGTGCCAACCAGAATCAATTCGAGAGTACTGCGGGAAAGTAACTTTAATGACAGTATAAGGCGCAAGAAACCGTTTATAAGGCGCGCGAATCAAAAGGCTCCTTTGAAATTTGTCAAGGAGCATGTGGAAAAGGATAAAAACTTTTGGAGCTTAGTCATATTTGTGGACGAGTCCAAAATCAACATTTTTGGCTTGGTTGGAGCTCCATATGTCGATCAGAATCCAAATTCCGGGCTTCAAAACATAAATTTAAAGCCTACAGTCACGCATTACGGTGGTAGCGTCGTGGTTTGGGCCTGTAAGTCCACAGCCGTAGTCGGAAAACTCAATTTTATTGACGCGACCATTGACTAGACTCAACACCTAGAGGTACTGAATGTCCATTTGATCCAAAGTGCAGATAAACTGGGCATTAAGGATGATTTCCGCTTCTACCAAGACAATGACCCTAGGCTTAAGGCAGGAATTAGGCAAGATTGGCTAATGTGCAACTGTCGTCATGTCATGAAACCATCAGCTCAGTAACCTGACATAAATGTTGTAAAAAAATTTTTGGTCCATTTTGGACCAGAACATCGGAAAAAGGCCAATTTCCAACAAATCTAACCTTAAAACGGCTTTAGTGGAAGAATGGGACAAAATTAGCCCCTATATCACAAAAAAAATGGTGGAATCTATTCCAAACTGTCTGGAAGGAGCTATTAACCAAGAAGGAGGTCATACGAAATTCGAAAAACACAGTTTAACATATTTATATTTAGTTATTTTCAGCTGGTTGAAATAAGCTGTGGTACTTTTTTTTTGCATTTTTTTGTTTTTGAATAATTTTATATAGTAAACAAAAAAATTAATGGATAAATGGAAAAGTATCTGGTATGTTAACACATTAAACTTCAATCCTGCGTTTAAATAAAGTTAATATCTCTTTTAGTTTGGCTAGTACACTGACTCAAAGTTGTCGGTTGGTGGTGGTTGAAATAAGCTGTGATCCACTGTAATTAAGCTACGAGTCGGCACAACGAGCGTCATGATCAGACTCAAAATGTTCGCGAAAATTCTGACAGAGGAGAGGGTGTTCACCAGGATTTGTTAAACACCATTAGAAAGCCGCAAGAAGAATTACGTTTAAGCAAAGAGGAATTGCGAAATTCTCAGTACAGCGCAGCTGCACATCAGATATCTACAACAGTAATAGACAACAACAACGGCGCCACACAGTTTTCACGCGCAGCTGCATAGCTTTCGGCGCCAGAAGTCGCGAATTTGGGCGATAACAACAACGACAGCAACGGGATCGACACAAACAACAACGCACAGTGGTTGCGTCCATAGGCCAAAAATAAAAAAAGTCATAACAACAAAAATGTACGAAAAGTAAACAAATCGTTTCTAAATTGTCCAACCTTTTTCATGGCAAACTAGATTTTTCTGGATATCTAACGGTTCTTTCTAAAAATAGAATTGAAGTTGCGAGAAGGTAGTCATTTGCACAGCACAGCTTGCGCGCATCGCGAATTTTCCACAACAAAACCGAACTTTGAAGTGGTCAGTTCATTTATTACGTGTCCAAGTTTATAATATTTTTAATGGATTTTGAAGTTGAAGGTATTTTCTAAAATTTGAGATATTATAAAAAAAACGTACTTGTTAAACTCTTCTTGTTATATTAATTTGAAATAATACATGTTTTTTGTCTATATTTTGAACATCTTTTTTATGTATAGCTAAAGTTTTAGTAGTGACGCCACAGAACGCCACAGTTAAGTTGTATACCAATGTGTTTGCCTGGCTCTAAAGGTAATAAATGTGTAAATTTTTTTTGCAGAAAATTGCAGATGAGCTTACAGTCGTAAAAATTCTAACACCGTCTTAACATTTTCAGGGTCAGTTTTGCACTAAAAAAATTTGTTTTCGCTCGTGTGCTTGTGCTGTTGCCCTGTCTTCGTCTATTGAGTTTGTGTTTATTAATAGTTTTTCATTTTTTAATAGTTTTGATTCATATTTTGTTTATTCCCTTGCTTTAAACTTTAATAGGTTCTTCTTATAAGTGTGTATTCTCACGTTTATATGTTTTTAATGTATGGTGCAGCGAAGAAGGTAGCGCCGTTGAAAGGCGAACAAAATTGATTGAAGTTATAGAAACAAATATTATTAAAAACGGCTATATTGTTGATAAGAGTGAAGTGTAAAATCGAATTGAATACGTTTGTAAGAGGATTATAACGTTTTGGGTTAATTACAAACGCATGAAATCTTCAATTCTCCAATATCAATATGATTGGTTGGATGAAAAGGAATCAATACCGATAACATGCGCCCAATCAACATCAAAAAATCTGATGTTTAGAATATTTTTATAGATTTTTGGTGAAAACGCATGTACATCTTTGATCTTTGGTGTACAGAAGTGAGCACGAATGAAGAAAAAACTCGAAGAGTAACTATGTTAGTTTGGTAGAAGAAAGCAGCAATATAATTTAAATAATTATGTATATATAGTATATCTTGGATTCTAATATTAAATTTTAGCACTGTAACTCCACCGGAAGAATTTTGGCGCACAATCGGCATATAAGCCATAATAAGGTTGTATGGGAGCTATAGGATATAGTCCTCCGATGTATCCAATTTTTTTTACTATATATACAAATTATTTTTTTAAATTTTAGGGAGCGGCCAAATAATTCCCTCCTGCCCATGGGAAAAAAGTTACCTCGGCAGAAAAATGAAATTAACCCGTGAACATTTTCGATTTTACAACTTTCGACGTGGATTATAACGTCAAGAGTTCATCAATGAAATCTTTGTATGGCGATGAAGCACCATCCTATAGCACTGTGAAAAACTGGTGCAATGAATTCTCTCGTGGCCGATGCTCGCTCGAAGGCGAAGGTCGCCCAAAACGTGGAATTGATGGGTCACCCGCCGTACAGCCCTGACTTGGCACCTAATGACTTATTTCTGTTCCCGAACATCAAGGTAAAAATGCGTGGTCAACAATTTTCGTCGCCGGAAGATGCTGTTGAGGTGTTCAAAATCCATGTATTGGAGGTGCCTCAATCGGAGTGGGAAAAGTGCTTCGACAATTGGTTTGAGCGCATGCAAAAGTGCATTAATCTTGCTGGAGAATACTTTGAAAAACAATAAATCCATTTTTATGAAAAATATTCTCATTTTCATTATTAGGCCAGAAACTGCCCCTTAAATACGGCTGGTAGCGTGAGCTTGCGCAGCGGCAATACGTCGCAGTCTGAGTTTCGTCAGTGTGCCCATGTCGCCTTCATATCTACAGCTGGCAAAAAAAATGCGATCTTAAGATGGCATTATACCTCTGTTAGGATGGCGAACTGACAATCGAACATTTCTGCTTCCAGCGTGCGCTGCAGAACGCCAGCGAGGAGTTTGAGACAATGTGCATCGACCAGCAGTTTGGGTGGTGCATCGCAAATGGATGGAAGCTGCCAAGCAGCAACAACTCATGTCGCAACTGAAGCAACCTCAGTTCCAGATCTATTCGATTATTAGGAAGTGCCACAGATTCCTTTAGGAGATCAAGTATCTGACAAGCGCTTTGGCAAGCCAATGACACCCAAGTCAGTCCGCCACCACAGAGCTGAACTTTGACCATGGTCGTCAAGAGGAATGCGCAACAGTGGCAACGGTTCCCAAGACAGCCAAACTGCACGCAGGTGCCTTGAATGCAATCAGCACCCAAATCAATGAAAGACATCAATGCTCGATCAGCAACAATTGTGGATATTATAATTTGTGCTCTTTGTATGTTGAGCATCAAGAATTAGAATCAGAATTTTGCAATGAACGCATCGAATAGCAAGACAGACAAATTCATTTGCACGGTATGAGCGACACATTTATTTTCAATTTGAAGCAAGAAATTCTAAGGTATTATTTTTAACACACGCTATGATATTGTATTAGGACCGGATTGCCAATGGCATGTCGTGACATAAAAAAGAAGGATAAGGAGAAAGAAAAGGAGAAGTAAAAGCAACCTATCGATAAGAATGCTAATGCTAAGAACTTGAACTCAAATGATTTCAGCTATCATTGCATTGCTGCAGGAACAGTTGTTCAGCGAGTTGCCCATGAAAGTCACACCAAAGCCACAGGAAATTGTTGTCATGAATCGTCGCAAGGACCTCCTCGGCGTGTCCAGTTGCAAGTGTGAGTCCTGCTGCTGCTCCAATCAGTTCGGTTTAGTTCCAGTCTATGCATAATACTAAAAATGTACGAAACACCATATTTGGTATATTGACGTAGTACTACTACATGCAAAATATACCATAGAGTGCAAAATATAAAAATAATGCATAATGTGTGCAAGAATTGAGCCAAATCTCAAATAAAATTTTGTGGAAGAATTAAATTTTATATTCGAATTTAAGATAACATATTTTTAAAGCTAGATTCTCTATAAGACAAAATCGTTTGTTAAACTTTGCTTGCCAAATTTGTTAACCCCTTAAAATTTAATTTATTCCAATTTTCCATCTACAAGTTGTTGACAAAGAACAACCAACTTGAGTACTTTACTGAAGTATACTATACAATCTCAATTATCAATGTACATAGATTATTCGTAACATGTATTAGAAATTTTCTGTATAGTTTCGGTAATAAATTGAATATTGGCCTCACTCACAACATTTTCGATTTTAATATTGTGCGAACAGTTCCCATCTGATCCTCGACTAAAAATGACAATGCCAATTAGCCAATGAATATCTAATTTAGGATAATAAGCGGTTAAGCTATTTCCGCTATTGCCTTCACAAATAGTTTGATTATCCTTTATATCTACGTGAAATTGGGCAGATTGAACAGAAAGGTTTCCATTTAATGTTGCCTCGACAGCAGTAAGTCTAAGGCGTTGATAATCCTTAGACATCGCATAAATTGCTCCCTCTGTAATTGTTTTATCCGCAGTCATCTGAATGTTGATTCCCGGTAGGCAAACAAAACCGTACGATGAATATAGATTCCCCTCAATATGTAAAAGAGCCATATTGGAAGCTACGTACCTAAGTAGATACAATTATTATTAATAACAACAAATATGATATAAACAGAATGAAACTTACGGATTTCTTATTATCGCTTTAACTAACCAAGCACCTCGATCACCTCTTCTCACGAATCTTGTGGTGTTGGTTACTGGCACCACAAGAAAACGATGTGTTTCATTATTCACAACATCATTAACGCAATGAGCTGCAGTCAATGCGAGATTATGCCGAATTAGAGCACCACCACAAATGTATTCAAATTCTGAAATGCTTTTGTAATAAATGGCAACAGGCCATGAAGCTCTGATAAAGGAATTGCCTCTTGTAGCTAAATAGGTTCGGGATTCATCATATCCGCAATATGCAGAGCAATAGTTTCCTCTATCACCAGTAGTTTTCCAAGTTCCATCGTTAAGGCACTCTAAACTAAGTTTCTGATCATTTGGTCCGTATCCAGGCACACAATCAAAAGTAACTGTAGTTCCAGGTAGCCAACCGTTCTTCGATTCGCAATTCATATATCTTTGATCCTTTGAGTGGCACATTGGTATCAACGTGTCTTCACAAAACAATTCTTTAGTGCTGCACATTTCTAAATAAAATAAAAAGAAAAGGAATTCTTTATTTATATGTAACTGGTAGAAAATTCTCTTTACGCACTTCGGCAACTTGGATTGCTGTAATTACTGAAGTAGTCCCATGTATTATTGCGGCACTCAAATGTTCTATCACGAATAATTTCTGGGAATAAAATAAAGTTGTTTGCGCAAGCAAACTTAACGCTTATGTCATTGATGGGTGGTTGCAGGCTCATTGTACAATTTCTTCCTCCATCTTGACATCCCAAAATACGCAAATTATCTGAATTGTCATCATATGTATCTATTTGGCACCCAAAGGCTTCATTCGTTTTTGGAGTTGCATTGGGAAGTGTCGCATTTTCACACTTTGGTAATTCATGTAACCATCTTCCATTTCCATCGATCGTGCACACTTTCCACCTTATACCTTTCAATGTTTTCTGAGGATCGTCGCACTTGAATTCAACTGCTTCATTAGCATACACAAAATAATGAGTTTTTTTTATTTTCCTTATAGGAATACAAATTAGTGAAGCCTTTAAATCTTAATCCGTTTACTTTGGTCTCTTCACAGGTAACTGGCGATTTCGGTACCCAGCTTTCGGTATATTGACAATGGATTTCCAACTCATCCGCGCCATCGAGGCAATCATACTTGTTATCACACAGTTTCCGAGAGTCGATGATGACTCCATTGGCACATTGAAAATTGGGATATCGAGCGTCAATCATACACATCTCTACAGATTCGTCTCGGCCATTCAATACAGCTGAAATCTAGAAATAGAATGGAGATTAACAAATGCATGCATTCTATACAATAATGATGAATTTATGAATATCAAAATAAAAATTCCCGATACCAGAAGAATTCATCCCAGAAATATGCTAATAGAAAGGGCTCAGTTATCAAAGTCTTTATCATTACTTCTATAACTTTAGCACATTTTCAAATTTTATATCTTGAAATATTCTAACCCATTTTAAAGCCATATAAATTAATGTTAGATACCAGCCATCTGTTTTAAATACTAAATGCCTATGTTGCAAAAATGTGAAAATAATTTAATTTCTATTTTACATCTCAGAAGAAACAGACTCCTAAGACAAACAATAAAATATCAAATTAAGTATATATATTATAATTGGTATATTCAGTGACAACTCTCTTCTCTTCGACGTAGAGAAACTCTCGTTTCACTCCGCTTTTGCCGAATATTAAATGAGATCGCTAAGGGACTTTTTACTATTTTTGAGCTATTATTACTTCTGACAAATATTCATAGATCATTCATATTTTTATATGTATATAATAGCAGTTCTCATTGGAAAACTGCTATTTCTGTTAAATTAATATTAATTATTCAATTAACTTATTTTTTAAATAGACAGATTGTAAATAAAAGAAGAGAAAAAAAAACATATATATTCTTGATCAGCGTCAACAGTCGAGACGAACTAGCCATGTCCGTCTGTATGTCTGTCCGTCTATCCATATGAACACCTAGATCTCGGAGTTTATAAGAGATAGAGCTAGATTTTTTTCCTTCACGTTCACAACTTTACTTCACTTAATTTCAATTTAATGTACACTCTATTTGTTCTACACCTTCCTTTTATACCTCTCAAAATTCATATGGATAGAAAAATTGTGTTTTTATATAAAAAAAAAAAATAATTTAACACCAGCTTATCATTTTAAATATTCGGCAATGCTAATAAACCATCCTTAAACTATGTAAAAAATGGAATATTCTTATCGAAAAGAGCTCGAAAAGTTCATATCAGCAAGCTCATGGGGGCTTTAATGTTACTTTTCAAATTTGTTTATAAACAACATTTTTGTTTTTTTTGTATTCGGTTTTAGTGTTCCTTGGAGTGCTCTATTGGAATCCGCTAAGAAGAACATATGTATGTATACTTTTAAATTGAGATTCAATATGTTCCTTTGGGAGCAACGGAGACTGTGGCTGGCATCATTTTTTCAGGCCTAATCGTTAGAGTAGGAAATTAACATAAGTTAAGTAAAAACTAAAAGTTCCCAGCTCAGTGAATCAATCAGTCAATGTAACTCAAACCATTCCAATCTTCAAGAAATGCTTTACTATGTATTTTTAACTCTGAAAGTTCAAAAATCAAGATTTTGGTCTCAGCACACTCAATGACCAATGTCCACAAGGGACCGAAAGGGAGAACGAAAATAGTGCTTATGTTAAGTGCCAAGGTCTAAGAGCTGGCATGATTTACGACAAATTTTTCTTTAATCAGATTTGTACAGTACACTACAGCTGAAATGTGTTTCTATGACTCATGAAACTAATTTGCGTCGGTCATACAAATAAGGCAATAGAAGCTTTCTAATTGAAACTTCCATTCAATAAAAAAAGACTAGCAAACAGCTATCTCAACTATTTTGACTACATTTAGTTTTTCAAACTTTCGTTTTAAACTTACTAAGAGAAAATGAAATGTTTGGCAAACCGATTTTGTAGATCCATGGTTTAAGTTCTTTGCATCCCCAGAAATGCATATCAGTATATTTTGAACTGAAGTATGCAATATATATAGAGAGTATTCACAATAGTTTATATAAAATGCTCTAAACGTATATTTGGTTTCGTTTCAGTTAATAAAGTGACTTATGAATGTGGCACTTAAGCTTCAATGGAATCAACCTCGACGGGGGCAACTGGCTGGACAGCAGGCTTAGCCAACTCCTTGACCATGTTGCGGCCCCAGAAGATGCTCACATCAGCACAGTTCTTGAAGGTCTCCTGTGGACCGCAGCCCAGAGAGCCAGTACCATTGTCACACATACCCCAGTTGTTGGCTACAAAAATAGAAGAATTCCCATTAAATTAGTGAACTTTTGAGCATGACTCTAAGGTAATTTACCTCCAACGTAGGTCCAGCGAAGAACACAGTGAGAGCAGGTGAGACCCTCTGGCAGCATGACGGTCACATCGAATTCACCACTCTGGGTACCAATCTGCAGCTTGTCGCTTCCGTCGGGGAAACGCAGACGATGCTGGTTGAAGCAGGCCTCGGATTCACCACCAAAGGTATCCAAGTTGCAGAGGTTGAACTCAAAGTGTCCCAAATGGTTGGTGGTGATCTTAACGCCCACATTGATGGCATTGGCAGCAGCATAGCTCTTGGTAATGGTACCCGATCCACCAATGGATCCACCAATCTCATTGGCACGTGGCTGAGAGGCTGAGAAGTTGTCGCCACACAGTCCACACTGTCCGCCATTGTTGGCCTGGGTCTGAATAGTCAAAATAATGGAGTTAGTCAAGAACATAAAACATCACTTGGCTGGTTGAATACTCACATACAAACCACCGCAGAACAGCTCGTTGTCGTTGTAATTCTGAGGAGCAGAGCTATCGTAACGCCAGCGGGAAGAACGACTTGGCGGATTGAGCATCATGCCGTGAGCATCAATCTGGTGCAGGCCAATGGCCAAGAGGAGAGCCACACTGAGCAGGTACTTCATGGTGTTGACAATTTCAATTTCACTTTCACTTTGCCAGCACCTGAGCTGACGAAGGCCTTATATTCCCTCATCATTATCTGAGCAGCGATTATCGGCTGAAGAGTTTTACGATGTCCATTCAACTGCCACTGAATGTTATCAATTTTTTGAGGGCAACATACAACATCAACGTGAATAAATAATAATAATATTCTGCTCTCACGAACTCGAATACAAAATAGAGTACCACACAATATTGCGCGGCTCCACTTGAAGAGTCACAATCCTCAGGAATCTCGGATAACCATCTCTAAGTGGCACACTAAAAAATTATCATAAAACTGTCAGCACAAATTCAAACGTCATGAATGTAAACCAACCACACTTATTTATAGATATATACAAATCGACCTAATCAACCGATTTCACAAAGTGCAAAACAATTGCTAGGGGTTCAATTCAGCAGATCTGCGCCTATAAGCTTATCAACATGAAGTCGAGTAGACTCTCTGCTAATCTGATCGATTCTACATCTGTTTATTTACACATACTTATCAGCCTTATCAACAATAATTATCTGATTTTAAGTATTTCCGTACCGATTACACTTAGCACCACAGATCGGGTCGATTTTCGGCAATATTCAATTAGCTCATCAGTTTTGGAAGTCATTCATTCATAAGTGTTACTATGTTGGAAATGTTGGAAACACGAAAAATATATTAATTATTTAAAAACTCTTTTTCACGATTATTTTGAAACATTTTTTTTACATTAATATCCCATAAGGAACCTTTTTTTTAAAAACATATACAACTAATAGATCACAAATCATTGACATGCCCTTTACGTTGATAAGACACACAAACTAAATAGTTTTTGGTCTTACTTGTTTCCAAATACTATCTACTAAAATTTAAACGTTTTAATGAGTGCTGTGCAAATTTAATCGTAACTCGATTATTACTTTGGCTTAATAATTAATAATAAGAATTTAAATCGCTTATTAAAGACACTTTTTAACAAGCAAAAATACTTCGCAAGGTAGAAAGTCGCTAAGTGTTATCCTGACTCTCTGGTATAGAAAACAACTTAAGATAAATGCTGTGCAGGAATGAAACATGTTTGTATTTCCACGAACTCTTGAAGGCATCGAATTTAGGTACATACTTAAATTATAAAGTTACTATAACACACCACTCAATAAGTTCCCGGCCCAAGAGGGAAAAACACAACGCTTCTCCAACCTTTCGATGACATTTTTGTGGAAGGATGAACTTTTGCCCTCAAAATAGCCCTCAGTATCGGCAATCATCTCCTCATTTTTATTTTGTAATGAATTTATTGAAATAGTAGACAGAGACAGGATTGCTCCAACTGACCTTTAAACTAAATTGTTTATAAATAAAATGATAAAATAAACTTTTTCTAGGCCCTTTTCTTGCAATGTGTCATATGTTAATATGTACTGATTACCATAAATAAAATGTATGGAATTTACAAGCAACCACTCGATGAAATCGAGAACGCTTCAAAAGTGCCCAATCAACAAGTGGAATTCCAAGCAAACATAAATCAGCAGCGAGCTAAAATAGCGAAACTCATGTGTGCCACGTATTCCGCTTCTAGAATCCACTAAACATTCTGTGAGGATGACACCATACTGAGCTGCTCTTTTCCTATATGTGAGGTACATCCAACGTTCCGCTGGTATTTTAGCTGCTACATCTCATTGGTATTTGTTGTTGTCGTTGCCCACTAGACGCCCCCTGAAAAAGTTAAAAAATTACACATCATTTGGTAAGGCAGCAAATAATATAGAATCAATATTCGCAACGTACATATTATATAAAAGTAAACAGAAATTAGGTTCTCCTGCTTATGAAGCCAAGGAGCAGGAGTCAGTTACTTAAGTCAGCTGAACAACAAGGCGGCTTAACGCAGTCAATTTGAATCCAAACATGACTAAGTTATAGTTCACATAAGAGCCAAGGCTACCACTGCATCAAAATTTGCAAAGTACTTTTTCAACTGTAATTTAAAAAGTGATTATCAAACTATGATCATTCCAAGATCTATATTAATTTCTTTTGTCCCTGAAGAGCACAAATCGTTGCAATTATAGTACTCTGACAGTAATCAGTTATGGTTCCCGCTTGCCTTTCAGAGATCTAAGACAGGCTGTTCACAGAAAGTCTCGCAAACTTCTCTTTTGTATTTCCGAATAGTAAGCTTAAACAGTAAGAAATCGAATCCAGTCCACGATTTCTTCAATGCACACATTTTTATACATAGTATGTGAAATATAAATAGTTTATATCCCACTTATTTATTTTAATACTTGTTGCTTATCAAAGTTGTAAATAAGAAGTATATATTTCTTAATCAACCAGACGATATACATAGTGCGTCTACATGAACGGTTATTTGTTACGGACTTTGCCATAAGAACGAGATAAACAAATCTTTATGCTAATACTTGAGTGACTTCTACGCAGTTGCCTTTAGCGATGTTCCCTTTCGCCCCTTCCACAGCTCAAATGTATTAATGTGATACTAATTGTTGCCCGCTTGAACACAATAAAACATTCATTTTAATTTCAAATTTCTTTTATTATGAATTTCGACACTTTCTGCTTGCAACTTCTACAAAGGAACAAAAGAAAACATTCACAATAAAAAGAAAAAATATTAAGAATGTGCTTAGAAAACTAAAAATATAACTCGACTCTCATCATCGTCGTTATCATTATAATCAGCGAAGTGTGAATGCATTGTGAAGCTGTATGTGAACGAGTGTGTTTCTTATTTTTGAGTGTGTGTGTATGTGAAGTCTCGGAAGAAAGTATTGTGGCTTCGGCTTGCAGTGGCTTCTTCACTTCTTCAGCGCCTGCACAAAGTTGCCCAGATCGTATTCCTCCTCATACTGATACTCTGACCACAAATCCGGCAAATTCTCAATGATAGTGTTCATGGACATGCCACCGCTGCCGGCAGCAATAGCCGCTGTTCCACTGCCCTGTGCCTTGTTGTCATTGCCACTCTGAAACAGGTCTAATATTTGCGGGGTGCCCATCGTCTGAAGCGAGGCGTTCTCGGCACTCACCACCGTATTGGCGGTGAGTATCTTGAACTTTTGCAGACTCATGATTTTCTCTTCGAGCGAGTTGCGTGTGATCAGACGATACACATTGACCACCTTCTTTTGTCCAATGCGATGGGCACGATCCATGGCCTGCAGATCCTTCATGGGATTCCAATCGTGCTCGACAAAGATGACTGTATCAGCTCCAGTCAGATTCAAGCCCAAGCCGCCCACCTAAAAAAATAATACGAGAGTTGGCATTGTGTATTGGCAACATTGAGTAGATTGGAACTTACCTGAGTGGTCAAGAGCAAAACATCGATGCTAGGATCACTGTTGAAGTTGTTCACTATGTCCTGGCGTAATGAGGCCGGCACGCTGCCATCCAGACGCAGATATGTGACACTGGGCAAATGCTTGCGCAACAAATCGTGCTCCACGATGTCCAACATGGCCTTCAGCTGGCAAAAGATGAGAGCACGATGTTGGCTAACAGATTCTGTCTGCACACCAATGCCACAGTCCAACAGCAGTTGTCTGCACAAATACAAAGAAATTCAAGTTAGGTAATTCATCAATACAATAGATAGGAATGAACTTACTTCAGCGCTGGCAGCTTCGCCGAGTGCTCAATGTCGTCCAGGGAGCTATGGCTGAGGGCAAGCTGAGCGGCGATATTCACGCGCTCATCATTGGATTGTCGCAGCACCAATTTGGGATGATTGCAGACGTTCTGCAGATAGCGCAGAGCCTGGAAAATGTGCGTTTTACTGCCGAGATTCTCCGTATCGTCCAACTTATTCAAACAGTCTTTCAGATGTTTATTGCTAAAGTCTTCATACAGGCGCAACTGCAACGGACTCAGCTCGCAAAGCAGATCCTGCGTGATCTTTGGCGGCAGATCGGTGAGCACGTCCTCCTTGACGCGACGCAACAGGAATGGCAGCACCTGGCGATGCAATGCCTCCATTGCCAGCACGCCAGCCTCCTGATCCTTGGCCGAACTCTTGGCATCCCGTGATGCCAGAATGGGACGTGAGTAGCGCTGGATGAACTGTTTCTCGGTGCCCAAAAAGCCGGGCATCAAAAAATCAAAGAGAGACCACAACTCCAGCACGTTGTTCTGTATCGGTGTGCCCGAGAGGATTAGCCTGTGATTCGCTTTCAGCTGTTTGATGGCCTTTGAGCTCTTGGTCTTGCCATTCTTGATGATGTGCCCCTCGTCCAGTACGCAGTAGTTAAAGTGTATGCCACTAAAGTAGTCGATATCTTTGCGTATGGTGTCGTACGAGGCAACCACAAGATTGCAGCTGGTGCCAATTTGGCTGCGCAGCTTCTCGCGTCCAACGGGGAAGCCAAAGTAGTGCAAGGGTCGCAGCACAGGCGATGGCGATTGCGACAGAAACTTGTCCACCTCATAGACCCAATGGCCCGTCAACGTGGGCGGACAAATGACCAAACTCGGCAGCGAAGCCTGCTGTGCCTCCTGGCGCTGCAAATGATCGCCAGCCAATATGCAGATGGTCTGCAACGTCTTGCCCAGGCCCATGTCGTCGCAGAGTATGCCGTGCAGATTGTACTTGTTGAGGAACCACAGCCAATTGATGCCCGCCTGCTGATAGCCGCGCAGCTCCACGCTCAACGACACCGGCACATGGTAATCGGGTATGGTCTTGGGCTTGAATAGATAGTCGAGAAATTCACGATCTCGCGTCTTGCGCTCTTCCAGGGGCTCGTTCTTGACCTCGCCCTCGGTTTTGACGCCGCTTTTGCTGTTGCTAGCACTGCTGTTGTCCAGCGGCATAAGTTGGACGAGCGTGGCAAAGGAGTGTGTGGCCAGTAGTCGCACAGATTCATCCGCATCGCTCATGGAGCCGAGCAGCGGCACCACCAGCAGCACAATATATGGCACAACACGAATCTGCAAGCGATTCACCACACGCTCAATGGCCTCCACGGCACCTTGCCGTTCAATGGGTCGCTCCACCTTCAGCAGGAGCTCCAGCAACTCAGTGACCACAAACTGCATGGTGCGGCAGGTGTCAATGTCCGCCAGTGCGGCAATGCAGCGCGCTGCCATGTGACGCAACACCTTGAGAGGATGACGCACAATGCAGCCCAGTTGTGGCAGCAGCGCAAACAATTGCGGATGCAATGCGACATGCAGATGCGGCGCCGCAGTCTCAATCAGTTGCAACGAACTGATCAACTCATTGCAGGCCGTCAAATCGGGCAGCGTGCTGATGAGAGTGTCTGCATCGACGCCGGCCACAAACTGCTCCAACTTGCCGAACATAAGCTGCTGAAAGATGGGCACCTTGTCCACCATGCGTTCACCGAACGTGCTGCAGAGCTTAGCTATGGCACAGGCGGCGCCCAGACGCTGAGTGCGACACTGACGCGCCTCGGCCTCCTTGGCCTGTTGGGTGCTGGCCTCAATGCACGCGGCGGCAGCTGCTGCAGCCGCTAACGCTTCACTGGCCGGCGGTCTGCCGGGTCCGCGTGGCGCTGGCGTTGTCGATGGTGTCGTGGCGCCAGCTCGCTTGCTGCTGCCTATGGCGCTGCTGTGGCTGGACGGAGGGTTCAGCGACAGCGTCAGCGTGAGAATGCCATAGTACTCGGAGGCATTGCTATCGTTCGGACGTGTCTCCAGCAGCGTTTGCGTCGGCATATTCTGCAAAAATATACTTAGTTAACCCAGGGAATCACACAAGGAAATCTCTTAGAATAACTTACCAGCTTGGGCGTGTGCTCGGCATCGCTGCGCAACAGTGTGCAGAGGTTGTTCAGGATTTTGTTGTTGGGACTAGGATTTCTATCACAAACTTGGTCCATCAGATGCACCAAAAAGTCGGCTGACAACTGCTGAAGTGGCACACACTGCTCCCGCTTAATGGACTCCATCAGAGGCTTGACCACGGGATTCAACTTGTCGGGCAAACAGTGAAGTGCACAAATCGCTCCTGCCATCGCAGCCTGAGCGCTGACATGATAGGCAAACTGCTCACCCGTTGTCTGCTGATACGAGGCCTGCAGGCTGCGTCGTCGCTCCAGCAGCATGTCCAGCACCTTTGGCTTGAGCGCATGACTGCGCAGATTGTCGCTGAGTGTGGTGGCCACCGCATCGATCTGCTCCAGCGTCAGCACCTTGGCATTGTTGAAATCATTGATCGGTATTTTGTTCTGCTTCAGCGTGGCAATAAAGTCGAGTGCTTCCTGCAGCAGTCTGGTAAGCGACATGGCCAACTCATCATAGTAGAACGACTCGGACATGCACTGATGCAGCTTCTCCTGCAGATTGGGCGGACCCGGTCGCACCGGCTCATCTTCTAGAGCCCAGAACGCAATGATCAGGCCGCACACAATGCGCTGCACAGCGGAGCGTGCATTCAAATGACCAAGCAACACCTTGGTGTAGCAATCCGTGGGACTCTCCACCTGTGGCGTATAGAGCACTCCAGGCGCCGGCTGCACCAGGTAGTGCGAAAGTGCGCCCATTGCTCGCGATGCAGTGATGCGGGCACGCATAAAGTTCGCCTCACGAATCTCCAACGGAGTCGCCTCGCTGCCACCCAAGTACAGCTTCTGCATGGCATTCGAATGGGCCAAGGCAGCCCCGCCCAGATCATCGCCCATGCGTGGTGTGCGACGACGTGCGGCGCCTGCCGCAGTGGAGGAGGCGACGTCACTACCGGCAATGGCGCGAATGAGCACGGCGGGATCGAAGGCCAGGCGGGGCGGCTGCATGGCCAGACAAATCCAGGTGGAGACATGCGGACAGGCGGCGTGCAAAAGGGCTCCCAGATCCGCATACTGTATGATGTTAGACCACACCTGGTGGGCCAGCGCTTGAATGTCCGCTTGGGGCTCCACCAACATGCGCTGGTAGATGTGACGCAGCGCCTGCTGCAACAGTTGCCAGTTCCAGTCGACGACACCAAAGTTGAGCTTCATCTCTGGCGTCTCTGGCTTGCCATTCTCTGGCTTCTGTTTAACGAGCGAACTCTCGCCGCTGTTTGTGAGCGTGAGCAGCGTCTTCAGCGTGGAGCGACGCACTGAGCTGGTGCTGTGCGATAGAAAGGGAAAGAGACGCGGCACTAGCGTGCCAATGGGCTCCATTTGTATCCAGCTAGCAGCCATGGGCAGGCACAATATGGCTGCGAGCAGACCCATGAAACTGTTGCAGGCGGAGGTCAGTTCATCCTGATCCAGCAGCAGATCCCACAGCATCTTCACAATGGACGACACTTGCGTGGCATTCAGCAGCTTGGGCAACCACTTGGCCACTGGTATCAGAGTTGCTGCTGCCACGGCGCCCACATCATCGACCACATCGAGCAGACCCAGCAATATATCCGATATGGATTTGGGCAGATAAATGGACAGCAGTTCCTCGCGCACCACGAACACATACTTCAGTCCCAGCAGACCGCCATGGCGCACCTCCCACTCGTTCTTGTGGCGTATCAGCTGCAGCAGGATGTCTACGATGCGATGCACTTTGCTCTCATCGATGGCCTTGACCAGCGTGCCCAGCACTTGGGCGCAAGTCTCGCGCACAGGCGCCACCACTTGATCGGACACAAAGTCGCCGAACCGATCCAGGCAGAGCACGCAGAGCAAACGAAGTGCTGCATCCTCCAGCCAGCGACTGTGGGCCTCGTGCATTTGCTCCATACTCTGATAGCCACACTTGCCCGCTCCTGTGCCGTGCTGATTGATGAGCTCACGCAGCGCAGTCGCCGCGCCGTGACGCACCTCCCACTTGGCGTGAAAGAGATCAATGAAAAGGCGCGCACAAAAGTTTTCCAATGGCCACGAGACGGCGTCGACCCACGTGCCCGTCGCATCCGGAACAGCGGCTGCAAAGAGAGCAAAGACAAATTGTGGTTCATTAAATCTGTAATTAACGGAAGTCTTGATTAATCTAATCTAAGGACGCACAGCGATTTGTTGACAAGTGTGCCTTGAATCTTTGTGTAATTAGGCAAAGTAATTAATCTAATTGCTATTTTCTAGTCAAACAAATTAAGCAAAGGAAAGTCAAGCAACACAATTGATTGCTAAATTAAATCTATTCAACTATATAAGAACTCATTAACTGAATTGGCTATCTAAATTAATCAATAATCTTGCAAAATTAATATGAATACATCAAAATTGAATATATATATTAAGGAGATTTCTTGCTCCACTTGCCAACTCGATGCACACAATTTCAATTGTTACAAGGTCAACTGTTCAATAAAATTGTACAATACATAAATTGTTTGAAGGCATACTATAAATGAAAATTACATTCGCTTTTGGATTTGATTCATTTTATAGCTCTTAAACTCTTAACACTGTTCTACAACGTTTGAAAAGCCTTCTATACTTTTAAAGTTGTTTGTCAATCATATGAAATTTGCATTAATGATCGTCATCAGCAACATATATATTTAAATGTTATGCCAAAAAATTAATACTGTGCGTCAGGTTGAGCTTACGCCTACGCACCGTTTAAGCTGTAGAATATTTCATGTGTGTCGTTTGCCTTCAGTTTCTTCTTCTCTGGCTCATCGACTGTGCTTGCCCCGTTGCTGTTGCTGCCGGTGCAGCTGCTGCCGCTGCTGTTGCTGTTACTGCCAGCAGCTGCGATGCCAGCTGTTGAGTTGCGCCGACTGCAGGTGGGCGTCACTGAGACTGCTACAGCGGAGGCTGAGGCGGCGCCCGTTGAACTGCCTTGACGAGCTTTGCGCTTGGCTCGATTCATCTCGCGACAGCTGAGCTTTTGACCTGTGGCAGTGGCGCAAGCGCTGGCAGTTGCTCCCCCATTTGCTGCTGCCGGCTTAATGTTCAGTATGTGCTCCACCGGCAGCTTCTCGGCATTGACGTTGTAGCTGGTGCCGCTGCGCGTCAAGGCCACATCCTCGTCGGTGATCATGTCAGTCAGATTGACGCCCAGCTTGGCGGCGGCAGTGAGTCCCAGTTTATCATTGAGCAGTGCTCGCTGGCGAATCAGTCGAGCGGCCACGCTCTGCTCTTCGACGCCGCCTCCACTTGCCGGCTGCTCCTCTTGCACATCGAACTCATTGCCCTCGGAGCCAATCAGGCGTGCTCCCTTCTGCAGTATCTGCTGTAGATCAAACTCATCGAAGCTGAGTAATCGCTCGTTGCACGGCGCTGTTGTGGTCGACGATGAGGCATTCGATTGGCAGCTGTCCTCCTCGGTGGCATCGCTGCCCTGACGCTCCTTCTTTAGGTTAATGGCCCCCCAATTGCAGTTCCGGCTGCCATGGCGGCACCTGCTTCAGTATCGCCTCCACAGATTGTGCCGCCGCAATGCGCGTCTCCCACGAGCTGCTGTGCAAATAGCCTACGAGGCGATTCAGCAGCGTGTGCAGCTCATGTGGATACAGCTTCTGCACCTCGCCAATCTGCTTGGCAGCTGCATGACGTGTGGCAGCCGTCGAACCGGACTCGAGTAGTATGAAAAGACGATCGAGTCTGTGCAAAAAAAGATTAAATAAGTCAGTTTCTTGAGAGTATTTTATTAGAGAAAACACTCACCTGGATGTCATTCTTTTATTGAGATTTTCGATATATTCCGTTTGATTCTGCAATCGAACTCTGGACTGGTCTAATTCCTATATGTAATCTATCTGAAAAGATAAAGAACAAGAACAATTAGCTGGGAAATATTTTAATTTTTTATTTAAATTCATGTTATTTGAGTGACCAGCAAATTTGAAAGAGTGCGATAACAATTGTTACACTTAAGCCCAATAATTTATTGGATTTGGTTAGATTAGCATGGAACCAATAATTGAAACAATAATCATGAGTAAGAAATATTTGCTTTTTAAAATTGCTTATTGAAGCCAACGAACAAAATGTTTAATGACAACTTGTGTATATAAAAACACTGTTCTCAACTTTTAATCAAGTCATGTGGATCGAGATAAAATACTAAGATCAAATATCATTTCAAGTTTCTTTATCAGCCAAGCAAATCTTCATCTACTTTTGAGGCTGACACAGCATATGTTGAAGTCGAGCTATCTTAGCTGCAATGTTTTTGCTTCTTCGAAGTGCATATAGAGAGTAAATAGAACATGGTTTGAATAGTTTTTTGCAATCTACAAAGATAAAAGCAACTAGGCAAAATTAGGTTAACCAGTTATTGGCAAAGAACTGAACGCAACTGAAATCCTTTGATTTGTTTCTGACTCTGTATACTCAAATGTAAAATATATATCTGTATGTATATATGTATATTACAATATATATAAATGAGATTGTTCAGTAAAGCTGAAATAATATCAAAACTCGTGTGTGCGGCGAGTTCAACAAAACTGTTTGTTTCTTTTCTTTTTATTAGTTTCTTGTATTTATAAGGAAGCTCAAACGCTAGCTACGGCAACCTTGAATATTAATCAACTATTTATATAACTATGTATGCATGCCAGTATGTATTGTACACTCTATATCAGTGTTATTTTTGTTTGCTATGTTTTATAGCAAATCGCGCGTTGGATGCAAAACAACAAATATTATTACGACCATTTTGTGGCACACACTGCTTTTTTTTTTGTTTTTGGGTCGAGCTCGTGAAACACGCAAAGCGTCAACAAACAAATAATCGACAAACTACACATATAAACAAATGTATAATTTGCTCAGAGTGAATTTAAGTTGTACACTAAAATATGATTTTATTGGGGACTTTCGTCTAAACTATACTACTTAAATAACATAAACTAGCGCTATTTAAATTAGTTTTATTTTGTCAAGTATTGCTTCTAAATTATAACTAATGCACACAGTGGTATATTAATGTAGTATTAATATACCATAGAGTACAAAATATACCAGATTGACAGCTAAGGCAATTTGTTAAATATCTTCTACAACTATTATCTGATCGCAACCAAATTTTCAGGAATCATAAAAAATTTTGTTATTTTTGTATGTAGCAAAAAACACGGTAGCCTCAAAATTCAAGTTGTTTTTTTTTTTTAAATTTTTTTATTTCTTCTAAAAACTTTTTTATAATAAAAGCAAAATAAATGACCGTGTTTCAAATAAATTTAGCATTATCTACTTAAATATTTTAACTTTCAAAGAACACAATATTCTCAAAAATGATTTGTTCCATTAACATTAAGGAGCTTTACTTAGTTACTCCTCATAAGTTTAAGAATCAAAAAACATTCATAATTTAAAATTCGTTTATTGCTGAGAACTGTTCCATAATGTAATCGCATTGTTTTGAATAATTTTGTCGGCCTTGAAATGCTTGTTTGATTTTCCCTCAGTAATGTAAGGAGTTGAATATATAGATTACAATATTATTTTTCCCCCAACCAGTTCTTAAAATTATCTACAAAAGTAATTCCCCCATAAAACACAACCACAACATTAGTTACTTGTGATTCAGCACTTTAAATAAATAGGCATTGAGGAACAAAGGTTATGAAAAGACAGTTCATAATTCAGAAAAGCTGCCGCTATTTTTTATTACCGTATGCGACTTGAATTTCAAGCAAATTCATTTGCATAAGTTCATTATATAATACTCTCTCTGTGCTGTCAATTACTTTGGACTTGTCGCTAAGTTATTGAACTATGTATTTTAAATCATTATTACGACAAATTCTTTTGCTCCCAAGTATATTTAGAAAGTTCATCTTAACAAAAAATGTATCTAGATGATGCAAAATTTCATATTCATATTATAATAATCCATTGCAAGGATGATTGGCTGTTCCAATAACCCAAAACGAAACGTGATATTTATAACATTGAAAATAAAAAAAGAAAAATTACGTGAAAGAAGACATAAATAAAACAACAGCTGAGTCAATATGCAAGTGACACAAAGAAGCTATAGACCAAGTTGAACTAGCAAAATGTCTTTCTATAAACACTTTGGTCACTCTCATTTGCTCATCTTATCTATTAATTAACCCAGAAAAGTAGAATGCGATAAGCAATGATAGTTTTTAAAATGTGCTTTGAAAATAACTAAAAATTAGTAAACACAAACACATGTGCCGGGTTACTGAACTCATCATTTTGATAATAATTATAATGAGGAGAGAGAAGTAAAACTATTAAGCTTCACATGTCAGCAGAGTTGTAAATTATCTATTTGGTAGCGACAAATGAATTGCAATAAAATCAAGATTACATACATAGATAATGGTTATCGTAAAACTTATAATGAACACATTTGTATGACATGAGAATCGTCATCAATTGGCAGCAATAAATACAAATATCAACTGACACAGACAACTCATGTACATAAATCTGTCTATATCTATGTTTGTTTGAATGTACCTTACGTAATTATGAATGTATCGCGTTTTGTCAACAACCTTGCCTTCGCTTTGCCAGAGAGAGAGAGAGAGAGAGAGAGAGAGAGAGGGGAGAAGGGAAGGTAAAGTAAAGGTTTATCATTGAATTGCTATGATTTTCAAATCGACAATGACTATTTAAATGAGTGCTCGCATTTGAATGCTCATCAATACCTCTAGTCTAGACCCAGATTGAACCCCTCCGACTCCTCTCCCCTGCCATGCTCTTATATCTCATCATTTGTCACAGTCAATTGCAAGCAGTCAACTGATATTGATTTGTTTGTTTGCCATTTATTTTTTCTTCGCCCACTTTTATTCGCCACACGCGTATTTATTTATACATTTCAAAAAGCCACAGATAAGCAGCAAGATGTCTACAAATTTTCACTAGCAATAATAAATGATTGCGATTACTTGGTGAATCGAAGTTTGTTTGTTTTCCTAGAACTACAAATATTTACTGTGAACTTTGACATTTTATTTCCCCTAGTTTGTGAACAATAATTTGAAATTGCGACCAACTGGTTGATGCCACGTTGGCTTTCAAATCGCGCCCGCTTGCCACATCACAACTCCTCCCATTTTTTCGATGAGTCACTCAATTCGATTATAGAGATTAGTCAGAAGTGATACGATTTGCGATAAGAATGGTTTAACGTTTGACTGATAATTATAAAACTATTACTTTTAAAAGAATCACTCTCTAGCATTAGCATTAGCATTGAAAATATCTACTTGTATTATTAATGCAGTGAATAAGAAATTCCTGTTAGCAATTTGTATTATATAGACACGTATCAATTGCCAGACATGTCTATAAATAAATACGTGTATATAGAATCGACTACGCTACATTCCACTCTCAGGTTATTCATAAATTTCATTTAAGATTACTAAACGAAATAGAGACAAATTTGGCGGTGATTAGATGTCAACATTGACTTTAAAAAAGTCGTGAAACAATTGTCAATTTGCTAAATTATGCAAGATGTTAAATTATCTATTGGAAAAGCAAATCGACATACAAAAAAGGAATATTTATTATCCTAAATTATAAACTGTAAATAATAAATTGTAAATTCAGGCATGTATTTAACACATCTCATTTGCTGCGGGGAAAAACCCAGAAAACTCTCCGATGCGAAACGTTGGAAATTACCACAATTTCTGTGCTCGATTTAAAGTTGAAGAATTTCGCACAAATGGAAAGAAGACAAATGTGTTTGAATTTTAAACACCTCGAAATATTTACATAGACACAACGCTAACAACATTTGGCAAATATTGTAACAGCTGCCGTTGCATATTTCATTGCACATTAAGCGTTGAAAACAAGACGAGACGAGACGTAAACGAAAACGAAATTATAGTCTTTTATTGATATTCGGAGCGTACTTCGAGTACAATTCTCTTCACTTTATATCAGCTGCATTCACTGGGAATACAAGCGGAGTTGTAAACAAGTTTTATCTGTAAACAGGGCAATGTTCAGCAAACAGAATACCCTAGATAATGTTGTAAAGTTCTAAATAGAACTAAATACTTCAATACACGTTTACAAACTACCTTCTAAATTAAACGTTAGCAAGTAGTTTAGTCGTTCAGTCCTTTTTTAAGGCTAAATTTACGAGTTTTTTTTTGTATAATTCCGTAAATAAACTTGGTTAGTTAATCAAAGATATACAAAATTACAGAAGGTCTAAGGCCTCTACTCCTACTTTTAGTTAAATGAAAAAACCCACACGTCGTCTTAAATTTCTTAATATAAAGTGTTCTATATAATTTTAAAAAATACCATTGGATACCTAACATTGCAAGAGACGACTATTTTTTCAACTCTTTAATGAAACGAACATTAGTGTCATCAAAACTCGACAAAATATGAAAGTATGCAAAAGTTTCTCAAGTAAATCGCTAATTGCAATATACCGTAACGATGCGTTATTGATAAACCGGAATTAAAAATACATTCACTTACATATCAAAAATATACTAAACATAAGCATTAGTACTTTAGTAATGAAACGTCGAATGGTATTCCAATGTTTGAAAGTACTTCTCAATACGCTTTTTCGCGTGTTCGTTCATATGCATGTTCACCTCAAACTAGTTCAAGTGCCCTACCCCACTACGAGACAGAGCGAGAGCGCGCAGAGAGATAGAGCAAGATGGAGATAGCGAGCCATAACCTGGGGAGCAACTGAATCGGTCGTCAATGTTGATTACGGTAGCAAACCATAAATAAATACAAATGCCGCCGCCGCTGCTACAGCGCTGCCAGCGTTCTGTCACCGCTGCTGCTGATGGGCCGAACGAAGCGTCGGCAACGTGGACAACACATGTACTAAATAGGCTGGGGAGTTTGACTACAACTACATGTGTATGTACTTATGTACTTGCCAAGCAAAAGCTCACACACACTTGCATTTAGAGTATGCATGTATGTGTGTGAGTGCACAATTGGTTCGTTTAGCGCGTCGCGCGCATCAAAAACTGCCCAAAAAGTAAATGAATGAATCGGAATCGGAATTGGAGGCAATAGAAGACCGCGAACACATACGAAGAATACATAATAAAGAGATGCGATGCGAAGACAAACACAAACCAAAAATGCCAAGACAACAAAAACTAAAATAAAAACAATAAAAATGTATTGAGCAATCACCGAGACTAAAAATACAATAAGACGGGGGCATTTAAAACGTTTTCGAGCACTGCCAAGAATTAAAAAAAAAAAAACTCCACAGCAGAAATAAAAACGAATAAGTCTAATGAAATATACCACATAAAGAGGCGTAGTTGTTTATAACAAAAATAAAGGAAAGAGTTATTCATCGCATGATTCTCCCCCATATTCCACAAATACGCCTAATATATATTTAAATATATGTGTATATATAACCAAACGACATAATACATAAATAAGTGTACGCTTATCACAGCTTAGCTTGCCCAGCTCTGTTCCACGTATCAACAGCAGAGGCAGCGCAATCTCACACTCACGCACACATTGAAAACTGCAACGGAAGAAAGACGCGTCGGCGTTGGCGTCGACGTTAGCAGCGTATGAAAGCTGCGCAGTCGGCGCATAACGATAAGCAAAAAAGCACATACGAGGGTTGCTACACACACACACTAGCGCTATTTACTGTATTTTGCACATATATTTCTCGCAAACGTAATTATTAACACATTACAAGGCACTTTACTTTACCTTTGGCAAACGTTACGTTTCGGCTGTTTTGCTGTCGCGTCGTACTGCTCTGCTTGTGCTACAGCATACCTATGGCGGCGACAGCGTCGACGTCTCTGCTGCAGAGTGGCGCGGCGCAGCGCTGTGACTGCGACGGCGACTGCTTGGCTGTCACTTCAACTCATGCGCTCTGTGTAAAGTTGCTGCATTTTTGTCCACTTTTCACCACCAGCTAATGATTTATTCACAAAAATGCCTATTTTTATTGATTTGTTTATTGCAAATTAATTGTTCAGTTCACTTTTGCTAGCGTGTGCTTGTGTGTGTGTGTTGGGTCTCTGCTGCTACGCGTTCACTTATTTTTTTGCAAGCGTCACAAAAAATATTCTTATTCACTCGCACGCGTAACAAATTCAGTCCATCGATTTTTCACGCAAAAACACACAGCGCCGGCATACAGGGGAGAAGGCGTGAATAGCACAACGGATTCGATTTTCCAGTTGCAAATGTCGTTTAGCCACCACAAACAACAGTCAATAGTATTTTAATTTAACATTTGGTTTCACACAGGCACAAAAACACTCAGTTCGCCCTATATTCTCAAATTTTCGGATATTAATATTACCAGGGAAAGCCATGTTCGCGCTGTTCAAGTCACATTTATACTGTGCGGTGCTCGATTGGCGCATGAAATAAAATTCAATTAGAGTTGCCACCGATCACTTGATAGCCAGTTTTATGCCAAAATGCATTCTGTAACTGTATCATTATATAAGCAGTAAATTTGGATTTATGTTCTACATGAGAACGTATTTGCGATGTTTTTCAAATTCACTAAAGACTTTTGTTTTTAATGAATTATTTAGCAAAATGGTTTTCATCAAGTGAGCTGACAATACTGAACAAAGATAGAGGTGGCGTAAAGCAAATTGAACTAGAAATTGAGAACCATTTGGAATACGCATCAAATGAATTTTTTGAAAAATGATATAAACATGACGCAATGTATATTTTAAATTAAACATAAATAATAAAAATATTATTATTATGTATTTTACTATTTTTTTTAATTCTTGATGGAAAAAAGAATTTTTTTCTGTTAAATTCTTTTTATTCTTATATAGTATCGATACTTTACTATGAACGTGGTATAACCTTGGTATATTTTCCAATGTAAAATTGTATTTTTTGGTCACACTGTTCGTCACCCCAATTGTGTGCGTCTATTGCGGTTGCTGCATTTTCAATATTCGTTTTCGCCGTGAAACTGTGCATCAAATCAAATAAAAGCATAAAAAAAGCGTTGCACAATGAACACATTGGGTCCTAAAAAGGACGGAAGTCCTAATATTGACTTTTTCCAATCGCCAGAGACGCTGCAAGGCTTCGAGTCGATACGCCAATGGCTACAAAAGAATTGTAAAAAGGTGAGTACAACGCCAGCGCCGCCGCCGCTATAAGCGAAAACAAAAATGGCGCTCCATGCAAACACATCGAAAACACAACAATTTACATGAATATTTTGCTTATAGTATTTGGCGCACAGCTCGGAGCCGATTACAAAGGAATCGTTGGCACAATTGCTTATACTATTTCTGCAATATGTAGAAGCAAAATTGGGAAAGAACTCTGCCGAACCGCCGGCGACGAGAATTCCGGTAAGTGTACGCTGTGTTGGGGGAAGGGAAACAGGGTGTTTTGGGTGTGCAAAATGTTTTGTATGTACACGCGCGCAAGAGCGACAGAGATGTGTGCGTGAGGTGACACGACAACCCAATTGTATTTCCTCTGCGAACAACATTGATGCCTAGCTGCGGAAATGGATTTTACTGATATATAGATTTATTTTGAACTTCTCGTCTCTTATATTGAAGGCGCCTACGTGGCATACAATAATATTAGGATGTTATTTTAATTATACAATTAATATTAATTTAATTAAATTTATTTTTTTGTCCTTTTTAAAAACATCAACTAAACTGATTAAAATAATTTTCTTTTGCAGATGCGGTGTTTTCTTGACTTCAAGCAAGGTGGTGGCCTATGTATCATTTTCTCGACAATGTTTCGCTTCCGCGCCGAACAACGCGGCAAAAAGTTCGACTTTTCTATTGGCAAGAATCCCACACGTAAGGATCCCAACATCCAGCTGTTAATCGAAATCGAACAGGCGCTCGTGGAAGCTGATCTCTATCGCATACCCTACATTTATATTCGGCCTGAGATTGAGAAGTCGTTTGAGTCGCGCCTACGTGAAATTCTCGACAACCGTCGTGTGGAGATTGTTACCGATGAGGAGGATGCCACCCATATTGTCTACCCCGTTGTGGATCCTCATCCGGATGAGTATGCTCGACCCATCTTCAAGCGAGGCAATCATGTGATGTTACATTGGTACTATTTTCCCGAGTCCTACGATTCGTGGACGCTGAATAGCTTCGACTTGCCGGATAATATACCTGAGAATCCGGAATCGCCTGCAGAACGTTGGCGTGTTGCTGCAACTTGGATATTGGATCTGGAGCAGTACAACGAGTGGATGGCTGAAGAGGATTACGAGGTGGATGAGATGGGCAAAAAGAAAACGCACAAGCAGCGCATGTCCATCGACGACATTATGTCGTTTGGAGACGACAAAAAGAAACCTACGGCCAGCAGTGGAACTGGTAAACAAAAGCGTCGTCGCTCCCCTTCGCCCACAACATCCACGTCTACATCGAAACCGGGCAAACGAAAGCGTTCGCCGGCCGTTATCCACAAGAAGTCGCGCAACGATGACGACGACGAGGATCTAACGCGTGATCTAGACGATCCGCCAGCTGAGCCCAACATTCAGGAGGTGCATAAGGCTACCCACTCGGCACTGCAATCAACTGCCAGCCCCGCACCAGGTGGCAAATCACGAGCTGACAACGATATGATGCCCATCAAGGGTAAGTCTATTGAAAATTCCTTATCCTCTACATATTTATTAATTACAATTAAACAGGTGGCACCATGACCGACTTGGATGATGAAATGACAGGCGGCAGCGCTGCCCAGGCAATGTCCACGGGCGATGGCGACAATTCGCAGACGGGCAAGACCAGCGACAACAGCAACACGCAAGAGTTCTCATCGTCGGCCAAAGAGGACATGGAGGACAATGTGACCGAGCAGACTCATCACATTATTGTGCCCTCGTACTCGGCCTGGTTTGACTACAACTCGATTCATGTCATCGAGAAGCGCGCCATGCCCGAGTTCTTCAATAGCAAAAAACAAATCGAAGACCCCCCGAGATCTACATGGCCTATCGCAACTTTATGATTGACACTTACAGGTGAGTAACACTTACTATCGAGTGTCTGCAATTTAATTCAACTCTTATCTCGCTTTGCAGGTTAAATCCCACAGAGTACTTGACCAGCACCGCCTGTCGTCGCAATTTAGCCGGCGATGTGTGCGCTATAATGCGTGTGCACGCCTTCTTAGAGCAGTGGGGTCTGATCAACTACCAGATCGATGCCGATTTGCGTCCCACACCCATGGGACCGCCGCCCACTTCGCACTTTCACATACTATCGGATACGCCGTCAGGTTTGCAGGCAATCAATCCGCAGAAGACGCAACAACCATCGGCAGCCAAGACGCTGCTCGATCTCGACAAGAAGCCACTGGGCAAAGACGCTAGTGGCGTCTTGGAGTGCGACAAGGCTGCTGGTGGATTGGGTGGCATCAAGACGGAAGCACTTGAGAATGGTGCTGCTGGCGGTTTGTCCTCTGGCGTCAGTCAGTTTGGCCTCAAGTTGGATCAGTATGCCAAGAAACCGGCAGCCATGAAGAATCGTACAGCAGCGAGCATGGCACGCGAGTGGACCGATCAGGAAACGCTGCTGCTGCTCGAAGGTCTCGAGATGCACAAAGACGACTGGAATAAGGTGTGCGAACACGTCGGCACACGCACTCAGGACGAGTGCATTTTGCACTTCTTACGTTTACCCATTGAGGATCCTTATCTGGAGGATGATGGCGGTTTCCTTGGCCCACTTGGCTGCCAGCCAATTCCGTTTAGCAAATCTGGTAATCCCATTATGTCGACCGTGGCCTTTTTGGCATCTGTTGTCGACCCACGCGTCGCTGCTGCTGCTGCAAAGGCAGCAATGGAGGAATTTGCCGCCATCAAGGTAACTTGGTACTATTTCAAAGTGTATTACTAGTTTATTAATATGATTGCTTGCAGGACGAGGTGCCAGCAACCATTATGGATAACCATATGAAGAATGTAGAGAAAGCTTCGTCGGGCGGCAAATTTAATCCAAACTTTGGTCTGGCCAACAGCGGAATTGCCGGCACAGGCAACGACAAGGACGATGACGAGTCGAAGGAGGGCAACAACAGCAGCAGCTCTGCGTCGGTCGCCAATGACGAGGAGATGAAGGATCTAAGCAAGAAAGACGGTAAGCCAAGCAATTCTCTTATTTTTACTCAGCAAAGAAGACCACTATTTGTTAGAGCAATAGCCCAAGTAATATTATTTTGTGTTGGTCCGATTGTTAGCATTTTGTGAAAGTGAAGTAACATTTTAGTTTATATTTTGATTAATATTTCTTTTATTTACAAAATTATGAACCATTTACGATGACGAACGATTGATTATTTGGCCAATTGTATTGCGTTATTGGGTTATTTGCCATTTGGTATTTGCGTTGCCTTTGCGTTTTGTTTAAACCAAACAAAAAAAAATAAGCCACAGATGAGGCAAAGTCCAAAGACAAAACGAAAACGGATAAGCTCAACACAAACACAGACTCCACAAGTTCCACATCAACATCATCAACGACAACAACAACTACATCAGCTACAACAACAACAACGCCCATTACCAATAACACAGATAAAAAATCTAAAGATTCATCGTCGTCGTCGTTGGCCGGCGACAATGACAAAGCCAACAAAACTGAAAAAACGAGCAACGCCTCAAACAAATCGGCTTCCAACTCCTCACCCACAGAGTCTGGCTCCGGCACTGGAGATGTGGAGATCAAAACGGAGGACACAAGCGGCGATGGCGAGACCAAGGATGGCAGCAGCGATGCCAGCAGCGGCGGCGGCGGCACTGTCTCAACAGCTAACAAGGAGGGCGCCTTCAGCGAGAACAACATGCAAACGGCGGCGGCAGCTGCGCTCGCCTCGGCAGCCGTCAAGGCGAAACATTTGGCTGCACTGGAGGAGCGCAAGATCAAGTCACTGGTGGCACTGCTGGTGGAGACACAAATGAAGAAGTTGGAGATCAAGTTGAGGCACTTCGAGGAGCTGGAGGCCACCATGGAACGGGAACGTGAAGGCCTCGAGTATCAGCGACAACAGCTCATTACCGAGCGCCAGCAATTCCATTTGGAGCAGTTGAAGGCTGCAGAGTTCCGAGCACGCCAGCAGGCGCATCATCGCCTGCAACAGGAGCTGCAACAACAGGGCCAAGCAGCCGCTGCCGCCGGATCCATATTGATGCAACCCCAGCAGCAGCAGCAACAACAGCAGCAGCAGCCACAAACCTTACCGCCGCCGGCGCCGCATCATCATCAACAGCAAGCGCCACAATCGGTGGCAGGGCATCCGCATCAGCCGCAGCTGCAGCCGCAACAACTTGCGGCTCCATCAGCGCAACAGCATCAGCCGTTGCCACCGCATATAGCAGCAGCTGGTGCACCGCCCAATGGAGCACCATTCGCGGCGCCGCCAATTGCACCCGCTGTGGTTTCAGCGCCAGCGCCAACAACGGCAGCAGCCGAGCAACCTGTTGCAACTGTGGCACCAGCTCAGGCCACGCCCACGCCCATGGGTAAGTTAACAATCTAGAATTGGTGATTCGAATTAGATAACAAAAATATTGAATTTTGCAGACACTACACCACCAGCTAATGCACCGCCAGTTGCTGTTGCCGATGCTGCTGCTGCCGCCGCCAGCGTGACAACCATTGCTCCAAATGCAGCGCCTGCTCCTAGCATTCCAGCGGCCACTGTAGCTGCAGCTGCTGCACCAGCACCTCCTTCATCTTAAAGGCTAATCGTAGGCATCTGGAACATCTTCTCTTTAGCTTTTAAGTTGCAAGCTCTCAGTATCTTATTGTATACTCTTCTTGTCTCTCCCGTTTTATCCTCACCTCACCATAATGTCTGCTCCCGCTTCAGATCCCCCTTTTGATTAGTGTACTTATGTATTTTGTTGTAGTCCCGAGATGGCGATAGTCATCTCCACTCCACGTCGCCCCTATCAATACTTACAGAATTTTGAACCAAGTTTCAAACCCAAAAACCCGCATTAAAATAAAGTCTATTCATATGTATGAAAATGTGAGTTTGATTTTTAATTTGTACATTTAACCCTTAAGTTTGGACCCGATACAGTTTATGCTTCTGGTTGAAGATATATGATTTAAATGTATTTGAATAGAATCGAGAAGCAAACCAAGGAACAACTTGACATCTTTATGTAATAGAAAGGTTTGGACCCAAAATTAAACTTTGATTTCTTTAAATCGATTCCCTTTTTATTTTGAAATGTAATTCAATGAAATGAACAATTATTTTTGCTTAAGCATTTTGAGGATCAATGCAATACTGAAAAAATTCAGTTTATTTGTAGAAGTTACCACAAACAATTATAAATTTAGCATTCAAGAAATTAATATAGTTCATTATTAATGAACAACAAATTCGATTACTTATGATAAGAGAACTCGTCTTCACATTCTGTTCCAGACTTATCATCAATTCATACACATACAAGGTAAGCTTTTATTTTAAAAGTTTGCACAAAAAAACTTGTGACAGTAGTTATTTTAATTAAATTCTAAATTCGAGCAATTAATGTAATTAATTCTTAAAGAAAACTAAACATACATATAAAATGCATTATACGTATATTTATAGTAAGTAGCATAATCTATACACTACGTGGAAGTTGTGGCTACTCTAGCATTCGCCTTCACTTTCTGTGTCCGTTCTGTTGCCACTACTAGCAGAACTACGTGGGAGACGTCTGAGGATATTGGGACGCTTGCGGGACGGAGGAAATGGCTTGCTCGTGTTTAGATCTAGGTTGGAGGGAGCACGCTTCAGATTCAGATTCACATTAATGTGCAGATTCTTCTCATTATCGTTATTCGCACCGCAGTCCTCAGACATGCAGATGCGCGGCAAAGCCTCGCGTGAGACGTAGACGTTGGTGTTGTTGCCATTGCTCCTGAGACGCAGGACAGTGTTGTTACTCAGGTTCTGAAGCGCACGTTCCTCTAAGGGTTGCTCGCAGTGCAACTTGCGGGCATACTCGGCCATCAGTCCAACATAGACACGATTATAGAAGCCAATAATATCGATGGGATCGTCGCCATCTCCCAAGTGCACAGAACGATAGAAGACGCTGCGAGCATGTGGCTGACGTCGATACTGCTGGAGAATGGTGCTAAAGCTGATGGGTTGCTGCGACTGGCGTTTACATAGATAGATGGCACATATGAGCAGTTGGTCGAGATGCCGCTCCTGCAGAAGCACAACGCCATGTGCCACAATTGAGTGCTCCACCAAATGCCAGATGGTTGAGTAACTGCCAAGCAGCGAAAGTCCTTTGCAAAGGTAGTTCAAACGCTGCTGGGCCAACATATAGAATTTGCGAAGGCAAATGACCACAGCACTGGGCGCTATTGCAGCATTCTCCTGGCCATTACTTGCGCTCAGCTGCACGCTCCTGTAGCTGGGCAGCTCACCTTTGAGACGCCACAGCGGCGACTTCTTCCGCCAAATTAACGAGCTCAGGCATTCGTCTTCCACTTCGCGTAAGTGCTTGATGAGATCACGTGGCAGCAAGTCGCTGGCATGGCGCACAACCAACTCGATGATCTTCTGAAAATCGAAGGCATCGATGGCGAAACCATCGAGCAGCCATGGAAACTGTAACGCGGTGTCGTCGCCATCGTCAAACAAGTGCAGCACTAGCTGCAGGCAGCAGGCAATTAATGACGCATTGAAGCAGCTCCGCGCTGTTATAAGCATCGTGACAATTTGAAACGTGGGGTTGCGACGCAGCTCGGCCTCTGCGATCTGTTCGAGCAGCATGTAATACAAACCACTTGCCAGCTGGAAGCGACACTCAGCTTTTTGCTTGGTCAATTGTGCGGCGCGCTCTAACTTGTGGCACATGTCACGAAGGGTTTTGTGCAGCAATTTAATCTCGTCTTGCTTGAGAAAATTGCTGACACAGCTGGGCAACGCTTTTGGCAGCTCCAAGGAGAGCAGCTGCGATAGATTTGAGATATCGTTGCCACCATTGCACTTGTCTTCGCCATTGTTTAGCTTCGTGGTCTCCTTGTGCTTGAGCAGCACACGCTCGTCCATCTCGCTAATGTCGTTGACATGCTGCTCATAACTGCGATTCAGTGAACACAAATTGATTTCCAGCAGCCCGTCTTTGATCAGTTCTCGCATATAACGATCGTTGCCCAGCAGTCGCTGATCCATAAACAGCGACATCATCGCCTTGTGAAAAAAGGCGTTCTTCATGATACGCGCCCCCTTCTGCGGCAGCTCCGGCAGCAGTTGACAAATGGCATCTATGGCACTAAACTTGTTCAACATATCGTTGTCAAAGTAGCCGTTGCGCCATTTGGCGGGCAACCCTCGAAAATCGCTGTTGATAATGTCTGAGTTGCGGACCTCTAGAGCATTCACATAGACCAGCTCGAGGGCACAGATTAACACCTGGCAACCATGGATCAGATTGCTGGTGGCAAATGGCGGCAACTCGTTCCGCACCACGAGAAAAAGCAGCCAGCCAAACTCGTAGATCATCTGGTAGTGGGCACGACTTTCTGGTCCTTCGGGCTGCACATACAGCTGTCTGAAGATGCGTTTATAATGCTGTAGCAGCAGAAGCGTAATCCCCAGGCGACGATTCAGCTCGATGATCTCTTGCTGAAACACAGAGGAGTTTTTGGCCATGCAATTCCAGTGCTCCATGCGTTTAAAGAACTTTCCTATGTTCATGCCGAAGCAACTCAATACTTTCGTCAACGACATGTTCCAGCTTTGACTACGTGGCGCCTTCTCCGCCTCCGCCTCTGCATGTGACTCCACATCGTTGTCCTTGGAGTCCTGCTCTTGGCGCATGTCCTTCATTTTCGCTTGCTGCAGTTCGCTGTAGACGGCGCAGCAGAGCCAATCATCTGCATCGCTGGAGAGCGCTCCATCTGCATTCAGTTTGTGAAACATTGTTGTTGCATTTTCCCAAATATCCGAATCTATTTGCAACTTGCGGCAATTTGCCGCAAAGCGTTGCAGGATCACGCCTTTCTCCTCGGTCTCCATTGTCCGTTTGCTGTGTCCTCTACAATCGAATTATGTAACAGCTTTCGTACAACAGAAACAAATTGACTACCTTTTTTATTGTTCTTAGTAATTTTGTAAATATTATTTTCATGTATTGTTTCGGCGCGAATCTTAAAATGCGACGCAGCGCGCTAAATGAACGTTGGTCACACTAAACCTTGTTATGTGCGTCCGAAATTAGTACAAAATATTTTTTAAAGTCCTTGCATGCTAGTTCTTTAACTATATATACGTGTTTATGCTAATGCATTACGCACTTTATTTAAAATGCATCTAATTATAACAACAGATAGATTTAAAATAATTGTAATTAATAAAAATTTCGTTTCGCGGGTTGCTTATTAATTGCGACAGGTTGTGTGACCAAAGCACTTGAAACAATTACCCACGCGAGTTTAACAGCAACTTTACATTTGGATGGAATGTAATAATAACACTTACTTCTGTTATTCAAGGGACCAGCACTGTTTTGGGTTAAACAGTGTGCAAACGTATGGAAATAAAACCAAAATATGTTGCGCTCCAATCGGGTAATACAAGGGGAGCAAACTCAATTGCTTGCCATAGAACAAAAACTGGTGCAGTTACTTCCTAAGATGCAAGAAGCATTAAATTCACTGAAGGTGAGAGCTTTATACAATACAAAACAATTTCATATTAATTTCAAGCTTATCAGGTGGAAGAGTTGCACTTAAAATCACAGTCAGTACAGCCAACAGCAACACAAGGACTCCCATCTGACTTAAATGTTAACGTTAACAGAGCTGGTACGCCAAACGATCAAATTAATAGTCAGCAAATCAACTTGGGATTGAGTCGTGTAAACGAATGGGGACAGTTTATGGAAGAAGACGAATCAGATTGATTCACGTTATGGGAAATTATTTAAAAGTAGTTTATTAAAAGATTGACAGTATGATTTACAACTAATTTGTAATTGAATTATATTAAATAAAAAGTATGCCAATTATAGATATTTTGGATATAAACTTAAATTAAACTACTAAAGCTATTGATTTATTTTATATATTGTACGCGTTCTTTCAAATCCGTTTTCTATCAACTTTTTAGTCAGATGATTCACCGCTACTCTCACGACGTTTTTTCTTCTTGGGCACCGCATTATTTGCCTGCTCATCACCAGCACTATCGCTGCTCTTGCTGCTGGAACTGGAAGCATCACTGTCGCTGCCACTGGAAGAGCCCGATTCGATATCTGATGAGCTATCATCCGAGTCTGAACTATCCGACGAATCGTCACTACTGGTGGAATCCGAATTGGATGAATCCGAACTACTGCTGGAACTACTCGATGAACTAGATGATGACGAACTGACACTACGCCTTCGCTTCAACTTCGTTCGCTTCTCGCGATCCAAGCGTACGTCGATCACATTTGCATTTGTTGCCGGCAGAGCTACAGCTGCATTTGCGCTTTTCTCTTTCAAGTGTTTTCTCAATTGCTTTGTTCGCGAGCTGCGATGAACATATTTGCGCTTCTCCTTGCACTCATAGCTCCAATGTCCAAGATTCAGGCATTTCTGGCATCGAATGCCATTTGGAAAAGCCGCAGCCAATTTTGCCGAGCTGTTGAGAACACATTCGTTTAGTTGTTGTTTATGATTATAAGTTTGCAAACATACCGCTGTTTTTGGGCTAGCTTGCGAGCTGCCAAGCCGACCAAAGTCATCCTTATATAATAATCTCTGAGTTTGTTTTTGGAGCCTATCTTGATTGTGATTCGAAATTACCTTAAATGCAAAATAATTGTAAAAACGTTTTGTTAGCACCTTTTTTTACCGCTCAGTGTAGCTGTAGCTAAAAATGCATGAAATACTAAAATATACTGGAATATAATACTAGTTCACTCTTATTGTTCAGCTGGTTCAATTTGATTGAAGTGGGTCTTTTTTGGGCAATCTTACGGTCACATTGAACACAATATAATGATATTAGTTAATTTATTTGCAAACGGTTTTTAAACAATGCTTTTATTTTAGAGTTTATTTGTGTGCGCGGTTATGCACTATTACTACAAATCGCATCAGTTGATCGTTTTAATCCGTTTGTGTTAAGTGCATTTGCAGTTGACGTAAATTTGTTGTTGCGAATTTTTGGCAACAGCAGCCAAAACAATAACAAAGCGATTATTGCATGCTGACTAAGTGAAGCGAAAGCTGAAGTCCAAAGACAATCACACAAACAAACACAGGTAACTAAACTAAGTGTTGTTATTGTTGCTACTTCATTTACTCATTAAGTACTTTGCAGGTCCATCAAAAAAATAATGAGCGAAGCGGATTCAACTGTCAGCATTGCGGGGCCAGCAAATGGCACTCGCTTTATGCCACCCGAGGAGCTAGCAATGCAATCATTGACCAAACAGCTGTTTAAATCGAGACTTTTTCGTGGCATTTACCTCGAGCGTTGCTTCGTGGAACAGTTGGGCGGTTACCGGGATGTTATAGCACTGCAATATACTGAGCGTGACCTAGAGAAACAGTTGCTGGGCAGCGCAGTGCAATTGCAAATGTTCTATCAACGTTTCGTGCCCAATATGTGGATTGGCATAACCAGGGGTAGCATTGGCACCTACAAGCACACACCACATCCCGCACAACTCGAGACATGTGTGTGGACAGAGTTAAGCGATTTGGCATTTGGCGAATACTGGTTCAGCATAAAGTCGATACGATTTCGTGCCCAGGAAATTCAATTAAAACTGAAAATGATACGAGCCGTTGAGCCGGAAGCAATGCCAACGCCACGACGTTCCTTGTCCTTGAGAAGACCGAGCAGCAACAGCAGGATACCCGCTATAACTGCCGGCGACAGTGCTGCACCTGCAAGCCTTGTCACGGAGGAGCAGCAAATGTCCTCAATTGGCCTAGAAGATTTTGTGCAAGTGCTGCAGCAATGGCGTCAATCAGTTGTAACGACAATATACGAATTTATGGCGCACGATGTCAACAAACGAAATATAGTAGGCACCATACGCTTCCTGGGTCTGCTCCTGTTTTCGATCATGAGCGGCGCTGCTGTTGCCCTTCGTTTTATGGGCATTTTTGCCGTACGGTTTTTATTTGAGATTAGCCGCTTTACGCATACCGCGACACCAATTATTTTTAAAGTGCTTGAGTTTATCAACAAGATAATTGGTGCATTTTTCATTCTAATCACGATGATGTGGAAGGATTTGGTTGTAAAACGTGGCGGGACTGGCCAACAACCAATGCCGTTGGAAGCGAACAATCGCTTCAAGAGTCTCACTTATACTCCCTCAGAGCCCCATCGACGTACTCCCCGCAACGCATCATCAAATTATCGGTAATCCCAGCTACATGTGTGTCGTCCAAATTGTTTAGTAAAATATACATTCTATATATATCAATCAGCATTTAGTCAGTACTGTAGATTCTGGGGGTAATGTTTTCCTTTCAAATTGTGTTATTAGACTTAAAATAAAAAACAACAAAAATGCCTTTCAGTTCCTTGGAATACGTTAGCGTTTGTAATATGGCAAACCTTTCAGATATTTCAATCGATATTTCTGCATCATTTTTATTTTTGTATTTTACCAATTTCGTGAACAATCGCATACTTATTAAATGTGTGCGTTAATTATTTGTGTATTGTTCTTTTACATGTACTAATTGTATTTTTAGTAAATTGTATAAAATTGTTGGCAATAAATATATATTAAAACGAAAATATGGATTTTATTAAAATGACTTTTGGCTGACTTTAATTTCGATTGTGGGAATCTGCAAACCTTTCTGAAATTGCATTAAATATATCTGGAGGTGTAAACAAATTTACATTTAAACAATATATTTATTAATTTATTGAAGAATTGTGAACAATAAATATCAGATTAAATTTGAAAGATTGAAAGATACAAACCCGATCTGCGTTCGCCCAATAAATAAAAAGAATTGCGAGCTCAGTTTAGTTTTAATAGTTATACACTTTCATTTTATTACTTTACTTGATGTTATTCTCATTAAATTGTTGTCATATACATTTATGTATCTATATATGTATACTAGTATAATTTGTCGGTTTTGTCACTAAATTATACACAAATGATCTTGTTGTGTTTTAGTTTGTTCGTTTTCGCTTTCTTTTTTTTGTTTTGTTATGGGTTGTTATGTTCTCCAAACTTTTGAATAGGGCTGTTTACCGATCGGCTGTATACTCCATATATAGGCATATATGTATGCGCTCTGTGTAATTACTTGACTTGACTTCAATTCAATTTTCTATGGCATTTAATGGGCTTGTGTGTTGTTGTTGCATTCATTCATTCATTGTGTCAAACTATTTGCAAATAAATCTCTGTCTAGATGTCATTGTATAGATCATAATTTGTTTTTTTTTTGTTGTTTTTTATTTTTATTATTAGTCAACTAAATTATATATATATATTTGTTTTGGTGATATACTTTAATTAGTACATGTACATACATACATATTATATGTATAGTGTTTGGTTTTCAATTTTGGGTTTATTTTTTTTTTATTATTTTAGCAATGTTATCGTATTGTATGTATATATATATTTATGGAAATTGCTGCGTGTGTATTTTCTGTTGTTATTTGTTTTTATTTTTATTTATATTCTCATATGCAAATGCTTCAACGAACTTTGCTCATAACCTTTAATTAACGCATTTTCTTATCTTTTTTTTTTGGGTTTCAATAATAAGTATGTAAATTGTATGCAGACATTAAAATATGTGTTAATGCTTGGATTTGGATTTTATTTGAGTTTTGATATACTGTAAAACACGTTGTCAACATTACATTATTTGTCATTCATTATTATTAATATTATATATATATTGTTTTCTTTTATAATTATATTTTATAATTATATTTGCTTTAGACTTGTGGTTAGGTTTCGGGTTTTAATTGCCAACTTGTTTAAAAACGCACAAAGTAAATTTCAATTTAAAATATGTTTAGTTTTTTTTTTGTTCAACACTTGCTTGTAATTTATTGTTTGTAAATACTTTGCATTTGTTAAAAAGTAAAATGTTTAATATACATACAGCATCAGTTAAATGTCGTAACGTGTTATTAACTTTGACCTTTCGTACCTTCCATGTGTTATTATCATCATCTGCTAACAAATAATTTCACATTTATAGCGATATTTCATATTCATATTTCATTTAACATGTCCTTGTGTCTGCTGAAAATAATTTGCTTTTTAACAATTAGTTAGACATTTAGAGCAAAAACATTGATAATATAGATTGTTTTTATTTGTTTTATGTTTTTTGGTTTTTGTCCTTTCCATCGTCTTTCTTTCAATTTATGCATAAAAATTTGTCTAGTGAAATATATATGTAAATATATATATTTGTTTTAAAGGTTTTGAACTGCTTATTGTTTATAATTGCGATTTTGTTATTTGTATTCTTTCTTAATTGCATTTTTCATTTCATTTCTTAAACGTGATGTTCCGATTTAATTATTATTGTTTTTGGCATTTATCTTTAAAGGAATACATATTTGTGTGTTTTGCTGAATTAGAATAGTTATTAAAACTTGGTGAAAAGTATACAAATAGAATAGGACGAAAATTATAAGCATTTGATTCAAAAGCGTGCCAAAGTTTTGCGATAATACTCGTAAATTGTTGATCAAAAACACAAATCTATTTTCTTTGCCAAATGATAAAAAGTGTCAATAAAAACTATAACCAAGTGAACTTTGAAATAAAATATTGAGTTTACTTCATTATTTATTTACTTTTTTTTTAATATATTTTTTTATTATTCTTTTTATATTAATATCTTTACATAGTACATATAGTGTATATATATATATTTATATATATTATACATATATCTATATATTTATAATAATAATTTTTTACACATTAAATTCAAATGCATTAATTTATCTGTATCTGTATATATATGTATATATATATATATATAATTTATTTATAAATATAAATAACAAAATGTTTCCCTTTGAAGCTTTTTATGTCCATTTTCATGAAATTGTTATTTTTTTCATTTTTTTTTTTTGTAATTTAATTTTTGTTTTATTACTATATTTAAATACGAATTATACGTTCTTTAATTATAGTTTAACCAGTTTGTCTGTTGTTGTTTTTGTTTGTTTTAGCTTGGAGTTTGTGTACATACTTTTATTTGCATTTATGTATAGTTAACTGTTGCCATTTTTTCGTGTGCTGAACAATTGGCGAAAGTTCCCGTAACGCTAGCAACTCATCACCCCACTTCACATCGTGGGCGTGGTCGTGGGCGTGGAGGGGAGGTGACAACAGGAAAAGAAAAGGATAATCTTGACATTCGGATTGGGTGATTGATATCATTTGAATTAGCCAATTGATTGAATTAATACATATTTGGGTTTTAGTGTCTTATATCATCTTGTAAGGTAACTCAATAAAATTCATTGCTTTTGGCCCAAATCTCAACCAACTTTTCCAATACGATCCGAGGCACATTCTATTTACATTTGGGAATCTTTTACGCCAACACTAGAAGAGCGTAAAGAATGCCTCGTCTCATTGATAGCCCAACATTGTGCGTTTTAGGCACTTCAAAGTTCTGTGTTGTTGTTGTCATTGTTATTGTTATCGTTATTGTTGGTTGTCGATAGGTTAGATATGGTATAGAGTACGAGATAAGGTTACATACCCAATAATGAGAGTAGTAATACAAACGAGTAGGTAAGTAAGTTAAGTAAGTAGTAAAAAAGAAACAAAGGAGAGTAGAAAGGAGGAATGGAAAGAAAAGTTAAGTTATAAACTTAGAGCCAACTTAGAAGAAACTACGATATAAGCTCTTAATTACTTTAAATCATCGGTATCCTCAATTAAATCGGCATACTCCTCCCAATCGTTGTTAGACGAACGTGTGCGCAAATTCGATATTGTCGGTTCCTCATCCTCGTCCTCGTCCTCGCCATCGCCGTTTTTATTGCGTCCGCCGCCGGTGCCTCCTTCGTCGACAACCTCGTAGTCCTTAAGTTCAGCCTCCAAGTCCTTTTCCCATTGTTCCTCTGGGGAAGATGTATCAAACTGACGATTACTATGTGTGTGGCTTTATCTTATTAGCTTAAGTATACGACAGTTAGGTTGCATACTACATAGAACCATACATAAGTTGTATGTTAAGTATGCATACATATGGATATATAGTAGTTTTTTTAGTTTAATTTAGGCATACTTATAAAATAGCATACATAGTGGCATATCATAAGTAATATATTCTTTTTTTTTTGTTTTTTTGTAAGTTTGGATTAAAGGTTCTAGCAAGCAAGTTTTAATTTAGTGACGACCCTCCAAGCAAGTACATGGTTTCTCAATGATCTTTACCTTCCGAGACTAATCGCGTGTCAAACTCGTATAACTAAGGCATAGATTTTCACAGACTGTTATTCGCTTTGGTATTCGCACCGTAACTGAAAAGTAATCGTCTACAAAAGTTGGAAATTCTCTTTAGTACGCTTTAATACTTGACACCATAGCCAATATTATACTAAACTCCTTGACGAGTCAGCGTGCAAAACCAACGCACCAAATACAATAGTATAGAGAAGTAGTTAAGAGTGAGCTCACATAAGAGGATACTTTGCGTTTATCCTCTACCATGACTTGCTTGTTGTCCTCACACCAAATCAAGTGCCAAAGCAGTAAATCTCACTTACGACACCGCAATAATAATAATAATAAGAATAAGAATAATCATAATAAGTAGATATACATTTGTAAGTAAAAAAAACATTATGAAATCAATATTTAGTGTGTATTTACAGCATATGTAACACGTAAATCAAAAGCAAGCCAAATATATTCTATACATTTACTCGTAATATAAATATTTACTTATACAAAGCACGCCAAATGTATATGAACTCAACTGGAAGCTATTTAAAAATTGCAATAATTACTGAATCAAATGATAACTAAAGCAGTTCTGTACAACAATTAAAATTCTTAATGTGTTCGTTCGTATATGGACAGACTGACTTACGTTCTTAGTCTTAGAGAGGGAAGAATTTCTTGTGTGTATTTTGAATTTATTTCTCTTGATTTTGTGTGGTGAGTTATATTACACATATAAGTTTAAAAAAATTTCAATTTCAGAATGTTGAAATCTTACGAATTGTCTTTTGGGCAATTAAAAAGCATAGATTTTTTTTGTGAGAAGTATTTGGATTAAAGGTTTAATTTGGAAAAGTTCCCTTCGACGATGTTTAAAAAGCAAATACGTCTTGAAATGATATAAGAAATGTAAGCTTGCAAACAACTACATTTGAAGTTCTAGTTGATTATTTTTGTATAAAACATAAAAAATAAACTGACCATTTATACGAATACGAATAGCCATCAAACATATAGACACAACAATATTAAATATGTTTACGGACACTGACAACAGCGATAAGAAATAAAATTGATATTTTCGACAACTATTTTGCTCAACACAAATTTTATGCAATTGAAAATCAACAACAAAACATTGAAACATTTTATGATATTTTGTTTTTTTTTTTTTTTTTTTAGATTTTTTATATAAGTGAAAATTTGTTTGTTTGAACCAACAATTTCTAACTTACCACACAAAATTTTGTTTCAGTTTTTTTAAGTAACGTTTTTGTTTTCTTTTGCTTTTCGGTTTATATAAATAATGCGTTTTGTTTAAATTTTTGTCAAGAGAATATTTTATATATGTATATATAATTTGGTTTCTTGCATTTCGTTTTTGTTTTTTTTTCTTTGTATATCGTTTAACATTTTCTTTTTAGTTGTTGTTTTTTTTTCTTTTTGTCATGTGGGCAATTTTGCTTGCGTTTGGGTTTTATTTTGTTAGTTTGGTTTTTTGTTTTTTTTTTTTTTGGTTTTGAATTTAGCGTTTATCCATTCAATCTTCTGCAAGATGATTTGAGAACAAATTAAGAAATACATGAAAAAATAAATGTTTGTTAAATGTTTTCAATACAACAATTTATAGTTCGACTAATATTAAGAATTTGGTTGTCTTTCTTTTTTGTTTTTGGTATTGGTATTGGTTTTAATTCTATTCTTTTTGAAGTGTTCTGTGTTAATGTTTGGGAGCAATTCATGGTGCGGTGGTGGGGTGGTGGTGTCAAAGAGGAAAACGCGATTTGGTTGGGTTTAATCGAAATGAAATTAGGCCGAAATAGTGGGGGAGAATACTAAGAATGAAAGAAAATGTTCAAAATAATAATAGTAATAGATATATATATATATATATATAGTTATATATAAATTACAAACGTTTTTCGTTGTATAATAATATAGATTTGTATAGCGAATTATTGAAAATTAAATCGAAAATGCAATTGAATAAAGAAGCACGAAATTGTAAAGAGTTTGATCAATAATAAGAATTTGTATCATTTTGTTTATACTCAACTTGTTCATAATTGATTTGTGGCTAGTGCACAAGTTAATTGATATTAATGTATTATCTTTTACATTGTTATAAGTAGAAGTAGATCATAGATACTTAAGTGAAAATTATTTGATTTCATTTTTTGCATTATACTTATATTTTTTGTTGATGTATTTATAATTAATTTCATTTTAATATTTTGTATGCTAGTTAGAAAAGAATGGCAACAATAGATTAGACCAGACTTGAGCTGTCCGCTTGTTATTTGTTATGTTATCTATGTATAGTATAAATTTCATATTGAATTTATTGATAGTTTATTATCCATAAGTTGCCATAGGTTTGTATACTCTTTTATGGGGTTGTTGTTGCTTTCATTTCAATTGAGATTTTTCTTGATGTTTTTTTGTTTGTTTGTTTAATAATTAAATGCCAGAGCTTTGGATTGTATATTGTTAGTATTGTTAGTATTTTGACAATAAAGAAAACGATTTGACAAAAATGTAATTTACACAAAAGAAAGAAACAGAGCAGAGGAGAAAAAGAGAATTGTTTGGTTTTTACACTTTGTTTTGTACACACATTTTTCGATAAGAGTGAGTTTGCATTTGTATTTTGTTGTTTGGTATATTTTATGGGTATTTTGTCATTGAAATATATTTACTTGAAAGTTTAGATTTGAGCAATATAAAAATAAATATTAAGTGGGCATTATGAATGGTTAGAAACGAAACTTAAACTTGTACGCAGCCAAACAGTTTGAAATGTGGCAATGGAAACAGGCAAAATGGCAAAAGGAAAGAAAAACCTGATATTGAAATGACAAATACGAAGACGAATACTATATATCATATATGATATGTGACACCATGAAGCATGTTATCTAAATGACTTGTAATGCTGCCCATGTGTTGGACGAAGCTTCATATCTTTTGAGTTACCTATGCTACTCGTAAATTGATTGTGCCATTCCGGAATATGTTTACGTACTATATTGATTCAGTGCATCTGACGACCTATTGACCTACAACATTTCGTTAGTCTAGTTTATTCAAATTTAAGAGCTCTTCGTCTTTCTATTTATTGCAATTAAGCCACATGATCCGACATGAGAATCAATCGATGTTCTACTTTTTGCATATGCTTATGTATATGTAAGTGTAGGTGTGTGTATGGGTATGTGTGTGTTTTATACGATGTTGACAGGTTGGATGCAGACTCAATAGAAATTGCAGCTTAATGAATAAGTAAGACGAATTTCAAAGCGAATGCATGGAACCTAAAATGTATGTACAAAATGTGGAAATATTAAAAGATAATAGTAAGCAAAACGAACGAGATTATGTATATAACGAGTATGCCGTGTACCTCAATTGAGAATTATTAAGGGATTATAATTCTTGTTGGTGATTTGTGTAATCCAATTATTGAGGCATACAACATAGTAGTTTAAGGAGCTTAGTAAAAACAAACAAAAAACGAAATCAAATTGTATGTTACAATTAACTTAGGAAAATAATAATCTAATTTGCAAACTAAAACCTCTTACCATCGTTGTTGCTGGCAAGCGCCTGTTGGGTCATACTGTCAATGCCCAATTTGCGCATACCATCTTTTATTTCAGCCAAATCGGTTTCGTTTGATGTTTGGAATTCATCTGAAACGAACTCGGACTCGGAGATTTTCGTTGAGAGACTTTTCTTGTCACTCTCTTTAAGCTCTTCGGCCGCCTTAATCTCAATGACAGGCTTTGGCTGGTCAAAGACAGCGCCTCCTTGGGCCGCTTGTTTAGTTTCATTGTTTGTCTCAGCTTGGACAACTGTGCCAGACTTTTTGTCAATCTTTGCATTATCTGCCTGAATTTTGGCTGATTTAATTCGATGTTTTTTTTTTAAGTTTGAGTCATGTGCAACATATTTATATTTATTGTACAATTTTTTTTTGTTTAAATTTGGTGTTTCAAATTATTACAAGATACATGAAAAGAAAAATTAAGAAATCAAAAAGGTAATTTTAGATAATCAAAATAAAAAAGGGATACGATGTGAAAGGGGCGTTTGAAAGGCGATTTTTGATTATTGACTTCGAGAGGATCTTAAATACGCGACGAGGTGAAGAGACGAGCGAAACGATTATGAGAAAATGAGAACCGAAACGATAATAAAAACTAAAGAAAATTAGGAATCTGATCGGTGGCCCAGGCGACAAAAGCCGGTGCAGCTGAAGGACAATCACAACTCATAACCATAACTGAAACTGAATTGAAACTGAGGAAAATACAAAACCGAAACTTAAGGTTCAGAGCATTTACTTTAAGGCGGTGTAATACAGACGCTAGCCGAAAGTTAGATAACTAAAAATGAAAAGAACTAAAAGGGAGGCGTGTCCCCAAGTAGAACTAGTTGAGAATCGTAAATCATAAGGAGAACAGGCGCGTGTGTGTGAAAAGAAAATTGGTATCGAAATCATAAATGAAAACTTAGACTTAAGATAGAGAGGTTAATAGAGATTGATAGACTGTTTTAAGTTAAAGAGCGCGCGAGTAGCGAGTGTTTGTATGTGAGAGATAGAGATAGAGATTGCAAGGTAGAGACAGAGATAGAGATAGAGAGATAGAGAGCTAGACAGTTTACAGAGAGAAAGATACTGAAGTGGCAAGCGCAAGGAAATCATAAACTTGGCCGCTTTCGCGCGTTTCAACGGCAACGCGTCTCAATTATGGAATGTTTTCTTGGGTCTTCGGTGTGAAAGCTGTGAAAGCTGATGCTGCTGCTGCAGGGGAATCAATGACAACGAACTTACCATCTTCACCGCTGGAAGCCTGGCCCACACCATCAGCGCCCAAAGTGCCAAGCTCGGCGGCCTGAATGATTAGTGAAACGCGATAGAAATAATTCCTCCAGAAGTTCTCCTCAGTGATGCTGAGCGGGTGTAAAATTTAGATATAATTTCCATATAAATGCATTGCAAATGCACAGGCTACTCACATCTTGGGCACCAATTCGAAACGCATCGTTTCGAGTGCCTTATCCTCGGCCATAATGGCTATGGCAGTGGGATATGCGGTGTCATAGCTAAACTCAAAGTCCACGCCGGCTGGCGGGGCACGCACAAAGTTGCGACGATCCTGTGACAAGCCCAAAATTTCCTCCTTGATCTTTGACTCATTGGCATGGCCAATCCATGGAGCAGCTCCATTGCCAGCGCCGCCTTGACCCTTAATGAATGCCTCCTGCTCCTTGTTGAATGAGTCGAGAATGGTCTGCAAATGGATGATTAATTAATCAAATGAACTTATGAAAGTACTTTTCAAAATTTTTTACTCACATTATCCTTGACTGTTTCCTTGATCTTGCTGCCAGCCTTGCTGATGGCCGATGACAAGAACGAGCCAAAATGTTTGGCCTGTTGAGTTACTTTTGTGGTAACTGTCGAGGCAAGTAAGATTTCGAATTATTATAAATTGTTGCATTACATATTTGATGTTAAGTAAAAGTGGTTGCATCTAACTAACGCAGTCAACCAAAATTGCAAAGACTACAAAGTAAACGTTGTTGGAGGTGAGAATAAATAGACTAAGTGACTAAGTAAAATAGAAGATAATGCAAATATATCAAGTTGATACAACTATTTGGTTGGGGGAAGTATAATTGCTACGGGTTGTAAATGCATTTCATGTATGTAGTAACCTGTCACCGCTTTCTATTGTTATATTATATACATATCTCAGATTGTTTTTTACTTTTTGCTTTGACAATTTGCAATTTAGTTCAGTTGACATTGAATCGACATTTATAATGTTGTAATTTTTTTTTTTTTTTGTTACCAATCAAACTGTGACACGTACTTTTCACTTCATCGCCCTTACCCTGTCCAATTTGACCCTCATCTCCAGTGGGCGTGCCGCCGCCTGATGCTGGATGCGAATCGGCGCCCTCAGTAGCGCTGTAATTACAAATTGCGTCAGCGTGCAAATGAGAGAGGATAACCAGAGCAAGAAAGAGATGGGGAGAGAGAGAGAAGAAGAGAGCAAAATAAGCTTGTGTCATTTTTAGGGTAGCGAAGTTTTTTCAGAGTAAACATTTATACATAAATATCATATATATATAGTATTGGATATCTGGTGTGGATATTGCAATTGAGAGCAATAGTCAACATGCAGCATGCAACACCAAAACCAAACTCCAATTCAAATTCGAGGCAATTCACATATTCATATTGATTTCAAGTGCATGCGTTGCAAATTAATAAAAAAAAACCCTTCATATAGCATTCAATATTATCATAGACCAAGATGGCAAGTAAATCTAATTCTATCTAATAAATATTGGGACGATCTGGGTATATCTCTGGCGAAAATGTCGCATGCCCCACTATTCGAAGTGAAAATGTATCTTATAGCACTTTTATTAAAACTAAGAATGATTTTAATTTTGTTTTTGCTTTGGCTGACAATCTGGTATATTTTGCACTGTATAGTATATCTTGAATGTAGTGAATGTCAATATACCAAATATGCCATTTGGCATATTTTGAGAATAATACCGCAATATTTTGCTTTCATTCAAAATGGTTAGCGGATATCTCACAGTCGAGTGTGCTCGACTTTTTTTACTTTTTAGTATATATGTTTATATATGTATGATTAGGTGACAATCAGGTATATTTTGTTCTTTATGGTATATCTATATACCAAATATAACCTACGACATATTTTAGTATTTTAGCGGTATATTTTCGATATTTTATGGTTTTATTGAAAATGAATAACAGGTATCCAATAGTCGAGAACATTCGATTGTAGCTTTCTTACTTGTTGTTTTCAAATAGTTTCAGTTAATAATTTTTGTGTAAATAGTGATGTAAGCGACAATGTCATGGAATCAAGGAATTACTCATATGTTTATTGAGTGAGAACAAATGTTACTTCAATTTGAAAAATATTTTAATAGAAACCTGTTGAAACTATTAAAAGTGACAGCTATACTTTTCTTCTATTAATAATTATTTTTGTAGCTTTAAAATTATTTGAATTTATAATTTGTTTATAAACTTTTGCCTTTGGTCTATGATTCTGAAAGGGTGTTGAGATTATTAATTATTATTATATGTAGTTGAATTAATGCTTTTGTATATTTACACGTTTTTATAGCTTTTGTAATTATATTCAGTTGAAGGACAATTAATATGAAAATTATTCATGATTGTGATGCAAATGGAAATGTTCGTAAATTTAATGAATAATTAATGATGGATGCCGTTAAACGGTAAGCTGAATGAGACGGAAATGAAAGACGATAAAAAGAACACACTATTACATGCACCATATTCGTATCATTTATAAGGAAATTCATTTTGAGTTAAGTTGAAAATAAACTTGAGAAGATCGCACATTTCCAATGTTCTTAGAGAAGGAGGAGACAGGAGCTGTCAAAGAATTGACCAGAATACAGTCGCTACATACTTGAAAAATAAAATATTAAGTAAAGCATAAGAAAATTGGCACAGAAAGAGCTACACACAAAAATACAGAGAAATCAGGTGGGAAAAGGGGAAAGAATATCCTTGTGAAATAATCCGTTAAATGATATGATAACAACTAGTAACAACAATCAGTTTTTTTTTTAAGGTTTTTTGGTTTTTGTTTCTGTTTTATCTACTGCGTAGACACAAAATAGTTCCAGATTTGTGTGGTTTTGATTAAATCCTTCAGGTTGTTTGATGGGCCGCTCAATAATGATGGAATCTGATACTTGAACATTTGTTAAAGTTAAGTTGGGCAACAATTTCTTTCTGAACTGTAAACTAAATGCATTTTAACGCGTTATCTTACGAAATCATAAATATGAATTGAATCAACTAATGATGAGGAAAGATTTGTAAATGTATATTTATCAAATGTTGTATGGGAAAAATGGGAAATGGAAAGTTGGGCAGCGAGTCTCATGTGTTGGCAGAGCATGAGTTTAACTGAAGTGATGGTGTTTTGCAATGATTTAACTTGATTATGAGTTTTATGAAATGCGTTCTAGAATCCTTTCAAAATTGTGTCCTTTTACAAAACTTAGAAGAAAACTTACCTTAAATCTTAAAAGTGTCAATTCTTCAACTTTTTGTAAACGGACAAAATTCTGTTTTTGATTCATGTTATGTTTATGCTTTTGTCATTTGTTTTTTTTTTAGGTTAAAGGTTTCTTTTTTTGCTTATACATACAAAAACGTATAAAGATTTAAATGTGATCTTGTAATTATTTGTATTTGTACAGTTTTTTTTAAGGAAAAGTTATTAAAGAGTGAAATTTGAATTTGCACGACAAGTGTGTAAGAAACTTGAGTTAAGATTAAATAAGAAAATCAGAAATGGAAAATATAAATATCTTGTAACTGAGTGGTTTTCTTTTCAAGAGAAATTTGTGAATAGTTGAAACTAACTAAATGGCAGTAGTTATAGGATATATTTAAGGTAACTTGTGTTTAAAGTATATATTTATATATTGAGTATTATAAGTTGTATAAAATAACGTGTTTCAAGTAGGCTAATAGTAGGTCAAGTGTTAGCAAGAGGTGTATATAAACTTTAATTGTATTGTTCCAAGTTTTTGTTCTTGCTTTAAAAATGAAAAAGTTGCTCGTATTTTTTGGGGTGTAACAGAACGAAAAATATTACAAACAAATGCTGCCTCAAAGTAAGTAGTATAAGTTGAAACAAAAGGCTTCCACAACTGTCATAAAAAGTTGAACGAAAACTTTTCATTTAACAGGAGAAGGAACCCAACAAAATAAGAAATAGAAAAAATAAAAAAAAATACCAAACGCGATCTCTTATGATTTTTAGTTTCACTGTAGCCGTTTGAAATGTATATAATTCCGTCATTCTTAAGCTGGGGCCCATACCTAATATACCTCGACTTGTCGTCATCATCGCCACCACTCACAGCACCCGCAGCACTGGCATCTGCAGCGCCCTCGGCACCCTCAGCTCCCTCGGCGGCTCCGCTCTTCCGTAGTCCAGGAATCGATGGTATCGACGGCATCGCTGGCATCGAGGGCATCGATGGCATTGCCATTGCTGGCATCGATGGCATTGAAGCATTTCCCAACCAACCCTTGGCGCTTCCTAGCCATCCACTGTGGAACAGAGAAGACAGAAAAGACGAAAGAAATAAAAGTTAGTTGATAAAGTGGCAAAAATCCATGCGCACATTGCGCAATAATCAGACTGCCAAACTGACACGACTGACAATCAATCTTTGGCCGTAATTTGACAATGCTGAAGAAGTAGGCTGGCGATAATATCTCCAACTACTCTAGTATGTAGAGAATGTATTATGTATTATGTGCGAGTATTATGTATTATGTCAAACACAATAAACTGACGCATCAACTTGACAAACGCCCACTACACATAAGCACATGGCACTTACTTATTGACAGGGTGCCACAACATTGAAGCATCGAAGTAAATCTCAAGAATGCGCAAAACACTCGAATGCCATTTCACTTAAAGTCTCTCTCGCACAAGACACAAGTGCGTATTAGAGAGTCAATGAAAGGGCAAGCAATTGCTCAGCTGCTCAGATTGTACGTATTTGTTGTATGTGTAGTGTAACATTCAGCCTTTAAATTTCAAGTCTTTAGCAAACAAAATATACAAAACTATTCTAGGATATTTATCTTTAAGAAAAATTCAAGTGATATAATAGATTTATGACTGAAAACATTAAGATTGAATATGGCATACTATTTTACATCTCTAATGTAATCGATGTGTCATCATTAGAAAAATCCCTTAAATAATTTATATGGTGACACATTTTTTGCTTGTTTCTCTTTACGGTGAGAATATTGTGAGTGGGCGCTAATCGAGATATAAAGTCAAATAATTCAACCTTAATCTCATGAGTTAATATTAATATAAATCAATGTTAGTTATATAGTATTCCACTATTATACATTTTTGAAAATCTATAACAAAGTTTCATTATAGTTATTCTAATAATATAGTAAGTACTGAACGTTTAATTTGAATTTCAATTATGAGGCAACATTAATCTTTGCTCGAATACTGCAACGTAATCGATTTGGTTATTCGGGTCACATACTATAGGTCATACACGAATGTAATAACACCCTATACTTATGAGGTCTAGTGCGTGAGTGCGCCATTTTCATTGGTTGATAGGTCGGCGATTTATTGATCCACCCATTTTTGCAGTCGTTTCCTTTGTTACGCGCTCGCACTGTCATAAATAAAATGTCACTGACAAGCTCATGTAATACGTGGCGTATGCGTAATATGCGTGATACGTGAAACCGAATGAAAAAAATCATCGTTGAAATGCGGAGCTCAACACCTAACACACAAAAATTCAAATATACAACATAGAAAGCCATGACAGAACAATCTGAATGATTGACTTCCATCTTTCAAAGTACGCCAAATACTTTCTAACAAAAAAAAAATATAAAAAATATTTTGAGCTTTCGAAAATTTGTATTCGTAATCATAAAAATGAACGCGGATTCTGATGTTTGTCCAATCTGTTTGTGCCCCAAGCGGCGCATTGTGAGCATTCGATGCAAGCACACATTCTGCAAGAATTGCCTCAAAGACTATTACGCGATTAGCGACGTCAAGACTTGCCCTATGTGTCGTGCCCCCTTCGAGTATTACATTGTAAGTATAATTTGCCATTCATTAATTTTGTATTAACTCTATTACTCTACACAGCGAGAAAGTTTCGGGTCCATAAGAATAGTGTTTTTGAATTAATAAGATTGCAGCTTCTCAAATTTTGTTGTTTCCTTTCGTTATTGTTACATTTTTGGAGTTATTGGAATTTCCTGTTATTATTTTTTTAAATTGCACTTGGCTAAAAAGCGCTTAAAACAAAAAAAAAAGAACGAAAAACAGACAATTTCATTTTATAAGTGCTTTACATTTCCTACACTTGATGGAATACTGACGATTAAAACCGATAAAGGTAGGTTTGTATTTCATAGCGTTAATCATGTAGTGCAATGCATTTAAAAAGCATAACACCAGTTGATTTTATTGACACCTCAATGGAGTTTCTATAATATTGTTGTATGCACAACAAGTTGAGCAAATTGACGGTACATTTTGGGATTAACTGGCCTTAAGTTGAGTTGACTGTAAATCCGATGACTGATGCCTGGACACATCATCAAAGCCAGCGCCAGTGAGGCGGTAACAACAATCGGATGGAGAAGAACAATGCGAGCACAATCGATGTGATTGCATTCTCTGTGCTGTGCACATGCAGTGCAAGCCCGGCCAAGCATATTGAAATATTGAGTGTTTGGCCTGCGGCAGTGAGGACAAAGAAAAAAGAATCTACTACGACAACGTTGTCGTGCCCACAAGACCAAGACCACGCCCACACGCCCCTGGCTTTGTGCATGTGAAATGATGATGCACGACGGCACACGTTAGACCGCTCGAAGGGAGAAGGAATTGAAATAAAATTGACAAGCAAGGATATTTATTTTTTTCCTCTCTACTTTGCTATTTTGCTGGATTGCAGCCTAGCTGACGTTCCATTTTATTATGCTCTATTGGCGAATTGACAGGGCAAGGTTAAAGAAGGCGCTGCATTATGATGAGGCGAGGACTTGCACATAACGCAAGCCAGACGTAAAGTGAATGCGGCAAGGACTAAACTCGATTGGACAAAAAGTGGCCATAAATTGATGCAACCTGATTTCATTGCATTGCATTATTTATTCAATTACCTATTTCCATTCCCACTCTCACTCTTTGTTTGTTGTACTACACTCTAATGGCCTTCGGTGAATTTAATTATTAAATGCGCATACGCCATGTTGCACGCTCTACTCTTAATTAGTTTGCTTTTTCAGCCTATAACTATGATTAGCATTTTCCATCTCATCCAATGCTGTGTCTTCCTCCCATTTTTGATGTGATTTATGCGTTTTTCGGCTGGCAAACGTTGTCTTTACGCAATTTTGCTCGGCTGTCAAGGCGGCAACAGTGTTTATTTATGGGTCGCCTAGGACTTAGACGGCGTCTATCCAGCACTCGCATTCGCTCTGGACAGAGCCTGATAAGTGGCATACTTAAAGCACATCCCCGAGCTCTATGCTGCACTTAAAGCTGTGTCCGGGGAAAGGCAGATAAAAGTGGCTGACAGCCAACAAATTGGCATTAACATTTTTATGCAGGCTTTGCGATAATGATGTTTTGCGCATTTTGTATTCCTTTTGCAAAATATCAGTGATATCTTACCAATTGGTCATAAATTATGTTTGTTTTCTATTTGCTACTACTAAAATGTCAAATTGTACCCTTGCCCGATTGTTATTTGCTTTCACTTTTCACATTGTTTGCTGCGGCGGCAACCTGATAAAATTTCCCGAGGGCAAACATGAGTTTCGGCTTTTCATTTCAATGTTCTAAAGATATTTTAAAGCCAGGGGAAATATTACGCGTATTCTGTTGAACAATTCATATCGACAGACATTTTTTTTTTTTTTTGGTTTTTGCTTTTCTCTCGCATTGCAGTGAAAAGTTTTAATTATAAAAGTTTAGCCCGGCGTTCTGCGGAAAACAAGAGTAAAAATTGAGACCCACACATAACACTGAAGTCAAACCAAATATGGGTTTTAGACAATAATGCCAAATGAGTTTACTTTAAGCCTGGGCAAGCGAAGAAGGTCGAAAGCCAATATTTACGGAGTGGCTGCAAAATTAAAGCATACAATTGCAAGAAACCACAATTAAACATCACATAAATTATACTACATACTTTGAAATATGATATACTTTACCAATGTCTGGTATAAAATATTGATAAAAGTTGGTAACAGTTTGAGCAGATAATTTGAGCGAAAAAGTTGCAACTGACAGCGACTTTTTTCCGACCATGGAAGTTTGGGACAAGTGTCACTGTCTTCTTTTTTACCAGCTGCCCATAGGGTAGAAGGGTATTATAACTTTGTGCCTCCAGAAAATGTATGTAACAGGCAGAAGGAGGCATCTCCGACCCTATAAAGTATATACATATATTGATATTTATATATCTAGATCTCAGAAATTTTAAGAAATAGGGATAACATTTCTTTTAAACCACTTATGTTTGCACACAGATCAAGTTTGTTTAAAATGTTGGCCACGCCCACTTCCGAATATGGTAAGAATGAATACCCCACTGTTTTGCTTTTATTCACAATAGGTAGCGGGTATCTCATAGTCTCTCGACTATAACTTTCCATCTTTTTTTTTTCGAAATTATTAAATCATGGAATTCTATGCAGATATAAAATATATAGTATATAGTATGGCATTCTTTGAGTTTGGAGATGAAAGTGCGCATTGTTCTAATTGTATTGGCCTTGTTATTTATGCAATCCCTGCAAAGTTCTGTTGCATAATTAAAGCGTCCTCAATCTGTGGGTAAACAATGAAAAATTAATTATGGCCTTCTTGCTCGACAAAAGAAATGTTGAGTTGCAGTAGTGCATCAATGTGTCTCCGTCTGCCAATGGACTCATTTCCAATGACACGAATAACTGAATACCCATTGAAAAGAGATGCTAACGATAAAGATAATGGGGAACACATACTATATAGCATCGCATTGAATAGCAGATATAATTGTTAAAGACAGGCGAAGAGAGAGAGAGAGAGAGAAAGAGAGAGAGGAATGAGGTTGCCTGATTGATTTACCATTTAAAACAAATAAGAATCTTTATTTTTATGCGATGGTAAAAGTCATGACAAAGTCAAGCGCACTACATTGAAACCATATGGTTGGAGAGGACTCTGCAGGATAACGTAATTTTCTTTCTCTTGCTCCCCCTTCGACGTTGTTTGTCCCCACTGTGCCGCGTATGCAGCGATGCGCAAATTGCATTGCATTTTAGATGGGTATTTTTTTATGCAGGCGATCTGCCTGATTGCTTATCGCAATTTTATGGCTTCACGTTGCAAGTGGGATAAAGAGAACGCAAATGAAAGTGGGAGTTGCAAGCGTAGTTTTTAATTGAGTCTGCGTCGAGTGGCATGCGTGAGCTGCTGCTTTAATTGGATTGCATTGCTGAACTGAGATTTAGCTGCTTGGTTGGTTCACTGTCTGGCTGTCTGGCTGGCAAGACACGTAATTTTAAGGTAAAGCGCCCCCAAAGCTAAAGAGCAGCAAACCCAACGAACACCCGCTGCTGCTGCCACACACTAAGCCTCTAAAATGTATCCACACACACACACACGCCAGCAGCAAAGGCAACGGAAAACAAACAAACAAACAGACGCACCCCCGACCATCCGAAGTCAACATATTTGAGATAACGTTAAAGGAAATTTATTACGTTTACGCAGAAAAATAACGCTAAATGCGTAAATAAAGCAGAAAAATAACACGCATCCCACTGGCAAGCAGGTGACGCTGGCACAGAACAGCACATCGCAGATCTCAGCAGGGGACGCCTTTTGCAAGGACTCACGAGTCAGGCAACAAAAGTAAGCAATGCCATTGACATGGACTCCATTAGCTATGCAGAACCCTGGAATAATTTGCGAAACGAATTCCCGAATATATTTTGAACGAGACTTGTGATTTTGCATAGCCTTTAAAGACAGCATAAAGCCACTTTCAAGTGTTGCTTAATATGATGCATATCGTTTTTACATAAATACCTCTTCTATAGGAAATGTGATGGATGGGTTTAGAATTCTAGAAGATATTTTGAGCGAGACTTGTGATTTTGCATAGCCTTTAAAGACAGCTTTAAACCACTTTCGATGTTAACTAAATACTGCTTAATATGTTGAATATCACTCTATAAATAACCCATCTATAAGACATGTGATAGATGGGCTTAGTTTTGAGCAGCCCTCGCAGGTTGTACGCGCTCACACAAAGGCGCAACAGCCAGTCGAGGAAATGAAAAAAGAATGGAAAAATCCACATTTGACAAATTACCAGCAAGCAGGTAAACAGCTGCTGAAAAGACAGACAGCAACGAAGGATCCAAGGAGAAAGAGAAAGATCTTTCTCCTCCTCTGGCATTATGTGGGCCCAAAGTAAACAGGGCGAAAGCCACAGGCGCGTTTGCCAAAAGGGACGACGTGCCAGTCGACAAATGTATGTATATCTATTATGACCCTGTGAAGCTATTAATAATATATGAATGGGACATTTAACGCCTGCATAGTCGTAAACGAAATAAACAAGAATTATGCCCTTTTCTCTGCTCTTTTTTGCTGGTCATACACGTAGCAGGACATTTGACTTTGACTTTTCGTTCAGGGTTTGATGATTTCTATTTTCATTCATTATGTTTTATTTAAGTCTTGTTATTGTTTTCTCCTGCTGTCTCGTTTTTAATATTTTCGCAGGCACTTGATGCCACTTTTTTATGGTCGTGCGTTCCGACTTACTTATTTTCAATTATTTTCACTTTTATGTGCCTTTGCCTAAAAGTATGCAATAAAATATGCTCGTATATGGCTGGGATTCAAGCAAAGTCAAGCTCGCTGCCATTATTTATCGCATGGAAGCTGCCTTCTCCCCTCTCGCAAATTTACGAGTGCTTGAAGGAGAGTTTCTTGGTAAAGCTGCCAGCCAATTATGCTCGCATGATCCGTATATCAAGGGTCACTGCGAATTATGCCTTCGAATTGCAGCAGATTTTTGCTAACACTTAAAGATGAATAAAGAAGTTTGCTTCTGTAGAAAAGTCGAGTAAAATTCGAATAACGAAGACTGCCTCAAGTGACGCAAGTTTGTCTGTATAAAATTCGAATCTGCTATTTATCCACACATTTGCTGACACGACTAAACAACTTAATGGCGACCCACTAATCCCGTCATCTTTATAACCATTAAGCAGCGACAGGTGCATAAGGCTGTTAGCCTAGTTTAAAAGATCTTAGTCGTGTCACCGAGTCGCACACAAGTCAGTTAGTTGTGGCCCAAGGTGGTCGTAATCATTCAGCAAATGCTAAGCTTTTTATGTATCTAAATCCACAGCATAACTGTTAACGACACCCACACTCACACACTACACACAGCAGCCACCTGGCAATAATTGAAGTGGGCACAACACAGCGACTCCCACACACACACACACATTTCTCACTTTTTGTGCAGCCACTTTTTAGGTGCCGCCGTTTTTGCCTCACAATCCACTTAATGTGATTGCTTTACGTCAGACGTAGGCGACGACTGTGGTTGAGATGGCACATTAGCTGAGCTGAGTCGAGCCAGGCCGGGTGTACGTAACAATATCCTTTGCCAGGACAACGACAATGAGTCTGGGGGAGCGCAAAATATAATTATGAAAAGGATGTTTTGGCATGAACAACACTCTCACTCACACACACGGACAACTGAAATTTGCACAAATGTCTAAAAATATCAAAAGCCAACTGCAAATGTTGCGTGCCAATGACAGGCGACAGCCGAGTCCTTTGTGCCTAAAAGGTCCTCGTTTTGTAACTAATGTGCGCCTGTGTGCGCTGTTATTGTGGCTTAAAACTTCTGACATTTACCGGAGCAGCACACACAACAAACGAGTGCATAAATTCCCTATACATAAACAGACATCATAGGCCTCTCTCTTTCGCTTGTTTCCTCTGTCGTATACTTAATTTTATTTTGATCCCATACCCGCCTTCCTCTCTACAACTCTCTGCGGTTTACTCTGCTCTGTAATGATGTGCCACGGACTAGGCAGATCTCAAACATAAATCGCATTAACAACAGTTGATACCCATTGTGATTTGTTGTGCGTGTGTTGCTCTAATATCTTGTGTAATATGTCAGACTGATGGAGCAAGCAAGTTGATTGTCTGCCTTCGCATAAATAACACCCAATATTATTGGGCTTTTAGGCAGTTCAGATTGAATACTATTGCAAAGAAGAATCAGTCATGAATAAGATGTGATGTGATTCAATTCAATGAGCTATTTAGTTGAGACGGAATAAAGAGCAGAGTATTTAGTTTAATTTCTAAATCGCTTGTTTGCTTTGTAATGAATATAGAAGTGTTAGTTCAAGATACTGAATATTTATTATATTTTTATATATATAAGTGAAGTACACTTCATTTGTAATATACTGAAATATTCAGTAGATTAATTCAACGAAGAGATTCACAAGTTGTAAATACCTTTATCGTATGTTTCATTTTTAACAGAAACAAATATTTAATATGTATCAGTTTAAGTTAACGTCAAGATTAACGATGTGTAAATGCATTACTGCCGTGTACTTTGAATATACTCAAATATTCAGTTGAGATTCAAAGTTGAGATTTACAATTTGTAAATACTTTCTTCATATGTTTCATTTTTAAGAGAAACAAATATTCAATTGTCAAAGTAAGGACTACAAATTCATAAATCCTTTACTGTTACACTTAATCATTCGTTAATTTGTTCAGTTGGTATACATAAAATACCTCAAATAAACATAAGTATTCTCTCGTATCCCAGTCTATGATAGTTATCTATGAACTGCGAATATTACGACAAGTTAATGTGAGCCTTTAAAGCAGTGTATGTGACGATGACAAATCTTTGCATGATAAACAATCAGCACTGTTGCCATGGCAGCCGCACTCAATCAAACACAGGTCGTCACAAGGACCAAACACCACGAGCCGGAAAGGATGTGTTTGCGTGCTCGTAATAAAAGAAGAGACCAACAAAAAAACCAAAAAGGTGCAAAATGTCGGGGATTTTATGCGCATTAATTAAGGAAGTCAGGACAAAGGGCGAACCCAACAAAAAAACGAAAAAAAAAGTGGCAAATGAAATATTTAGCATAATATTTAAGCTGATTGAGATGAATTATCTTGAAATGAATAGCCGATGAATTTGCGAAAGCCCAACACTTCCTTGCTGGTCCTCGAAAAACCAAAAACAAAATACGAAACAAAAAGGAAGAAAAGATGGCAATGCCAATGCCAAATGCCAATGGCAATATAATGCTCAACACGTGGGGGCGTTGAGGGTGTCCTGCCCAGAAATCACTTGTATTGCCATTTTCGCCTGCCTTTGCGTCTGTCTGACCCGCTGCGAGTCCTTGCTTGGCATATAATTACAGCAGTCCTTGGCAGAGTCCTGTCCTGCCGTAAATTACACAACGCCCAAAGGGCGACCCAGCGTCCGAAGTGTCATTACAAAAATCTTGTTGCATATGCCGCCGCGTTGCGTCGCGTCGCGTTGCCACAAGGCAAGCGATTACGTTACGCAACTCTTCATGCTACATCTGACATGTGTGCGAGTGTAAATGGGTTGTGTGTTAGTGTGTGTGATGTGGGCGTGGCAGTTACATTCACAAGCACTTTGGCGCAATTAAAGTTTCAAAAAAGCCATCGGGACGCGGGTCCCTAAGCTGTAGGTTTTTATTTGACTTTTCCTACAATTATAGCACCGAGAATTCTTTTTTTTCCCCTGCTGCTTTGCTCTGCTTTTTGCCATTTAGCGGCTTAAGTGCCCTGCCCGGAGGCGTGGGCGTGGCTGGGTTTATGAGCTCAAGAGTTTTTCCACCTTTCGCTTGATAGTTCAGTTTAATGTACATTTGATTGCATTGCTGATTTTACGAGTCGAAGCCAACAAGTTGAAAGTTCCAACTTCGTTTGAGTGCTGCTTCAGTTAAAATAACTATTTACATTTATTTGCAATTAAGCTGGTTGCAATTAAATTATAAAATATGCAAAAGTATGTGCAAAATGTGAAATAAATTAAATTTATTTAAATAAAGTAAAGAAAATAAAAATGTAAATGAAAAACTTACGTGGCTTCGCTGACAAATGAATCTACCATGGAAGTTGATTTTGGAATGCTAAAAGAAAATATTTAAAATACAAAAATAATAATCAAATAAATGTGAACTTAAGACAAGAAGAAAATTTAAAATTCAATAAAAAAAAAAACTAAATATATTAACCGAAATAAATGAAAATTAAATGAAACAATTTAAATGCAGCTAATCATGTGCACCGATTTTAAATTTACATACGATTATCAGAGTTTTTAACATTTCTAACATTTTTGACCTTCAACATTTTGCAGAACGTATCGAGTTTTGCCATCGTATTTACCTGCAAAGAAAGAACACATTTTTGAATTAATGAAGATTTGTATCGTATGCGATGGAAATGTTAAGAAATTAATTAGACATTTTACGTTAGAGAAGGCGGCAATTGGGGCCAGCAAAGGCTGGCCTAATGACCGGACCAAAGCGAACGAAAGCGGACCGGACTTAACCCTTTCTCTCACTCCAAAAAGGGGCGTGCTGTTGAATGAATGCCTTTTAATTAAGTCTAGAGATATGATTACAAAAAGCGAAATGATGTTAAACGGCAGCTCAACATGAAAGCGAGTGAACGGAACTTGATTGTTTCTGCACACTAGTGAAAGTTCAAAGTTCACACGCAACGCTAAGGATACCATCAACAAGGGTCTGACGTTGGGCTCACAAAAAATAAAACCGAACAACGCATAAATCTTGCTGGGAACAAAACATAAATCAAAATTAATGCGATTCTCTACAGCAATATAAATGCGACCTTAAAGTGTTTTAATTTTGTTTTTATCGAAATTTATTGAATCAATTTGCCTGCAAGGACATTGCCACATTGTATCGGATTTACTGTTTTCCCAATCAATTGACAGGAATAACAGAACCAAAACGAACGGCAGAAGAGAGATAGAGAGAGAGAGAAAGAGCGAGCGAAAGGTGCAAATGGGGAAAGATGGAATAAAATTGCAGTCGAGTGTGGAGTGTCGAGAGCTGCAAATTGAAATGTAAATCGTGTTGACCTTGACCCCAATGCATGCGCCATGTCTGATGTCTGATGCCCCGAGTCCTTACTCGTCCTCCTGTGATAAAGCATTGAAACAAAATACGAAGGGCGGGGCGGGGCGGAGCGCAGCGCAGGCTGCAACAAAGCAACGAACGTCCCGACCGACCGTCAACAACAAAGTAAAGCAAATTAAATTCTATGTTGACTCAAGGATCCGACAAGTACATAGTGCAAAAAATAGTACAAAAATCCCAAGGACTTGTACAATTTATGCCAAATGATGCCGCACACACACACACACACACACACACGCACACACTGCCGCAACAAACACTAGAAAATTTTATTTAATTAACTCACTCCCACACCCCTCCCTCGACCCACTCTCACATGCTTTCGAGCTAACGAAGGACGCGGTATTTGCAATATAATGATGGTGTTCTTTGTAAGGCTAATTAAGTATACGCAATGTATGCAGCTGACATACAACTTTATACACACAATTTTCAAGGGGATTTTCTTACAGCTATTGTTGTTTTTGGTTTCGTTGGCATTTTGAGTCATATTGACTTAAGCACTCTACAAAGCATATGCCACTGACATCGCTGTGATGTGATAATGATGATTGGATTAGACTGTCGAGTGGCAAGTGAAAATAAATAGAATTAGACACAACGAGCGCATCCAATCAGTTGAATCAACAACACACAACTTTACTTTATAACGCATATCAATGGCAAACAAAACAACTTTTATTCTATTTATTTATTTTGAATTATTTCCCATTTATACCACAATATGTTCAAGTTGAACAATTTAATAATCAATTGCAAACAATCACTTAAAATTATATCAAATTCGAGCTCATATTCAAAGACCAAGGATTTGCAATTAAACAATGATTGCTGGGTGTAGAGTTTAGTAATTAATTTTAGCCCGATTTTGATACCCTTGGACAGCGCTTTCATGCTTGTTTGTTGCCAGGACAAAGTCAGAGATCATATGACGAGAGCACAACAGCAGCAGCCTCCTTGACCTTTGCGAGTTTCTATATTATCTTAATTGGTATGCAAGTGGCTGGAATAGGAGAGCGTAGTAGAGTGAGAGTGTTTCTGTGTTATGTTGTGTTGTGTTGGCGCATATTTCATTACTCAATTACAAAGCAAACAGTTGGCAGCAGATGCTAAAGCAGCTGCTGTTGGCTTGCAATTTTCAATTAACAGACCCAGAGCCAAGCATCGCTAGTCAGTCAGTCACTCAGTCCGTTAGTCAGCCATTGAACTAAGGCCTCTGTCATGACTGGGAATAATCAAGAGACGTGGCATGCACCTGCGTGTGCGGCAAGCAGCTTAATGAAGGATGCACAGCTGCTGGAATAGCGCCTTTCAATTGATTTGACTTTGATGCAACGAGGTATTTAATTAAGAAATGCTTTTGCCTTTGCCTTCTTATTCGCATGCCAATGGCAATGAAAAGATTCTTGATTAGAAACGCGCATTGCACTTTAAATAACAATCATAATTATTCATTCAATTACAATATGTTTAACTTTATGTTTGTGTCGCCATCAAGTGTTGACTTTAACGATTTAATTGGGAAACATTTTGTTTTTTTGATGATGTGATGTGAACATCTTGTCACCTTGTTTATGAGTCAACATCTTTAGCCACTCCCCAGACAAGCATAAAGTGCTGGGAGTGTTGCCAAAAAGGAAACGTTGTTGTTGTTCGTTCGTTCGGGCAACACAAATGGCACCCACGTCTGTCATAAGCCAAAAGCGAGCAGGAAGTGACTCGAGGCGGAAATTGTATTGGCCATAAAATGTTTGGTGGCTCAGACATGACCGTGTGTATAGATAGTGCCATATAGTCAAGGAGTTACCATGTCTTTTTCGGGCTGTGACAGCTATTTTTAGACAAGGTGAAAGGTCATGCAGAATCTTGTTGTGACGCACGGGACGCGGAGCTGCCCTTAAGCATTTTTGCCAGCATGAAAGTTTAATAAGTTTCTTGAAAATACATATTCTAGCAGCAAGTAAATCGACAAAGGTTTGCAGTTTCCTGATTGCCTGCCAACTGCACTCAAGTCCACAACAGTCAAGCCAAGTCAAGTCAAGTCAGAAGTCAGAACAGCCCCAAAACGACAACAAGTTTGCCCCTAATAATTCAAGAGGTTGTTTGTAGTTTGTGTGGCCGGCATAAGCACAGGTAACGAGCCTCAGGGGATTCGGCAAAGCGTGCAAGTTCGCTTAGACCAAAAATTAAATACTCAGATTTAAATAATGTAATAGAAAAACAGATAGATTTATTTGTTGGGCATACATATATGCATAGTATACTAAAACTTGTGCTTGGCATGCACACATTAGCCTCAAAGCAATTAGGAACTCTTTGCCATTCTGCTTAATATGAAGCACATAAGGATACCGATTCAGTATATAACAAAATATGTGACAACAATAATACGATTCTTAATGCATATTTATAGCCGCTGTAGAAGGCAGGAAATTTATGTAGCGGATAGAAAAATTTGGTTGTGATTTGTTAAAAATTGTAGAAGTTATTTTAGATGGTACGTTACGTAACATATGTGCGGTATATTTTGTACACTATGAATGTAATAGTATATTTATATACCAAAACTAACCTTCGGTATATTTTACTATTTTTTGAGTAATTTAATTTGGTATATTTTAAGAGAACACTTGATTCAGCTAATCTTCAACACATCTGTTTGCATTACAGGTAAAAGCAATTTTTAGAAAACTGAATTTATTTGAAACAGTTTTCTTTTGGTGGAACTTCTCGTTAGCGTATAGAAGAATTTTATTTAGATGACTACACGATTCAACTGCATTGCAAGCATCGTAAAAAACACACTTTCGACTGGCAATAATCAAGTTCAATTTACTTTTAGAACGCTGCTTGAGTGTGGCAAACTCCTTTGAAAAGTGTCGTGTTTCGCTTTTCAATTTAAGCTTAAACTTGATTACCATCTAAAAGGCAAAAAGGGATACAGGATACTGAAGGCGATGCCATTAAAAGTTATGCGAACCACAACTGAAAAGGTCACCAAAAAATATCGAAAACATAACAATTAGATTAAACGCGAGGCATCCAAAGAGAAGGGACCAAAGAATTAGAAAAAGAGTTGCTACACACACAGAGGGAATTGCGTTGTATATTTGGTGTAAACATAAAATTGCAAATTGCGCATGCAGAAAGTAAAAAACCAAAAACGAGGCGACTGAAGGCGACAACATGGCCGGAAGGTGTTGTCCTGCTCCTTTGGCTGCCTGTTGTTGACGGAATTAATTGCGCACGTTAGTGACGGGCGCGGAACAGCAAATTAAATTGCCAACGACGATGGCGATGATGATGGCAGCCAGAGCATGGACAGCAGCCACACTCAGAACAGCAAAGAACAGAGCAGAGCAGAACAGAAGCCTGACGATGACTTTGGTCCTTTCGACGATGCCGACGGCATTTAGAATGGGAATTGAGTTAGGCGTGTATTTCATTCGGAGCGTAAACACATTTGCAACGCCAATAGACGATGCGCAGTTGTGGCCACAGAATTGCATTATGTCGAAAAACAAAGCGAGGCAGAAAAGACGCTGGCAAAAATCGTGTATACGCAGAGTGTGCCTGACATCTTTAAAACGTTTAAACGTTGTACAGAACTTGATTCGATTCAAGTAACGTCCATCAACTGCTGCGCACATTTAATGTGTTAGCTATTCCGCTTTTGTGTTGGAAAGGCACAAACAGCTGGCAAATAATAAAATGGCCAACGTTTACGCTTCAGCTTCAGGCTGTGAGTTTTACACTCGGGATGACCTTTTTATGCCGTCCCCCAGCCATCAACCACCAGCTGACAGCTACAACACATGAGCAGCAACTGCTGGCTTTTAGAGGCAGTCAGCAGCCATTAACGCTATGCAAATAGAACCCCAGCAGACCCAAAGCCCTAACCCCGTCCCCCCCTCAATCCTCATCCTTCTTTCTCGCTCTTCCTCCATCATCTGAATAATAATTTCAAAATTTTAGTGAGTGCGCGCTTATCAAACGCAATTTGGCATTTTATAGAGCGTGCGAGTTTTATGTTAATTTTTAAGTATTCCGTTTGGCTGCCTCTCGACACATAACATAGATGAGTTGGAAGCTTCGTTGGGTGGTTTGAGTTGAGTTGGATTATTTACTGAAACCTTTCTATAACAATGACTGGCAGTTTTCGCTTGAACGCAACGCTTTGTGTGTGTGTCTGTTTTACTTTTTTTTTTTTTTTGGTAGAGAGTGTATGTCTATTATTCTAATCTCGGCAAAATAGATGTGAAAAATTAGCTGAGTACACATAAAACACATGCGAGCATGTAGTAACTTTTGGATGATGCGATTACATATGCAAATACTGTACATACAAATACTTATTCAGATAGCAAATTGAAAATCTCAATCAATTTTTAAAGCAAGTTACTCTTAATGACTTTAAGATTAATTCGATGCTTTAGGAATTTACTACTTTCTTCAGGAATTTTCATTTAATATGTACATTCATTTTGGTTGCACTTCATTTCTATCCGTAAATATTTAAGATATTCATTCATTCATATATATAGGTATATATTTTTAGAAGACTGTAATTTAATGTATAGTTTTTAGTAATTTATATTTTATTATTTGATGCTATTGAGAGTAGTTAAGATTTTATTACTTTTTATTCGAAATATATGAAGCTTTTATTATAAAATCTGTTTGAAAATTGGGATTTTATATTTATTTTTTTGTTAAGTTAATAAAAAGTATGCTTTAGTAATGATAATTTTGAATTGAATGTATTTAAAAATGAAAATCGCTTCATTTTAATCAATCACAATCTCTTTACCTATTAAATACAAGCGATATCAATTCTATATAATAGGAATGGAATAGATTTTTTATCTATCACACTTTTTAAAGAGTGCTATTTAAATAAACAATATTCACAACAAATAATAGTTTTGGGATTACATTTTATTATCCGCTGCATTTGTAAAATAGAATTGCTCGAAAGCGGGACTCAAAAGTTTTGTTTCCCCATTTTCGTGAACTGTTTCCGAGTCAGTTTCATGCACTTTACTTTTGCCAAAAACTTCTAGTATTTCAGCATGGAAACATAAATAAAATGTCGCCTTTCCTCGCGCTTGTCACCGTCAGAGTCAAAGCCAGAAGTTGAAGTTAAAGTAGAGCACAAAGGCAAAAGGCAAACAAAACACGTAGCTGCAGCACTTTTACGATACGGCGTAATTTGCTACTTTGTAGCATTTTGGCAGCCAGTTTTTATGTGTGTGCGTGCATTGTCTCAACACCAACACAGTTACAAATACAACCACACACACACACGCACACATAGACTTTATCGCCCACTCGTTCTCCTATTCTCCTCTTTTTTTCTGTACTTTCACATCATTTGTTGGCATTACTTTGGCTGTCACTTCCGCCGTGCGTTAATATTTATGTCTTGATACGCTTTAGTCTGTTCCAGGGGCTGGCCAACTTTATGAAAAGCGTAACTTTTGCCTGTTTTTCCTGTTTCCTGTACTCTTCACTACTTCCGTGCACTTTGCCCTTTGTGCTCGCTGCTGCACAATTCATTTATCTTTATTTCACAACACGGGATATGTTAGCATATGTTTTCACCAACCTCGTCCATATGCTGGCCTCCGCCTAATTTCTTTTATCCCACTATATACGACGATGCTCTGAAGGTTCAGCTATATGTTATGCAAACCTAATCTGGGTATTGCCAAAAATTTAGAATTGCCTATAAACAGCAGCTGCCAAAAGCTGTTTCTTGTTGCGGCATAATTGACTTGCTAGTGATGTAAAATTGCTCTCCAATCAAAAGTAGGCTAACGGTTAGGTCAAAAGCATGCGCAACATTGTGTTTATAAAATTGAATTGAAAAAAGTCAGAAAATTGATGGAACGTTCGTTTTGTGGCTTTGCCTTTGCTCTCTGATTAACTGCCATATGGTTCATTGAAATGTTGCTGAAACTGCATAAATGAGGAAAGGAATTTATGGTTACAGTATTTATATCGATTGATGGCATATTTTAAATACTGCACGAGAAGAGTATTTTATTTTGAAGGCCCCGAACTCTAATGGGGACGCAGCTATACAGTATATAAATAATTGAAATGAACTATAAGTATTTAATTATAAATTCTAAAATAAAATGATTCTTCTGTGAAAAGGCATTGAAATTGGGTTTACATATAGATGTTTAAATATTTGCACTAGAAATTCAGTATTCAAATAGGACTAAGAACGACGTCTATAAATTTAAATAATAAATGCGAGCATATGATTAAACTCATTCCAGTATGCGAAATAGAGGCACGACCTTTCATTAGTTATTTCATTCTCGAATCCCAACGGAAATCGAACTTGGTCGTTCAAGGGTCAATGCGAAATGTCTGACCTTTCAGTGTCCTACACTCATTTCACTTTTATGAATTGATAATTATGGCACCAATACACAAAGCGAATTACGAAAAGTCCGAGCAACATTTTATTTGATGCCAAAAAAAAAGTTCGACTTAAATACATAAGTTAATAGGAAGCAAACGAAGCCAGTTTTAATTGAATTAAACGAAGCAGCCGAACTCGAAACAGAAACAAAAACAAAAGCAGAAGTGAAATGTTGAACGAATTCGCATTTATTATTTATATTGCACACTTTTGGTTCAGGCTTATGCTGCATTGGCAATTAAGCGAAGGCGGAGTCGGCACCGAAATGAAATAAAAACGAAATTGTGCCAACATTTTTTTTTTCGTTTTTCGTTGGACTCCACTTGACGTAAACCAAAAAAAGAAAAAAGAAATGAAATGGAAATTGGTTGCCCGCATTGCCGGACTGAATTGTAGGTGGTCGTTGTCACCGCGTTAATTTGCCAGAAATGCCAAATGCCGGATCCGCAGTCGACTTGTCGTTAGCACCCACGCCGCCGACGGACCGATAGCGACGGACATGAGCAGTGAGTGGTGTCCAATGGTGTCCGGCTGTCCGAGTGTCCAATGTTCTGCTGCTCTGCATGGCATAAAATTTTAATATCGTCCTTAAATTTAAATAGCCTCAAGTTGTTGGTGGTCTTTGCGTTTGATTTGGCAACGTTTCAATTCAGCACAACATTTTATTTTTATTTGCAAGCCAACTGTCTTTTCTTTTGGGGTCCCCGCCGACGCGACAATAAATTCCCTCAGCCTTGCCTTTGCTCTATTTATTTATTTATATATTTATTTTGAGGCCATCGCTTTGATTTGATTGTGTGTTGTGCCCCGTGTGTTGGCGTATACACAGCTGCCGCAGGTAGCTGTCTAAGCAAAGACAAGCTTACATAAAGAACTGCGCCCAAATGTAGGCTACGAAAAGTTCGTGAAAACCTTGAAGTCCTTGACGGATTTAAATGCGGACTGTCTGTTGCCAACAGATACACTTTCGCATGCCTCTGTCCAACTAATTAGCACGATTTGCCGCAGCTTAATTGTGTTTTAATATGGACATTGGGCATGCGTTCTACAGAGTAGCAATTAGTTGTCGCATTTTATTGCAAAGTTTAGACATAATTTGACATGTGATTGTTTTACAAGTGTTTCTAAATTTGGTTATATTAATTAGAAATCCATTGTTAATAACGATATGTAAAATATACTGATTGTACTAACTTTTTTAAAAAGTAAATTAGGTTTAGTTTAGGTTTTTTTATACCCGCTACACATAAGAAATTTAAGAAATCATTTTGTATGTCAAAAACGAATGCTGCCGTCGCGTTTTAGATGCTATCGTTGATAATATGGTATATTTTGGTACATATAAAAAGTAATAGTATATCTAGGTATATACTAAATATCGACTTCGAAATATTTTGGTATTTTTTGTAGGTTTATTCGGTATTATTTAAGAATGAAACGTCATACATTGACGTTGCTTTTATTATAAATAGTTAGCGGGCATATCACAGTCGACTATAGCTTTCCTAATTTTTTGGAATTGCGTTACACATTTAGTATATTGTTTTGCTTCAATTATGAATTAGATTTTGATATATTGAATATGGCAGTAAGTTTAAAAACTAATTGAATTTGAAGCCATCATCTCTCAGTTGTCAATGGTGCAAAAATGCATAATCAATATTGGAAAAGTGAAACATTATATTACAAATGAATATTTTTAGTAGCTCTCTACATAAAGATACTAATATGGTTTCCACAAAATTCGTTTATTTGAATGCGCTTTGGATATTAAAAAGAGAGATGGCAATTCATATATAGAATATGAATTTCTTTGGGTTTCTTTGTTGTTTGCACAATAAAATTGACATTCAACGTGTGCTATTCCCACGCATTTCGCAAACACGCATCTGATTGGAAATTGGATATTGGCAAGCAATCCGACTCAATTTTAAATCGATTGAAATGCAAATATTTGTGTGAGTTTCACTTTGAAATGACCCAACAACAACAACAGTAATAAAAATGGGTAATTTCACTGTTAGATTTAATCAAAACTTTTCTAGAATTTCCACACATGCATAACAAATGTTATAAATAACAAGTTTTCTTCTTATTTTTGTTTTTTTTTTATTTGTGCACAAAGAGAATTTGAAATTCTTAGCAACGCTGAAAGCATTCATTTATTCGTCCTGTTTATTTGCCGAGCAATTTGAGTGTACGTTTTGTTTTCATTTCTGTTTGTTTTTGCTTTTTCTTTTAGCATAATTTTAGAATTACGCAGCCAACAACAAAATGCAAGGGCGCAGAGTCACACACACACACACATACACAGACAGAGAGCTCACACATAGTTAAAGAGAGCAATTGCAAATAGTGTAAATGTCCTTGAAAGCGCGCAAATGGCAAAGCCAACAACGTTGGCCCTGACGTCCTCGCATATACAGGTGAAGGCTCCGCAGGACGAATCGAGAATTGAGGCCAACATGCCAATATTCCGCACTCAACTCTCGCTGCGTTTCGCTCCAAATTCGCAAAGACGTTTTTACGACAGTTACTTGCACACAATTATGGTGAAAACTCTTAAGTATACGACGACAAATGTCTAGTTTGATTTAAAACTTTCTCGTTCTGCTCTATTTGATATTATGTTATTTCTAAGTAATAAAATGCGGTCATAACAGAAAGAATTTTATGAAATAAGAAAGTGCCAATAAATAAAAATACTGAGGATTATTGTAAATATTTTTTCCTTCAAAGATTCTTATATTGAGTTCCTTACATTGATTTTTTAAATTTATCTGTAATACTTTTTGTGTAATTTAAAAAAAATTAACTTGCAAAAATGTCTTATGCTATTAGCATAATATCTTCTATTTTCAATAAAATGGTAATAAATAAAATAAATTATTTTTGTAACTGAAAAATATTCACAATTGTAACTTTGAGATGTTTAAATTTTTGTAAATATATTTTGAGAACTTTAACCAATTATAATCTGTAGTATTCTTCAACATTCTCCATGATTTACTCTTTATGAGTTCAGCACAAAAATATTATTTAAATGTATGCCTAAAAGTAGATGGAATTTAAGTGTAATTCGTAGAATTCCGTGGGTTGCAATGCCCCCATTTGTCAGTATAATGAGCAGCATTTATGCATGACAGCCAAAATTAAATAAATTAATTCAACGAAAATTATAGAGATTTAACGTTGATTGCTGTTACTGTTAAGGAGGGCGTCAGATTCTCTCTAATATCCCAGGCCACGTTTACTGAATGCACAATTATTAAATAGGCTGGCAAAAGAACGCCAAGCAACAAGAAGAAAACTCTTCGAGGCGAGGCGAGACGATGCGAGGCGAAGGCGACGATAGCGTCCTTTTGCTGTCCTGGTGTGAGGACATCACATGTGCACATTTCGTTGTGTTTTGCAGAAACAACCGAAAAAGCGAGAGAGAAAACACGCGAATATGTTGCCCACTCTCTCTCTCTCAGTGTGTTGCTCTCTCGCTCTCGCTCTGTGTGTGGTCTGGCTCTTTGGTATCGATCCGCAAAACGAGCAAAAGTCAACTGGAAACTGGAAAGCAACCACCAGAATCCTGTCCTGCTGTTGCTGCTGCTGCTGGTTTTCTGCTCAGCGTGGAGCAAATGCCTCTGACATTGGTGACAGTTTTTTTTTTTTGTGTGGTCCTACAAAAGTGGCCAAAAAACTGAATGGAAACGGCGCATGTGGTGATGAGGTGGGTGGGTTGGTGGGGAGCATGACTCAACATTTTGTGGTTATGCATAGCCACGTACACGTGCAATTTGTGTGAAGCGAAACAAAAGCGGAAAAAGGATACGATGCTCGCGACACACTCGTCCAACTTGTCAATGTCAGTTGATAGTGAAAGCCAATTCAAGGGGGAGGGTAGGAGAGGAGCTGATATAAGGTTAGTGGGCAAGAGAGGTGGGGAGGGTGAAGTAGAGGCTCTGTATCAGGTGTAGACCATATAGAGCTGGTCGAGCAGGCATCTTCAAAGTCTGCCAGCAGCTGTTGGCAGCTGGCAAAGGATGCTCGCGAAACGTGCTCAGAATTGGCTTCGTACACACACACACACATACATTCACACGCACACACACACAATTAAATATTAATGTGCCAAATTAAGTGAAAAATGGTATTTGATGGGGTGAGCAACGCTGACTTGGCTTGGCTTTCGCTTGTCTCAAGGATTAGGCAGCAACTTGTGGCATTAACAGCCCATCAGTTGGACTTATGTTGTCATTTGCTTTAAGCCAAAATAAAATAATTACAGTACACACAATGTGCACAGAGATCAAGCAGCAGCATTAGAAACATGTGTGCAACTAGGCAGCTTTTCGTTTAAGAATCCAAGGAATCTTGTTTGAGATTTATATTAAATATTCCATATTCTGAACAAAAAAAAAAAACATTTTTGTTCTTAAGATATTCCTGACATGTTTGGAATAAATTTCTGAACAAACTCAACTTTCATTTTTAATAGGATTTACTTTTTACAAAAATATTTGAGTAAATCAAAAAAATGCGGAAATTTCAGCTACCGCATGTTTGTTCTTAAAACTTTCTTAAAACCAGAAAGAAAATAGAAATCTATTCATATTTATTAAAGAATGCGAAAAATGTCAGTAGTGTAATCAAATCCATGGATAATGAGAAACATATCTCTGATATTGTGAACTTCATGTCATGTGAACCAGTCAGTAAAACAATTTAATCGCCATATGAATAATGCAATTTATAAATGCTTAAAGGCCATTCTGGGTAATCAATCAAATTCAGTATAGAAGCAAGTAAATCTACTTACTGGCGCCTATAAGTTATATTACAAATTTATCACCTATTCGCCTGCAGTTAAAGCAATTATGTTCAGTCACGAAACGAAACGGAACGGAACGTGAATTGCATTCATGGCTAAAAGCAGGGCAAATGGTCTAAGAAGGGTTGGCGAAATGCTAAAAGGTACAAATTGCAAGGTCAAATTGGCACGCCACTTAATACTGGAGCACGCCAAATGGGTTCCAAACCGGAGACAGAACAGAACAAAGCGAATTGTGATTTCAAATGCCAAATGGGTTATGGAACTTTAAAGCAAGATAAGGGGAGTTGGCCTTGAACGGCAACTGGTATAACAAAAAACAAATGAAAACAAAAACATAATGCTTATCTGTCTTGAAAGTCAACAAAGAGCGAGTAAATTGTGATAATGGCAAAGTGGAGACTTACCTTTTGGCACCCTCCTCGCCTTCAATGCCTTCGCCACCGGCAGCGGCTGCAGCAGCATCCTGTTCCGCTGATGTGGCCACTGGCTCGGCAGCAGTCGAAGATGTGGTTGCAGCTGCGGCATCACCGCCTGTGGGTACTGGAACGTCCTCATCGCCAGCGCCGCCCTTGACTGCGCCCACCAGCGAGGTGAATTGATTTGTTAGACCCGAAAACATGTTTGTCTTTTATCTGTGTGTGCGTGCGCGCGCGTCTCTGTGTGTGTTTAATTCGACTGTGTGTGTGTGTAGTGCTTGAAAGGATTAGCTTTGCGTTGTCGAGAATACACAAAACGAACGAAGACGATGTCTCGATGTCGACGACGATGCGACGAAAGCTCCACAAAAGGAAACGTGCGCACGTTTTGTAAAGGAGGCGCTTGCTAGATGCTTTTAATCTCTCGCTCTCTCACACGCGTTGTTGCTCTCTTTCTTCCTTTTGAATGAGTGTGTGCGACTCTCTCACGTTCTCTCTGTTAATCGTGTTCTTCTGCAAACGTCGCTGCTGCTGCTGCTCTCTGCGCTACTGTGTCTCCCTCTATCGCCAACTTTTATTACACTTGGCAGGAATTTTGTAATAGGTTTTTCTTTTGCACTGCAAATGTAGTTTCACTTTCGACGACGAGTAAGTTATGTAAATTGCTGCGTTTTTGCTATTTTACGTTAAATTTATGTTTGCACGCTGTGAATTGAATATGGGGAAAAACAATACAGATTTTTTACTGGCTAATGCGAATGGCAAAGAAAATCAATATACTACTATATAGGCAAATCAATTGTAATTTAAATTGTTTGAAAATTTACAACACTTAGAGGGCAATTGTCAAAATAATTCGCACTGTGAAAATGTCGCGATAATCGATATTATGCCACGCTTGCTTCTTTTTTTATTGGTTGGTGTCTTTCAGGTTTCCGTCTACAACTACGACTCCTTTTATACTAGAGATATAACGTAACGTTGTAAATTACCACTTGAGTTAAGAGTTTTTTTTTAATATTTTTTTTTTTGTTGTCTTGTCTGCTAGTTAAAACGAGCAAAACTTGAATTTTCGGCTGCCTGTGTCGAAGGTCCTCTGAAAACTGATTGAGCAGCGGAATTTTCTTTGCTCAAATACCGTTCGTTTGGTGGTTGCTTAGTTTATTCTCTCTTTCTCTGTCTCTCACCAGAAGAGTTCCAAGTGAAATGCTGAGACACCGACTTGCCTGCCACCTACTCTATGGAAAGTTGGTGGTTGTTTTCAGCGTTTCCTTTGTGCTGGAATTTCTCTATGTCGCGCATGTGCCAGCTGTTTTGCGTCGTTAGTGGTGGCTCAATAGCCACAAATTAAACAAACAATTGACACGTCTGATAGTACACAAATCAAATGTATATTTAACAACAATAACAATACAGCTGCGTAGCTTGAACTTTTCTTTAGCCTTGTCTTTCTTCTAGTTTATTTTCCAGTGCTGCCCACAAACAGCTGATTTTAGATGTGACCATAATTTATTATATTCGGTATTTTTTCTTGCATTTATATTGAGGCCTAATAGAACATCAAATAATTTTTCAAAATGCTATATTTATTAAGACCAGTACATTTATCTTAGACTAGAGGTAAATTTGTTAAGGATTAAGCCGCGGTCACACCTACGACGCAGCGAGTACAATAACAGCACTGTTAATAACATTCTGTTCATTTGCAAACACGCGATTCCAATAAGCAGTATTTTTGTTTATTAAACAAAATCTATTTACAGAATGGAAAACATGAAACGCCGTCTTTTCTTCTACTTAACAACTATTTTAATCAATTACGAACTACAACTAGCTTCGTTTAGAGGTAGAAAGCACAAAAATCGCTCAACGCCTTTGCCTTGCCCTGCTCTGAGGCGCTTCCTCTGCCGCCGCCTGTTCTTCAGCCTTTGGCTTTTGATTTTGTTGTTGCGCATTGAGTTCTTGATCCAGACGTTCCTTGGCTCTGAAGACTTTGGATTGTATGTAAAATGAGCCTCCTTTACTGCGTTCGTTAACGTTAAACAAATGTTCGTAGTTCTTCGTAATGCAGTCTACACTTTTGAGGTCTTCCACGTTTAGTATTTGTTTGGCCTCCTCCAGCGTCATACCTGTAAAAATAAAATTGTGAATTTAGATGTTCGTGTCTAGCTAGGATATTAAACCTACCCGTGCGCAAGTTAGACTCTGCACTCTTGTCTCCTTGTCTACCTCCACCGGCTCGTTTGGCGGCCTCCTGTGAAGCGGCAATCTCTTGCTTTAGAGCTTTGGCAAACGCTCGTCCGATGGCTTGTCCACCGAGCACAATAATTTGTGCGATATACTTTGCCATGACGTTGAACGTTTCACTAATATATAGTCAAAATTCGAATTTTAATTTTGTTTTTACTAAGCAAGCTTAGATATATTCACGAAATTGTCATTATACAACGTACCTAACCTACAACAGTGCAGCGTATAAAACAATCAGCATCAGCTGTTACTGAATATTTTACAGCACTGGTTTTTAGTGTGGCCTATTCAGTAAAATTCCGCACTAATATGCTGTGGTGGACTGTCGACATATTTATCGATATTCCAAAACTGTCATACTTATCAGTTAATAATTGAAAATCAAACTCAAACTGTTATATCATGGCAGCTGTAAATATTCAATATAGGTGTATAAATAATTTTTATTCTGACGGGTTATAAGAAATAATTTATTAAGCAAGAATTAGTCTAGAAGGCTGCGCTACTTAGGTGCTATAAAATGCTCTATAGTCTATGCTAATCCTGCTTAGCAAATTTATATGCGAAGTATATACAAACTGCTTAAGTAAGTATGTACACAAATAACAGCTAATACTAAAACGAACACGAAAACTAAAATTGTTTATTGTTTAGAACATCATTGCTCATATGGCCTGCCTCTTTGCTTTAATCGACCGATCAATCCTCTGGATGCTGGAACACGCGCAGTTGCCTACTCAACAGAAGCCCGGATTTGTGTGCTCGATGATGCAGCGCTTGCAGTATTTTTTTACCGCTCTATAGCCTTCAATGGATATCTGGCAGTCCTGTATGTTTAGCTGCTGGAGACCACGACAATAGTATGCTATGCACTGCACGCCACGATCCGTAATCATATCACAATTGCGTAGGCTAAGCTTCTTAAGGTTGGGACAGCTTTCGGCCAGTGCCCGAAGTCCTGCGTCGCTCACATCGCACTTGCCAATGTCCAAGGCGCGCAGACGAGGACAGGAGCGTGCCAGGACTGTGATGGAATCATCACTGACGGCCTCGCAACCGCGAGCATTCAGATAACGCAGCTTGTAGCAGCGTCGTGCAATCACCTTGAGACCCGCATCAGAAACTCGCTCGCATTTGGCAACGGAGAGATAGCGCAAAGCGGCGCCCAATTTCGCCAGTTCGTAGAGGCCAAAGTCAGTTATGTTGACGCAATCGGAGACGCTTAGCTCCTTGAGCGACACACAAAAGCTGGGCACGAACTTCAGACCCGCATCTGCAAATATAGAAATGATTAATTTCTTAAGTTCACCAAGTCGTGGCAATCTCAAAGTTACCTGTAATTTGTATGCAGCGTCGCAGATACAAATACACCAGCTGTGGACAGTTCTTGACGACAATCTTGAGGCCCATGTCATCGATGGCCATGCAATCGGTCAGATCGAGATATTGCAGCAGCAAACGACGCGGTGGCTCCATATGTGGATTTGGACTAATGCTGCTCACTTGACTGCAGCCTGAGGGTGACAAAAGAAGATTAGAAGATTAATTATTGATTGTCAATTTGATTTACTTCATACAATATTTTCAATTAATTGACTGAAGTGCAAGAGGAAAAATTAACAATACTTCTTGTACTGAATTTTGAAAACAATTAATATGTATTTTAAGAAACCCCTTCTGAATTTACATTTAAATTTCTTTAGCTCTTAGCGTTCGATCTGGCCGATGATGGTTTTGTAAATCAGTAAGTCAACGAATAAGAATTTGAAGAAACCTCTTAAAAGCTTACAATTCAATTTCTTAAGCCAATTTGTACAAAATGATCTCCTTGTTTTTACTATTTGATTTGCCTGTTGTTTGTTTTTTTTTAGCTAATGAATAGTAATTTTCTTCTAATTTTTCAAATGAAATATCTTAAGCTATCTTTTGGAAAAATGTCGATCTTCCAGCTTATACCGTTTGATATGTATGTTGACAGTTTTGTTAGTCAATCAACGAATCGGAAGTTTAAGGAAACTCCTTCTGATTTTAAAATTAAATTTTTTTTAAAACTTGTGAAAAAAGTTGAGCTTTACTTTTTGATAGATACCTTATCACTTTGTTAGTCAGTCAATAATTTTATAAATAAGTTTCTTAAACTATCCTGTGTAAAAATTGCAGCCTCCTAGCTCCTACCATTTGATTTGTGCGTTGATAGTTTTCTTAGTCAATCAGTCAAGATAATAAATATACTTTTAAATTGATGGCAATTTGCTTACCGGTTACGTCCAGATGCTGCAGATTGCTGCACTTGGTCAGCGCCTCGACCAGAGCCTGATTAGAGACACCCACACAAGTCTGCAGCTGAAGATGCGTCAGCTCGGGACAGCGACGCGTGAGCAATTGCAGCCCCTTGTCGGAGATGCGACAACCATCGGCGAGCATAACGCGTTCCACTTCCGGGCAGGCGCCATTGCAGCTCTGGCCGCACAGCTGCCTGAATATCATCTTCAACGTCTTGTCGCCATTCAAATGTTCGCCTCGCAACGTGATGCACTTCCAAAGCACGGGTCGCCAAGCGAGCTGCTCAAATCTGCGACAGACTCGCGCCACGTTGCACAACTCGCAGCTGTCCAGCCAGCTGAAGATGCGCACGACCGCCTCGTCGGGCAGCCGCTCAAAGTAGGGACCACAGCGAAAAGGACCCTTGCGGTTCCAAGGTGGCGGACCAATTGCCGTGGCACCCACTGTGACATTGCTGGTCAATCCACGACGCGGCGTTGTTGCCGGCGTGCTGCTGGCAATGACGCCACCGCCAACAACGCTGCTGCTGTTGCTGTTCTTGCTGTTACTGTTGCCGCCTACCACCAGTCCACTTGTGCTGCTCGGATGATGGCCAGTTGGCGATGGCGACACTAGAGTGGCGTAGCCCTGGTCGAGGCTGGGCGAAAAGCGACCCATGTTGCACAGGCCGTCGGAGAGGCTTTGCACTTTGGTGTGGTGGTGATCCAGCTGGAAGGCATTGGCGGGCGAGTTGGTGCTGCGATTCAGTAGATAGCGATCCGAGCCACTCGTCTCACTGGGACTTGAATTGCGGGGATGATGCAAGCGCTCTGCAAGAGTAAATTAAGGTAAAAATGTTATATAGAAATGATAAGACTCTTAAATAGTAACACGAATTCATTATCAACATTTTTCTGCTTCGAAATATTTACTAAATATATATGCAGATCAAATTAATGAAATTCAAACTTTGTTGGTATTTGCTGATTTTTTGCTGATCACAAAAAAGAAAAGAATTTAAAGTCAACTCTTAGGTAAAGATCACAAAATGTTACGAGTATCATTTTATATCCCTCATATGCAATCTCTGGTTTGCGTTATATTTTTACATAGCCATTCAGAAGACATCAAAGATTTTATTGTAATACCATTGTAATTACAGCAGATATTGACTAAAATAGTAGTTAAAGTTTGTTCATTTAAGTTCGAGTCAATAAAAAGACATTTGGCTTTCAAGTAATTTTGATTCTTCAAGTAACGATGATTATTTATGCTTTCATTGCTATAAAAAATTCGAAGAATACTAGAAATATCAAAGCAAATTTCAACACATCGTCATAAAAATCATCATCATGGCAACACTATCACCATGTGCGTAAATGTTTTTCATGAGAAAATTCTTAACTGTTGTTTTAGACCGTTTGCAACAATGTGTGGCAATGTGGCATATGTTGTCTTAATGCAACAGATGTTGCATAACTTTGAAGTGACCTTCAGTTGTTGTTACTGTCGAATGCACTGTTACTGTATTGTCATGAAGGGAAAAAATGTCAAGCTTTCTTTCTTTTCTTTCTTTCTTTCATGTATTGAATATTAATTCCATTTTAGATATCGGCTAATTTTTAAATCCTATGTGCATCTTAATTTTTAAATTTGATGTGTTATTCTTTTTATATATTTATATATATTTCTGATCATATTTCAATGAATAAATGAATAACTAAGAAAACAATGCATTCATATTCTCAGTTTTAAGAGTTGTATTGGATAAATTTTTGAAGTGATAAGTATCCCAACATTGTTTTCTATTACACATTGTAAAATTCTTTTTATTTCTTTTATAACTTTTTATGTATTATTTCCTTTTTTAGTTAAATGCAAAAATTAAATATTAAAATTTTTTATTTGAAATATTTAAAATTAATAAGAAATTTTAGTGTTTTCAAATATTTGGATACATGATATCATCAAAAATTATGAAACACTCAACATTGAATACACATTTTTCATATTTATAAAATATTTTCAGTTTGAAGTTTTCGCATTAGTTGCTATTATAATTCAATTGAGCTGTCGACATTAAAAAATACTTTTTTAAATAATAATAATTTAAATTTCGTTGCTAATATAATATGAAAAATACTTTTTTAAATAATAATAATTTAAATTTCGTTGCTAATATAATATGATGTCGGTGCTATTCAAACTAATTCCAAATTTTGTGATTATTCAAATATTCTATTTGGAATTTTAGATATTTCATAACTTGCTTGCCTTACAACAAATGATTTAAACACTCACCTGGAAGTCGCTCGTTCCCGCTCCCACTGCTGTAGTCCTCCAGGTAGTATCTCTCATTCTGATACTGACTCGCCTCGGCGCCAAGAGGCAGAGCACGCAGCGCATTGCCCAGGTAGAGTGACTCCATCTTCTTGTCGAGCAGATACTGAGCACTGTTGCCATTGCCCAGCACAGTGGGCACGCTGCAGCGTCCGCTCTGGGCTTGAGCTCTTCGTCGTCCATTGGCAGCGCCTCCAGCATTGTTGTCGCTGGAGTCTTCGGTGTCGGCGCTGTTGCCGTGCAGCCAGTCCAGCGTGAGGAAGTTGCGCGGCTGTGGCACTGGCACCGTTGTCCTCGTCGCAGGAGCAGGCAGCGTCTGCAATTCGGGAGACTTCTTCGACTGGGCGTGGCGACCGACGGAGGCTGTGGAGTGTGCCCCATAGCTGGACGGTTCGTGCCGCGTGTGTCGCCCGCGTAGCTCGAATGTGGCAGCCTTCTGCTGCACCATGTGCAACACAGCTGCCGTAGTCGCTGCCGCTGCTGCTGCGGCTGTTGAAGGCGTCTGCTGATCGCTGTGTGGCGTTGAACTGCGAGAGTCGAGGGGATACAGCTCCCCGCTGGCAACGGTGTCGTTCACATTGAGGCTAAGATTGGGCGACTTTCGGGACATTTTGTACGCCTGGGGATCGAGGGGGCTGGAGCTCAATGGATGCGGATGATGATAATGCGCTGCCGCCAGCTGATCCCGCACAGCGTTGCTGTTGCGTCCCAGCGATGCCAGCGGACACTCCAGCTCTGAGGCTCGTCTGGTGCTCGTCTTGTGTGACATATTGCTTTCGATATTCTCTATTCTATTCTATGTTTCTAAGTTGCGACCTTCGCTGAAGTCTGGAATTGAAAGAGCAACACAATAATTAATTACTTTACGAGCTGAAATGAGCATGTACATTTAATTGATTAAACTCTCGAGTATCGTCGAATAAATTAATTCTTACGAAATGCTGAATTGCCATAATTTATCTTATTTGCTTAGATTGTTTAAAAGTTGTTTTCTTGTCTTTATTTTTATTTATTGTGTCATTTAGTCGCATTAAAATATAATAAAACGAGTATTTTTTAAGACGCTTTTATGAATGAAATGAAGATTAAATATGTACGCAATTAATATTTACCAAGTCAAAAATTGTTTTCTATTTGCCATCAATTATCTTATTTGCTTAGATTCTTCGCTTGTATTTGATTTAAAAGTTGTTTGACCCGGCTTAACTTTTATTTATTTTATCATTTAGTTCATTTTATTATTAAGACATTTTTAAGAGTGAATTGCCATAATTTATCAAAAGTCATTTCATTTAAGAGCTATTTTCATGCTTTTATTTTTATTTAATTCTTATAAAACTCAGTTGTAAAAAAATACAACCAATCGAATCAATTTTTTTAATTGTTTAGATGATTTGCTTGTATATATTTTCATGAAGTCGAGAAATATTTTTATTTTCCGTAATTTGTATCTTATTTGTTTATAAGTCATTTCATTTAGCAGTTATTGTCTTGTTTTTATTATTATTTATATTTATTTAGTTGAAGTAAAAGACAACAGAACATGAGAGCAATTAATATTTAAAAGGTCGTAAATTGTTTTTATTTGCCAAAATTTAACTAATTTGCTTCAATTGTTTTCCATTATTCTATTGCCTATAATGCAGTTTATTCATGTGTACTACAGGTTATTAATTTAAGGCAAGAGTACAATTTTTATACCCGTAAGGGTACCAAGTATAACCTTCGAATTATTTTGTAGTTTTTGGTATAATTATTCAGTATTTTAAAGAATAATACCGCAATATTTAGATTTTATAAATATATGAAGTGCGTATCTCGACTCTTTCTTACAAGTTGATATTTCATTATTATTTTGATTATTTATTTATATTTTATTTTAGGTTTATTTTGCTCGTTTTTTATATACTTGTATATGTACCATATATATGAATGTCATTAATGTTTATCAAGTAGTCAATTGTTTTTAGTTTAGTATACGTTTGGTTTGCAGTATGTGTGTTGCCTTATATGATTATTTGACTTATGCTGAAGCATTCACATATTCTTAAGACAAGAGGAAAAACTGCAATTCACATAGAAGTTGCCTCAATGGATGAGCAATCACACAAAGGAATTTGGGTCACTGATGGTCGACCCGAGCAAAAAGCAATAAAAGTAATAAAATAAATGGAAATTTCTATAAATTGTCTCTAGCCTGAGCTGAGCCTAGCTGCCTGCCATTAAGCCTCGATGGCCATGGGATTGGACTATGCAATGCTGTCAGAGTGTGGGCAGCATCGAAGTAGGTTTTGCGACGATGACGACGACGACGACGACTCCAGTTGCCAATTTTAATGCGTTAAAAGTGTGCACATAGCAGACATATAAATGAATAAAAATACTATATGCAATATGCGATATGTGTGTGCATTTATTGCTGGGCCACACCTCTCGGATTGAAGTGCATTTGACCTTTGGGGGAATTCATAACTAAATTCTGGCCAATTTGGCGCAGAAATTTCCCATAAAGCCCACGCCAAAAAGATGTTGTCAGTCTGATTAGCCATTGAAATGCGGCGCCAGTTGAAACAAAACGCAAAAAAAATAGAAACGACTGAATGTGTGCATAAATTTAACTATTATTTTTTAACAATTTACCAAGTGAGTAATAAGCAGAACGCCCACGTGTCTACCAATTATTTTTGTGTTGATATTTATTTTGTTGTTTGTTAAATTTGTATCTTTTCTTCAGTTTCTCGGTTCATTTGGATTGTATAGACACACGTATGCTGTCATATTTCCATTGCCATCAATGATCATTGAGGCTCTAGCCAAGACTTCGACTTCGACTCCATCTCCATTCATTGGCCAAAGCTGATTTTCTATTTGGCTTTTTATACCCGCTACTTATAGGATAGAAGGGTATTATAACTTCGTGCCCGTAGGAAATGTATGTGACAGGCAGACGGAGTCACGAGAGAAGATATAGCCATTTCCGTCTGCCTGTCTGTCCGTCCGTCCGTCTATCTTTCTGTTTGTCGGTATGAACATCTAGATCTCAAAGATACTAAGAGATAGAGATATAATTTTGTTTTTCCACAGCACTTGTTGTATTTGTAAGCAGATCAAGAGTTTACGATTTTTGGTATATTTTGGATTTAGTGCTATCAATATACCGAATGGAACATTCGGTATATTTTTAGTATTTTTCAGTAGTATATCTTAAAATTATTACCGCACTGCTTTACTTTTATTCAAATCGGGTAGCGGGTATCTCACAGTCGAGCACACTCGACTCTCTTACTTGTTGTTGTTGTGTTTTGGCAAGAAACCTGTTTGGAGTGGAGCTTGGAAACTCTAATCATAAGCCAAAGACAGGCGTGGGCTGTTCTAATGTTAGTCCGCCGTGGCCATCTGTAGCTGGGCCAGAAAGAGTCGATTGTTGTAGCCAGCAGCAGAGGCAGCAGCAGCAGCAGCAGCAGCAGCTTAGATTGTTGCTGTTGGTGTAACCTAAGACCTGAAATTATGTTGAAAGTAACCCAATTCGGCAAATAGAACAAGGGAAGAAGAAGAAGAGGCATGCGCCTCGCTTTAGTCGCGCTCATCACTAATATTTGTTTTGAGGCGGCTTTGCATAACTTAGGCCACACATAGCATAAAACACAATAACATACGCGATACGACTAAACGACATATGTATTTATCTAAATAGAAAACAATAAATTTATTTCAATGTTGGCCAAGTCTCTTCTTCAGCTCAGCATTTGTTTGGCATTTTGGGTTGGGCCCGTCACGGTGCCCACACCTACAGACCTACCAAGAGATATAATACTATATGAAAAGGGGAGAGGGAGAGAGAGTGGGAGAGAGAAAGGGGGGAACTGTGATGGGTCTTTCATTGCGACTACCTAGGCGAGATTTGGGCACACTTTGGAGCGCGTAAATCAAATGCTGCTTACAAGTGCCTTGACTTCGAATTCGAAACTGTATCTGAGTGTGAATTCGAGTGTGAGTGTGTTAGTGTGTGTGTGTGGCTTTATTTTTATTGTAATCAAATTTGAAATTAATTTTTTTTCTAGCTATGCCATAAATAAACATAATAACAATAATAACACTAGGCCAGGCATTTGAAAGGCAACAACAACAACAACAACAACAACAACGACAAGCAGAATGATCAACCGAGACAACAAGTCCAAAAAAAATATGTCTTGTCATTTGGCTTATGGCAGCTGATTAATCTTAGCATCTCCGAAACGGACGCCGCCTGTCGCGCCTCAAATGGAATGTCGCTCAACTGGTTCGGATCAAAAAAATACAAAATAAAAAAGAAAAGGAAAAGGCCCAGAGGCCCACAGTTTGGAGTCGAATTGAGTCGAGTTGAGTTGAGTCCATTGAAGAGGCAGCAAGAGAAGAGAGATCTTTTTTGGTATTTGCTTGCCATAATTAACAATACTTAGACAATAAATAATTAATAACAAATTCAGCTGCGTGTCCACCAAAAGTGTCAAATGGCTCATTGGGCAACACAGCAGGCAATTTGCATAAATTTACATCGCTTATTTGTTTCTCCACTTACAAGAAAACAAAACCAAAAAATATTGATAAATACACTCACACTCAAACTCATACAATTCAGCATTTGTCTGCTAATTTTCCATGTTTATCTCGCACTTTAATCAAAAACTACTCTCTCAATAGTTAATTGTTTAATCTTTTTGAGGTGAAGCCAAGTGAAAATCCCAAGCAATTATTTTTGTAATTAAAATCATATTTAATTTGCTTTGCAGCTGATCTTATCGCCAATAACTTGACTATTGGGGTCACTTTTCAATGCCTTCGCACATTCGCTTTCGATGTGATATTTGTAGTGAAACTCTGTGGAGTATCTTTTTAATCATTACCACTTACCATTTCATGGTAATTTCAAATCAATTAGGCAGTGATACACTTTTGAATGGCTGAAATGGATTATCCGAAAGTTTGTTATTTTAATTATTTGGTCAAGGTTTCTCGTTTGAATTTGAATATTAATGTAAATCATCAACAAGGAATGAGTCGATCTCTTCATCGAGTTATGTCAATGGCCATTCAATTAAACTGCATATTTTTGTATTACATTTTTTTTCAGGCAAAGCCAAAAGGCCAACACTTGAGTGGAGTTGACTTGAGTTGGCCATTGAAAACTGGTCCTTGTCTACTGCAACTTCGAGTATTGCCAAGCGGTTCATATGCCAAGCCTCTCTCAGCGGGCCGAACAAGCATTGAGCATATAAAATATGACAACAACAAGTACTAATTATTTAATATGCTTAATGAGCAAATGTCACCACGGTGGTGGCCACAGTGCAGCCACCAGAGTGATTCACATTCATGCTGATGCCATTGCACAGTGGTTTAGTTCTTGATAATAACTTTCGATGTGTATAATATGTTCTTGAATTAGAAGTATTACGATATGCTCGTAAATGTGAATGAATGGGAGTATGACTTTTAGCAATAAATAAAATTTGTACGCGAGTTTCTAATAAGAACAAATCTTGTCTATTAACTTAGAGAATGTGTTTGTCAAAGGGGAAAACATTGTTGATATTTCCAATAAATTTTTTTTTTTAAATAAGCCTTTATTGATCATATTCCAATAAAAACTATATAATACTAAACAAAAATATTTAAAATATATATATTTTCAAGCAATTTAAATTTTTTTTAAATTTTATATCTTTTATTATTGTTTAATGGTTGCTTAATATATAACAAGTAAGAAAGCTTCAGAGAGATATCCGTTCACGATTTTGAATAAAGCCAAAGCCTGGCGGCTTTGTTAGCCAATGCAACTAAGACTCGTAGTAAGCGGGCGTTTTCCCCATACAAAAGTATTTCTTTAAAAATTTGTACAATTTTTATCTGATCGCAATCAAATTTTCAAGAATCATAAAAACTGTCGTTTGAAAGTATAAAAATCGAGTCTCAAAATTATTCTTGTTATTCACTTTTTTTATTTGTAAAAAACAACTATAGTTTAAAGCCGTATTGTCCGTATTGTCAATTAGCAGTAAATACAACATGGTGTCATATATTTTTGCATGAATACAATGTATTTTGAGAGCAGATTACATACAACTTGCACCACTGTGCGCGGTGTTCAACTAATAACTGCTGTGCTTGTTGCTGGTTGTTTGTGTGGCGTTCGTTGTCTGCACATGGTTGAAATCTAACGCTAACACAGAAATTACTTGGCGCCATAAAACTACAACAACACAGCCGCAGCAACAGCAACAGAAACCGCAACATACTCGGTACATATGTACGTACTGTGTGTATGAGCGTGGAGCCGGAGCCGAAGCCGGACAGCGTGCACCTTTTGGCCTCTATGGCATGGCACGCTGAGCGCCTGGCCCCAGTCTGGCCCGACAATCAACTACATGCATATATGTATGTATATATGCGAGTAAGTGAGTGTACGTGTGAACATATTAGTGTGTGTAGCTACCGTGTTGCAATTTGCGCTCCGTGGGTTGGCTTTTTGCATAGTGTCAATTTTGATTTAGCAAAATGTTGCAGTTGCCGCTTCGCTGCGCTGCTCTTTGCTTTGCTTTGCGGCGGGCTGCTGCGTGTAGTGTATAGTATGGTAGGTACATCGTGCTGTCAGCGCCCCGCCCGATATTTCCCCAGTCAAAAATATTTCGACTCCCCAGCACACAGATACTCAACACACACTTAGCACACTCTCGCACACTCACAGTCAGCTGCAGTGGACAGAAAGTGGGTGGCGCTGACAAGTTTTTTATTTGCAAGCAAAATGCAAGAAATATTTCTTGCAACCCAGCAAAAAGTGGGTGCAGCTGCTGCTGAGCTGCTTCATCGAAGTGATATTTTTTGTATCTGTATGTTTTATTCATATTAAGTATAAATCCATTTGCATTGACATGCAATGCTATTTGCTTAAAAAACATATCTTCAGGCAAAGCCATTAATTCGGTCATCGTTTGGGAGAATAAGTTTGTTTTTTTTTAAGAGCTTCATTCATATCTTGCATAGCGGCAAAGTTTTGCAGTATTTTGAGAGCAACGAATTGACATTAAATTTTCCTTATTTGCATCAACTGAAACTAAAGTTTGTTTTTGTGAAGCTTTGTTTTTCGAAATAAAGCCCAATTATTATAAGTTTAAAAACATTATTTATGTATTGTATTTTCCATTCAAGAACTTATCGATTCAACCACAAGTCTTTCTGCAATCACGCAGTGTCTTGAAATTATTATCATTTCCGTGACATCCACCGTAATCGAACTCTTCGCATGATTTTGTCTTTCTATCGTAATACCAACGAACTAATCTTGCTCTGCAAGGACCCACATCTTTAGGAAGCGAGCAAACGTCATCCACTAGATAAAATTTGTTTAGTCTTTGATTTTAGTATTAATTAAGATTACATTTTTATTTGCACTTACAAGATTTGCTCTGACTCATGTTGATGAGCACTAAAGCGATCAACAATACACTTGCAAACTTCAACAACATGTTTCTGCTCCTACAACTGTAGTAAAAATAACGACTTACATAGCTGCTTAAATACACTTTCGATACTTTTTTTAATATAGGTCGTCTTTTGAGAAATTAATAATAAAATTGTCATTGAAATTCACGCTTTGTTTTAATACACACGTGAATGACCCAATATAAGTAAATATTATTGTCATTTTTTTACATACATATATTCAGAACAATGCATTAGTCAAAGTGATTTTTTGGGAGTTCTTTTAATTATGATAACATCTGTTTTAGAATGTTAAAAACTCCATTCGTCATGCTTATTATTTGCTTAATTGCTTCAAAATAAATACATTGTGAATGTCTCAATGGGTATATTTCGATTAAAAGTAAACACATATTAATGTTTTAAACTTTTATTTATGTTTGAAGTTAAACGAGTTGTATATGATTATACTTCTTTGCTTCTGTATTGATTTATTTATTTATTTATATCTAGTCCATACCAAATTTTTTTTTGGGAATACCAAATTTATAAAAAGAATTTAGTAATAATTTAAGAAATTTTCAATATCCTTTAAATTATATGTTAAGAGTCTTTACTCATCACTTCAGGTACACTTTTTTTGACAGTCTTTAGATGTACCTAACCTATTTCCATTGCCTCTGCAACTACGATACACAAAAGGAAAAATTTAATTATTATAAGTTTTTACAAGTGGCATTTGCCACTAGTAACTTTCTGATGCTTGGAAAGCCAACATTAATAATTCGATTGTTATCTTAAGAACATGTCGCTTAAATAAACTGGATTAAGACTCTAGCTTACATTCAGTATATGTAATCTACATATGTACGAGTATATATTTGTTTAATTTTAAGTACTTGACTAAATATTATGAACTGTCGCAATTCAAAAATAAAGTTGACTCAAAATACTTGTGAACAACAAAATTATATGTTCTATCATCATTCAGCATATGTTTTGATGAATATTTGTAGTTTTGTTGTTATTTTAACAATTAAGTTAAAATTGGGGATTCCCCTCGAAGAACTTTTATTGTACTAACCATATTTGCTTTTGTTACACAATTATTTAATTCATTTATTTTTAACAACGTTAATTGTTTTTAAAGTATCAATACACATTTCAACTTTAGGGACATCTATTTTGACACTCTTCTAGTGTTCTGAACCTGTTTGCATTGCCTTTGCCACCACCGAATATGAAAGGTTCGCACTCTCCTGCTGTGGAGTTATAAAACCAACTTGGAAAGTATCCTCTGCCACGCCCCACGTCTAAGGGCAGCTGGCAAATGTCAACTATGAAAATGAAAATTATGATGCGCACATCTCTTCTTTATTTCTACAAGTGACTCTTACCATAAGCTGCGTTCTGGTGCACAAACAGCACAGCTACGATTAATAATCCGATAGTTGTCTTCATTAACATGTTGACTGAACTGAACTAAGCTTAAAATTTACTTGCAGATTAATTTATAGGCTCGAGAACTTATACACTTGGTAAAATATTATAAAAATAATTCCGAGTGACGCATTTAACAAACAAAGCTGGCGCAATAAAAGTAAACAAAATTGTTTCTTTACTGAATGACAACTTGTTAACAAATACATTTCAAGTTTTGTTGGATGTTAATGGTTTTGTTGACATTTAATAATTGAGACAAATATTAGATTTCTTACGTAAAACTTTATATCAAAGATTATTATTATTATATGGCCATGACAACCCTTTTATCGGATCTCGGCCTGAAGCGCAATGTGCCTCTACGCGTCTCTGTCCTGAGCGCGCCTTCGCCAGTTGGTAACACCAAGTGTGGACAGGGTTTCCATCACCTGGTCTTGCCAATGCGTTCGGGGTCGTCCGCTCCTTCGTGTCCCAACAATCACCGCATCAAACACCTTACGAGCCGGAGCGTCTTCATCCATACGGGCAATGTGGCCCAGCCAGCGAAGTCTTTGAGATTTCACTCGACTGGCTACGTTAACATCACCGTACAGCTCATACAGCTCGTGGTTGTATCTGATGCGATAAACATCGTCCACGCAGATTGGACCAAAGATTTTGCGAAGAATTTTTCTCTCGAACACTCCAAGAGCAGCTGCATGTGACTGCGTCACTGCTCAGCACTCCGCATCATATAGGAGTACTGGAAGAATGAGCGTCTTGTAGAGTGTGGTTTTTGTGCGTCGAGAGAGAGCTCTACTATTGAACTGCCTAGTGAGCCCAAAGTAACACCTGTTGGCAAGTGTTATTCTCCGCTTAACTGACTGACATCATTTGTGGTTGTTATAGCAGTGCCTAAGTAGATAAACTCCTTGACGGACCCAAAGCTATAGTTCTCTGCAGTCAGCTGAGAATCAAGACGCCGCGATTCTCTGCTAGAGCACACCATAAACTTTGTTTTCTCCCTATATCAAACGTTATAACCGTAAAATTCCTGAAGTTAAAATGCAATTTCTTTTTATACCCGCTACCCATAGGGTAAAAGGATATTATAACTTTGTTCCGGCAGGAAATGTATGTAACAGGTAGAAGGAGGCATCTCCGACCCTATAATGTATATATATTCTTGATCAGCATCAATAGCCGAAACGGTTCTAGCCATGTCCGTCTGTCTGTCTGTGTGTCTGTCCGTATAAAACACTGGATCTCAGAGACTATAAGAGATAGAGCTCTAATTATGTTTGCACGCAGATCAAGTTTGTTTCAAATTTTTGCCACGCCCACTTTCGCCCCGCGAGTTCTGAAAATTTGATTGCGATCAGATAAAAATTGTCGAAGTTATTAAAGAAATAATTTTGTATGGGCAAAAACGCCTACTTAATAGGGGTCTTAGTTGCTTTGGCTGACAATCTGGTATATTGTGCCGTCTATGGTATATTTTGAATGTGGTACTATATCGATATAACAAATATACCGTTCGGTATATTTTTACAGTTTTTGTAGTATTTATGGTATATGTTGAGAATAATACTGCAAAATATATTGCTTTTATTCAAAATGGATAGCGGGTATCTCTTACTTGTTTTTTCGTACAACCTTGACACACCCAATACATGGAATTATCTCTGGTTTTAAGGATTCCGATTATTTGAAAAACAAATACATAAAAGAAATATTGAAATAGCTTATTTAGAAAAATTCTATTCCGTGTAGTAACGCAGTATGAAACTTTTGTGTTTTGCTTGTTAGCCAATTATTATGATTAAAAAACAATAATTCATCCTCATTTTCCTACACTCTCACACTGACTTTTTCCCAAAGTATTAGTAATTATTTAAAACATTATTTTCTTCCAATTTTATTTATATTTCATTAAAGTGTTATTAAACATTTTAACATTAGGGACATGTATTTTGACAGATTTCAAGTGTTTCGAATCTATTTTGATTGCCTTGGCAACCGCCATATATAAAAGGCTTACATGTTCCTTCTGTGGAATCATAATACCAACTCGGATTGTATCCTCTGCAGGGCCCTGGATCTACGGGCAGCGTGCAAATGTCAACTATGAAAGTGTAAAGTATTATGAGCACATCTCTTCTTTATTTCTTTAAATGACTGTTACCACAAGCAGCGTTCTGGTGCACAAACAGCACAGCCACGATTAATAATCCAATTGTTATCTTCATTAACATGTCGAGTGAACTGGACTAAGTCTATAATTTACTTGCAGAATAATTTATAGGCTTGAGAATTGATGCACTTGGTAAAATATTATAAAAATAATTCCAAGTGTCGCATTTAACAAATAAAGCTGTCGCAATAAAAGCAAACAAAATTGTTTCTTTACTGAAAAACAACTTGTTAACAAAATATAATTCAAGTTTTGTTGGATGGTAATGATTTTGTTGACATTTAATAAATAACTTAACAATTAGATTTTTTACGAAATATTTTAAATCTACGATTCATATTCATGCAAACTAAACTGCATTAAAAGAAATAAATTCTAAATTACAATATTTAAATGTTAAATTTTATGACTATAAAGTAAAAGTTCGAACTAATATTTGCATTAAGTGGAAATGCAATTCCCTTTTTTGAACATTTAGTCGAACAAATCCAACATATACACTTAAAATATCAAGCTTCAAGTATGAATATAAACAAAAAAAAAGTGCCCAAGTGTAAATAAAATTAAATAAATACAGCTGTTTTATATGAAATATTCCATGCTTCCCTATATAGTAAATGCAAATATTAAAATACTAAATATGAATGTCATAATGGAATTGTACTTTTCCAATATTTACTTTACTTTATTACACATACTTGATTCTTCTTCAACATTCGCAGAAGTTGTAAAGCTTTTCTTTTAATAAAAATAAAAATTCGTTCTATGAATGTGGGTTTTAGGTATGCTAAAAATATTCCACAGCTAAATATCTTAACTGTATATTTTGTGATTGGTTGAACTCTGCTGAAATTTTGGGTTCTCAAGAGACTCGTTGTAAATGAGAATAAAAGAATTGAAAGTTGTCGAAACGTTGACATACTTAATAGGTAGAAAGAGTGCAAAAATCAGCTCGAATTCAGCTAATGAAATATGCATAGGAATAGGTATAGGTATAGGAATAGTTTTTGAACATGTCTATTTCGATTGATATATTGTCAGCTATTAGCCTATGAATGGCTCATTATAACGCTGCTTGGGCAGTTCAAAAGGAATGTAGAAAGTGTATATTTACGCAAAACATCTTTGAAAGTGTCTCAGAGATTAGTAAAGTATCTGTTATAGATACAATTATTGCCTATAATAAAGTCATTTGAGATATATATTAAAATTCATACGAAAACATGTTCTAAATGTTCTATGAAATTTATTCTAAATTTTACGATAAAGTAAATGCTTAGCATGAAGTTGATGCTTCATTTAGCATAGATTATCAATTAGTTACCTTGGCTAAGACTGTGCAATGCACGCTGATCATTATAATTGAAATTCCAGCAATTAGCTATGCCCTAGATCTGACCACCAATTGTGAACATTTCTTTAATGATTCTTGTACGATTTGATCATTATCTTGACTTAAATTTCACTCTGTGCCGACAAATTCATTAAAAAAATGCGCAAAAATTTTAGCCAAACTAATTAAACCGAAGCTTGTATAAGGAACCATGAAGACGAGGCATGAAGCATGAGGCGAATGCCCTTTGCCTTTGCCTTTGGAAGAGCCTCTCTTATGGTTCCCCGTTCTATAACCGCGACCAATGGATGAAAATTACCTGTCATTAATCAATGGAAAATAGTTAAGGTTCTCTCGCACTCTCTTTCTGTCGCTCTTTCGTATTGATTGTTGCTGAGTGCCGAGTGCCGGGGAAATAATTCAAATTCCAATGCAAAGCCAAAGGCAAAGCAGACGAACCAGTTCGTTGCTTAAGTCTTTTGTTTTATGACCCACATTTTGAATGCGGCGACAAGCGAAACAGTCAACTGTGCATAAACGCCACTTAACCTAAAATGTAATGTCCAACAAAACAAAATAAATCACAACAAGCCCAAAGACGCAAAAAATTTAAAAGAAAAAACAAAAGCAACAAGAAGCCAACTTACCGCAAATTACATGCTGTGCGACAGCCACAACAACAACAAGAGCAACAACAATTGGAGACGTGAATGATGGCGCATCTAATCTAAGACAGCGCATTAATCCAGGCCAAACTTAATCCAATAAAAATGTCGACTAAATGCAAACGCGACAAATGCTTGACGAACGACAGCGCTAATTTATTTAAAAGATTTACCTGACTTTTGTCCAACATGCGATGCGAGTTTAGACGACGACGAAGACTGTGGACGAGTCTCTTTCTCAAGTGCTTGGCAGCTAAATTTTAATTAAGACAAAATATTTGAAATTCTAACTATGACGACAACAACAGCAACAACAACAACAGCAACAGCAACAACAGCAACAATAATAAAAACGAGCTGCAGCAACAAGTCAACAATTTGCCGAGCGCAATTTTTCAAATTACATTTCATTAAAGCGGGACAGAGAGAAAGATGCCTGCCAGCCTTCAGCCTGGCGGATTTCTTGCTCGCTTGGCTGATGAGCAAGTGAAGAGAAAACAGAGATAAAACGAATGTAAAGCACCGTTTTCTCTGATTTCAGCTACACACACACACACACACAAGCACTCACTCGCACACACTCTCACACACGTATCCAATGAGAGGCAGCAACGACAACAACAGGTTATCTGTATCTTTGTATCTGTGGGCTGCTGCTGCTGCTGCTTTGGCTGCTCACAGCTCGCTGTTGGCTGCTGGCTGGCATTGCCCGCATGCCACAAACGCCCGCATAGGGTGACGTTTGTGAGGCTGCTTTCTGGCTTTAGAACGCAACTCTTTCTTCTAATATGCCACACATAAATTGTTTAACAAATGAAATTTTTAAGTTCACTCCAAACTTGCCCTGCATAGGCTAACAACAACAACAACAACGAGAACGCGAACGCAAACAAGAATAAGAACAAGACCAAGAACAACAACCACAACGGACAACGGAGCAACTGCAAGAGCAATAGCAACAACAACTATGTCAGCCACTTGGCAACATTACCAACTAGCAGCGACAACATTCCAGCTACCTTCGGCTTCCCCGCTCCGTTCCCCTCTCTCTGTCCGGGAGTCATCAGGCCCGTAACTAGCTGCAGCTACAAGTTGCCGTTTCTAATACAAAACTGTCGCTTGTGGCCGTGAGAGCTGCAAAACTGCTGCACTCCAACTCTCTGTGTATCTATGTGTGTGTTCGTGTTTGTATCTGTATTTTGCGCATTTGTATCTTTGGCTGTGTTTATGCCTGTATTGGAGACTCGGACTATGGCTCCGTCTCAGTCGCAGTCGCAGTCGCTGTCGCTGTCGCAGCCTCGGACTCAGTCTTCGTCTCCTACCAACAACAAAACTAAATAAATAATAATAAAAAATCCATCGCATTGCATTTTAGTATTGCTTATTGCGCCGTTTGCAAGCGCTATGAAATCATATATAAGTATAAAAACCCATACAACAAAAATTGTAGACAAGAAAGAAAAATGCTCAGAAGGCACACAACGAAGCTTCACATACCCTCAATGCTCTTCAATGGCTATATTATTAAATGAAAGTATCAAACAATAACGTTGCTGTTTACTCTTTTATAATAACAGATTAAATATTTATAATAACAGAGCAATGAGTGATATTATTGTTAGTTTTTAAACTTTTGAGAAAGAAATCAATTTGTTATTTTTTCGATATTGTTTGAAAAAGTTTTTGTGTTCAAAGAAGATGTAATAACTTTCTTTCAATCCAATAAGTTTAAATTCCAAATAAATATAATGCTTTTAAGAATAATCTTCTGAGTAATAATAACACTACTTGTATACAATATTTGTAAATCAAATATTTGGGCAACATTTTTGTACCTTTACGAAAAATTAAGCTATTGATTTCAAAGTTCCCGAATAAGTTTGAACATTCAGCATTCAAAAAATTGCACTAACTAACTTTAACGGCAATAGGTTTCAATTTGAATTGAAATACAAATATTTGAATTCATTCAAGCTTTCAATATTAATTATAACAATACCTGATGAAATATTTATAATGCCAAAGTATTATGAAATATTTTTATAGAACATTGATTTGTTGATTTCGAATTAGATTATAAAATTTGTTGTTAATTGCGATAAGCTTAAATATGAAATAAAATAAAAATATAATAATAGCAGTACAAAATATTTAGAATACAAGAAAACTGGATGATATTCTTGTAGTTTACATTAAACATAATGTATTTTTAAAATTTCTGTATTAAAATAATATTAATAAGATTAATTTTGAATAAAACAAACATGTGATATAAATTCCTTCATTAACGCTTTTATAAATAAACTCATTTATTTTAAAGTGCAAATTCAATATTAATTCGTTGCTTGCATTGTCATAAATTAGCGTTGTTAACAAAAATCAATAAAGCTCATTATCTTTTCAATTTATCAGCGTGTTGAATTAATTGAATATTAAGCTGCGATCACGACATTTTTGTGTTATTTCTAGTTTAGCAAATTATATTGCATTTAATTAATAAATAATTGTTGGCTCAAGATATCTGATATATCTGCGTTCGCTTAGAGTATTTACAATTTTGTTGAAAATCTTTAGAAATCGACGCGCGGCTTTTCCAACTCTGTGACTGTGGCGGCGTCGTTGACGGTGTCGTCGCGTCGGCTTGAAAGCTTTTTGGCTTTGATTGCCAATGCGCTGAGGCTGCGGGCCATGGCTGACTGGACTGGAATTGACTGCAATGAGTTGGCCTGGCCGGCTGCTGCTTTAGCTCTGGCTGCTGCGGCTGCTGATGGCTTGTCATTGCATTGCGCATATGTTGACATTTTTTATTTCTTACTTTTTTTCTTTATAAAAATACTTTAAATTGTTTGTAAATGCATTAAATGGCTGCGCCAGGCGGGCAGCAAAACTTTGGCCTATGATATTTTTGTGTGAGTCGATCAAGTTTGTCGCTTAAGTCTTTTGTTTTACCACGGACATTTGGAAAGCGGCCAACAAAATTGGCCAACAAGCAGGCAATGGACGTCAGGCAACAGGGTCTTGTCAGTTTGTTGTTGTTCGAGTTGGATTTCCAGTTGTTGTTGACGTTATGTTGCGATGCGGAGGAGGGGGAAGGAAAAGTGCTTTGTTCAAATGTCATAATACTATGTCCAAATCTACGACAGATATCAAATTAACAATTTATAAACATTTAACCTTTTTAAGCCAAAACAAACTCTGAAAAACGTTGCCACATGTTTCCCGCGTTTGCTGTTCGCTAAAAAGCAACCAGCGGATACCCCCAAGGCGCTTAAATAATGAATTATATATGCGCGAGTTGTGTATGCATGTGACAGTCTATACTTATCGATAGAATTGAAAGCATTGAAAACAAGATGAAGCGATAGAGAGAGAGAGATCTGTGATGGTCAACGGCATTTCCTAGGAATCATATAAAACTGAAAGTCACTGTCCCGATTAGCATGCATAATTTATGTGTGAGTGTGAGTGTGTGTTGCTATGGTCACATTGCAAAATGTGTGTTATAAAATGAAATGATATGGTAATGAGCATATCCGTTGCATGGCTCAAATGGCGCATAATGAGCAGCTAAGCAGCGTTCTCGTTTGCTGCTCGCCTGCGTTAATGTTTATAACTTTTTCGCCAGATATGAAAGGAAAAACGACAATGCAGCAGGCAGCAGGCAGCGCATACAGAATGCAGCAGAGTTACTTACATACATAAATATAATGGGCGTCTATGCAGATCAACCAGTTGCAGCCACAACAACAGCAGCAGCAGCAACCACAACTGAGGCTGCTGCTGTCTGAATTCCTTTACGTATAATTTGCTTGCAAAATTGCCAGGCAACCAGAGAGGGTGTATCAGTGTGTGTGTGTGTGAGTGTATGTGTGTGTGCGTGAGTATCCAAGTATCTGTGAGAGCACGAACGAGTTATGGGCAAAATGGTGCACATATAGAAACCACAACAACAACAACAACAGCAGCAACAACAATAAATATTTCTTCTTCGAAGGTGTGATTTTAATGTGACAACTTTGCAACTGGTTTGGAACTGTGTGTGTGTGTGTTTATGTGTGTGAGTGCAACTGCTGTGGGGGAAAATGCGTAATAATTTACCCAGCTAAAGACAGTGTCTAGGATATCCGTATGCTACAATTATTCCTTTTTCAGTTTTACGAGCGTGCACAAAAACAACAAAGAAATCAACGAAGGAATTTGCATTCGCTGAAGCCACACAAAAACAAGGCACAGCGAATGAGCAGAGACAGAGCGAGAGATAGAGAGAGAAAGAGAGCGAGTAACAGAGAGAGCGAGCGAGAGAGGGGAAAACAAGAATTCGAATTGCAATTTAATAAATAGCAGTTGCTACCTTTTTCATACACGTCACGCGTTTAGTTTTCATTTATGCATCGCAGTTTTCCATTTGATATTTGGCAGTTTTTGCAGCTTCATTGAATTCCGTTTGCATATGTTGTATGTGTTTTAAATTTCCGTTTTTGTTATTTCATTTTGACACAACTTTTCTCTACTTTATTTTCATTGCAAGTCGCGTACGTATTTGTGTGTGTGTGCGCGTCTGTGTGTGTGTGTGTGTGCATTCACACATGCATACACACATTCACATATGTATGAGTGCGCTGATCTTTCACTATGGCTCTTTTACTTTGCTTTATGTTATCTTTTTTTTCTTTTCTTATTTTGCTGCCTTTGCTTTGCACAGAGCGCACTAGCACCACAGCACCATCAATACACTGACACTCGTGGTATATTCACTCTCGCACACACGCGCAGTCTCAGGCAGGCACGCAACGTAATGCCTCGCCTGGAGGTTCAATTTCATCCGCTACGACACTGGACGAATTACAGCGCACGGCAACAGGTAAATGGCAACTGACTGAATCGTTCGCTCAGTCACAGCCACAGCCACAGCGTACAGTTCCTCTTTCAGCTACGCTTTACACTCGACACATGTGTGTTGGTGTTGGTGAGTAATACGCTGCTCTTTGTGTATACTTACCACTGCAGAGAAGTGATTCTCTTCATCTCTTGAGACTCTTTTCCATTGCACAGCGTTGCCACCACACAAACAAAAGACTTAGGCAACGAACTAGCGCCTAAAAGTATAGCTCACAAACTTGTAAAAAGGCTGGAATTTGTTTTGAAATTATTTTTCATACTTTTTATTTTAAGAGATGAAAGACAAATTTCATTTAAAATTAGCTTTTAAAACTTTAATTAGAATTTAGTACCATACTATTCAAATAATCTGTTTTACTTTACTAACCTCTGCAAAATAAAGTGAAAATAAATGATTACGTTTAAAATATTGATAATATGCATATGTGCCTAATTTACATAATATAATCAGATATGCGATTCTGAAAGTTTGTCCCACACTCATTCATTTTCAAGTGCATCAACTATGAAATATACTACTTTATTTATGTTAGAGTGTCCCCAACAACTTTTTTGTTTGCACTAAAATACTGTGTCAAAAATTATACTTATCACTTTTGTTAGGCACTCATAATTAGACCATGAATAATAAATTGAAAAGACAACACTTTAGTTTTACACACTATTTAATGCGCATTATTATTACTGTGAATATACAATAAAATTAACATTTAAATGCATGAAAGATGCACCATCCCTCTGCTAGAAGAGGGCGTGGGATGTGGGTTTGTTAAAGTTCCGCTCACAAGTTCGACTTTGCACCGTCCTCAGTAATCGATAACTATCGATTATTGCAATACGAGTTTTTAGTATATTTTCCAGTTCGCATCTCATTTATAGCGACAGCTGATGCATTAGCAGAGTCAGCTGTGAACTTGCGACTGAATCTCGGTGGAGAATCGAACGTGCAAGAGAAGCTTTAGGATGTCGTCTAATACTAGGAGTAGTTGCTGTTTGCTGTTGTAGTTGCTGTGTTGTGGAACTAAATATAAGACATATCGTAAATCTATCTACGCAGGCAGGGCTCGCAGGTGCCGGGCAGCACAAACGATGGATGGCACTCGGGACACTTGGGATTCTCGCCAAACCATTTACCCTTCGTTGAGATCCCAGTGCTGCTGCTGCTACTGCTGGCGCTGTTCGAGCTGCTGCTGCGACGTTCGGGAATCTTCAGCTGAAACGAATTGTACAAATCACCAGCGGCACTCGAGCCAGGTGCGTAGCCAGTGCGTCCGATTTGCTCCAATGGGAATGCGTACTCCGGTATCAGTAGCTGCTTGCGGAGCTGTGTAATGTCCGTGGATGCAGCATTGCCAGTGGCAACCACATCCGAGCGTCGTTGGGCCTTCTCAGTGACCACCACAGAGGGCAGCTCGTTGGTCTTGATGGAACGCGAGCTGGGCAAACGTTTGGTCAGCGAACTCTGGCTGGCCAGATCATTCAGCTTGCTGTTGAAGCTCTCCTGCTTGTGCCCTTTGCTTGTGTAGTCGCCCGTTGTCTCGGGATACTCGCGACCATCGACACCGATTGGTGGATCCAACTTGGGTGGCTCCAGGCCATTGGCGGGCACCTTCCACTCGTAGTAAATGGGCGGACCCTGCGTGGTGGCAATGTCGTGTGGCACAAACTCCACGTAAGGCGGCAACAGATCGTTGAACGGCAGCTCCGCCTTCAACGGCACAACTGGAGGTGCAGCAGTCGTTGAGGGCGTGACCAGGCGGAAGCTCTGCGCTGGCGTTGGCGTACGCGTCTCCAGCGGCACAACAACAGCAGCTGGGCGATAGCTATTTGCTGCTGTGCTCGCTGTGGGCGGCAGCGTGGAGTAGGAGAAAGGCTGGCCGGCAAATGTGGTGGGTCGACTCAAGGGTCGAGCTGTGGTGCTGACCACCACTGCACCACTGACAGTGCCAGTGAAACGCGTGAATGGAGCTGCCGACGAAGTGCGCAATGTTTCGGTTGCTGGCTGCTGCTGCTGCTGCAGTGCATCATCCTGATTGTAGATGGGGTACACAAAAGGTGGCTCGTAGATCTTCGATGGCGGCTTGATGAACTTCACCGGTTTCGTGTCCTTCTTGCCCGCTGCCAGCTCCACCGAGTTAAAGTCCGCCGAAGTGTTGTACCTAGTGCTGTGACTGGTGCCCAAGTCATCCGCATCCTGCTCTGCGATAAAAAACGTGGACTTGCGCTGATGTAGCGCCTCAGTGCGCTTTGTTGTCGAGCTGGGTCTGCGAGTTGTGGTTGTTGTAGTTGTAGTTGTGGTTGTCGTTGTGGTGCTTGGTCTTGGTCTGGCTGTGCTGCTGGTTAGCTCAATCTGTGGCTCATAGGCTGGTGGCAGAATGGTGCGACTTGGCGGCGGAATGCGCCAGCGAGTTTGACCATTTTGGGCCAACTGTGCATCCAGTTTGATGGAACCCTTTGTGCTGTCGTCGCGTATTTGATTTTGACTTGGCGTCAGTTGCTGAGGAAGCCAAGAAGAAGCTAATCAGAAAGAGCATATAACTTACTTGAACTATCGCTTACCTTGTATTGACTTCTAAAGGATTCACCGCCATAATCAGGTGCATAAGGACGATCCAGCAGATCTGGGCGTGGCGTGCGCAGATTGTTCTCCTCATCATTAACAAAGGGTTTATCACGCTGACCTGCAGGTGAGTTTAAACACAATCGTACTTCCACAATTGAGTAACTAATTGAATTGTCTTACCTATTAACAGATTCGCAGCGTAGTTACTCTCCGCCTTGGAGCAGTTGACCATGTACCAGTGATCGCAGATGAGCATGCGCTGCTGGAAGAGCGTCGTGTTCGGGCAAGTGTAACTGAACTGCCTTCCTAGGCCATCGCACATGTGATACACCTAAGAGATGCGAGCGTGATTAGATTGTGAATAACTTGAGCTGCTTGCTGTGTTTGTTTATGCACCTGACAGCCTGTCTCCACGTCCGCATAGTAGCCAGCGGGGCGACCCGAGCACGAGAACGAAGTCTTCTGCATCTGACGTGGGCCACTCGAGACTGTGTTGGCATTTTGGCACTGTGAAAGCAATAAATCGAATTGGTTTTCTACTTAATTGCTATTGATATAGACAAAACTACTATTTCATAATTATATATTTAAATTAATTTTTCTATTTAGTTTTCAATTGGCGTATATGTTTTCTTAGAAACTAAATTTTGGAGCTGATCTTTGTCCAAAAAAGGCAAAGACAAGCGTGTGTTCACCTTGAAAGTGAAATGTGTTTCTAATCAGCTTTGCAATTAATATAATATGTGCTACTTAAAAGTATTGTTATTCCTACAGATTGGTTCTTTTGTGTTTTTTTTTTAAGTTTTCTTTTCAGTTAATCAGTTCTTGGAAATGAGCGAAATATTCGGAATTGATCTTTAGACAAAAAAGGAAAGTACATTGATTTTGCTACCAGTTGTTTATTCAATTTATTGATTGACTCAGATAAACTATTGGATGTGATCTTAAGCGTGTGCATGAAATGTATTTCTAATCAGCAACTTACTTAATATAATATTTATAAATATGACTATTATTATAGATAAGCTCTCTTTTATTTGTTTTATTAGTTTTCCATTCAATTACTCACTTCTAGAAAATCTGAGAAACTTTTAGAACTGATCTTTGAATAAAAAATGAGCTAATATGAGTTGTGGTACTTTTGAATATTGATGAGAGCTTTCATTTCAATTAATCACTTCTTGGAAACTAGAGTATTATTTGACTAAGAAGATTCGGGAATGAAATAATGTTTAACAGCTACTGAATTCATACTTAAATTTAGCTGCATAGTAATATTTATAAGTATTGCTGATATTTTTTCAAGGTGTTTTCTTTTAATTGATCATTTCTTGGAAATCAATGCAACATTTATAATTGACATTTGGACAAAATGGGCAATAATATCCCTTAATAGCTGACAAGGGTATTAATATGCGTTAAATTAATATATCTTAAATATTTCTATTCAATGAATCACTTGCAAAAATTTATAAATATAAACAAATGACCGTGAGAGTGAAATTTTACTATAATCATCGATTACAATTAGAATCTAAAATAAGATGCATTGTAATATGTAGTTATAATTACAGGTACAAATATGACTACTTTATGGAAATCAATGAAATATTTCACCTTGAGAGTAAAATTTGTTTCTAATCAGCGCAGTGCTGATGGTAAGTATTTAATGTGATTCTTCTAAATTTTACTACTTATACACAGCTAGTCTCTTGTTTGGTTGCTGCAAGTTTTCCTGCCTAGAGAATGGACATACGTGGGCTTTCTCAAGCGGAAAAGCTATTAGCGCATCAAAACAAATGATACCCGTGGATGATCAATATCTTTGGCATGAGTACTAAAACGAGTACTCGTTGCTGCCGCCGGCTGTGGTCCGACCAACTGATGAATTGAAGTGATGTCATAACTTGGCACATGCTGCCACGGCTGCTTGCAACACACGTACGTACAACAGACGTTCAATGCGATGCGACCTGCTGCTATTGTGTGAAATGTCAACTTTGTGTACACCTCGAGATCTCTATATATGTATGTGTGTGTATATATAGTATAGACATATGCATGTATGGATGCTTTTTTTGTCTTTTCTTTAATTATATAGAAAAAGTGTTCAGATGTTGTCGCTAGCAGTCGCAAATTATAGCCCAATGACTTATCGAAATCTGCCACTGGGTCTCTCGCCTGCGACGTGTGAAGCTTCCGTGCCGTTCATGCAGAGTCCGTGAAAAATGGCAAAAATATTTTCCCAAGCACTCGAAAAAAAAAAAACAGAAAACAAAACAATATAACAAAACACATATCACACCAAGCACACTCGCCCTACAACTTGGCAAAAACCTTATATAATATTACAAAAACAACACTACAAAAAAATTATTTGCTGGACAAACGATGTTTTTTTCTCTCCTCTCTATAAAACTTGTCTAGAGTTTTTTGCTAATCCCTTTGAATTCCTCAGTTAACTTTCAATTCTCTGTAAATTCCACAAAATATAGTATACTAATGAGCTAATAGACCAGCGGATATTTCTTACAATTTTATAATTTTGACTTTGCCTCAATTCTCAAATGATGACATCTTGTGAGTAAAACATATTTGGCAATTTATGATGCCCCAGATTATGAGAATTAACATTTAAAATGTGTACCAATTTTGTGGTTACATACCCTATAAATAATGTGCTTTTGTAATGGGTGTTTAGGTTTGGGTTTAGTGATCTATTTGCGGATTTAGCAATAGCACAATTTTCTTTTTTGTGGTTTTGTTTTTCAGATATTTGTGGTAAATTTAATAAAAACGCCACCTAGTTTTTTATATAGTTACCCATTTAATGTAATACAAGTTGATTTAAATGATGTGTTTAGTTTGTTTTTAAATAAATTTGTAGCCAATGAATTTAGAAATATATTTCTATTTTGCAAGTGTATATACATAGTATAGTATATTGCATTATAGATACAACACTTATAATGCTTACTGTATATTCCGGTTTCTAGGCGACAAGTAATATATTTTCTGTTGTAGCTATTACTGAACATTATTATTTATTACTACAGCTATTAACGTGAATATTATTTATAGTGAATTCCTTAACTTACATTTATATAGTCAGATTCTTTTTTTTTTAAATCGAAAATTCTTTTCTTTCAATTACATATTTTTACCGTTATGCGGTCATCACAACAAGTACTATAATTTGTCCATTATTTATTAAAAAAATTATACCATTTTTTAGAATTATCTCCATTGCTTACTCGACTATAAGCAGAGATGTCTAAAAGACTGATTTCATACAATTTATTTAAGATTTTCTTGGTCTACCATAAATGTTAATTTGATTTCTCGGTATTTCTACAGTTCATCAGCGATGAACTGGAGCAGTCTCGATTTGTCTTCTGAATGGTTCTCAACACTTTTGTATTGCGGCATTTCGCTTCGCTCGCACACTTTTAAGGCAATGTGATTAGCATTCATTTGAGACAGAGAGACTCTGTGGGCATCACATTGATTTGCATTTGCTGTATAAGGGCATTGTCAGACAATGTTTACGAGCAGAGGCATCCGGTAAATCAGAGAACTCACTCTGGAAGCTGTTTGATTACTTAGTGGGAGCTAAAGGCGAGTGTGCAGAAAGTTCAACCAATTTGACATTCCAAAAAAAAACAGAAAACGAAAATGTTTGCTACTGATGGATAACATGGCGTATACTTGATCTCAAGCTGTGCAAACTTGTTGGCAATTTTAATAGTTAATTGCATTTCATTTGGCCGCTTAACTGTTTACAATTTGACGGAATGTTTTAGTGCTATTTATGTGTTATGTGCCTTGGCCGAGGCGAATGGCCTATTACTCAACTTCATAAATTTAACTTTAACTTTAACTTCAACCTCAACGTTTTTCATTTTCTTTTTCGTTTTTATTTTAATTTCTTGTTTGAAAGCGAAAAGAAGCTGCGAACTTTTTTTTTCCAACCTATTTTAAAAGCTGTTGCTATTGCTGTTGCTGTTATTGTTGTTTGTTAGTGGTGGTGCTGGTGGTGGCGGCGGTGGTGCAAAAGTGTCAGTAAAAAGGTCACTTGGTCAACGTCAGCGACTGCGTCTTTGTTTTAATATGCTTGAAGACCTTTGCTAATATTGTTGTCGTAGTTGCTGTTGTTGTTGTTGTTGTTGCTTTAGCTCTTGCTGTGGCATGTGTGTGAATGAATGAATGGTGGTAGTAGGTGCACTCACATAGACACCCATAGAATAAATTAAAAATGAAACAAAGCGTAAAGAGCGCAAAATTACAACATTTTCCGCCGTTGCTCAAAAGCACTTGGGAAGTGACGCCAAAAGAAGATAAACACGAAGAAGCCGCCAAAAGCTGAAGCTGAAGTCGAAGTCAAAGCAATAGAAGAAACTAAAGTAGAAGAAGTGGATGAAAAACGCTGTCAAAGTTGAAGGGGCCATCGGTATGTCCAGTTGCCACAAGGGGCCAAAGAGGGGGGGCGAATTTTGCAAAATTATAAACAGCATTTTAACGGACAGTTTAATGTGGCAGGCAGGCAGCACATATTGCGGAATGAGAGTAATTAACATAAATGCTCAAAAGTGTTGCCCAAGTGTGTGCAGAAGAAAGTTGAGGGGAGTGAAACTTGAAGTCAGTTCGATGATCAATAAGAATAAAATATTAATTATTTGCTTGTACATGATAAGTTTTGTATAGATAAAAGCGTTTAGCATGCGATTAATTCTCGCAGGAAGACAATGCATCACGGAATATGCTAAATTAAATTATGTGCACAACAAGTTATATCAGATTAAGACACTTCTCAACTATGAATATACCAGCTACCCATAAAGTAGAAGGGTATTATAACTTTGAGCCTACAGCAAATGTATGTTAAAGTATATAGAAAGTTAAAGTAGCGATGTAGACATGTCCGTCTGTCCGTCCGTTGGTATGAACACCTATATCTCAGAGACTATAGAAGATAGAGATATAATTTTTGTAAACAACACTTGATATGTTTGCAAGCAGATAAAGTTTGTTTCAAATTTTTGCCACGCCTACTTTCGTCACCACAAATCGAAAAATATTGAAGAAAAATATTAATTCACGGTATATACATTAAGGACTACAGAATTTATGATTCCTGCTGCTATTGCATGAAAATTATAAAAGTTATTTAAGAAATACTTTGATATGGCAAAAAAATCCTACTGCAATAGGAACTTAGTAGTTTTGGCTGACAATCTGATTTATAATATTAGCTCTATAGTATATTTTTAAGTAAGTACTACACCAAATAGAGCCTTAGGCAAATTTTTATATTTTTGCTATACATGAATTTAGTATATTTTAAAACCGCACTGTCTTGCTCTTATTCAAAATGGGTAGCGGGTATCTCACAGTCGAGCATACTCGACTGTAGCTTTCTTACTTGCTAAAATTTGCAGCTGTCATTTTTAGCTAAGTTTTTCTAAAATTTATTTACTAAATTGCACATCAACTTTAGCATTCGGAAAATTATCAAAAATCCGCAGAATTTGAGTATCGTTTAAATTGATAATAAACAACGGTTATAGCCAACACTTGGCATTAATAACACGATTTGATGTCGCTCTTACAATGTGATAATTGATTGTAAGTAAATGAAATGTTAACGATCTTTTTATTGTGATTGCTTACAATCAGTAAGTGATTTATCTGCTGATGCAAAGCATTTCGAACTTTTGCCCAGATCCGATCGCAAAACAAGGCGAATTGATGAGCGACTCAATGAATTAATCACAGCATACGCGAGCGAGAACAAGTGTGAGACTGTAAGCTATTTGTATATTATTTAAACAATTAATTACTGCAGTCGCTATGGCGAAATAAATACAATGTTTAAATCTTTATATAATTTCAATAAAAATTAATTTGCAATTTGCATTTCTAAGCTCACGTGCCCAAACAACATCAAGAGATGAGTTGCATAGCTTTAAGGTGGATCACAAGTCATAATAGTAATATATAATATATTATAATAGATATATTCATATGCCTCTGGGCTTAAATCCCAAAGAAACTTACCTCACAATCCAAAAATAGCGTGAAGCAGAATAATGCGATACCCAAAATACGAAAATCTTTCATTTTCGTTAGTGTTTCTTCTCTCTTTTCCTTTTTAATTTTTTTTGGCTTCCGAATCAATTGTCAATTTGTTTGGCTGGGCGTTAATTATATTGTGTATATATAACTGAAAGTGTTAAATAAATAGCGTAAGTGCTCGAGATATTGTATAATTGCTGGAAAGCGACTCCCCAATTATGGTTGAATTGTTGTCAATCTTTGCGTAAGTCGATTTACAATACTTTCCACACAAAGCCCTCTTAACAATGGTCGAAGACGACGACGACGCAATTCCATGGTGAAAACAATTTTCGATTTCAATTTGGCCAAGTTCGTAATTAATTGTAATTTAACAACAAAAAGCGAAAAAAAATGTTAACGAAAACAAACACAATTACAATCGTTTGACTGACAGCGAAGCGGCATAAATTGTTGCTATTTTATGGCTGGTAGAATTAGCAACGCATTTGCCGCTCTGCCGATGCTGTTCTTCTTCTGTGTCCGTGCCTCTCAGTCTCTGCCTCTGCCTCGACCTCCACCTACAATTCAATTTTGCAACCTTGCAACTTCGCGCACACACAGAAACACAAACACTGCGAATAGATTAAACTGTTTTCTGTTGTCGTGCAAGCCAAATGCAGTTGTTGCTGCTTTCCAAGCTTTCCAAATAAGCCAAGTTGAACTTTGAACTACATATGAATACCCTGCAAACTGGACTGGATGAGCAAGGGGGTAGCTGCTATTAAAATTTAATTGGCATGAGGTCAGAATGCAGCCTAGTTTATAATTTTGTATTCAACTTATCTTGTCAAATTTTATGAAACAAAGTGACTTTGACTTGATTTCCTTGAGTGACAGCGACCGTAACGAAAGAAGCGAGCGCATTAAAAATTCATTAGATTGAATTACACTACAAATAATCGGATTAACTATTTTTGGGATATTTAATTTGAATATCGATTGGGCGGATGTTTGGGTTATTTAATCTATTTACAAGATCACATTTTTGTGCGTGCAACAATCGATTGGTTGCATCCACAGCGTTGGCTTCTTCGAATAATTGAGGTCCCGTGATTCGATATGGTATTTCCCTGTCTTGACCTTTCTGACAACAAACGGCAAGTTGCAACAAATATTTGATGCAACTTTATCCTCAGCTCGTGATGCTGGCTTCGTTTTTTTATTGCCGTCGTTTTGCTGTTGCAGTTGTTGCCGTGTTTCTTTTTTTTTCGTTTTTTTTTTGTGCCTGGCAGCAAAACCAAACTACAAAGCCTATTTGACATTTTTGCCAGCAAATTTCCACAGAAAGAGCATTTTACGAACTTATAAACCCAAAGCTGCAGTCAAATAGCTGCTGTAGCTATTGCTAATGTTGCAACAACAACAATAACAATTACTGTACCAATTAGCTGGCATTACAGGTTGATTACGACTTTAGCCCATCCATAGTTGGCATTTTTTCTTCTCGTTTTTTGTGTCTAATTGTTGAGAGGAAGTTATTAAGATAGCAAGTTGAGGAGGCAATCAGATTGGATTTTTTTATGGCATTACCTTCGACTTAAAAGTTGGACAACAACAAATTAAGTGCTGAGTAGGTGGGGCTATGAATAATATTCCATATGTTATGTCTGGTTTGTTCTATTACACATCGCTGCTGATCTTTCCCAAAAGATCAAATGTCAGACCGATATAGAAGTTGAAAAACCGAAACAAAGTCAAGAGCACACGCGCCAAATTGATTTTAATCACGATGCCGACGATGTCGATGACGATGACGATGTTGATGTTGATGCTCTGATGTTTTAAGATTCAAGCATCGAACATCTAAAATTCAATTGGCATAAATTATATATTTATTACGGTATGCCATTAACACTTAATGCCTATCGATGCCACACTGTTGCAAGTTTTGCCCGTTCTTGCACTTCAAACGACGCGCGCTTTACTTTTGTTTTTTGTATCTCAATCGCTGTATCTTTCAGTTGTTCAGTTCAATTGTATTTGATTATTTTTTGTTTATTTTTTGTTTGTATTTTTGCCGCTACGGCAACCACATCGAACGACGTCTCAAACAGAACTGATGCCTCTGAATGCACTCAACTTGGCTTAAAATTCACATTAGGCCGCTGGCGAAGTCCGCCCGCTAGACGCAGCACAAAAGAAGCGCCAAGCAATCGTCGTCATCATCAACGCACAGTGGGGCAAGGTTTGCTAAACTTGTAGTAAGATGTGCGCAAAACAGTTAGGTATTTTTTTTATAATATACCAAATCAATAAACAGAAAATATTATTAAATATACCGATAAACCGTAAAAATATAAAAACCCTACAGAAGCATTCGTTTTTTTTTTTCTTATAAAATAATTTCTTGAATTACTTCTGTAATAATACCCTTCTATCTTATGGTTTAAATTAATTAAATTTAAAATAGTTTTTGGTTTTATAACTATTTTCACTTTAAATTAAATATTTGTATTTTAATAATGAAATATATTTTATAAGAAATAAGACTAGATTATTAGAAAAATATATTTTTTTGTGGTCATTTTATTAAAGTCCAGATATATATACATTTATTTATCAATGTTATATTTGTCATGTTTATTTTCGAAAACAAATATTTTTACTCCTATTGATTTAAATAATATTATTGTATTAAGAATATATGAATGTTTGTTTTAATTTGTCCCGAAAATTAACTTTAAGCTACTATTGCTTCATAAAGAAAATAAAGTAGAATTATATACATTTTATACATTTTTCAACTTAAAAGATATGCTCATAAATTAAAATAGAAACTTGAAAAAAAATTAACAACTAATAATTAGATAAAATATGCACACAATTACTATGGTTTTGTGAGTTGAATTGCTGGTAGTTTTGCTATGATTTACGCCCACTGTGCGTCAAACATCTTCGTTAATAGCCGAAGGCAAAGCTGCTGCAAAGTTCGTCTGAATGTTGCCGAGTGGGCAGCACAGTTAGAGCCAACGTCACAGCCAGCCAGATTCAACGTTAGACTCAGAGCCAGAGTTGAGCAGTCAACAAAGCGTTAACATTGCAGCTACAATTTGATTTCCATTTGCAATGTACACAGCACAGCTTAGTTTGGGGGGATTGGGGTTATTAGCGTCGGGTATGCCACCGTTTAGGTTGAACCCTTCACCAAAATGCTGTGTGTTTATTTGCCTAATTTATTGGATCGCCAAACAGTTGGCTAAATAGAGCAATCGAGAAGAGTAGCAACCGCAGATGGAGAGATCCAAGTAAGATTAGAGGCAGCGGATTACGAAAGCCAAAACTCTAGGCACTTCAACAACGAGTACTCCATGCAGTCATCATCTCTGGCGTTGGCGTCGAAGTCAGCTTCGTCTTCAGTTTTCATTTTACAGTTTTTAGTGAGTTTTGTAAGAGGAGATTTCCATTTTCAATTCATGCCGTTTATTTGCTTGTTTTGCCGCCTTTCAAAGCCCTTTGTCGTGAGGAAAAACCAAGAAAGAACTGTGTACAAGACTCTTTTTCGGCTAGGGGTTTGCATCAATTGGGGCTGCTCTGACGTGTTGCCTCATTGAATTTCTAGGTTCACATTCATATGAAGCTGATGTTGACGCTCATGCTTTCAATGCAGCGTTTATTATTTGGCTTTTTGTTTTCCTTTTCTTTTTTTTTTTGTTGTGTGTTTTTTGATCGTGACTGCTGCTGGGCTGCGGCTGGGCAGGAAGTCAAAGCTTTAGCGAAAACAAAAAAATCGAAATAAAAGAAAAACGGTAAATTTAAAATTCAATGATGAACGCGTATCTTTATGTTGTTCAAACAAACAAAAGTCCATCTTTGCGTATACGTAACATGAAATTTTGCGGCGTTCTACAAAAGCAGGAAAGAAAAGATAAAACGAAACAAAATAGAAAATACGAAACACCATTTAACATTTAAACATTCGGTGATTGGTTCGATTTCAATTGCTGTGAGCGCATTGCCAACGAGTGTTGCTGGAACTCGGCCAGAATGCGACTCTCTGGTATGTCTGTCTCCACGCGGCTGCCGATGATATCAATGTCATGCTCTTGTTTGTCGAAAAAGATGTCGATAATAATGCGTACGCCTGCGGAAGAATGATTCGATGAGCCATGAGAATCGATCTGTATCTCAATGATTAATTCGATATTTTAGATGATTGCAAAATGCAATCGAAAAGCAAAGGTCTTCTTTTTCATTCGTATTTTACCTTGTTCGGTGCGCCTTATGGTGGTCTTGCTTTGATATGATTTCTCAATCGATTCACCGCCCGCACCGTCTCCCTGCAGCGATTGTTGCATTGATGTTTGATCATCTGATGTGGTTAAGTGAAAATTGCCCGGTTTACTCTTGTATACATGGCTAATAAATTTTGTGTATTAAATTGGAGCAAACGTAATTAGCTGATCATTTTTTAATCACCTGCCACCGGGTTGTTGACTATCGTTGACTGGAACATTGAGGTAAATGCCATTGCAACATTCCTGCTCTTGTTGCAACTGTTGTTGCTGCTGAGTTGCCTCCATGTCGATGCCCTTCATGTTCGAACCAAAGTAGATGGACTTGGCCTGGGCCAATTCCTGATTCTTCTGTGTGGCATAATTGTATAGATTGATCATGTCACGGACACGTATGGGTTGCTCATCCTCCTCCTCTCCTTCGATACTTGAGTGCATATCCGGCCCGGGTCGTGCACTCACATGGGAATTTCCGGAATAGTTGCTGCAATTGTCATCATCGAAACTTTGATTGCAATTAGCGCCAGGACCGCTCTCTTTGCTATTCATATTTGAAATTTGATGTTGCTTTTTTTCTTTTAAACTTTTTGTGTAAAATTGCTTTTAAAATGTGAGAACAAGAACGTCTGGAACAAATCTACATGGGAAGTAAAAGCTATGCACAGACTTAAATCAATGAAATCTATCAATAATTATTCTACACACAACGCTTGCTTATAGAGATTGAATTGAGTTTTTTATTTTGCAATCATACTCTATTCTCACTTTGTAATCAATTATGCATTTTTGGTAATGCTAAGAAAGAACTCACGCTTAAAGTATGTGTACTTTAGAGGGTCAAAAGGTGCGTCCTTCTAAACCGTGGCATACCTTTATGTAAATAAAACCCATATATCATTATTCAGAAGCAGCACGACGAGCCACAAAACAAAGCAAACATCGATGTAATTGTAATTGTAATTGTAATATGTGGGTCCATCTTCAATTCGTTAGCAATTACTTAAGATAAACAAATGTAAATGTAATTCATATTTGAATTGAATTTACAGCTGCGACCTTCGCTGTGGCAATCAAAAGCCAAAGCCGAGATCGAACTGCTTGGTTATTAGTGAAATTCGAACCGTTAACTGAATGCCACAAGCATTTGAATTGTCTTAGCGCCGGATTTGTTTGGCTCTGAAAAGGCGTTGGATACATCAACAACAAATACTTCAACTCGTATGTAGATGCGATGGATCGATAGATGTGTGTGAGTGTGAGTTAATATCTTTTGAAATTGGGTGAGGAATGACTTGCACCACTTGCCCCACCATCGCCACCATTATCATCCTCATCATCATCATCATCAGCAGCAGCAGTGGTAACAGTAGTAATTGCAATTGTAATAGTAGTTGTATTTCAGTTACTTCCATTTGGCACACGATCACCACCAAAAGAAAAAAGCCCAGTTTAAGGTCAACTAATTGCCAGCGACATGTGACGATTTCGTTGCGAGGAGCATTTGCAATTTACAATCTAATTTACTGGAACTAAACTTGCACTTAATGATTTATTTATAGATATCAAGTGCAATTAATATTAGGAAACCCAATGTTGTGCTTCATTTCGCGAATGAATCAGCAACTCAAAGACACACTCTTTATTCTCAGGTACCTAATTATGTATTCACTTAATAAACGGTGTGGGATTGGACTCATTATGAAGATCTAAGAGCACAAATTAAAATAAAAGTAAACAAACGTTGAATTCATTTAACATTTTCGTAATTATTTCTTAACTTAACAAGTGAGGTGTTAAGCAGGGAAATAAATATCCGCTGTTTTTTTTTAATTTAATAATTAAATCATTTATGTTGTAAAAATAAAAAAAACTCAACAACTATTACTCTGTTGATTTTTTGGCATCTTAGATTGAAGTCATTATGAAGAACACAAAATAAAAAAAGTAAATGGTGAAAACATTTAACATTTTAATACCCGCTACCCATAGGATAGAAGGGTATTAAAACTTTCTGTTGGCAGGAAATGTATGTAAGAGGCAGAAGTTGGAATCTCCGACTCTATAAGAATATATATTGTTGATCAGTGCTAATAGCCGAGATGAAATAACCATGCCCGTTTATTTGCCTGTCCGTATTAACACTTAGATCTGAGAAATTATAAGAGAGAGCCATTATTTTATTATTTTCGACGGCACTTGTTATGTTTCCAGTGTGTTTCAAACTTTTGCCAAGCCTACTTCCGCCAAGCGTAATTTTGAAGCTAAAAATTTTTGATACATATAATTTGTATTCTTTATTATTCCTGAAAATTTGTTTGCGATCGGATAAAAGTGGTAGAAGTTATTCAAGAAATACTTCCTACGGGTCTTAGTTGTCTGACAATCCGGATTCTTTATACTTTATGGAATATCTTGAATGTAGTACTGTATCAATATACCAAATATAGACTTTGGAGTATTTTAAGTATTTTTGCGATATATTAATTCGGTATATTCAAATCGAATAGCGGGTATCTCACAGTCGAGCACATTCGACTGTAATTTTTGCTCTGTTGACCTCTCATTCAACAAAATTGAAAGTTTACTATGCTAGTTGACAAAAATGATTTGGTAATAATACTAAAAGAACTTTACCCAATTTGATATTTGCCTTAAAATAAATGAATGTCATTAATTAGGTATATGAACTATCAACACTTTGAGTTGTTATTCAGTCTGCTACTGATGTATCTCCATTGTAAATTAGCTTAAATTAAGCGTCTCTTGTATCTTCAGTCTAGATACATTTATATTTCGGAACTATTTTCTGCACCTCACAGATAACTATCTTAAACACACTCTAGCGCTGTTGGAACTACGTATTTATCTAGCTGTCTATCTCAGTTGTGTTGATGAATATATCTTTCTGTCGATCTCTCTATCTGTCTTTGCTGAAATCATTTTCTATGGCTGCCGAAGCTGAAGTATCTGCAGAGTCTCAAGTTCGCTGTTGGCTATATATTTATTTGAATTGAATCCGATTTGCTGCATAATGAGCATTTAGTTAGTATTTAAGAATATTTTCGTGTGAATGCCAGATTTTGGTTCTTACATATCACGAGTTTGCTCTGCACTTGTTGGTTGCCTGCCGCATCTTTTGGCAATTAGCGGCGATGTCAACGGGTTCAATGGAAATCAAGAAAAGGTGTGGGGCCCAAAGTACGGCATAGTAATACTTTGACAATGCAATGAGAATGTACGTATTAACGTATGAGTGCAGAATGCTACTCCTAAGTAACGAGTATTGGAACAAGATGCCGGTGAGGTGTGTCATCGACATCATCTCTCGCACCTCTCTCTCGCTCTTTCGCTCTCTGTTCAAGATGCGCTCACGGGGGAGTCAAAGACGAAGGCGTGTGATTCTCTTGAAGGTCACAGCAATAAAAGAAAAACAACAGCAATAGCAACAACAATTGTGGGTTGCCATTTATGTTAGCTCATTTGTTCTGCCTCTTTCTCGCTCCGTCTCAATGGGGTACAACATATGTTTAATTGCTAAATTGGTGCAATTCGGAATAATTCATGTTGATAGCTTTAAGTCACCGCTCGACTCTTGTGCGCGCGCGTATCTTTTCTTGAATTTCGCAAGGTCTCATTGAAGCAGCAACAACAAGAAATCGAGATTCACACGCTGATTAAAAATTATTTGAAGCGACACAAAGCTGCAGGCAAAAGCTGATCGTAAGCATGAAAAATGGAAAGTACACGACGCGAGGCGACTCGACATTATCTACAGTTAGTTGGCAAGCCGAGTCATTCATCACGACACTGATAACAGTTAGCATTTAGTAGTTAGCACAGTGTCAAAAAAATATTGCGTATACGCCACCGACGCCACAACACATGTCAAGCAACACAATGGCCAGCTAAGTGAATAGCGTGTAACGAGTGTTTGAGCATACGCAATGAGGTGCGTCCAATTGTCGATTGCGAGTACTCGCAGTCAAAAGTCAAATAAACGTTGAGCTAACTGTGTAAACAATTTCGCCTTCGCCTTTGCTTCTCTGCTGTTGCTGACGCTGTTGTTGTTGCTTTTGCTGTTGCTGTTTGCGATGTGGTTGCCTACATCGAATGGATAGTTGCAAGTCCAAGTTCGAGTTTCTAAGCCGCGCATCCGGTCACATAGCGAGCGACATTAAGTGGCAATTTTTATACTTGTAGCTTTCAGTTGGTGCTACAAATTTGTCAAAGCCAACAATGCTGCAAGGTCAGCGTCGAAGCCTCAGTTGAATGATGATCGCAGGCAAACCATCGGAGTCATCCGGCTAAGCGAGCGGTCAGCTTGCCATATCATTGACCTTAAGTGGCGATAGCGCTTGGATCGAGCCACTAGGCAGATGGAAAGACAGACAGACAGAAAGATGGACGAACATTCAGACAGTTAGCAAGCAAGCAGGCGGGCAATATCAAGAGCACTGAATAAGCCAAGATTATCACCTTTTGGTAACATTTATTGCACTTACAACAGCCATCAAAGTTGAAGTTCAATTGTGCTGCATCTTCACCATCAGCATCGTCATCGGCATCGGCATCGGCTGCCACTCGCCGATGGCCCATGGCACAATGTATAACACGATCTATTAAAGGTCATACAATGAAATGCGAACAGCAATAACAACAACAAATATAACAAAAAATAAAAAATTAAAAAAGAAAAATATGAAAACGTTAAGTAAATCAAATGAGTAAACAAATAAACAAACGGCGCACACTTTGTTAATTGTTGTGGCTCCATTTCTGCTTTGCGGCTATCTATTAGAAGAGATGCCCCAAAACGAAAGACTTAAGACACGAACTACACCACGTCAGACAATGGCCAACAAAATACACACAGCTAAACACAATACTATATGTTAAAAAGCAATATTTGTCTACCCTCGAGGATGGACGAATTATTATTATGGTTATTATTGTTGTTGCGGTTGCTTTTGTCATCAACTTTGCCACGCTATATAAAATTAGACACCCTCTGCAGCAAGCGTAAAAACAATGCGCGAACAAAAACAATCACTCTCACATTATTATTACGAAATACAAGAAAATTATACGTATAATCACCTCTATATCTGTTCTTGATCAATTACGCTCATCGTAAACCACGTTCTAATTGGAACAAGAATGTCATCGCATTACGCGTAATAAAAATGTCCAAGGTGAGATACGAAAACCTTGATTGCAGTTGATGAGCGAATCGAACCAATTTTTTGGCATTCAGAGTAAATTCTTTACCGCAAAGTTTACTCAGAGTATAGAGATGAGTCTTATTCTTTAAAAAACTTATGATGTGCATGTATAATTAATGACTTTTAATTTCAACTATCACAATATTATCTCATAAGCCACTTAATTTATTACTTTGGCTCACATTCGTTTAATTACGGTATTTAAAATTAATAAAGTAATAGATACCATTAAATAGTTATTTCGAAGCAAAGTATTCAATTTGATAATAATAAACAATCAGTAAATTTGTCTTAATTTAAGCTATAGCAAAGTTATATTTTCAGAAATATTTACTTAAGTACACAGAGTGAATTTAAGAACTTTACGATCTTAATAATTCAAATCTGGAAACAAGGTTTTTTGGTAGAAAAGATATTTATTTATTTATTATAAGGCTTAGATTACAAATTAATTTATAACCTAGTGTAAATTTACTAGCACTGGGTGCTTTGGCAGAAAAGATATTAAAACAAGATTTTTATACAAAACTTGCATTTTAAGATTATAAGATCTTATTTAAAGATTAAAATCTTGCCTCAAGAATTTGTTGGGTTCAACGAGTAATAATATACACATATATTTAAAAAAAATGTATTCAAATATTTTTAAAATTAAATTTGATTTTATGTGTTACTTCTATTCGTTGCACTGTAAAATATTTACAAAAAATAATGTCGTTGCAAGTTCAAATATAAAACTTGATTAAGTTGCCTTAAGCAAAACAAAAAACTAGTTTTGAAAAATGTACACATTTTGACTTAAATTTAAATAAGCTGAATGTATACTTTTTAGTTTTAGTTGTTGTAAAGTTGTTCTACTTGTATTAATCATGATGATTAATTCTGTTTTATAGATAATCTTACTAATTAAAGGGTAATTTCGAATACTTGAGATAACTTATAAATATCGTCTCATTCCACCTGTTAATAAGCAAACACCGATTGCCTTCTATGACGAATACTTCATGTTTTTCGTGGTAGAGTATGATAGATGATATCTTTGGCACCTTCTGCGTCTCCTCGATGATCAATTCGTATAGATGAACCCACACTCTGCTTAGGTTTTCGTACATATGTTCAAGTGATTTCGGAGGTTCGGCACATGTTCTGAAATGACAAAAAAGAGAAGAAAAAAAAAGAGTTTGTTTGCTATTGTTGTCGATGTACGTTGTACATTGTTGCCTGCCTAACTTGACCTTCAAATGGCAATGAAGCGGGAGCAAGTGCCGTTGTTTTCCGTAGGCCCAGAAGGCATCACCACCGATCGCAAGTGGCTTGAAACTGAAGCTGAAGCTGCGGCTGAAACTGAGGCTGAGGCTGAAGCTGAAACTGCGGCTGAGGCAGCCACTTCAACAATGAAGCCATCAAACTACAAGTATTTTCAATGCTAATGTCGAATTCCACCTAAAATTTGGTTCAATGATGTATTGCATATAGAAATTAGAGTACATGATTAATTGGTCTTTGTACACACACACATATGTACATATAGACAATCGTACATTGAATACAATAACTTTGTATACAAATTGATGTACATACTGTGCACTTGGAATAATGATGATCGACGCTTGCCTATGGCAAACATTTAATATTGAGCGCAAACAACAACGGCTACAACAATAGCAAAGCAACAGCAACAGCAGCAGCAGCCGCATCAGCAGAAACAACAACAATATCTTAACCCACATATGATTACTTACTCTATAGGTGTGCTTCCATTGTGGCGCCTGCTGGATGATTAAACCTTTATAAATACAACTTCACTCCACGCAAGCTATTGATGCCATTGATGCGTATTTTCTATTATCTGCGTATTTGCTTCGGCTGCTGCTGTTTAGCTAAGCATAAAGAGAAGAAAAAGATTATGATAAGCAATCAATACAACAACACTAAATACTTAATCCTCTCGCAAAATATAAACACTTTTAAATTATTTGCAACTATCAAATTCCTTTGAAATTTGTACAATATTATAAAAAAGATTAAACAACTGGAGATAAACATAGTCGGGTTACCTCTTCAATACCCTACACCTACACCGCAAGGGTTTAATGTAAGGTGTCAATCAAGGCATTTTGTGAGTGTTTGTTTGTTGTTGTCAATTAAAGCAGCAAAGTCTCCAATTAAGCTGCAACATAATGCAGTTTGTGGTTTTTCTTTTTGTTTGCGGTCGACATGCCCATGAAAAATGCAGCAGCTGCGCTGATTGCACTGACAACAAATATTCATAGGCATATAAATCAATTTTCAGTAGCTAAAGCCACAAAATTCATCAAGTCGATGGATTACCAATAAAATGAAACATATTCAAACATGCGCGCCACAGTGTCGATGTATCGATTGAGCTTAACGATTAATCGATGCGCTTGTGTGTTGTAAAACGACGCAAGCAGTGTTGAGCAAAGCAGGTGTTTTGTGCTGCAACCCTAACAGTTAACTATGGCGGTAACATTTGAGATTTAAAGTAATATAATGTAAACAATGAATGACAAACTTTAAAATTGTTCCTAATTAATAGAAGTAAAAATGATATCGTAATGGTTATTTTTAGATTATAAAAGATTTTCATCAACGACAGTGATATTTACTAGTAACTAAAAAAATAATGAATGTTTGATTATATTTTTGGCCTGGCATATCTGAGTACAATCAACTTATCTAGCGACGCATTACAAGCTGTATAGTGATAGTATGCCATAATAGATAATTCTCTTCTAATGTCAAAACTGATAAGGATTTTGAGAAACAGTCTGCATACACTTATGTGCATGGGATTGCTTTATTTTTATTAAATTTATCAATGGAAAATATTTTAACCAGTCATCTCTGAGACATAATGGATGAATATTCTTAATTAGCAAGACTATTCAGTCTGTCTGCATAAAAATTGAGTTCATTGATATACAGAAGATGTACAACAAAACAGTTTTGTGGAATCCTTAGCAGTTGAAATGAGGTTTTCTTCTTTTAAATTTAAATAAAAACAAACATCATGTATCGATTGAATATTTTCTAGTTTTATTTCATCTCTGATTGTTTGGATATGCGCTTTACGAGTACATGCACTTTCTAATAGTTGTAGTTTAATATTTAGAAATGTTTATTAAGCTAAAACTCGTAAATTACATACGACAACATATTTGCGCGTGAGTTAAGTAAGTATAAATATATTAACCATCAAATAATTTATATGGAATTCGATTAGCAAATATTATTGTATGATTTTAGCTTTTACTCACGGCAGACAAATTGTGAAATGTACAATTGAATTACTTGGATAATTTTTATTTTATATTGTATGTAAACGTATATATAGTATTTATTTATGTATATTGTATATGTGTATAGTAAATGTTTTATGCGGGCGACTAGAAATTCAAGAAATCTTTTAAATATACACACTCTCGGATTATTCAGCTAAGGAATTACATGCTAAACGATAGGAATCATGAAAATTACATTTACTTGCATTTCGATTTGTTGTCATTTACAATCTAATTACAGTTAATGTTATTAAATATAATCATATTAATATAAGCATTTTGATATTTGTAAATACATTAATTATGTTTAATCTTAACAGCTACTTAAGCACTTAATTGCAATTTATTAATGTTTCGATTTACTTTTCCCACTCTTATGATTATTCATTAACTTTCCAAGTGCCTGAAAAATGTAACTTAAATTTGGCGCAACAACCCGAAGCCAATGAATAGATCATTTTATTTTACATTATAAGAGTACAAATACATATTTATACATAGATAGATACTATGCTATGTAGTATTATTAGTTTATGTTTTATATTAGAATAAAATCTTTGGTTGTAACTACAACTGAAACTGTTTATTTGTTCATGTACTTTTGTGCAGGAATTCTCAATTGGAATGGTTATTACGAATACCTTGCTCACCTGCCTGCCTAACTGGTTGAGTGTACAATTGTTTATATAAATTATCACAGTAAAATAAATAGAATTATTTTTCGTAAATATTGTGTGTTACTCAGAATCAACTTAAGAAACGCCTCACGGAACTTATTTCAAAACATTTTCTTGCTTTTCGCTTTTTTTTTAAATAATACTATTGCATTGAGATTATTTTCTATCAGAGAGCTTTACGTGAATGTATTTATTTTGGGTTAATATAAATTTTACCATTTATTGGTAATGTATTGGATTTTAGTGGAGGTAGATTAATATTGATTTTAGGGTATAAAAATGTAGAAGAGTAGATTAATAAGGAAACAAAGTTATTATTCAATTCGAAACGGCAAAAAGTAAGAAAATTTTTTTTCCTTCCTATGTTTAGAAAGTATCATTATGGTTCTTCAATTTGACAATAAGTTACAAGATCTGCGCTTATTTAAAAGCAATAGACTTTAGTTAAGCTGAGAATTTCTTATACTGTTATACCACTAAAGAAAATATACATATAGTCTTATGTAAGAGAGTAAGAAGTATCTCATATTCAATATATTATATAATTTAAAGGGAATCGTTGCAAACATAAATTAATGTTTTAGAATTCAAATACATTCATGTAAGGCTCTTTGTTTTCAAGCAACCAAAGTTAAAACCTATAAAACTGGTCTGCAGTAATGCTATTTTTCTGGTGTACTTATTGTGTGTGTGTGTGTGTGTGTGTGTGTGTGAGTGAGAGGTGTGTGTGTGTGTGGGTTGATATTATGGAAGATACGATAGTCATAGTCCACATTTTGGCAAAACTGTTGAACATGTTTGTTTGTTGTCTTTTGTGTGCTTTGGGTTGTGGGTGTTGGTGTTGTTGTTGCTGTCGTTTCCTTTACTGATTCAGCAGCGTGTTGGTCACCTCCGAGAAGGAGAGCAGCGGACTGCCGTCGATGTAGGCGCCGCCAGCACTCACCGGGGGGCGGGGCATAGGCCAGAGCCGTGTGAGCGGTAATATTGGCCGGATAGAGCAGATGCTGTGTGTGATGTTGCTGGTAATTTGGCTGATGTTGCTGGTGATGCAGATGTTGCTGCTGCTGCTGTTGTAGCTGTTGTTGTTGTTGTTGTTGCTGCTGCAGCTTAGTTGCTTTGCGTGCACCACGTGTGGCAGCATTCGCAGAGCTGTTGCTCAGCGCCTGCAGCGAGTCATCCGAGCAGATGATCAGCGGTGTTGCTGCCGCTGCTGTTGTTGGCGCTGATGTTGTCGTCGAGACAATGGCCAGTTGTTGGTACGGCGAGATGGCAACGGCGTCGGCGGCACCACTCAGCAGGCTGCTTACCGCTGGCAGCGTTGGCGGTGTGCGGCAATTGGGCGGCGACTCCAGCTGATGTTGCTGGTGGTGCAGCGGATAAACCGCCAACTGTTGCTGCTGCTGCTGTTGTTGTTGCTGCTGTTGCTGTTGCAGTTGTTGAGTGGTGATTAGGATCTAAGTGGGGAGTTTATGGGTTAGTCAAACTAGCACTCTTTTTTTTTGTTTCTTGGTTTTGTTGGTTGGTGCTTGAGTGGTGCATTGTGGTGTGTGTTGTTGGTGGTGCTGTTGTGGTGCGCTCTACGTGGTGTGATGGTGCATTCTAGCGGCTTGCCGTGTGCTGGCCGTGCTGATGGTGGTGGTGGTGGTGGTGCAGTTGGTGGCCAGGCGTCGACGTGGCCGCCGCATGGTGATGCGGATGGTGGTGCGGATGGTGGTGGTGGTGATGGTGGTGGTGATAGGCCAAGTACTGCGAGTACTGCGTGTAGCTGGCTGGCGTCCATACCTCGCTGCCATTAGCGGTTGCTGTTGCTGCTGCCGCGGTGGCTGTTGCCGACGCCGGCGTTGTGGCTGCCGCCGTGGCGGATGCGGTGATCTCTGCATGGTGTTGATGATGTGCTTGATGCTGATGTGGATGCGGATGCGGATGTGGATGCTGATGTTGTTGCTGTTGTTGCTGCTGCTGTTGCTGCTGCTGCTGGTGGTGCAGCGTGTGTGCGTGTGGATGAGCGTGATGATTGTGCGTTGCCTGCGACGATTGCTGATGATTGGCGGCGGCGCAGCTGGGCGGTTGTGGTTGGTGGACGTGGTGCTCAGTATTGCTCGAGTTGCTCACATTGCTGCCAATGCCACGCTGCTGTTGCTGCTGCTGCTGCTGTTGTTGTTGCTGCTGCTGCTGCTGGGGCGATGTGGTGTGCGAGGAAGCCGAGTAGAGTCCGGAGTCGTCGTGCTGCAGCTGATAGCTCTCAGGTGTGCCGGCACTCGTTGACTTGCCGCTCAGCTCCTTGTTGCCATTCCACTTGGCTGCCGCGGCAGTTTCGTGCTCGTTGTTGTTGTTGGCATAGCTGAGGCCATTCGAGAGCGGAGTGCTGCGATGCGGCGAGCCACCAGCTGTGGCTGCAATGCGACTGTTGAGCGGCACACCGCTGGACTGAGTGGTGCCCCACATCAGCACCGTCTGTCGCTCGTAGGGATCAGCAACTGCGGATGCTGCTTGCAACTCCACTTTAGGAGGCACGCCGCTGCTGCCATTGGTTGTGGCGCCAGCAGCAACGGCAACGGGCGAAGGTCCATCCGAGGAGCACGAGATGACCTCCATGACTTGAGGCGATGACTTGGGCGTCTTCAGGGGGAATCTGCTGAGAGTGGTAGAGTTAATAGGAGTCAGTCTTAGCAGAAGCACTCAACACTTACTTGTGGCGTGGACGTTGGACTGCCGTAGCCGCTGCTGTAGCCGCTGTAGTATTTGCCCGTCTCCTGCCACTTCTCGTCCGCCTTGGAGGCAATGGCATAGCCATCGTACGACAGGAAACCGTTCGCCACATACGCCGAGGCCGGAGCTCCCGTGTGCGGATAGTCGGTGTAGTAGCCACCAACTCCGACTGCACCTTGGAGTCGATACTGATGGAAGAGCGACGTCTCGCTGACCGGATAGAAGGCATTGGCCGGCATCGAGCTGCCCATGTAGAGATTATCCGCAGCCGTTGCGTACGGCGATGCCGTGTACATGGGATTTAGATTGGAGTAGGCGGCAGCTGCAGCCACAGCCGCTGGATCCGGCAGATACTCGACCACAGCGGGCGCTGGAGAACCAACCTGACCCAGTGGCGAGGATTGCTGAGCCTGCAGCTGCTGTTGTTGCTGTTGCTGCTGCTGCAACTTGCGCTTGCTGCGACACGTGGAGAGAAAGTCTCGCAACTGCGTCTTGTAGCGACGATTGGGACGCGTGGGCGTGACGGGAGGCGGCAGCGCATGAGCTGTGGGCGAGGCACTGGCACTTGAGGGCGGCACCACCAGCTGATCGGCCTCGGAGAAGTACGTGGACGCCAGCCCGGTGTCCAGATAGCTGACCTTAAAGTCCATGGTGCGCTTGCCGAGCAGATCGTGTCCCTCCTCATCCATCAGCTGGCGATGCGTGCAGATGACAAAGTCCGGCTTCGAGTTCTTGTACACCAGTCGTGAGCTCGTCTGCAGCCATTGCCACTCGCCGTCCTTCTTCTGGTAGCGATAGGCAATCATGCCCGAGGCGCCCGTCTTCAGCACTGCATTAGAAGATTAGATAGGAATTAGTCACTGAGTACACACAGAGAAAAATTACGATCTAAAAACTAGGCTAAATATCTTGATATTAAAAACTTTTCGTTATTAAGAAAGGTTGTTGAATAAAAATTTTAAAATAGAAGATTTCAATCTTTAATCATATAGATACGAAGATTGGGTAGGAATTAATCATATAGTACATATAGAGAATAATTAGGAAAACTAATATACAAATCTTGATATTAAAAACTTTTCGATATAAAGAAAGGTTCTTGAATATTATATTTTTCTAACGAATATCTTAATCTTAAATCAATTGGATGAGATGATTGGGTAGGAATTAATCACTGAGTACTCATAGAGAAAAATTTCGATACAAAAACTAAGATAAAAATCTTGATAATAAAAACTTTTCGATATAAACATTTTCTTAAAGAAGATTTTAATTTTAAATCAATCTTGATAATAAAATCTTTTCGGTTTTAGAAGATTTCAATCTTAAATCAACATAGAGAAAAATTACGATCTAAAAACGAGGATAAAAATCTTGATATTAAAAACTCTTCGTTATTAAGAAAGGTTCGTGAATATGAATATTTTTTAAAGAAGATTCTAATCTTAAATCAACTGGATAAGAAGATGGGGTAGAAATTAGTAACCTATACAGAAAAATAATTATAATAAATAATACCCTTCTATCGTATGGATAGGGTGTATAACAAGATCAAAAATCTTAGATTTACAAACTTTTTGAAATTAAAAAAAATAAACGAAAATCAAAATTTAAGAAAGCTTGATGCCTTTAAATAAGATAGTATTCTTGAATTTCAGTAATGATCAATCTAGAAAACTTGTCAAATTTTTATCTTTATTAAAAATTGTATCTTTTGAGATAAATTTCCAATATCTTTTGTATGATGAAATAATTTTTCTTTTAGTAACACATTGTTTTTTATGCATAGCAAAAATAAACGCTAGGTTTACTTACATTCCTGATGAGCGCTGGCCACGTAGGCCAAGTCATCATAGTGCACCAGATCGTAGCCACCCATGTTGACCAGCTCAGCATCTGCGTAGCCCAGAATGTGCTTGCCCCGCTGATCCATGGAGACGAGGGAAAAGTCCAGCTTGTGCTTGGACTTGAACATGTTCTCCTTGTGCGGTATCTCCAGCAAACTGGGCGGACCGAATGGTGTGCAGTAGGCGAACAGTGCGAGTGGCGGCTCCTCCGTCTTTCGGTTCTGACCATGGAGTATCTTGATGCGACCGCGTATGTCGAGGCGCAGGAATCCTGAGGTGTTGTCCAGCAGGCAACGGAATCGCACCGTGAAGCTGCGCTCCAAGTAGAGTGCCTTGTCGGGCGCCAGAGTCTCCGAGAGCTGCATGCTGGACATGTCCGCGGGCAGGAAGCTGTTCCACAGCAGTTGGCGCTGTAGTTCCTCGCGATCCTCAGAGTGCACCAGCTCGTACACCGACTGATGCACAATGTCCGACTGCGGGAAAGGGAAAGGTAAAGGGGAGAGGGTCAGTTGTTGAAGATGTGAAGTTATCGCGTTGGGTTCAGTCAACTTGTTATTGATTTTCGCTTTCGCTTCAGATTCGTTTTGGGGCGTATAAATCAAAATCCACGCAAATTGAAAATGCGCCCCATGTTGGCCACAAATTGAGACATAAATTCTGCACGCGCCAGCAAGAGCAGCGCAGAAACACACAACGAGATCGAGGGACGGACATACCCTACATATACTACATACGTGACTGTATCAGCTAGCTAGAGATGGCAGCGTGACACGAATAGAGGCGAAGTCAGGAAGAAGGAATAATTGGTTTCCTAAATTGATTTTGTATATAATAATGTTGAGATATATTCCATTAGCAAAAGATAAATATATAAAAACGTCTTGTGATTATAAAAATAGTATTACTTTATATTATATTAAAGTTTTACTATATATTTTATTCCTTACTACTTTTTCTTTAAATATGCAATTAATCTGCACTCCTTTTTGAAATTAAAAACATTTTTGAAACACATTTTGTTATTTACAGAATAAAATTCTCTAAAACTATTAAGACTCTTTATAGGATCCTCAAGTTATTTGAAAAAACATTTCAATGAATTATTAGTGATGGAGCATGTTCTTAGTCCAAAGAAGAGATCATCGCTTTTATCAGAAACTTGCATAGTGTTTCAGAAATTGGCTAATATAAGAAAACACTTATTATTGACACAAATTTCTATAGCAAAACTAAAACTAAAATTCTAAAGCAAAGATGTGCAGAAATAATTTAAGAATAAATATTAATCAATTTTTAAAACAGAACTAAGCTGAAGGCCTTTGCAGCTCTTGCTTTATCAATAGTGTTAGTTTGAATTTTAATTAAGGCTAACCTTTTTAAATAAATAAAGCAGAACTATGCTAAAAGAAGATTTTATAAAATCTCCTAGAGATGAGAGCGTGTCACGAGAACATCGCTACTACCATCTCTATCACAAGCTTGAATAAAGTGTTAGGGATATTTATTAAGCTAAAAAATAACTTAATTCGCAATTTTGTTATTTTCGTGTCACGCTGCCAACTCTATGAGGGGAGGGGGAATCAGAACTTTCTACGTAGTGTGCAAAAACCAACAAAGCAAATGATTTGGCCGCAATCCTCACACGGATTACTTGAATTTAGTATGTGCACATTTGCAAGCAGTGGAAGTGGAAGTAGAAGCAGATGATGAAGTTGCAGTTGCAGTTGCAACTTGGAATCGGAGTTGGAGTTGAAGTTGGAGTTGAAGGCAATCGAATGGCCAATGGCCATGGTAATAGGCAGCTACGTTTTTAATTGAGCTGCCAAACGGGGCGTGTCAAGTGCCGCTTTACACATTTACAACTAAATTAAAAACAAAAGTAAAGAAACCTCGAGCAGACACTCAACCAAAGACTGAAGACTAAAGACTGAAGAAAGCTAACTGCAATTTTCAATTTCCATTCGACAAGCGCCAATACAATAAAGTAGGCAAGTAAAAAAAATACACACACTCACAGCAGACAACATACACAATGTGCAACAGAAACTGTGTTGCACTGTTGCAATGCAGTAGCTGTTCCAAGTAGCAGGCAACATGTGGCAGTGGATGTTGCAGTCACTCGCTGTGGAGAACTCTTTCGATCGCGAGTTAGGCCCAAAACATGTTGGCCAGTCTTCAAGGCAGCTGCAGCGAGGCGTCGTGTCAGTTAATAACACACAGCCTCAACATATGCCACGCCCCTGCTAACCCTTAGTTCCCCCGCCTGCTTGCCCCATGTGGCAGCTGCGTAAGCAAATCTTGTGGCGATTCTGCGATTGCGCAATACTCCCGCTGATCTGATTTTTATTTATGGGCCCAGAGAACCTGCCACGCAATCTTGCAACCTGAGATTCTGTTTGTTTTTTTTTAGATTTTTGTGTGGCACCTCAGACGAAGGTGTTGCAAGTTAGATGCCCCAAACTGGTAGCTGTACTTTCGACCCGTTTCCGCAATGAGCTTGACCCAAAAATAACAGACGCAGACGCGGACCACAAGGGGGAATCATTCATAGAAATTTCAGGCAATTAAAATCAATCAAAATGCTGCCTCTTGCCCCCGATGCTATTGTTGTTGCTGCCACTTACCTGATGAAAACCCAAATAGCTCTCGATGCTGTGCGTGGCAAAGAAGACCTCGCCTTCGCATGTCAGTATCATTAGAAATCCATTTAGAGCCTGGAAGAAAGAACAAAAGAGCAATGTAAATAACGAATGCGAGTGAGTGAGAGGGCGAATGTGAGTGCGCAAGAGAGGCAGATAGATAAAAATTAAATCAAAACTACGAATTAAATGCTGCTGAGGGGCGGGTCGCCTGGGGGGCAAACAGGTAGCAAGTCGTCAAATTGACAAGACTAGAAAATCGATAGAGCGAGAGCGACAGAGTGATTGCTAAGCTAGAGCGAGAGAAAGAGAGAGAGGGCGATACTTTGGCGTCTCGTAATTGCAGTAGCTGCCGGTTTTTGAATTTTTTTTGTTTTGAAAGATATTTTGTGAATGGATTAATCCATCATTTTTGCGGTCTAGATGAACTCTACAAAACTGGGCATGAATGAACCCGAGAGATCGCGTAGAAACAAGGGCCAAAGACACAGCGGCGCTAACTTGAGGCTAAAACGTAATCAGCGCTTAAGCGGCTCATTTCATTGGAGCCAGCGAAAGAGACAGAGAAAGAAGCAGGGAAAGAGACAGAGACAGTGGCAGAGACCTGGGGCTGTGATAGGGGGCTAAGACAGACTTTGAAGTTCCACATCAAAACACAACCAGGAAATGATGAGCAATTATATCAATGAGTTTCAACTAAATGCAGACGATGATACCGCTTTCCTCTCCTCTTCACTTCCCTTGCCCACCCCTCCGATCATCACTAAGAGCATTTGTTTTATCTTACAGAAATATTTAAGTATCTCCCATTCTCTCGGAGCTCTCCGAGATTTCAGTTATTGGTTGTTCCTCGCGTAATTGCAGGTTTCGTTTCGAGCAATGATGCATTGTAATTATCTATAGATTTGTTAAAGCTACAGAAAGTAAAAAAAAAGAAGGAAACCCAACTGAACTTTAATTAAATGTGTAATCTAACCTCAGAAGCAATGCAAAAGTTGAAGAAAGTGGAAAGAACTGAAGAAATAAAGTGTATTTCAAAACTTTAAGTAAGCTTATTTTTAAGATGAAATCGATTAATGTGAATGCTTAACCTAACCAAACTTTCTCAGTTATAACCTCAATTCTTAACCTCAAAAAATAAAATATATTTTTTGGCATTATTTTGTACTGTTCTTTTAACCCGTTTGATTATTGTTTTAGATAGGATTTAAAGCTGCTTTTTATAAGCTGCTAATAGGCGTTACGCATGCGATTTTATAGTGTTACGTTTATGCGAAAACAAAATGGCGAACCGAACGCAATGTGCGACGTGTGAACTTCAAGAGCACGAAGACAAATTTGCCAAGTCTCTCATTAGGTGCTCAGTTAATTAATAAAGAGAGCAAGAGCCAGAAAGAGAGAGATAGATCGAAGAGCGAAGAGAAACTGCAACTGTAATTAATATGCGCGTATTTAAATATCAATTTGCCACAGCTGAAGAGCAGCAGGGAGAAGCAGCAGGAAAAGCAGCAGGCAAAGATGACACAAGGAGGCAACTGGGCCAACTGCTTTGCTCTTCTTACCTGTAAAGGCCGGGAGTTGAGACAAATGTGCACGATTGCTGCTAATTACAGAGAGCAACAAAACCAGAGCTTGCCGTGATTCGAGACAGCGGATGGAATCGAGATGGTGTTGGCAAGGAGTGCAGAGTGGAGTCTCTTCTCAGAGTTGGTATTAACCGACATAAACGCTAAGTGGCGTCATCATTTAAAACGCATCAACACAGCCCGCCAAAGGATATGAATATGGATATGAATCTGTATCCGAGCCAAGTTGTGAGTTGTTGTGTGGATTGTCATCAAGCCGGCGGCAACTGAGCATCAATAATCTTCATAAAGATTGCCAACGGTAGCCAACGAGACAGACGGAGACAGCGATACATAATAAAAGGCAAAGAAAGAGACAGAGACAACAAACGGATGCTAAGGGTTTTTATTCATACCCTTTAATCAACAACATTTGTGTAAAGGGTAGAGTGATAGGATAAAAAGAACAGTTTCCAAAACGAAATGTTCCTTATAAAAGAAATGTGCATATTCAGTACGGAATATTGCTTAATAAGCGCACAACTTTTATGATCTATCCGAAAACAGTTCCTTTTCATTAAATGTAGGAGAAAACGCCTAATTAATACCAACATTTTTCAAACATTTGGACACACTTTTTAATAAAACAATATGCTGTGATTATCAAGATACTTAATTACTTATGTAAACTTATAATTGATATTAAAGAGACAATTCATATAAGTAAAAATATCGAGAACATCCTTAAAATCTCTGTATTACCAATATCTGTATTTTCATTCATAATTTAGTAAATATTTCTGAATAACATTAACCCAGCTGATCAATTGCCATCTTTATTGGAGCACAGGGTATTTGCTCGTCACTCAACTTCACCTTCTTGAATTTTCTCTATAAAAAGTAGAATCAAAAAGATTTCTTTTTGCAGCTTAATTGTTTTATTTGCCTCTCGCTCGCTTTGGTTCTTTGCCTCCTTTTCTACAGCTTGTCTTCATTGTTGTCGTTTCGCCGTTGTCTCTGCATCAGTTTATACGAGACAACTTGGCCAACTGTCCAGGCTGATGTGGTCTGTGGCAGCGGCGTCTTCTAATGCGTTTTTAATAATACACGCCCGTCTTGTGCGGCAACAGCGAACAGCCAACAGCCAACTGGCAACTTGAATAGCTACAAGCGAAAAGATACGCACACACATACTACATAGTGTATGTGTGTACTTTAGACATTTTGGTTGGGTATCTATCCCGTCATTTGGTTGTCGGCTTGCATTACAGTTTTGTGTTTTGATAAGTTGGCGGCGATTATTTAACCATTTCCTTGGCCCCGACCACGACCAAGACCAAGACCAGATTAGACAAGACCAGACAACAACTGACCCCTTTGGTGGTGAATTCATAGCTGGAAAGCTTAGCTAGTTAGCTAGTTTGGGGGCCAATTTGCGTTTTCTTAGCTGGTTTCATAATTGCTTAATAAAGCCGCTGGATTGCTGAATGATGCTGCAATCAGCGTCTAGCTTAATGCTTCCTATAAATATCACGTATACGCCGTGTCACATAGTATATATTATATATTCCTGTATCTCCAACTATAGCTATATATATTTATATCTGTCTCATTATAGCTCTTTTCAATCAATGTCTCTGCTGAAAGTTAATTAATTAAGCCATTTTTTGGGCCGACTGCTAAATGTGTGCCACAGTGGCTGTCAAACTGTTTGCAAAACTAGAGCAGCAACAACAGTTAGTTCAGTCAGCCAGCCCATGTGTGTGTGTGTGTAAGAGTGAGATGGCAACATGTGCATGAGCTGCGCTGCGTGACAAAACGCCATTTTCTAATGATAATATGTGACCCATAATAAACAACATCAAGAACGGCAACAACAACAGCGCAACAAAAGTAAAACTTCATGAGCAATTGAAACGGGCAACAGGTAACAAATACCTCAGCTATTAAAACTAAATATGCAGCCCCAAAACACCCGCCTCCCTCCCTCCCTCTCTCCCTTGTCTCCTCTGCCCTTCCTCTCTGTTGTGTGTGGCTCAAAAATATGCACGGAAATGCACAATTGTGCAGCTCGGCAATTAGCTGCAAGTCGCCCATCTACCGGAAGGTAGAACAGGCAACAAAAAAAAATAACAAAAACACACACGAACAGAACTTTTTGGCTTGCATTCAAATTGGCAAGTTGTAAAAAGGAGACACAAGTCGCAGTCCCTGTTCACTCTGCGTATACGTAATGCAGTTGCATTGTGCAATGTGTGGCAAAATGCAGTTTTGCATACACGACTTAGGCGTGTTCCCAACAGTTCACACAACATAACTAAAGGTGATTGAGGCAGCACTTAAAGGAGTTTTATGACAATTACTAATTGATAAGCTGGAAATTTTGTATACAACGTTTAGTTGTTTATATGAAAAATGATCTCACTACGTGGACAATTTATTTAATATTTTGTATTTTAAATATTTGCTTTATAGCTTTCATAATAAAATAATGCTAAGATGCTGAATTCTTGAATTTGATGAATTCTGTATTTTAAGTAAAATAAAATATAATATAAAAAAAATTCATTAATAATAAAATAAATTAGTACATAAAAATGTGATCAACATTTTGAAGATTTTATCACATAAGAAAAACGTATTGTTTTTTTTTTACCAAAGTAAGTTTATTTTAAATTAATTTTTTTGTAACTTTTTACTAAGCTTATCTAAAAAACTTTTGAAGCTATTGTTTCAAATGAATTGCAAATGTAAACATCAAATTCGCTGCTCTAGAACTTAAACTACCTTATTACTGTGCCACACACCTTAGGGTTAGTTTTTTTTTTTTGCTGTGATGACGCTTTACGGTTGCAAGTTTTAGACTTTGACATTGAATTGTTGAGTGCGGCCGAAAAAAGAGGTGCATAAAGCGCATGTTGCACAATTGCGTGCCTCTGTCTCGCTGTCTCTTTGTTAACCCTTTCTCACTCAATCGCTCTCTCTCTCTCTTTCGCTCGTTAGCTGACTCACTCGCTCTCCCTAGTTATGTGCGAGTCGCGCACATTTGTTGCGCTGTCTATGGCTGCTTGGTGAGCTATGTGTGCATTAAATTAAACTGTCATGACTGTGACAAGTGCATATGTTCGCGCCTGGCCACATGCAGCAACATGCAGTTTGGCTTGGGCTTTAATTCAGCAAAAACATGCAACTTGCCACAATGCAAGTATGTGTGTGTGTGTGAGTGCGAGACACTTTAATTGAAGTTTGACCAAACTCAGCGCGTGGCATATATGTAAACTTGAAAATGCATAATTTCAAGTTACTGTTTGGGGAGGTTGCAATGTGTGGCAACTTGCTAAGTGGCTAAGTTGGTTGCTGCAATTGGCAATTGGAACGATATTAATTATAAATATTATGGTAACACATGTCCAAGCGCCAATTACACACAATTAATCAATTCGAAACGCGGCCACAACGCGACGTTGACTAATTGCTATTCAATTGTTTAACAATTTTCCACAATTTTACACAAATCACACGAATTTCACAATCCCAAATCCAATCGAAGTGCGCGGCTCAAAGCTTTGCGTGTTTCGATACAGCAAAAAAAACAAAGACAAACAAACAAAAAATAAAGAAGGCATTTATCAATTGGTATAGTGGCCTCTCCCTCTCTCTCTCCTCCTAACTATCTCAATTCTGTGGAACAAGCGCTGATTGATTATGCGCCATATCCTGACGATGAAGCCATCAAATGGCCAAACAAAATTGATGAAGACAAATTAAGTCGAGCATTTCATAGATTAAGGATAGTGAATGAGTGTAGGGGGCAGCAAGGGTGGGCAGGGGGTGGCAGGGCACTTACCTGCAGGAACATATCACCATCCAGCAGACCATGCTCAAAGGCGCCCAGCTCACGCGTTCTGTAGCCATCGTGTGCGTGTATGTGCGGCAGGACTCCGTTCTCCTCCTTCTCCTTATGCATAACAACTGCAAAGAGGGAAAACAACAGCAATAAGAATACAGCTTAAATATTTATGAGCGAATTTTTATATTTTATTAGCCATTAATATTTCATTTACCACTGTAAAAGCAATAGAAAATACACTAACAATAAGAGGGAAATAATTTTGGGAGTGTTTAAATATTTAACATGAATTGTTTAATATACAAATTTTTAACTACAAGTTCAAAATAAAAACTTCTTTCGTTCACCAATTTATCAATTATATGAGTTCTGTAAAAACAATTTAAACGCTCTAAATTATTCATATTTGAATTTAATATATACTATAGAATTGAATGGGATATATGAGAATTAAAACCCTTTTTCGATCACCAATTTATAAATTTTTTGGTAATAATATATTTTATTTATGTGATTTATGAGTGAATTTTTGTATTTGATTAGCCATTAATATTTCATTTATTATTGTAAAAGCAAAAGAAACTACACTGATGAAAGCAAGAGGAAGATGACAATAATTTAGAATGTTTAAACATTTAAATGAATTAATTAACTTTAATTGCAAGTAAGAGAATTGAACTTTACTTTTGTTGACCAATTTATTAATTAATCGAACTAATTATCATGAATGTTTGCCGTATTTGGACTTAGTTAAAAGAGCTTAAAAGTTATTCAAAATGCAATTAGTTTAAAGTCTACATTCAAATGTAAATAGGCAGTATTTATGAATGTTTAATTTCAATGCAAATTCATATCTGTTTTTCTGTCAGTGTATTGGTATTATCGCTGGCAATGGCTACCGAAAATTGCGATCCATAAATAACTCGCTCCACAAAGCGTTTTACAGAGCAGCCAGCAACCAGCAACCATCAACTAGCAGACCCCTCGCTTTAACCCAGTCAGTAGAATTGGAAACCATAGTTACACCATAAAAATCCAATATACATAGCTATGTGGCAGTCGCATTTCGTATATCGTATATATCATGGATATACAATAAATATTTACAGCTGGCATGGAAAAGTACTAAAAATTGTTTATGGTGTCATTGTAATATTTTATGAGGCAACTTTCCACCTCGTTTGCCCCTTCCCTTCCTCCATTGTTCATTGTCCTCGTTCATCGTTGAGATGCCTTCGCTATAGCGCCTGGCACTGGCTTCCCAGTTGCCTATAGCATTATGTGTATACACCCCACAATCCACACTCACTTCCTTCCCCCCTTCCCAATTGTACAACACCCTTAAAGGCAGCCGCCATTTTAGAAACAATATTTTTGGGCGAAACGTCGTGAAGAGTGGAGGCTAGAGGGTGGGGGAGAGAGAACATTTCCTCTCGACCTGCGCCTCAAGTTTTATAATAAATTTGTCACAAAAATTGATTTATGCGCGATAAACGATAAAAACGAAAAGAAAAGAAAATAAAACTAGACCTAATATATTTTAGCTTAGTTTTTGTCTGGTTTCACTTCGGGATGAATATAACTTGTGCTTGTGCTTGTTTTTGGTGTCGCAGGCAAATTTATACGGGACTTGAAATAAAATATTTGCCCCGCCAGCTGCTGTCATAAATTATGATTTTTATCAGCGCAAATGGAAATAATAAAAATGAGAGTGAAAATAATAAAAAAAAATATATATATAAAAAACAGAAAACTAAAACTAAAACCTAATTTACGCATGGCGAAGCCCACGACTAACTGCAAGTCCGGCAAGTCAACTAACCAAGCAACCCCTGAGCCAAGCAGCCAAGCAGCTAACAACACCAACAGCAACCACAGCCCAAGTTGCTGCCAGGGTCTCTCATTTCAATTAGCAGCTCCAAAACTGCGTTCTACCCCTGGCACTATTAGAAGCCAACTGCACTGCGAGAAGTGAAGTGGAGATTTCAGTTGTTGAGATTAATTAATAAACAAAATCGAATATTTTTTTTTCATATTTAAAGATTATTTCATATCGATCTCTATAGAATTTGTGGGGAATATAAAATACAAACTAAATTGCATTCTTAACTTTGTGATAAAGTGATACAGATATTTTTCTCTTCTATTACCATCAACTAATTAAAATACAACATAATCGCATAATTTGGTTTTGGTCTTTTCTATACTTAGTTTCGATTTCTAAAGGATTTGAAGAGAATTGTAAATAAAACCTGGCGAGTAGAAAAGTTCTCATAATGAATTGAAATATGAAGTTCATAATATATCGATATATTTATTAAGCATAGATCAAAATTTCTCACTTCTTAAAGAAAATATCTCAGAAATATCAATTTAAAACCGAAATTCTAATACAATTATGAAATACTTTTAAAATTAGTTTTTCGTTTATATGATATATATTTAGTGAATTATATATATTTTATTAATTATATAAAAAAAAGTAATAAAGTAGCTACTCAATTTCTCTCAGTGTGCTGAGGTTTGGCCTGCCCTGACTTGGCGTTTGGGCCTTTTGGCTAATCTGTGCGCTGCTTTGGCTTTTTATCAAATTAACAAAAGTGCCGCTGCGTGTGTGTGCTCTGACTTGTGTGTGTATGTGTGTGTATTGGTGTGTTAGTGTGTTCATTTTAGCGAAAGTGCGATAAAAACAAATAGTTGACCCTCTTGGTTACACACACACACACATACTAACACACACCCCAGCTTGTCGTTTAGGGCAAGGTAATGTGGCTTAAACAAATTGCATCATGTGCGTGTGATCCTGACCAAAAAGGCTTTTAGAGCAACTATTTTTTGTTTTTTTTTTGGTCGTAATTATTCATAATTTAATTAGGCTCAGTTTACATTGCGACTTCTTGTTGTAGTTATTATTATTATTACAATTTTTTATTGTGGCGCTTAAAATATTCACGTGCATAAACACATTTAATTAACTCGACTCGCGGTTTTATTGTTGTTGTGGGGGTCTGTGGGTGGGCGATGTAACAAATCCGCGACATTTTCTAGGCATGGCTCGCATTTTATTGCACTTATGCAGAGACCTGATTAGCATAAACTAAATTTATGTAGTGACATTTTGCGAATGTGTCGAGTAACAACTCCAGCTGGCCAAAGAAATGAATTACTTAGCTAAAGTAATTGCTTAAGAAACTGCGATTGCGATTGATGAAATCTGATTGATAAACTGTTGAAACAGCCCTCGTGCTGTCATGTCATGTGCAACATAAACCAAAATCCGAAATCCGAAATCTGAAATCCACCACCAAAGCAAAGCGCAAAGCAAAATCGCGTCGTCATTTGGTGGATGAACGTAAATCTTCTCTGAAAGGCGGAAAAGCGCAAAATCTCAGCTCTAGCTGCATATGCGCCAAAGGGTGGGAAAAGGAGGAGGGGGGTGCTGGCTGTATATAGAAGACATAATAAAAATGGCGGCTGGCCAAACCCCACCCACCTAGCAAAGCGACGAACGAACGAAACGGTAAAGCGTGCGCAAGATACAGAGACGCTAGCTTGCTCTCTGCTGACGCTGACGCAAGCAGCGCTGCGAAGTTTCGCGTCGCTGTGACTGATGCGCCCTGTGAAAATGGCGTCAATTATGCGCTGGGCGCTGCCTTTGTTGTTGCTGCTGTTGTCGTTGCTGTTGCTGTTTCTGCTGCCGTTGGCGCTTTGGGGCGTGCCCCTTGGCACGGCATGGTGCAAACAATAAAGAATAAAGTTTAAATTCTGACATTTTGGCAAATATTTTTCGTGCCTCGTAAGCAAATATGTCATGGAAATGTCAAACTCATCAGCGCAATTGATTGAAAAACTGACAGCTGTCTCGATTGACTTCGAAGGGCGGCGCAATGAAAGTTAATGTATATTATCAGTATGTACTAAGCTGTGCAGTTTACTTTAAAGCCAATTGTTGGTAGCTGTCAAATATTTGCCATCTCCACATATCTAAATATGATAAGCAAGCAATATCGTTACTGCACTCGTTGTATAACAGTAACAAGTAATACAAAGCATTCATTGCAATCTGATTTTGTAAACGACAACAAATCGTATCTTTTTAGTTGGTCACAATACCGCCAACAATTTAGCCACCGTAAAAATAATATTATTTTTAAGTCTTCGATAAGAATATTCCAAAAATTTACTTGTTTTTGTTAATATTCCTCTTTACATTAATATAATATTATTTTATGCTAAATTAATCGCCAAATTAAATTTAATCTGTTAATAAATTCCTTTTGCTTCAATTCCTTCTGCTTCCTTCTGCTTCCGACTTAATATTCTTTCAATTCTTTTTTAAGAGCTGTTAAACATAGAACCTAAGTTGTTTATAATACAATACAAATAAAACGTTTAATCTATTAGATGTATAAATAATGAAACTGCATCTAATATTCCATAAGATTGCGCTGAAAATAAATTCATCTAGTTCGAAAAAATTCTCACTTCTACAAATTTCTATATTGATTAATTCTGAAACTAAATTTTCTCTTTATTTCCTTCTGCTTCCATCTCAATATTTGTAAGCTCTCCGTCTTACAGAATTTATAATATAAATTATATGAAACATTAAGAATATTGAATTGTCACTATTTAAATAAATAAACGCATTTTATTTTATGATTAGATATAACATTTTCTAACTCTGAGAAATTCTCTAGTTACGCTATGTATGCTAATGATAATTCAACCAATACTTATGTACCAGATAAGTACAAAAATTTCATATTCAATCACTCAAATTTCTGTCTGAAATGTTGTCTTATCATTTTATTGATTTACATACGAATTTGTTGGGCTTTAAACGTTTTGCAGTGAGCTTTAAATTGAACTAGGCCTTTGTATACAGTTGTTGATACCTGTTGTTGTTGCAGCTGAAGGGAGGGAAGGGGGAGGACGAATAAGGGGGTAGCGGGTGGCCGACCTACGTAAGTCACGCAATGTTGTCTGGCTGCGCTCTCTCTCTCTCTATCTATCTCTCTCTCTCTCTCTCTCTCTCTCTTTCTGGGTCCAACTCTAAGGCTGAGCTTAACTAAGCTGAACGTTTTGGTCGGCGTGACAATGCGACGCCTCTCACAAGCAACAACAGCAACAAGAAGAAGAACTAGGGGAAACAACCTTCGAGCTGAGACAGGTGTATTAAAGTGCATCGCCTGACTGATTGCATGTCCGCCTCTGCACCGCGGCGATTTCGACCCATTGTCTGGCTATGGATTCTATCGTCTCCTGTGTGTACTTCACTCTTTCACCTCCTCTTTCTCTCTCTTACTCTATGTCTGTCTCCTCCCCACATCCATCAGGTATCCCGACCTCGTCTGCTGTCCGCGCTAATGGGCCTAAACTGGAGCAACGCACGAAAGTCATGTATATGCACGAAAAATTGGCCACAGTTATAGACAGAGCGAGACAGAGAGGGGGAGCGAGAGAGAAAGAGAGAGCAAGAGAAAGAGTGAGCAGCTTTAGTATGTTTATAGGTTAAGAGCTGAGCCTTGGCCCCTTGGGCTTGCAATTCGCAGGGAGTCGCACGACGGCCATGGGCTCCATTAACAAACGCTTAACGGCAATTTTGATAATAGCATAACCAGCATTCCCGCTCTCTTCCCCTCCCTTTGCCCCCTATGAAAAAGACCCACTCATATATCATAGCTATTTCCTTATGAATTTGCTGACCAAGTGACCTTGTTAAACATAATCTAATGGTATCACAATTGACTCAAGTCTTGTGTCGCATGTGCAACTCTTAGAGTTGCCACACAATGTCGCAGTCGCATTCGCTTCCCACGAGACACTCTAGACAGCACACACAGAGTGTCCCAAAAGTAAGAACAAGATCTCCAAACCAGTCCCGCGATCGTTAGCTACTTATTCAAGTAATTCCAACATGATTTGACTGTCTGACTGGCTGCTGGCTGCTGACTGCTGGCAAAACCATATTTTAATCATGTGTGGGAACTCTGGTTGGCAACCAACGTGTTCCCACTCTCAAGCTACAGTCGCAGTCTCAGTCTCAATCTCTGTCTCTGTCCCAGCTCAAATTACCAAAACGCGGCGAGTCAAATGCGAGAGTCATTCCCATTACCACTTGAAGTCTCTCTTCAAGTCTCCATTGTTTGCGCTAAGCTCTATGTTCTATTTAAGTTTAACTTTATAATAGTCTTGCATAAATCAATAAATTATTGCATTTACAATGCTGAAACTAATAATTTGCTCTTTGAAAACTAATCAAATTTCGTTCATCAACTAATTGAATTGAATATTTAAAATGATCGTTATTCTTGATTTAATTCGAATTAAAAATAATGTTTATTATATTTTCAAAAGTCTTTCTAATAAAATGGAAAATATAACCGAAAGATTCCTTTTAAAATGCAACACTAAAAATAATTTCGAACCGATATCAAAATAAATTACTTTTTCGAATTATATGAATGGACAGATATTAAATTGAAACTTTTTTTTTAATATAATTGAGAAGGTATTATATAAATTTTAAATGTTTTCAAAAAAGTTGTTTATCGAATTAATTTTAAATTCAGATATATTTGAAATAACAGATATCAAATTTGTTAAATGCTTGCCCTTTTAGATGTTTCATAAAATAATAATAATATAAATAAAAGTTTAGACAAATAATAATATTTCAAACAAAATTACAAATAATTATAATCAATTTAAGCAACTTTCCAAATAAGTTTTCTTTACATAAAATAATCATTTAGTTAATTTCCGAAATGAACTTTTTAGCTTATGAAATTTGGGAAATAAACTTTAGCCAAAGTGTCTTCCCCATGGAGTCTGCTCAATTTGCTTATTGGCCAAGTTGATACGTTGAGTTATGTCTTCTTTTGGGTTGAGGTTTATGTAGAGGTTCGATTGCGTGCAATAGTTGTTCACAAATGGTTAAACAAAACTATCAATGCAAGCATTTGAGTTCAGTTTTGCAGTTAATTACGCAACTCATCAATTAAGCAAAGAGAGCACGCGGGGCCAAAGGAAGCAAATAGTCCTGTGGCAGGACGCAGGAGTGGTAGGGGGGAGGAGGGAAGCAGGAGCCATCGTGAAGTAATCGAGTGCATTAAAAATGTACAAATTGCGCGTCTTAACAATTATTGCTGGCCATAAGGCGCCAACGCTTGGCCAGCAATTATGGCCCTTTTAGATACGGGCGTGGTTGGGGTAACAGCGATAGAGGGAGTTGGTTTCTTCTTCGAGTGAAAGAGGGCAAGAGCGAGAAGGGCCCAAAGACAATGGGCCATTAGTGGCGCGCTTTAATTATTTAGTTTTTGCAACAAAAACAGCAAAAGCAAAAAAAAGAAGGAAGCCGAAAAACCAAACCCAAGTATGAGAGCGAATAAGAGAAATGCTAAAATATTCGAGTGGTTGTGGGTGGTGTGAGTTATGGTTGTTGGTGTGTTTCTGCTTCTGGTTGTGGGTGGTGCACATTATGTGTTGTATTTGGTGTATGTACACATAGAATCCACCTTTTCCAAATAGCCTGGCGAAAATGAAAACGAACTTTGCTTTTATTTTTTCTTCTCTTGTGTTATTTTTTTTTTGGTTTTTGTTGGTATAGAGAACTTTTTCGCCTTTTCGTTTCGCTTTTGCGCAAGTCAGGGTCAACAACTGCCCCTATGCGAGTACGAGTAGATGCCGGAGGATAGCCCTTGTCCCTTATCGTCCTTGCTGCTCTTGTCTGTGCTGTTCTCTGCTCTGCTCTGTGCTGTGCTGTGAAGCAACCCCCTGTGGCCCATTTCATATATGTTATGTACACCGGTAAATACTTGTACATGGCCAGAGAACACAGCCGAAAAGAACTAAACTCAACAGAACATAACAGAGCTTTATATACTCGGTGCTTTCCTTGTTGTCCATTGCCTTCTTTGGTGGGTGGAATTGCAATCTCTTTATCCACGCAGCAGCCCAGCAATTAATTTTAAGTTCATTGATTGCCACTTCTCACAGCTTGCAAGCAATAAGAATAAATCTACCTATGAATTTTCATGAACTTCATTAAGCTCACTATATGAAAATAATATGAGAATTAAATATTGAATAAATATAAATTATAGTAATCTATAATATGTTTTCTCTATTTTATTTCATGTATCATATAGCCACTGAAATCATGCTTTTTCAAGAAGAAACTATGATTAGAATACCGAAGGTTTTTTTTAACACTTTTAAAAATGAAAATTATTTTTTAAATTCTATAGTATGAAAGTTATTTTACATCGAATTCATTTTTGATAAAATGTATTCCATATTTTTGTTGTTTGTTGTAAACTATTTATTTGGGTTAATATAAAATAAATTTCGGATTAACTCAATTAATCAGTAAGAATAATATTTTTTCATAAGTGTGTATAAGGATATTTTTGATCCGTTGCGAATGTCTCATCATAGGAAAGAAAAGAATGTATCAACTCAATTTGGAAACTGACATAATTTGGGTAAATTAAAATTAGCTTTAAAATTAATCCATTTAGAATTCAACGTGCTAAATGTATGTTTGTTTTCTCTCCATTTCCAAAGTCTTAATAATTTAATGAAATCAATTTATCCATTAAATCCTTCGATTGCCTCTAAAATACTTTTATACTTTTGTGTAATAGTTTCCTTTATATCTGAGCTATTTATGAGAATTGCTTCTGTGTGGATTGGCTTTTCAGATATCCTGGACAGCCTGTCAACTAATCGCATTGAGTGCTCAAGTTGAAAATCCCACAAGCGAAGGGAAAGGCGGCACACGTTCCACAAATGCCCTATACATATAGACACACTCTGAACACTCACTAATTGTAAATTAAATGATCCTGATAATATCCGAAAAACATCTAGACAAACAAATAAAGCCAAAACGTAAACAAACTTTGACCTGTGCCCGAAGTTCGAAGGGGAGAGGAGGGGGTAACGTTTTGTCAACCCCCCTTCGAACAAAAGCATTAGACAGGACTCGACTATGTGTGATAGAAAGGACACTAAAAGAGTACAGCGAGTGGATTGTGGATAGTGAGCACACGGCGCAACGGTTCTGGTCCATTAACCCGTCGTCATTGTTGTTGTTGCTGTTATTGTTGTTGTTCCTTTGGGAAGGACAAACAGAGAAACGCAGCGAAATGCGCAAAGGAAACGCAGCGCGTGGCGGCTTCGTTAGGGATTTGTTGAAGTCGATAGGAAACCTTGGATGCGTTTGCTGGTATTGACTTTGCCACAAAATGCAACAACGACTGCGGCACGTGGCGTCAACAAAGCAACAAAAAAAAGGAAAAGGTTTTGGGAGCTGGTCAACAGTTTGCCATTGCAATTAACGCCCCAGCTTTGCCATTGACCGCTAATTGTCAAAATATTTACTCGAGTCCTTTTCATGCAGTCCATGATGAATCCTGCCACACACACACAGAGAACACGTGTGACTCAGTAGCTGTAACAAAAGGATGGGCCAAGCAGGTCGCTTAGTTGCTCTCCCGCTCGCTTTTGCTTCAATTTTTGAACTTAAACTTAATTAACGTTGTGAGTTTCCTCTCCACCGAAGCAATTAAATTTATGTCGTTAAACAAAGCGAAATGCCAATGAACCAAATACTGAAAGTCGCTCTGGCAGCCTTCTTCGATAATAAAGCCATCAAATGTTGAGTTCGTTCTCCTTTTATTGCATTTGCCCACTGCGTTTTAATTAATTTAAATTAGACAAAAGAAAAAAAAGAAAACTTATATATAAATGCCGAGTAAAAATAGCACAAACAAAAAAAACAGAACATCCCTAAAAATGTTTTTGTAGGTTTCCTCAGGCGTCTGATTCGATTTACCTGCCACCAAAAATGTTTCAACATTTTTCCCCATTTCCTCTACGCGACTCACGACTCACCTTTAATACATTCACCAGGTGAGCCAGCAACAAAAACAAAAAATGGGGAAAAAAGTAGAAATTAAAATCAGAAGGAACATAAGAGAATTTCTACAAAGCAAATACACTTATGAAAGTTTCATTCCAATAGAAAAACTTTACTCAATTAATGGTACAAATAATGTATAAATGTATGTAACGTATAAATAAAATAAATATAATTTAATTTATATAATATATGCCAACTAATCAATAGAAATAATCACAAATTACTTCATCAAAAATCTTTTACGCGCTTTCCCCATTTAGGCGTCTCATTTAGAAAAATATAAATCTATGGTAAGTCTGAAAGTTTTCTACGATATACAATATTTAATTTCAAATTAAATTTTATTACACCAAATCCAAATACACTCTTTTTTAGTGATTATTATAATGATTTATGGAGTCGAATCATTTGTAAGTCTGGAAATATTTCTATGTTTTAACTACAAATTAAAGTTTACTTCATTATATGTAAATACATCCTATTTACATCTATTATATTAATGATAAAACGTAAAATACTTTAAAATTTGCTCTATTTATATTTTTGTATAATAATGGACCTAATCAATAGAATTAAAAACATATTATTCAAACAAAATTCTCCTGCTCGATTCCCTCTATAACATCTAACAATTTCATTTTTAGAAATTAATCTCTTATCAAATTGTAAGTCTTGTACTATTCCGATGATTTAATTACAAATAAAAGTTTATTAAGTCATTTATAAATACAGTCTATTTCAGAGATTATTATAATCATATAAGCAACTAAGTAAGTAAAGTAAAGTTTATTACGTCAAATCTAAATACAGACTCTTTCAGTGATTATTATAATGATATAGTTGTTCCTTGTACACAATTTTGTTCTGCTGCAAGTTGAACCAATTGCCTTACGTAGTTAATATACCCCATTGGGAAAGTTGATTGTAGCAAAACGAGACGAAGACAAAATGAAATGCGTATTTCTTCCTTTTGTTTTACTAGTCCAACTTTAATCCGTCAACAGCACTAATTTCGCCACGTGCGTGTGTTTGTATATGTTATATACTATATTATATAGCGGGTATATCCCCTGAACTGGGAACTGGAAATGGAAGTGGAAGTGGAACTGGGACTGGAGTCTACAGACTACAGACACACGGAGGAGGCGCAGGACTCCCCGTTGCGGCGATGAAATTAGTTTTGAATCATTTATGAGTCATGTTTAGGGTCTGCCACCGTGTGGCAGCCAGCGAAAACTCTCTCCGGCAATGGCAATGGCAGCATAATCGATTTAATAGGCTCGGGGAATGTAACGCGCCGTATGGCAAATGTGCGAAGCCGATGTCGACATCGATGGCTCAGCGCTCAGCCGCTCCTGAGAGGCCGACCATATGGGATGGGAAAGGGAATGAGAAAGGGAATGGGAATGGGAATGGGATATACATAGGTAGAGCCAGAGGGGCGTGGGCGCAGTTTGGGGGGTAGCTTTCACCTTCTTTTAAGTTTTCCCTGCTTTCCAACCACCCAGAAACATAGCACAGAAAAATAAAAAAGAAAGGAAGTGGGATATTCATAATTGTGATACGGAACTCACCTTGAAAATAACTTTTGGTTCTTAAATAACTAACGGACAGCCTTAGTATGCTCAGTCGATCCAGTTTGCTTAGTATATTCTGCTCGAAGGGCAGCAGCGAGGCAAGCAGATCCAATTCGGCATTCAACCGCTCCCGATGCCGTTTTGATGGATTGCTCTTAGTGACGCCATCCTTGGGCGGCGGCTTCAGGCTGCAAGAAACAAAACAGAACAGAAGGAAACAAGAGTGAAATGAGCAAATAACTAATTTTCATACATTAAATGAAAAGTCAGAGTCGGAGTGAGAGAGAGAGAGAGAACAACAGCTGACGCCACAATTTGAACTTGAGAACAAAGGAAAAAGGTCAAAGATTATTAATTGCACTTATCAGTTACCCGCTAGTCAAGGCAAACCCTCCCTTGATATGTGGTTGCTTGGTGGTCGATTGAACACGGCCACTTGATCTGTTAATTACAACATCAAACCGAAGTTAGCCCGAAGAGGAAATCGGAGTGTTTCTCAATTTCCGCGAATCAAATCATATAAAAAAAGCAAAACTAAGCTGCAAATTAGAACCGCAATCTGTATGTCCAATTAAATGTCATAAATGTCGGATTAAAGGGTAAAGCAGCAAAAACCCCATTGTAAAATCTAAATGCAGTATGTGATATGATATATACATATATATATATAGAGAGAGAGAGAGAGAGGGACAGAAACACGTTGACCAAGTTCCTGCTGCTCCTTCTCGCTGTTTGCCAATAAAACTCATAAATGCAAAAAGTGTTCGAGTCGAGTTTATGATATCGTCTGCTTCTTTTTGCCCCGCTTCTCTTTGACTTCCTGGCTTCTCTCCCAAGGTGCGAGCAGTAATTCAGCATTATCTCTGCCTTAAGCGTCTAAAGTCGAGCAGATTGAGGATTAACATAACATAGCTGCAAATCAAAAGTCTGTCTGTTTGCCTTGTTTCTTTTTCAGCTTTTGTGTTTTGCTTTTAATCATATTTTGTCTCATCATTTTCATTGACATTATTACAAAGTTAATTGCCGTTATTAAATATAATTACCGATGTAATTTATGAACGACCCCTTTCAGGGCCAAACCCCCTCCCTGTCTCCCTCCCCTTCCTCTCTGCTGCTGACGCTCTTTAAAAATATTTGTCGTTGTTTTTTGTGTATGTTGTTTAGTTGTTGTTTTTTTTTTATTATTATCGTAAGTACATTGAACATTTTCATTGTTTTTTCGCTGCTGTTTGAGTAGCTTTTTTTTCAAAACTTTTTGCTTGGCTGCACACAAATACACATTTAAGCTGAGTAGCTGTACATTTAGTCGGGGCTAAGTACACTGTGAAGTGTCGCAGGACGAACACAGGACATTGTCGCGTTTGCACGGGAAAATAAAGTTGAAACGTATTTAAGTTAATTGCCCCGACATTTTTTTCCTGCTGCTGCTGCTGCCACAGTTTGGCACATTTTTTGAGCTGCTTTCCTCGTAATTGTCACTGGCATGTCCGTTCGATGTCAGCACGTTACCAGTTGAGCGACATGTGCCTCAGCATTCTGAACGGACTCTCGTCTAATCCCAGCTGCGACTTCCCGCCCGACGCCCAGGGCAACAATCGAGGTGTGTGCTCCAAGTGCCCGGGAATGCAAAACTGTCGCCAAAGTTTAATTCTTTACCACAAAAAAACGAAGAGATCAGCGCTTACTTCATCACAACAAAGTCTTGATGCTCTTATAGACATTTATATAGTACTTTAAAATTTATATATTTAATTTTATTGTAATACCGAATACAATTCCTTATTTCAATGAAATGAATGAGAATGACTAAGGCTTTCACAATAAGTATAACAAATACTTCAAATCTTTCAAACAAAACATTTTAAAGAATTATAACAGCTTGAAAAGAAGTCAAATTAGACTCCAATATAAGTATTTATAGAGTATCATAAAATATATAGCACAAAAAACATCAACAATATTAATTAAACAAAACTTTAAGTTATTCTACAACAATTTAAGGCAACACTAGTCTGATTTCTGCTAGATTTTATAGGATTAAATGGTATAATATATAATATACTCAAGTTTATCTTATTTATTTGCTAATGATGTTCAAACAAATAAGAAAGTAAGTGTGAGAAACCAGCCAACCATTTTGAATAACAGCAAAACAGTGCGGTATTACCTAATTAATATACCGCAAAAATACTAAAATATACCGACGCGACGGCCATATGTGGTATACCGATATAGTACTACATTCAAGATACAGCAGACTATCAGTCAAAGCAGATAACATAAGAACCCTATAATTACTCTTCTAATGAAACCTGACTTTATGCTTATTGTTTGTAGGCAAACCTCAATAAGCAGACCTTAAACCATATTTCTTGAATTGATGCCAAATAAATATCTTATATGGATTTTCATTATTTTAAAATAGTGATAGATTAATTTATAATTATATTATTAATATTATTCGTTTTTTATTATACTCGTATTTTATATTATTTTATAACAGCGTTAGACATTATTACATTATTATTATTATTCGTATTATACGGTTTTATTTTATCATACAGAACTTTCTCAATGAGAATTTCTCACGCTAAGCTCAGACTTTATGCCTTTACTTTCTGTGGAAAGTTTCTGTATTATTTCTTTCTAAACTGTTCTTCATCTCTGTTATAGAAATCATCATACTTTGAACAAGAGTATCGCACTGCAAATTCAATGCTGATAATGTTGATGCATTTGCATTTAAATGCACCTTAAAATTGCAAAATGTGAACCGAATTAATTGCAAGTCCCAGAGTGCTCTAAAGTGTCGACTACCCGGAATGCAAAACTGTCGCCAAAGATAACAGTTTTTACAGTTGGATGATTCATATGAAGTTGGCGCCGGAATGCGAGCAAAAAAACTCTCGACAAATCCGCATGGCAAATAAACGTTAATTTATTTAATTAAACTCTCGCTCTCCCCGAAAACTTTTAAGCCAATTACGATGTGGGCAGGTCGCAAAAGAAGAAACAAGAAATAATAAAAACGCGTTGTGTTTTAGAAAATTATTAGTGTCTGCGGCGAAAAGAAGACGAAACGAAGGAAGGATAAACGACAATTGGCAAAAGGAGTGGGTGATTATAGCGCACTCTATAGATATGTAGGATGATAATGATGATAAAACCGTTAGACGCATTGGAATGCAATTTGAATGGAGTCAATTTGAAGTCAAGGCTGCAAATTAGGCACAAGCAAAAAACACAATACTAAATAACTTAGCAGCAAATTAAGGAGCTGCTTCAAAAATTGAGGGCATTGCGGTGTTTGCCTGCAACGTTGGCGTTGCCGTTGCCGTTGCCGTTGAATAAAATGTATAATTTTCTTATTATCTATATGAAGCAGCAGACAACGGGACTGCAAATGCTCTGAAACAACAATATAACTGGCTAAGAGCTAAGAATGAGCTGAATGCAGACAAAAGGAGAGAGGGAGCGGGGAACGTGGAACGTAATAAAATGAATTCCATAAACAACTTTCCCAAAACAGCACAAAAAAGAAAAGAGAAAAGAAATGAACGAAATGAATAGAAGAAGTAGAAAACAAAGCCTTTGTTTGGGTTGAACTTTTTTATTTTTCTTTTTCTTTTTGGATGGGGGGCAGACCATAAAAAAGTCTTGGCTTAAAATGGCGTAGAATCCTTGCGAACAAAGGATAACTGCATAGCTCAGTATACGTCTATGTGTCTGCGAGTGTGTGTGTGTGTGTGTTGACCACATTTCTTGCGAAACTTTCAGTCAACTTCTCTCTACCTTTCCCTTTCCCTTGCCCTCCTCCGACTTTGTCCTTCTTGCTCTCGAGCCAAGGCGCAGCCCATTTTTATTTAGCTTCGCCTCATTTCATTCCATTTTCCCATTTCGCTTGCATTATTTTTGCCATTTTCGTTTCGCTGCTTTTCTTTTTCTTTCATTTTCCCCAGCACATTTTCATTTTTCTTTTCTTTTTCGCCGCTGCTGCTGTTGCTGCTGCTGCTTCCTAGGGACCATTATGAAATGAATTGCTTTTAAAGAAATTACAATGCGGCATTGCCGCTGTCGCCGCTCCATGCCCCATGAAATTGCCCCGAAGGGCTACCATTTGGGATTTCGATTTCGACAATGTTGCAACGCCCACGCTGCATGCCCCCGCTCTTCTTCTGCTTTGCATAAGTCTAATTCAAAATTGTATTTGGATTCTAAAATGTTGGACAATGCCTAGTTAGGATGCACCTGCTGATGCATTTCATCAGCTGTTGCTGTTGCTGTTGCTGCTGCTGTTGCTGTTGCTGCTGCTGTTGCATGCGGCATGCGGTATGTGGCATGTTGCATGGGTGTCAAGGGTCGACAGCACTGGGGCTTTGGGTTAGCCGGCAGTTGCTCTTCAAGTGTTTATAAACAAATGACACGCAATCCTTTAGAGGCAACAACGAGACACCTAGAGAGAAGCGTGGGAAAGAGAGAGGAGAGGGTGTATGGCACGTGAGCTCAACTCGTTTCATTTATAGTTGCATGCCACACACATTACGCATACGAAACGTTGCCTTGTGGCTGTGCTGTGCTGTCCTGTCGTTGATCTTTGTTTTGCATGCTCAATTTGGCGCCAAAAATCTCGGCACACTTCAAACACACACACACACACACACAACTAGCGAATTCATTCATAGACCTATTGCGCTCTCTTTCCTATTGGCAGGCATCTCTCTCGCTCGCTCTGCGGCCTCAGTGTTGCGTATGCGTGCCCCGTTAAGCTGCGTGCCACAAACTGCAGCAGGCAACGGCTTTTGTCGCTTCTGCCGACGTCGACGTCGTCGTCGCCGTCTGGCAGCTAAAAACGCAAAGTGGCGTGTCTCATGTCCGAAAAAAACAACAGAAACAATCACTACGACACCAACAACAACAACGTAGAACGGCGTAGGCGGCAAACGCAACAATTACAACAACAAAAACAACAACCGCAAGCAACAACTACAACTACAACAACAACCACAAAGTCGGGTCACTTTTACTGGCACAATTTTTGCGAAGCTAATTTAATTTTTTGCATGTTGCTGCCGCCGCTGTTGTTTTTGTTGCTGTTGCTGTTACTTTTGTTGCTATTGCTATTGCTCTTGTTATTGTTTCTATTTTTCAAGTGCATGTTGCTCATACTCATTACAGCCTTGCCAAAGGGCAATGCAACTTTCAGTTTGCGCTGATGCAACAATTCATTTTGCCTCTTCTTATCGTGATAATTTTAATTATCATATGATTCGAATATTAAATTGAATTCCAAGAATTTGTTTTAGTACAAAGTAATTTTAATGATCCGTTTTTGAAATGAAAACAATCAACAGAAATCTACTTCTGAGTTTAACAACATCTCTTCACATCGTGATATTAATTTTCATGTATTTGATATACAACAATTCTGAAGAGTTATAAATGGTATACAACTTATGAGCATACTTATTTACCTATAATGTGCAGAAGGTAAAGTAAAACTTTATTAAAAATTAAAATTAAAAATGTCAATTTTTTTTTTTAGTTATTATTAGATTTAGATGAAAACACACAATATAATATACATCTTTGTATCAAAATCTTCACAAGAAAAATTACCAAAAAAAAAAACTACAGATACAAATACTAACTTTTCAACAATATTTTGTATATCCGCTACCCATAGGGAAGAAGGGTATTATAACTTTGTACCGGAAGTAAATGTATGAAACAACCGATCCCATAAAGTATATATGTATATGCTTGATCAGCGTCAATAGCCTAGACGATCTAGCCATGTTCGAGACTATAAGAGCTAGAGCTAGAGCATTATCGACAGCACTTATTTGGTTTGCACCCAAATCAAGTTTGTCAAATAAACATAGTATTTTTGAAGCTGGCATATAATAATGACAATATTCTACATTATTTCTGAAAAATTGATTACAATCAGATAAAAATTTTAGATGTTTCTTTTGTACTGCAAAAAACGTCTCTTTAGTTAGTTGCTTTATCTGACAATGTGGTATATATTGCACTCTATGGTATATTTTGAACGTTGTACTATATCATTATACCAAACATAACCATTGGTATATTTTTAAATTTGTTGCAGAATATTAATTTGCTATATTTTTGAAAAATATCTCACGTTTTTGTTTATATTTAAAATGAATCACAGTCAAGCACGCTCGACTATAGCTTTATTTTTTTTTTTATTCTCTGCTTTTGCCATATAATGAACATGTTTTAACTATTTATCTTTTGAGCTATAGAATTTTCTTAAATTAAAGTAGCAGCATCTATTACATTTTCTCTGAAAACTTTACTTCATAATTTCTTGTTTTATTATAGCGATCTGTTTATTTTGTATAGTATATATAAGTTTAAGTTACTATTTAATCAATACTGATAAATAAAATAGACATCTCTTTATCTCTTTATAAGTTTACACATGATTATAAACAACCAAAACTTAATATAAATTTTAAAATAATTTTACTCGTAAGTATTTTAAGTTTCCGTAACATGAAATGCTTTGAGAATGAATCAATCATCAGATATTTAATTCGTTTTTTTCGCGATGACAAATGAAATCTTCCGTCTACTCCCTCACCAACATTCCGCAGTTTGTCAGCTTGGTATTTCACTGAATGTCACAATTAATTGAATTTGCATGCACAACAAGAACAATAATAAAACAGAAAAAAAAAGATACAAAGGCGAGGCGAGGCCAACAAAAATACAAAAAAAATGTCAACAGCATCGAAATGTCAAAACAAAAGTTAAGCGCCATTTAAAGAAGCTGTCAGCGAGAGGAGAAACATGAAAATGAAATTGCTACCGTTGCAACAGCAACAGCAACAACAACATCAGCAGCAACAGCAGCAGCAACAGCAGCAGCAACTTGTGCAGCACTTAAAATGCTGCAACAACAAGAGGTTGAAACTGAAGCTGGAGCTGGGCTTAATCTATGGACCACTTAATGGATCTGCGCCAAATTCACGCATAAATTTGCCGTTTGAGCCGGGTGAGAAAAGCTGGACGCTGAGCTGTTAAATTTAACGAGCAACCGTTGCAAGCAGCGTCTGTGGTGCCCCAATATCTTTGGCCAGTCTTTGCCACAGAGCGCAGCATCAACTCATTAATTTTGTCAACCCGAAAACAAAATAAACAAAGCAAAAAAACACACACAACTGAGAATCGCAGTAGCCTGACCAGACGCAGGCGACTACAAAACGATCGCGAGGCTGAACCCAAAGATAAACGCAGGAGTAGAAGAAGGAACTGAGGAGAGGGGAAGAGAAAGAGAGGGGAGCCTCCATCCATTGAGACTCAGCTGGTAGCAGGTTCAGGACCCGAGCTAATCGTCCAGCTAACCAAAACAACGATCCCCATTGGAATCTACTCGAAACCTACTCAATGAGATGAGGCAACAGCTACGGCAAGGGAATTAAGTTGTTAACGCATTATTTGCATATTTCGAATCGATTCGACTTCTACTCGAATGCCACATTAAGATGCCTTCATTTGCATATTAATTGTGCAAAACAATTTAAAGAGAGACACCAAAAAAAGAACAGCGAAACATTCAAGTGACACCCGAACATGGTCTCAGACCCAATGAGAACCGAGCAGCCCAGCCAACTGAGCCGCTTAATGAAGTGATAAATGTTTTAGGGCAGCTCAAAGGCGGCTCACTTTAAAGAGATAAGCGCAGAGATGAGCTATCTGCTGTTTAAACTATGCGAGAATTCCAATCGGACAATGACAACTGTCAAAATATGCTAAATACCCAATAAGCGCAAACTTTATCCGATATATATCCTGAGAAAATTTACGAGAAATGGCGAGTCGTTTAAATATTCTAATTATTTCAATTGATAAGAAAAGAAACTTTTAAAATCTTCATTTCTCATGTTATTTAAATTTCTTTAGGACTTAGAATTCTAATTACTAAATTTATTTTTAGAATTTCCAGCCATGAAGACGATTTCTCTATTTTTAAAAGGTTATCATAATCCGTTAACTTTTTTTTTCCCTCAATCATTTTATTTCAACTATCTTAATAGGAGCCACATCCCTTTCAGTCCCTACTATACTTGCGTTGCTCTCACGAATTGTAATATCGTATTTATTTGAGTTACAATCCACAAAGATTCAACTATTTTATAATAACTCCTCGTCGACCTCATTTACAGTGGGTTATTAAAAGAATCAGTCAAGAGATTACACACAATTATTTCAGGTCGTTGACATAGACGTTGTTTGTTTTGGAACTATATTCTATTCTATATTCTTTAACATTTCAACTCAAGTTAAAACTTTAGATGTCCACATGAAAAATTTAAAGGAGAAGTTATTTTAATTAAATAAAAAGTATGATGCAGATAATTACCCAATGTTCTATAATACACAATAAATATTTTAATAATCCATATGCAGATATAGAGATAGAAGATTAATGTGTTTCTATACTATTACATTTATATTTCATAATACCTATACTATTAAGTTTCAGAATTTTAAAAATTGTATTGAAGATAATTATTCAACTTATTTTATAGTACTTTTTTTATTATTTTAGAGTTCGCATGAGAAACTAAAAGAATAAGTTGCTTAAGTTAAGCAGAGTATATATTGAGACAATTTTCAGTAAATGTTTGTACTCTAATTTATATTTTTTTATAGTCCAATATTATTTCTGTTAGTCAATTCTCCACTTTATTTTTCTCGCATTAAAGATTGATGGAACTGTCGGGAATACCTCTGTTTATATGAGTTGTTTATGATCTCAGCAAAGGCATTTAAGAATTTTTTTATACGCACACACATTCAGGCAGTATACAGTACATAAATATACAGTTATATTAGATACTGTTGTGTCTATGGATATTTTAATGTGTGTGTGTGTTTGTGTGTGTGAGTCGATGTTGTGTGTAGTTTTATGATTGTTCCAAAGGCAGAGCGCCGACATCTGTGAGGCGGCAAAAGTTCTGCACAAGAATAACGTCAACTATGCCAGTAACGACAAAAGTAACAACAACAATAACAACAACAGCAACAAGAACTGTGACAACAACAGCAATAACAACAAGAGTAACAACAACAACAACAGCGCAAAGGCAACTCATTTATTTTATCGATTAAACATTTTTGCGATTCGCGCAGCGGAATCTTTGAGCGAACCCAGCGAAATGTTTTTTTTTTATATGTGCGCTTGGAAAAATGTATCTACTGACACACACACACACACAGACACACACACACACTTTACACACACAGAGGTAGCTAGAGAGTCGGGGCGACATCAAAGCGCTTGGCAAAGCAACTTTGAAAACCTTTTGACAGCTGTGAAGGAGCACAGTAGCGGAGAGGGACGAAGAGAGGCGTAGGTAGCGGGGTTTAAGCAGCCGCTAAAAGAGGAGCTCTGCTAGGCTGGAAGAGGTTGCTCTTTAGCTGGGGTTCCACCCTATTTGAGCAGCGCGTGGGCGCGGCCTTTATTCCCACTACTGCTGCTTCCTCCTTCTACTTCTCTTTCTCTGCCTCTTCCACTTCCTCCTCCACTACTGCTTCATTTCGGGGGGCGTCCACAGCGATACTATATATATGTATGTGTGTGTGTGTGTCTCGACTGCTAATGATGAGCTATCTACCCAGTCAGCTACCGGGCATTCATCATTCACAATTCCTGAATTTATCATTTATTCATGGCATAATTATAAAAATTATTTTTGATTTCGACACACCAAAAAAAAACAACATAATCAAATGAATTTTTCACTCTCAGCTGCGACAGTTGCTGCAGATACCCTGTAAATCTTTGGGTATATTTCCTTCAAGTATGCTTATTTAGAAGATTCCGTGACTAGCACTTTAAGCTCTATAAAATTTAGTCTTCTAAGATTTAATAATAATATTTAATTTATTAGAATAACAAACTCTCTTAATAAATTAAGTACGGATTGTTAGATAATTAGATTAAATGGTTGAGTGCGATTCCTTGTCTTAAATTAGTTCTTCAAAATGTGGTTTCAGTTGTATAATAAATCCGGAAAGAAACATATTCACAGGTAAAGTTATTAATGTTGTTATCGCTTAATTCCTACACAATATACAACACATACTTCAAATAAAAAAAATTATTATGCGAAAAGAATTGCATTTAAAACACGTGAACTTGAAAAAACCACATCTCTTTGAAGTTAATTTTAGATAAATAGTTATTATTTTCTTACTTATATGTAATGTATATGTTATAAGCTAGATAGCTGGAAAAATAACAACAAAGAAAATTTTTGATGTAAAAATGAACATCAAGTTCAAAATATTCTATGTTAATTATGTGATTCGCTATGAAACATTGTAATTCTGAACCAATTCCAAATTTAGAACACAGCTAATTAATTTCCTTTAGAAATTTTTATCTTTGCTATATCACATAACTATTAGCAGAGTATCTCATGGTCGAGCACTCTCATCTTAAGCATTCTTTGGCTTGTTTTTAATTTAGCACAATGCTCTGCGAAAGGGGCCAAAAAAAGGATAACGTATGCCAATGAAAAGTATCACCTGCCCGTCGAGGACTGTGCTGTGCTTGGCTTGGCCAGGACTCTTAAACAACACGCCCTGCTCCCTGCACACCATACCGCCAGTTTCCCCGTCGCCTTGCCCCCCCGCTTTCATTCAGTTTCATTAGCAGGCGCGCTTCAGTTCAGCGCACACACCGCAGAGAGTATAAAACGAGTTGAGTTGAGTTGAGTCCTGATCCTGGGGTGGATTTTTATGGAAACGCTTTTGGTTAATTCAAAATTCTTTTGTTTTGCTTTTGGCCGCCAACAGCCAACAACAGCAACAGCAACAAAGTGAACTAGGCGCGTTCCAAGCCAAGAGTCCGGCAGGTGGTCAATTTTTTGTTCGAGGTGGCTTATGGATTAACAGTGCTGACTAAGGATTGAGGATTGGCCTGCCAAATGGTGGTTGTGTGTATGTATGTGTGTGTTTTAGACTCTAAAGAGAGTTCACTGACATTCGAAATGCATTTAGGCCTTTTGGGCCAGATGCCGCAATGCAATCAGCTGCTGCCAAAGTTGACATTAAGAGCGTTTACTTAAAATGTAATGCCAACAGCGGTTTAGCACCTTCCGACAAGGCTGAGGATGGGGCTGACAGCAATGGCAACAAAGTTTCACAAATGGTTGAAAATGCATTCAGTACAGCAGAAGAAAGAGAAAGACATAGAGAGTGGGAGTGGGAGGAGGAGAGAGTACTGACTGTGTCGATTGGCAGTGTTGGCTGCTTTTTAATGGCTGCCACGCCCCCCCTGTGCGCCCCAAGCTGGGCATATGGAGCAGCACTATTTAGGCTTCGATACGCTGCATTACGCAATGGTGTTAATTACACACACACACATAGACGCACATACAGATACAAATACAGACAGATACAAGCTAAAGCTAGAGCAGATAATCGCCACATAGACGAAGCTAACTAACGGGGAGATGGTAAGCTGATGTGCGATTGTGGGAGGGGAAGGGAAAGGTAAATCGAGACAATGTTTAACCACTGGAAAACAGTTAATCAAAGCCCGATACACTTGGAGAAAATTGACTGCATGTTGAGCCGATAAATGGCGCTTTTACGCTTTTATAATAACCTCAATAATTGTCGAAGTTTGCAACTGTTAGCCAATAAACTACAATCATGGGGCAATTAACGTGTGGAATTTAGTATTCAAATTATATTAATCAAACATTGAGATTGCACTGATAAACCAAATTTACGCTAATAAAGTGAAGAGCGAGTAAATATTTAAATTGAAGTGGATTAAAGCGAATCAAATTTATGAAAATAGTTGTGAAAAATTACATTATTGAGTATGTTTGACAGAATAATATTAAAATTAACAATAGTAAAATTATGTTGATGGCGAAAATGATAAGACAAAGATATCTAAGAAAGCAATTTACTTCAATAAAGAGTGCAGCTAAATTATATTAAAATTATAAGAAAAGAAACTCATGAATAAAAGAAAATAATTTTTAAGGCTGGGACATTGTTTAGGGAATATTTGAAAGAAAAAAATATATTATATTAATTTAGATGTAAGCTAAAAATGTATACCAGCATGGTATAAAGAAGTATAAAAACATATGGGTAATTCCATGGCGAAATTTGTCCCGTGCGAGACTTTTTACAGTGCAGTGAAAATAACATAAACTGATACAATTTTAAAAATAAGTGAATGTTATTCTTAAAGCTTTAGATAAGCACAATATTTAAAGCTAAGATTGATTTTAGAAACCTGTTCTGTTTTACGATAAAATATATAAATTCGTTCATTTTTGGTTGTGCGTACGAATTGCTTAATTTTTGCAATTATCACAACAAAACAGAAAGAAAATTCCAAAACCATTCTTAGCTCTAATTAAAGTACTTATCTAGAGCTATAAAAATAAACTTTTCTTATTTTTAAAATTGTTTCAGTTTATGTTATTTTCAATGTAATGAGTCTCGCACGGAACAAATTCTGTCATGGAATTACCCATATAAAACACACACACTAGAAATAAATTAATGTCGACTTAAAGACTCAAACATTTATTTATTTATATTTTCTTTTATATCCCCTCTTTTATAAGCCCCTCCTAGAGGGTAGAATTGTATTATAAATTTGTGCCTGGAGGAAATATCAGGCAGAAGGAGGCATCTTCAATATACATATATAAGCTTTGGTATATTTTAGTATTTCGAGGTATATTTTCTGTATATTTTAAGAATATGGTTTTATTGAATATGTGTTGCGGATATTTTTTATCTATAATTAGTCATTCCTTAATGTTATTGGAAAAATATATTTGTCCGTTTTTAAGCCAAACTTTGTTATCCGAAAAATTTGAAAAAGTGTTGGTATGTTTAAGATAACAGCTATCATATATATTATTTTTAACGCTAACTATAACAATATAATTTGAGATCCTGGGACTCGGGCATTATATAATAGTATTAACACGTTTTTATAAGTAAAACTTTTTCCCCATCTGATATCTACAGCATTTGATATTAGTCGCGCACTTAAAATATGATAGTCGAGTGGCATATGACTGTTGTGTAGTAGCTTAATGAAGTGCATTATAGCGATATTTTTGGGCTATCTATGACTGGTATCACACCCGCTCTCTCACGCCCCTTGAACTGTAATTAACCAACAGACCAAGCGATAACTCGTCTGATATACTTTTAACCCCACGTGAACTCTTAAGAGACAACAGAGGCAGCAGCAACAGCAGCAGCGCAGGCGCAACTAATGAGCAGCAGCAGCAGGAGGAGGAGAATGTGAAGGAAAAGGAGAGGCAGAAAGGGGCAGGAGGAACTCAACCACCACCAGCAGCAGCAGCAGCAGCAGCAGCAAGAGCAATACCAGAAGTTGTAGCCTGACGGCAGCAGCAACATCAGCACCACCAAAAACCAAACCATTGGCCAACTGTTGTCTATTATGTTGGCCCCCTTTATTGGTCCTTTGGTCAATTCGCCGACAACAACTTGAAATGAACTTTGTTTTTCGGTGTGTCTCGCTGCGTTGTCTCACTGCTCAAAATTTATGGTGTGGTGCTCTATGGGTATGGTCATTGGCATTGGCATATGGTCAGCTGGTACGCTTGACCCTCTCAACTCGCTGAATAACTGACTGACGGACTGACTGCCTGACGCCACTCATTCCATCCATTTGCGATGTTGATGTTGGTTTCCTTTTCAATGAGCTCCGCGAGACGCAGCCGAGAAAACATATGTCACAGCGGGACTTTGTGGTTCCCAGAGTCCTAAAACGTTTGATTGATAAATGCTGCGCTTGAGAGAAACAATTTCGGAAGGTAAACTAAGTCAGCGAAACAGTAATAGAAGTGGGAAGTTAAGTAGAAATATTCTAAAAAGGGGAAGAAAGATGCATGTAGGATACTGTGTATGTATCATGAATGATGAATGAATGTCTGAATATGATATATTTAATTACCATCGATTATATCATACATTAGATCGCAAAGTCTTTAAGTGCTTGAATAATATATTCTGCGAAGGAGTGATTTAATTCCTAAAGGTATTTTCGAATCAGCTTAAAAAGAAAATATTCCTAAATGGGGAGAAATTTTATATTGATACTTCTTAAATACAGGTTACATTACACTTTGGAGATAATGAATACAGAGTTTGTAACATACAGAAGGATGTCTGAATTTAAAAAAGTGATTTCGTTATCATTAATTTTATAATAACAAATATCACCATTGTTTACAAAGTTGCCAAAAAGTTGATTGAGAAATACTTATAGAAAAAAATTCCTATAAGTGAAGTGAAGCCAGAAATCACCTTATTTTTAATTTAACTATTTATTGAAGGAATGAGAAGAAGATTATATTTGTACTGCTCAGATATAGATAATTCTTGAATATTTTGAATTATCATAAATTTTACAACACATCATTATGGTTGCCAAAGTCATAAAGCGCTTAAATACGGATATAAAGAGTCTATTAGAGCAAGGAAGTTAAATAGATATTATAGATATTATAAATTTACTTAAGTAATCAATAAGAAACATGATTTTTTCCTCTTCTTCTTAATCAACAATCTGTCTGTTTCGACAATAAGTAAATTGTTTAATTAATTAATATTAAATTAACCGAAATAGCAGTTTTAAAAGAGAAAATTTTTCTTATTTTTGGTTATGAACACATCGATCTCAGCGGGTACCAACGATGAACTAGATTTCTAAGTATTCGTTATATTCAATACTACACTATAAAACTGAAGAAATAAATGTAAAAGCTGATATTAGTGCACTTTTAACTTTCCCAGTGAAAAATTTGACTTGGGATCAATTCCTATGTAAGTAAGTTGTGCAATGCCTCAAAGCTTAACCACTTTATAATTTATTCGTGCAGTTTGCATAAAAGTTATGCAGCTATACGAAGTTCCTTGAAGTTTTCGCAAGTTTTGCAACTCAATCAAGGCATATAAAATATGAGCGCTTGAACTTTAAAGCCCTTTTGAATCCCCCATCAACAACAACAACAACAACAACTTGGCTAATTACAATTTCTAATAGCAACAAGGCTGAAGTCGCTGAATTGGCTTTTGGATCGGGGAAAAGCGGAGCGGGAACAAGGTCTATTGGCTGCACCACTTGCTGCAATCAATAACAAGCACATACAACATGTAGCAGCAACAAACAGCGAAAAACAAGCTGATAATCAATAAAGCAAAAGCAGGACTCATATATCCATAACAACCAACAAGTGGAACCAACCAACAGTCGATGCAGCTGCAAATGGAGTTCGACCTGAAGTTGCCTCTGCCTTTGCCTCCGCTTCTGCCTCTAGTTGTGGCAAATGGCAAATTGTTAGGGGAATCCGGGAATTAGTTTGGGTGGTAAAAGGCTACTTTAACTACTTGTGGATAATTGCACTGACAAAATACAAAAACCAAACTCAAAGTGCAGCAGGCAAACGGGGCAGCAGTGCATGTCCAGTGTTGCAGTGTGGCAGCCACGGTGGTTGACTGGGTTAAGGCTAAGATCAGATCTTTTCCAAAGCAAAAGAAATAAACAAAGTTACACAGCGATCACAATAGACAGCTTAGTTCAAACCTCTCTGTTTTTTTATTTATTTATTCTATTTGAAAATGAAATACAATAAATCAAGTTGATGTAATAGAGATTGGTTTAGATTGATTTATTTATTAACATATATGCACAATTAAGCTAGTAACAACACTCATTTCATTCATATAGCATTTAAATATTCCTAACAATTTGCTTGCTACTCTTTTACTTTATCTCTCTAATATTTGTTGAAGTAAATTAATAATATTTTTATTAATTAAAAATACCTTAAGGATGCGAGTATTGTGTCTCATAAATATCTAGCTGCAGTTTGAATTATGTTTAATTACATTTAAGCTGCCGAAAAGTATAAATCTCCTCTTATTTACACTCCAAGTGCAGCCCCTCAAATTATTTGTTATTGCTTGTTTTATGGTCTCAGATAATGCGCTTTAATTGAAATTATAAGTTCTAATAAAAATAGATGCACGCAAACTTCAGTTAGTAGCATTAACTAACACTTGTAACACTGTAATTTCAAAGCATAAAAATGTTTAGTGTGACCAATGCAGCGTATACTTAATATTGGCAATGCACTCGAATTTCAGTTGAGGAAAACAGCTGCAAGCGAATGCAGGGTGCTCAATTAAAATAGCACAACACATTTTGATCGTTTCATTGAAACAGAAAATTCTAGGAGAATTACGAGCCGAGTACTCTTACTATCTGGATGGAGGATGGAGGTTAAAAGCGATTGCGGATGGAGGGGCGCTGTCAGTTAATTGCAGGTGTGCATGGCAAGGTGACAATTTTGCGTCAGTCGAGCGAGCCGGATACACAGGAGGGAGTGAAGGGTAGCAGCACAACATGTCCAGCAGAAGAAGGACCAGCGGCAAAGGAGACCAAGAGGCAGCAGGGCAAAGCATTTTGGCGAGAAGTAATTGTTTTTTAAGCCGCGAACCGCTGCAAATTATGCGCGCTGCCTGTCGATGAGTGCGCCGCAAAAAAAAATAATAATATAATACAAAAACAAAGGCAAAGCAACGTTGAGAGTTACATTGGCGAATATGAAATACCCTAGGATAATAATGGAACTGTCATTCAAATTAGTGGAGATCAAGCTTATGAAATAAAATTTAGAAATAAAGAAATGGTAATAGATTTGATCAACATTATTTTTTCTCAAGTAATCATTTGACTATTTCTATTATTTTTTTTTTTTTTGAGTAATAATTTCAATAATTAATTTATATATTATGATGTGAGTAAGTCTATTAATTTTTTGTTATTAATGATATGAATAATTCCCATTAAATAAATGGGAATCGTTTTAATCTCTATTATTTTTCCTTAAGTATTCATTCATTTGAAAAATCTGCTGTTTCTAAACACTGTGTACTATAAATGACGAATTTTAATATAATATATCTATTGAAACTAAAATGACAGGAAATATTTAAAAGTCTTGTTTAACATCAAATATTCCTATATTCTGAAATGATTTTCTTTCTAGAAATTTATTTTTTGAATAATTTTATTTTCCTTCTATAAAGTTATTTCTTCAATAATAATGTTTATGCTGCTAAACGCCCTGTCAACACTTTTCAATTTACTTCACTTTACTTTATTATTATAAATATTCTAGCAGAGAAAGTATCTTTATATAAATACTAATCGAAGGTTTGTTAAGTATTCCAATTTATGTATATATCATGCATCAATCTAAAATTATAGATATTGGAAAAGATTTACTTTACTAAAGTTTTATCTAATCCTAATCAAATGCTCAGAAGCCTTTCAAAATTAGAAATTGTAAATCAAAATAAGATACATTTGAAGATGTCACTTTGGCAATAAGTTTGCTATGCATATTAAGAGTATTACTTTAAAAAATGTACAAAATTAGTTAAGAAAATATAAGAACCGCTCTCAGCGACTTTGTGCTTAGGGTATTGGGCAAGAAATTAATAACTTTGTCGCTATCTTTGGACCTGGCTTGGACGCGGCGCTGTTGCTGTTGCTGTTGCTCTCCCGCTGCTGATCAGGTTGGGGCGCAATTACAGTGCTCAGTTGGGGGCGTGTCTTGGTATGAGCAGCTACTGCACACAGCCAGCAACAGTTTTAAGTTTAAAGTTTTTGTTGTGCTTCTGTTTCTTTTTTTATTTTTCACTACATTTTCCCCATCTTTCCTGCAAAGTTGCTCTGTTTTTTTTATGTTTTTGCATATTTACGCCGCGTCGCGTGTAGTTCACATGTGTTGCCCTCGCTCTTTCTCCCTCTCGCTTGGTTGCAAGTACGAGTATTTTGCGGCAAAGTTAAGTACACAAAATTATCAGAAATTATATGCACTTTTAGGCAGCGCGAATAGCAGCGGCGATTCTTGATCTTTGCACTGCGATAAGGCTGCAATAGAGCGCCGAAGTGTGGAGTCAAGAGTGCGTGTATCTCCCTCAAAAAAAGACAACAGAAAAGAAAAGAAAAAAAAAGAAATAATAATAAAAAAAAAGAAAAAACAGGGCCACCCCCACAACTGTAATTTCACGCAAGTCTGCCGACAGCATGCATAATAATAATATTACTACTATATGCTACATAATTTTCCCATTCAAGTGCAGTTTCAATTTCAATTTCAGTTTCGACAACACTTTGGGTGGCATTGCGTATACGCAGCGTGACACAGCAAAGCATGTAAATTAATAACAATCAATCGATTGATTGATTCATTGAACCGATGAAGACCAGTAGCTAAAACGCGAACGATGTTTTGTGCCATCATTTATCAGCTCGGAGGGCTCGGATTATAAAACGATTGACGGCGGCCAACAAGCCGCAGATTGATGGTCATAACAGAGATTATTGTGTTCATTGATTGAAATCATTCAGTAATGCGCGTAATAATAGTGCAACCCACACTTGCCACAGCCACTGCCGCAGCCACACCAAGCTCCCCTGCGGCGTCATTCGCAACTCACCTTTTGCCATTGCGTCGCCTTCGCTTTGTGGCGTAGACGGTGCCCAGTTGGCTCATTGCAAGGGCGGAGTTCGTTATGGTCGCCGTTGTGAATGATTTTTTCTTCTGTTCTGTTCTGTTCTGTTCTCTTTTTTTGTTTTGTAGTTGTTGTTGTTGTTGTTGAGCCTCGTGTTGAAGGCGTACTTCAGATTTAGCGCCTCTTGTTGCAACGTTCTTTTTTCTTTGCTTTTTTGCTTGCTCGTTTGATTTGTAATTGCTTTTGTATTTATTATGAGTCCTGCTGTTGCAGGATCTCAGCAGCTGCAGCTGTTGATTTCGTTTTAGCCACACGTCTTTTTCCTTTTTGAATTATCATCACGCCTCACATTTTTGCTTCACCTTCTTCTTCTTATCTCATTTATTTTATTCAACTGTTTTATGATTTTGCTTATCTGTTTGTTTATTGCACTTTTTTCAATCTCGCTGGGCACTTTTGATTATAAAGCTAATTGAAAATAAGAGAATTATAACTTTATTTAACTGCGAGATTTGTTTTTTAAATTATTAAATCAGTTATTTGTTGCGATTGTTTATTTATATGTATTTGAGTTGTTGTTTAATATATTTATTGAAATTTTATTTTTGTTCATGCTGCTAAACGTGCTGTCAAAGACTTTTAATTTACTTTATTTGAGCAATGTAAAAATATTATAACAGAGAAAATAACTTTCCTTCGAAAAGAAAAACATTAAACAAAAATTTACGAACGATTGAATTTAAGCTTATTAAAGATTTTTAATTAAACGTGTTGTTCACATTACGAACAAAAAATTTTTTTTAGGACTATTGAGCGTACATTTTTGATACGTGATATTTTATTTAAGTGATGCAAAAATAATCTATCAAAAAATAATCTGTATAAAAAAATGGATTTTATTAGTTTTGATATGTTTCAATGAATAAAAAGAAACTTTATAAAGGATTTATTTTAAATTTTTAGCAATATTCGATTCTCACACTATTAACATTGAATTATTGTGTGTTCATTTTAAGCGACCTTTTGGGATATACCATAGTAAGTCAAAAAAATATTAAAATTATAAAATGATTTAACAATCTGTTGCCTGAACTTATTATATAGATTTATTCAACGGGAGAATTCGTATTATCCAAAACTAGCACCTTGAAATTTATAAAAGTGCTTTAAGGATATAGAAATGTTGATTTCTAAACAAACTTTATAAGCCACTTTTATTTTATACTGAGTGAAGTTAAGTTAAGAAGTACACAAATATTATTTAAACAACATTCCATTATTGTTAAGAAATAAATTGTAAGCAAAGTAGAAGGATTACTTAGTGCTTGAAGAGTACTTTAGTTAATTTCATTATAAAATAAATAAATTTTGTTAAATGTTTTCAAATACTATTTGACAATGTCTGCATACAATTTTATTCATTGCTCAATTAATGCTAATTGACTTGGCGTAAGTAACTCAATTGACAGCACATATTGTGATATTATAGGTAATCACGATATGGTAATTATCACGATACTAGAGTATGCCACGCATCAAGGGGAAATCAAATTTAATGAATGACAAATTCGCCACAAATTCAAAACAAATTTTTGTAGTTCGATTTGCAGTTTCGTTTTTTCTGGTTGTTGTTGTTGTTTTTGTTGTTGTTATTTGTTGTTTTTTAACACTTTTGCTTTTCACTTGCACGCATCGGTTTAGTGTGATTGTTGTTGTTATTGTTGTTGTTGGTTTAGTTAAGCGTTGCTGGTGTTGACGCTCGTTGACGACGCCAACGACGCATGCAACAAATCAGCAGGCTAAACGCAAGAACGGCACGCAAATCATTCGAGCTACATGCGGAGGCGGCAGCAGCAACAGCAACAGCAGCAGCAGCAACAACGTTAGCAGAGGCGTTGGCAGCAACGCGAGCAGCTGTCAAAGTGACATTTCTGCAAAGTAAAGTGAATGACCGCCGGCAATTGAAAGCATTGAGTTTTGAGTTCTTCAACTATGTGCTGCACTTGCACTTGTCTCTTAAGCTTTACTGCTGCTGCTGATGTTGTTGTTGTTGAATGCTTTGCGTGTAGCGCATAAAGAACTGTGCCATGCTCGATTGTAGGGTATCGCGTGACAGGAGCAAACGCAATTTGAATTTGGTTTTGCGTTTTTCTTGCATTCTCTTTTTTTTTTTGTTTGGTTTTGATTTTTGATTTTTGCACACTTTGTTTTCACTTGCGTTGGGCACGCACCTTTTTTGAGCACTAACACTGCGATCTTTGTGTGAAGACCGAACGAGGCGCCAGGCGTTGGCGTTGGCGTTGGCGTTTGCGTTGACGCTGCCGTTGACGTTAGCGTTAGCGTTGACGACGGCAAAGCACCGTTAGAGAGCAGCGACTGCACGCGAATAGCAGAAACGAATGAATTGATATGAATTGCGCGAAGCGGGCCAAAGTCAAATCTGAAACGCTGCGCGGCACGGCGACGCTTGAAATGAAACACAAACTATTGTATGAGGGGGGGCTGTGCGAGGGGGAGACGTGCAAGAGCCCTACGTAAATATGGGCAGAGCGACAGAGCGGAGGCAGCAGCAACAACAAACGATGGCAACTGAGAAGCGCCGACGGCGGTGGCCGTTGACCGTTGTGTGTGTGTGTTGCCAGTTGTTGCCGAAAATATGTTGTTGGCGCGAGAGACGACGGCCTGACTGACTGAGTGGCTGGCTGACTGACTAAACTGAGAGACACGACTCTCTGCGCGGCCACGTAGACGCTTTGAGAATCCAACAAGAACTGAAAACGAAATTGGAAAAAACCAGTCCTGCTTGAAACGAAATGGCAATTGGCACACACACGAACACACGAACAGCGCCCCGCTCACGCTCAGCTTGTTTGTGTGCGCTTTCCAGTCGTCCTGGCAACGCGATCGTCACGCTGCCCACACTGAGAGAGCGAGAGAGAGAGAGAGCGAGCACTCGCAGTGTTTCGATTCCATTGTTCTGCGCAACTGGAAAGTTCGTCTGCAACTGCCAATTATGGAAGCGTACTGTGCGTCTCGCTCTAACTAATGCGAATTGCCTGCTCAGTAGCTTTGCGCTCAAAATGAACGGGGCGTGTTCTCACACGCACACACACACACACACAGCCAAACAATATACAGTGCATAGTGCCGACTCTGTCTGTTTCATTGTTGGCCCTACAATACAGGCGTGTGTTTGTGTATTGCATTATGCTATAATTAAGAGTTGCTTATTTTTTTATTTTCTTTTTTTCTTGTCTGAAGCTGGACTATTATTGCCGGTTATCATTCGGTGGCATCGCCTAATCGCATTATCAGGCTCATTTTGAATCTGTTTTGCATCAACTGCACTCGGAAGTTGCAATTGAAAACACATCCAAATCCCATTAAACTAACAATTTAAATGTGCAACTTTACTTAACTACCTTACGGCCATTACTGCTGCCATAAATGCCCCAACAGCAACAACAACAACAACTACAACGAGTGGTGCAACATTCGGCACTGCCACTTATCTCAATGATTTATTTGTGACATTTACAAGAAAGAACTTTTCGCACACAATTCCTAGAAAGGACCACAACAAAATGTCCGCACTCAAGTTAGAGAAGGGGGAACTGACATAAAGCCGCCATATGTCCCGCATATAAATGTAGAAAATGTAGGTTTGTAAGTATGTACATATGTTAACTTTACCACAGAAACTCGCCACAGATGGCAGCTACCAATAAACGAGAGCTAAACAACGCAGAGAAAGAAACAAGCAATCGTAGATTACTCTTTCTCCCAGTGTACACGTTAAACAATAGTTGACAGATTTTTAAAAGAACTCGATTAACACAATAGTATTAACATACATACTTCGAATATGGTCCAAAGGATAACTTAAATAGTAATAAATGGCGAAATATTAAATATCATAAGCCATTCTATAAATCATAAACTTATAATTATAATAAAATTAATTTTAAACATTAAAGAATATAATTTTAATCATAAATATGTGAGAGTTTATAATATAAAATAAAGCAAATAATTGGTGGACTTTTTCTACTTAAACATATTTAAAATGAAACTGTAGATATCGAAACTATGTTATGAAAAACTTCAAAGTAATTTTAGATTTCAATTTTATCTGAGGTAATTTAATCACATGACTATTAACAAAGAAATTATAAATATTATAATTACTTTTGTACTTTGTATTTTGTATCAAGAAACCTTGTATTTAAATAACTAATAAGCTATACTCATATAAAAATATCTATGTTTTAAACTTACTTTCGATTTCTATTAAAATCTTAAACAAAACTACTATATTATTAATATATTAATTATTTAATAATCTGAATTTTCCCTTTCTAGTTTTAATTGTAAACAGTTTCCTTGTTTGACCAGCTAGGAAATCGCTCGAAGAAGTCGAAATTCTGAAATGTTTGCAAGGTCTGAGGAGAACGTAGTACAGCGCATTCTCAACTAATATGAAAAGTAATCCAGAATGATCCTAATGACATAGCTGCTTCTTCTTTAACTATTACTATTTAGTTCAGTATTTTTCTCTCTGTGTAGGGTTCATGACGTCAGCGAAGACAAAAGGTGTCTCCGGCAGGAATCGAAACTGAACTGCAATTACATTGCGTGCAAATATTCCCGAGTTTATCTCGTTGTGTCTGCTCTTGGTCTGTGCTGCTCTAGTCGCAGTCTGAGAACGAAAGAGAGTTGAGTCGAGTCGAAGACATGAAAATGGATTGGGAATGAGAATGGGATTGGCTACAAAGCAAAGCTGGCTGCTGCTGTTGCTGGTTACACATGCGCAAATCCCCGCTGAGCAGAAGGCAACCGAAATGCGAAAAAAGGAAAACAGAAGGCAATGTCAATCGCAGCCACTAATAAGTCTAACCGGTCACAGTTGCAACTGCAACAACTCTCCTTCAACACCAACTCCTCGTCTTCTTGTTGCTCCTTGCATCGGCTTCGGCTTCAGCTTCGAGTTCTTCTTCTTCTGCTGTTGGCAGCTTATCAATTTACGCTTCAGCCTCGGACAAGTTGCAGGTGCCTTTTGGCATTACGAGAACTTGTCGTAAGTAAGTTTCTTTTGCGTCTCTTCGCATATCAATTTCATGACAAGCCACGAGTCACAGTTTTTTTAGTTTTTTAGTGTCTCCCCTCTGCGCATGGTATGAGGAATTATGTGTTTGTATAACTTTTTGCCGCGGGCCCTTTTAATATGTCCAAGAGTATCTACATTCCCCCCGCTCACTCTCTCACTTTCTATCCCCATCGATTGCCTAATTTCATATAACAAGTTTCTCATTACGCGAGGGGCAAGTTCATTTTTGTATTTTCGTCTTGGCATTTGGGGTAACTGCTGCAGCTGCCCGAACGCATCAATGTCAAAGTTGATTGGCCAAGCATTGAGATCTAGACAAGCGCTATAATTTGCCAATTAAGTGGCACAACTTGTACCCCAGATCCCAGATCCATATCGGCATCAGTCAAAGGCTGACAACATTAGCGAAAACCCTAAAAACTGGCTAGCAAAAAAACCAACAGAACACAACGCAACGAAAAAAAATGAGGCGCATAGTGAAAAGCATTGCGGTGTCAATTAAATATAATTATTAAGCAAACAGCAACAATAAATATATAAACAGACAGAAAAACCACAACAAGGCAAAGTCATAAAGGATACACAAAGTGCACATTTAATGGCCAACAACAACAACAACAGCAACAGCAACATCGACACCAACAAAAAAATGAAACAACGAACTGCAATCAACAACCAAACAACTAGCGACAATAAACCAATATTTACCTTTTCAAAAATGCACTAGCTAGACTGCATTCCTCACTCACTGCCCCTTTCACTCCCCACTCACTACTCCCTCAGTCTACTGCTAAGTAGCCACAATTATTAATTGCCGTTTGTGACAAGTCCGCAGGGTCCAAAATGGCTGCTATTGTGGCGGAAAGCAAAAAGCAAACAACAAACAACACAGAAAACAGCAGCAAATGACATTTTAGACATAACAACAACACTCACACACACACAAAGAATGCAAACAATGGCCGACAACAACAGCTACAAAAGGCGATCAATTGCGCGAGATAAGTGGAACGTGGACACCACCGAAACCAAAACACATCACAGCCACAGCAACAGCAACACCAACAACAACAGTCACAGCCACAGCCACACAACGAAGCACAACAGAAAAGAACTGAACTGAACTAAACTGAACTGAACAGAACCTCCACCAGACAGGCACAGGTGACCAAGAACAACACTAGAGAACCGAACCCAACCTCTGGGCAAACCCGAGGCCAACTGAACAGCAAGCAACCAACCCAAACAGCTAAACGCCCTTTGCATTGCTGACATTTTCACAGATTGTAACCGTTCTAGCGCGTGAGACAGACAGAGATGGATCGAAAGAGTGACAGAGAGAGAAAGAGAGACATCGAATCGAATGGAGCAGAGAGTTGACGAGTTTAACGACTACTTTCTGGTGTTTAACAAAAATGAGTATACTTAAATTAAATCAAACCTAAAATTCACGAAAATATGTATTTTCATTTCTTACTCAATCAGACCAAATCTGACCATTATATTCGATTATTCGTCATCCTGTAGACCTAAGGCTGTACCTCTATGTATATTATTGTAGTGTAAAACTTAATTCTGAGCTACAATTCAAATAGTTTTTACTAATTATATAATACTTAACTTTTGACAGAATAATGATATTTATGAACAACATGTTAATTTAATTTTAGCATAACTAAACAAATAATTGTAAATGTATGATATTTTATTGATGGCATCGTTCGTCTGTCATCAATCCCAAATTCTTAATTAAAAAAGCAATATTTATGGTATTTTTGTTTTTTTTCTATTTTATTATTTTTCTTTATTGCTATATTTATATATATTTACATATTTCAGCAACCTCAATAATAATATAAATCCATCTTTCTTTTATAATCCTTTATATAGTCGATTAAAAAGATTTATACTTATACGAATAAGAATAACGTAATAACAACATTAAAAACAATGAATCAAACAGATAGTTTTCAACTTTAATTCAATTAAAAGTTTACTTAAATCTAGCACGTGCCCGTAAAGTGAGATAACTATGACGTATCGAACATAAATATTTTTATTATTATTATTTCTTATTATTATTATTTCTTATATTATTATTTCTTAATATTGTAATGGATGGAATAAATTCAAAATCTTCAAGTATCTGATCATCATATACCTAATAGGCAAGTAGAATGTCTGGATGCTTCGTAAGAAAAATATGTACATATATTCTGCATATTTAGAACTCAAAAATAATATTTCCATTCTATTTCCATTTTTTAAAATAATTAAATAAATAAATATAGAATGAAGTAAATGGAGAGCATTAAAAGCTTCGACCTACTGCTGTTGAATTGTTTTCTTGTTTGTTTTGTCAGTGTTGTCATATCTGAGATATACACTCACACACACACACAGTAACTCTCGCACACACACGTACGCAGACATATATTCACTCAAATAATAGACGTATATAAATGCATGTATCTATGTATCTTTGAATATGGATCTAGCTGTAGTTAAACTGGTAGCTGACTGCATGTCATTGTTGTGTGTTGTATTTGACGCTGTCATTATACTAATATACTCTCTGTTCGTTTACCCAATCGATGCATATCCCCCTTCCCACTTCCCTCCCCTTTTCCACTGAATCCCCATGAAGTTGACTCTATTAAGGCATGACAAAACGCCAAAAAGTGTCAATCTTTGGCAGGAAGACAGGCGACGCTTCTCCAAATGGAATACTGTACAGTGAAAATAAAGAAACAGCAGAGATTTCAGCTGGCATCGGGGGAAAAAAAGAGAGAAAAAATGATTTATTGTGCGATGCGACTAACGGATACCAAAATACAGGCAATGGTCAGCGGCTATCTGAAACAGTTAATCAGCAGCGAAATTAATAAATTCGCTGAGTTTAATAGAGTTCAAAAGGAACCAGCGAGCAACAGCAACAGCAACAGCAACAATAACAAAAACCACAAAAAACAACCAAAACAATCACAACAACAAAACAAAGCGAAAGCCTGCAAACTGGAAACTGGTCAGTGAGCCAGACAATACGCAGTCCAAGTCGAACTCCAAATCGGAATCGCTCTTACACTGCCAGAAAACTTGCATACCAAACAAAGCAGAATATTCTCTATACTGTAATTATGCTGCAAAAAAATAAATATTAAATTTGTACTTTAACTTAATAAATTTATTATCTCTGTAATTCCTTTCTAATTTATTAATTTAAAACTTCAATTAAGATTGTTATAAAATTGTTTGTAACTAAACGAAAACTATAACAAGTTTAAAAAGAGTTCTTGATATAAATTTTTTATAAAATGAAGTACAAATTACTGGATTCCTTAAATTCAGAATCTTTTATTATAAATTCTTTCTATTCAGCCCAAAATTTGTACTTGCAATATCTACATTTTAATCTACAAATTTCAGCGTTTTGTAGACTGTTCGAATTAATCTTGTTTGTTTCCGACTTAGCTCAAGTGCAGTATTTATATTGCATTGCAGACCTGTACGTATATCACACTGCTATTAAAGACTAAATACTTTTTATAATTAGAATTAACTTAAATTTAAAATATATTTTTATTCCTTCAAAGTTCTTATCAAAGAAATACTTGAAACCAAAAAGTTTGTTATCTATTCACACTGTTTTTTGCAAAGTGCAGTTCATAGACAGTGCTGTATGTGCCTTTGGGGTCAACACCGCAAAGATGTTCCCAGAAAGATCAGCAAATGAAGATCTCAATGGGCTGCTCCTCGTCTAGGCAGACGGCAGGCAGCAGGCGGTTGGCGGATGGCGGCTAGCGGCGCACAAATAAATTCAATCTAAATTGTAAGTTTGTTTTGGCCTACACGAGAGATGCGAGTAACAGCAACCATAACAACAACAACAACAATAACGACAACTGCAACCAAAATAATAATAATAATAATAATAATGCACAGACTAGAGTTAAAGTTGAGTCTCAGCGTTTTGCGTTGGAGTCCAACAAATCGGCCAAATTAATCGACTCTTTCACTCGCGCTCGTCTTGGCTTTGGCTCTGGCTCATGATTGTGCCAATGGCCAAGCGCCTCTTTGGCTATTTTGGCCAAAAACCTAAGCTACAACTGAAACAACAACAATATGAAGAACGACCACTGCCAATCGAGGCAATGCAACTGCAATGCATTTTTTCGGGGCGCAAATAAGATTGATCTTTTGTAACTTCCAACTCTTTTGTTGGCCCAACTTTTGGCTTTGCTTTTGCCTTTTGCCCAGTCTCAGAGTCCGAGACGGCAGCGGTAATTTGTTATCGCGATGATTTATGAACCAAAGTGCCTATTTTTTTGGTTTTGCCTCAAATTTTTTGTGGGTGTTTACACAGCCAGCAACAACAATAACAGTGGAGTAGAGATGCCTAAGTAGAAACATTCTAATACAAAAAGGGGAGTTGAATTGCAGACCAAACACTATTTAGCCTGGCGCTGCAAGAGGCATGAGCCAACAGCGCCACAGCTCTCTTGATGGATTTGTTGCAAAAGGCTTTTTTTTCAATTCCAGACACCATTCGAGCTCTACACTCGCATTCGCATTCGCACTCACACTCACCATCCAGACCGATGCCGATGTTGATGCGAATCACGGGCCAGGAATTGAAACGGCCTCAGACTGAGCGGCACGTTTCCGCATTTTGTTTGTGCCACAGCATCGTGCACCTCTCTCTCGCAGTTCCTGCTGATCAATTGCAAACACCGCGGGCCCCAAAAAAAGCAAATAGTAATGATATTGTAGCCACGTTAGTTGGACACTCTCTGCCCGCTCCACATTGGGCAGCGGTTAGCACAACGTTTTGCACTCTAAACGATTCAATCTGTCTGCTAAGCTGCCTCGGCTTTGACTGCCCTTATACCCTATACATATTGATTTCAATGGGGAAGCTATGTGCGATATACTAGAGTAGAAAATGCTGCAAAGAAAGGCAAACAAATTTCCTTGAATGTTGGAACTTTCATGTGCTTTAAGGTTTCATAGTAAAGCTTTAGTTTCAAGTTTTAAATAAAATCATTTTGATTCAATAATTAATTAATATGTTTTTCAAATCAAATTATCTTTATTCGTCAAAAACTTGAAACTTTATTCATGGACTTAATTGAGTTGCAGATTTAATATACTTAGCCGTATATATAATATGCAGTACACATTATGTACTATATATTTTATTTGATAGAACTTGGTAAATCTCCTTACATAAGCCATGAATACTAGTAAATTATTTCATTACTTAATCAATTAGGGGAATTGTTGTAGGAAAGCTTTGCGCTTCGTCAATTTACTGTCAAAGCTTTTTAACTTCAAGTTTAGCTTTGAACTATCTGTTCTTTACAGGGTATATTCAAGCTCATCTCCAGCAACATCTAAGCAGCATTCTCGACTTTGTTGTTGTGATGTCTAAATAGGAACG